>NC_088204.1:68078225-68689335 GCF_037126465.1 Ornithodoros turicata | reverse complement strand
GTTGCTCTTGGTGGAAGTTCTTCTGAAACCGCTGTAACCGAATTCAATGCTCTTGGTAGAAGTTTTTCTGGAATCGCTTCAACCGAGCCTGTTGCTCTTGGGAGAAGTCCTTCTGAAACCGCTGCAACCGAATTCAATGCTCTTGGTAGAAGTTTTTCTGGAATCGCTTCAACCGAGTCTGTTGCTCTTGGGAGAAGTCCTCTGAAACCGCTGCAACCGAATTCAATGCTCTTGGTAGAAGTTTTTCTGGAATCGCTTCAACCGAGCCTGTTGCTCTTGGTGGAAGTTTTTCTGAAACCGCTGCAACAGAATTCAATGCTCTTGGTATAAGCTTTTCTGGAATCACTTCAACCGAGCCTGTTGCTCTTGGTAGAAGTTCTTCTGAAACCGCTGCAACCGAATTCAATGCTCTTGGTATAAGCTTTTCTGGAATCACTTCAACCGAGCCTGTTGCTCTTGGTGGAAGTTTTCTGAAACCGCTGCAACCGAATTCAGTGCTCTTGGCAGAAGTTTTTCTGGAATCACTTCAACCGAGCCTGTTGCTCTTGGTAGAAGCTCTTCTGAAACCGCTGCAACCGAATTCAGTGCTCTTGGCAGAAGTTTTTCTGGAATCACTTCAACCGAGCCTGTTGCTCTTGGTAGAAGTTCTTCTGAAACCGCTGCAACCGAATTCAGTGCTCTCGGTAGAAGCTTTTCTGGAATCGCTTCAACCGAGCCTGTTGCTCTTCGTAGAAGTTCTTCTGAAACCGCTGCAACCGAATTCAATGCTCTTGGTAGAAGTTTTTCTGGAATCGCTTCAACCGAGTCTGTTGCTCTTGGGAGAAGTCCTTCTGAAACCGCTGCAACCGAATTCAATGCTCTTGGTAGAAGTTTTTCTGGAATCGCTTCAACCGAGCCTGTTGCTCTTCGTAGAAGTTCTTCTGAAACCGCTGCAACCGAATTCAATGCTCTTGGTATAAGCTTTTCTGGAATCACTTCAACCGAGCCTGTTGCTCTTGGTGGAAGTTCTTCTGAAACCGCTGCAACCGAATTCAGTGCTCTTGGTATAAGCTTTTCTGGAATCACTTCAACCGAGCCTGTTGCTCTTGGTGGAAGTTCTTCTGAAACCGCTGTAACCGAATTCAATGCTCTTGGTAGAAGTTTTTCTGGAATCGCTTCAACCGAGTCTGTTGCTCTTGGGAGAAGTCCTTCTGAAACCGCTGCAACCGAATTCAATGCTCTTGGTAGAAGTTTTTCTGGAATCGCTTCAACCGAGTCTGTTGCTCTTGGGAGAAGTCCTCCTGAAACCGCTGCAACCGAATTCAATGCTCTTGGTAGAAGTTTTTCTGGAATCGCTTCAACCGAGCCTGTTGCTCTTGGTGGAAGTTTTTCTGAAACCGCTGCAACAGAATTCAATGCTCTTGGTATAAGCTTTTCTGGAATCACTTCAACCGAGCCTGTTGCTCTTGGTAGAAGTTCTTCTGAAACCGCTGCAACCGAATTCAATGCTCTTGGTATAAGCTTTTCTGGAATCACTTCAACCGAGCCTGTTGCTCTTGGTGGAAGTTCTTCTGAAACCGCTGCAACCGAATTCAGTGCTCTTGGTATAAGCTTTTCTGGAATCACTTCAACCGAGCCTGTTGCTCTTGGTGGAAGTTTTTCTGAAACCGCTGTAACCGAATTCAATGCTCTTGGTAGAAGTTTTTCTGGAATCGCTTCAACCGAGCCTGTTACTCTTGGTGGAAGTTCTTCTGAAACCACTGCAACCGAATTCAGTGCTCTTGGTAGAAGTTTTTCTGGAATCGCTTCAACCGAGTCTGTTCCTCTTGGTAGAAGCTCTTCTGAAACCGCTGCAACCGAATTCAATGCTCTTGGTAGAAGTTCTTCTGGAATCGCTTCAACCGAGCCTGTTGCTCTTGGTAGAAGCTCTTTGAAATCGCTGCAACCGAATTCAATGCTCTTGGTAGAAGTTCTTCTGGAATTGCTTCAACCGAGCCTGTTGCTCTTGGTAGAAGCTCTTTTGAAACCGCTGCAACCGAATTCAATGCTCTTGATATAAGTATTTCTGGAATCGCTTCAACCGAACCTGTTGGTCTAGTAGAAGTTCTTCTGAAACCGCTGCAACCGAATTCAGTGCTCTTGGTAGAAGTTTTTCTGGAATCGCTTCAACCGAGCCTGTTGCTCTTGGTAGAAGTTCTTCTGAAACCGCTGCAACCGAATTCAATGCTCTTGGTAGAAGTTCTTCTGGAATCGCATCAACCTAGCCTCTTGCTCTTGGTGGAAGTTCTTCTGAAACCGCTGCAACCGAATTCAGTGCTCTTGGCAAAAGTTTTTCTGGAATCACTTCAACCGAGCCTGTTGCTGTTGGTAGAAGTTCTTCTGAAACCGCTGAAACCGAATTCAGTGCTCTTGGTATAAGCTTTTCTGGAATCAGTTCAACCGAGCATGTTGCTCTTGGTAGAAGTTCTTCTGAAACCGCTGCAACCGAATTCAATGCTCTTGGTATAAGCTTTTCTGGAATCACTTCAACCGAGCCTGTTGCTCTTGGTGGAAGTTCTTCTGAAACCGCTGCAACCGAATTCAGTGCTCTTGGTATAAGCTTTTCTGGAATCACTTCAACCGAGCCTGTTGCTCTTGGTGGAAGTTCTTCTGAAACCGCTGCAACCGAATTCAGTGTTCTTGGTAGAAGTTTTTCTGGGATCACTTCAACCGTGTCTGTTGCTCTTGGTGGAAGTTCTTCTGAAACCGCTGCAACCGAATTCAGTGCTCTTGGCAGAAGTTTTTCTGGAATCACTTCAACCGAGCCTGTTGCTCTTGGTAGAAGTTCTTCTGAAACCGCTGCAACCGAATTCAATGCTCTTGGTAGAAGTTTTTCTGGAATCGCTTCAACCGAGCCTCTTGCTCTTCGTAGAAGTTCTTCTGAAACCGCTGCAACCGAATTCAGTGCTCTTGGCAGAAGGTTTTCTGGAATCACTTCAACCGAGTCTGTTGCTCTTGCTAGAAGTTCTTCTGAAACCGCTGCAACCGAATTCAGTGCTCTTGGCAGAAGTTTTTCTGGAATCACTTCAACCGAGCCTGTTGCTCTTGGTAGAAGCTCTTCTGAAACCGCTGCAACCGAATTCAGTGCTCTTGGCAGAAGTTTTTCTGGAATCACTTCAACCGAGCCTGTTGCTCTTGGTAGAAGTTCTTCTGAAACCGCTGCAACCGAATTCAGTGCTCTCGGTAGAAGCTTTTCTGGAATCGCTTCAACCGAGCCTGTTGCTCTTCGTAGAAGTTCTTCTGAAACCGCTGCAACCGAATTCAATGCTCTTGGTAGAAGTTTTTCTGGAATCGCTTCAACCGAGTCTGTTGCTCTTGGGAGAAGTCCTTCTGAAACCGCTGCAACCGAATTCAATGCTCTTGGTAGAAGTTTTTCTGGAATCGCTTCAACCGAGTCTGTTGCTCTTCGTAGAAGTTCTTCTGAAACCGCTGCAACCGAATTCAATGCTCTTGGTAGAAGTTTTTCTGGAATCGCTTCAACCGAGTCTGTTGCTCTTGGGAGAAGTCCTTCTGAAACCGCTGCAACCGAATTCAGTGCTCTTGGTATAAGCTTTTCTGGAATCGCTTCAACCGAGCCTGTTGCTCTTGGTGGAAGTTTTTCTGAAACCGCTGCAACAGAATTCAATGCTCTTGGTATAAGCTTTTCTGGAATCACTTCAACCGAGCCTGTTGCTCTTGGTAGAAGTTCTTCTGAAACCGCTGCAACCGAATTCAATGCTCTTGGTATAAGCTTTTCTGGAATCACTTCAACCGAGCCTGTTGCTCTTGGTGGAAGTTTTTCTGAAACCGCTGCAACCGAATTCAGTGCTCTTGGCAGAAGTTTTTCTGGAATCACTTCAACCGAGCCTGTTGCTCTTGGTAGAAGCTCTTCTGAAACCGCTGCAACCGAATTCAGTGCTCTTGGCAGAAGTTTTTCTGGAATCACTTCAACCGAGCCTGTTGCTCTTGGTAGAAGTTCTTCTGAAACCGCTGCAACCGAATTCAGTGCTCTCGGTAGAAGCTTTTCTGGAATCGCTTCAACCGAGCCTGTTGCTCTTCGTAGAAGTTCTTCTGAAACCGCTGCAACCGAATTCAATGCTCTTGGTAGAAGTTTTTCTGGAATCGCTTCAACCGAGTCTGTTGCTCTTGGGAGAAGTCCTTCTGAAACCGCTGCAACCGAATTCAATGCTCTTGGTAGAAGTTTTTCTGGGATCGCTTCAACCGAGTCTGTTGCTCTTGGGAGAAGTCCTCCTGAAACCGCTGCAACCGAATTCAATGCTCTTGGTAGAAGTTTTTCTGGAATCGCTTCAACCGAGCCTGTTGCTCTTGGTGGAAGTTTTTCTGAAACCGCTGCAACAGAATTCAATGCTCTTGGTATAAGCTTTTCTGGAATCACTTCAACCGAGCCTGTTGCTCTTGATAGAAGTTCTTCTGAAACCGCTGCAACCGAATTCAATGCTCTTGGTATAAGCTTTTCTGGAATCACTTCAACCGAGCCTGTTGCTCTTGGTGGAAGTTCTTCTGAAACCGCTGCAACCGAATTCAGTGCTCTTGGTATAAGCTTTTCTGGAATCGCTTCAACCGAGCCTGTTGCTCTTGGTGGAAGTTCTTCTGAAACCGCTGTAACCGAATTCAGTGCTCTTGGTAGAAGTTTTTCTGGAATCGCTTCAACCGAGCCTGTTGCTCTTGGTGGAAGTTCTTCTGAAACCGCTGCAACCGAATTCAATGCTCTTGGTAGAAGTTCTTCTGGAATCGCTTCAACCGAGCCTGTTGCTCTTGGTAGAAGCTCTTTTGAAACCGCTGCAACCGAATTCAATGCTCTTGATATAAGTATTTCTGGAATCGCTTCAACCGAACCTGTTGCTCTTGGTAGAAGTTCTTCTGAAACCGCTGAAACCGAATTCACTGCTCTTGGTAGAAGTTCTTCTGGAATCGCTTCAACCTAGCCTCTTGCTCTTGGTGGAAGTTCTTCTGAAACCGCTGAAACCGAATTCAGTGCTCTTGGCAGAAGTTTTTCTGGAATCACTTCAACCGAGCCTGTTGCTCTTGGTAGAAGTTCTTCTGAAACCGCTGCAACCGAATTCAATGCTCTTGGTAGAAGTTCTTCTGGAATCGCATCAACCTAGCCTCTTGCTCTTGGTGGAAGTTCTTCTGAAACCGCTGCAACCGAATTCAGTGCTCTTGGCAAAAGTTTTTCTGGAATCACTTCAACCGAGCCTGTTGCTCTTGGTAGAAGTTCTTCTGAAACCGCTGAAACCGAATTCAGTGCTCTTGGTATAAGCTTTTCTGGAATCAGTTCAACCGAGCATGTTGCTCTTGGTAGAAGTTCTTCTGAAACCGCTGCAACCGAATTCAATGCTCTTGGTAGAAGTTTTTCTGGAATCGCTTCAACCGAGTCTGTTGCTCTTGGGAGAAGTCCTTCTGAAACCGCTGCAACCGAATTCAATGCTCTTGGTAGAAGTTTTTCTGGGATCGCTTCAACCGAGTCTGTTGCTCTTGGGAGAAGTCCTCCTGAAACCGCTGCAACCGAATTCAATGCTCTTGGTAGAAGTTTTTCTGGAATCGCTTCAACCGAGCCTGTTGCTCTTGGTGGAAGTTTTTCTGAAACCGCTGCAACAGAATTCAATGCTCTTGGTATAAGCTTTTCTGGAATCACTTCAACCGAGCCTGTTGCTCTTGATAGAAGTTCTTCTGAAACCGCTGCAACCGAATTCAATGCTCTTGGTATAAGCTTTTCTGGAATCACTTCAACCGAGCCTGTTGCTCTTGGTGGAAGTTCTTCTGAAACCGCTGCAACCGAATTCAGTGCTCTTGGTATAAGCTTTTCTGGAATCGCTTCAACCGAGCCTGTTGCTCTTGGTGGAAGTTCTTCTGAAACCGCTGTAACCGAATTCAGTGCTCTTGGTAGAAGTTTTTCTGGAATCGCTTCAACCGAGCCTGTTGCTCTTGGTGGAAGTTCTTCTGAAACCGCTGCAACCGAATTCAGTGCTCTTGGTAGAAGTTTTTCTGGAATCGCTTCAGCCGAGCCTGTTGCTCTTGGTAGAAGCTCTTCTGAAACCGCTGCAACCGAATTCAATGCTCTTGGTAGAAGTTCTTCTGGAATCGCTTCAACCGAGCCTGTTGCTCTTGGTAGAAGCTCTTTTGAAACCGCTGCAACCGAATTCAATGCTCTTGGTAGAAGTTCTTCTGGAATCGCTTCAACCGAGCCTGTTGCTCTTGGTAGAAGCTCTTTTGAAACCGCTGCAACCGAATTCAATGCTCTTGGTATAAGCTTTTCTGGAATCGCTTCAACCGAGCCTGTTGCTCTTGGTGGAAGTTCTTCTGAAACCGCTGTAACCGAATTCAGTGCTCTTGGTAGAAGTTTTTCTGGAATCGCTTCAACCGAGCCTGTTGCTCTTGGTGGAAGTTCTTCTGAAACCGCTGCAACCGAATTCAGTGCTCTTGGTAGAAGTTTTTCTGGAATCGCTTCAGCCGAGCCTGTTGCTCTTGGTAGAAGCTCTTCTGAAACCGCTGCAACCGAATTCAATGCTCTTGGTAGAAGTTCTTCTGGAATCGCTTCAACCGAGCCTGTTGCTCTTGGTAGAAGCTCTTTTGAAACCGCTGCAACCGAATTCAATGCTCTTGGTAGAAGTTCTTCTGGAATCGCTTCAACCGAGCCTGTTGCTCTTGGTAGAAGCTCTTTTGAAACCGCTGCAACCGAATTCAATGCTCTTGATATAAGTATTTCTGGAATCGCTTCAACCGAACCTGTTGCTCTTGGTAGAAGTTCTTCTGAAACCGCTGAAACCGAATTCACTGCTCTTGGTAGAAGTTCTTCTGGAATCGCTTCAACCTAGCCTATTGCTCTTGGTGGAAGTTCTTCTGAAACCGCTGAAACCGAATTCAGTGCTCTTGGCAGAAGTTTTTCTGGAATCACTTCAACCGAGCCTGTTGCTCTTGGTAGAAGTTCTTCTGAAACCGCTGAAACCGAATTCAGTGCTCTTGGTATAAGCTTTTCTGGAATGACTTCAACCGAGCCTGTTGCTCTTGGTAGAAGTTCTTCTGAAACCGCTGCAACCGAATTCAATGCTCTTGGTATAAGCTTTTCTGGAATCACTTCAACCGAGCCTGTTGCTCTTGGTGGAAGTTCTTCTGAAACCGCTGCAACCGAATTCAGTGCTCTTGGTATAAGCTTTTCTGGAATCACTTCAACCGAGCCTGTTGCTCTTGGTGGAAGTTCTTCTGAAACCGCTGCAACTGAATTCAGTGTTCTTGGTAGAAGTTTTTCTGGAATCACTTCAACCGTGTCTGTTTCTCTTGGTGGAAGTTCTTCTGAAACCGCTGCAACCGAATTCAGTGCTCTTGGTAGAAGTTTTTCTGGAATCACTTCAACAGAGTCTGTTGCTCTTGGTGGAAGTTCTTCTGAAACCGCTGTAACCGAATTCAGTGCTCTTGGTAGAAGTTTTTCTGGAATCGCTTCAACCGAGCCTGTTGCTCTTGGTGGAAGTTCTTCTGAAACCGCTGTAACCGAATTCAGTGCTCTTGGTAGAAGTTTTTCTGGAATCGCTTCAACCGAGCCTGTTGCTCTTGGTGGAAGTTCTTCTGAAACCGCTGCAACCGAATTCAATGCTCTTGGTAGAAGTTCTTCTGGAATCGCTTCAACCGAGCCTGTTGCTCTTGGTAGAAGCTCTTTTGAAACCGCTGCAACCGAATTCAATGCTCTTGATATAAGTATTTCTGGAATCGCTTCAACCGAACCTGTTGCTCTTGGTAGAAGTTCTTCTGAAACCGCTGAAACCGAATTCACTGCTCTTGGTAGAAGTTCTTCTGGAATCGCTTCAACCTAGCCTCTTGCTCTTGGTGGAAGTTCTTCTGAAACCGCTGAAACCGAATTCAGTGCTCTTGGCAGAAGTTTTTCTGGAATCACTTCAACCGAGCCTGTTGCTCTTGGTAGAAGTTCTTCTGAAACCGCTGCAACCGAATTCAATGCTCTTGGTAGAAGTTCTTCTGGAATCGCATCAACCTAGCCTCTTGCTCTTGGTGGAAGTTCTTCTGAAACCGCTGCAACCGAATTCAGTGCTCTTGGCAAAAGTTTTTCTGGAATCACTTCAACCGAGCCTGTTGCTCTTGGTAGAAGTTCTTCTGAAACCGCTGAAACCGAATTCAGTGCTCTTGGTATAAGCTTTTCTGGAATCAGTTCAACCGAGCATGTTGCTCTTGGTAGAAGTTCTTCTGAAACCGCTGCAACCGAATTCAATGCTCTTGGTAGAAGTTTTTCTGGAATCGCTTCAACCGAGTCTGTTGCTCTTGGGAGAAGTCCTTCTGAAACCGCTGCAACCGAATTCAATGCTCTTGGTAGAAGTTTTTCTGGGATCGCTTCAACCGAGTCTGTTGCTCTTGGGAGAAGTCCTCCTGAAACCGCTGCAACCGAATTCAATGCTCTTGGTAGAAGTTTTTCTGGAATCGCTTCAACCGAGCCTGTTGCTCTTGGTGGAAGTTTTTCTGAAACCGCTGCAACAGAATTCAATGCTCTTGGTATAAGCTTTTCTGGAATCACTTCAACCGAGCCTGTTGCTCTTGATAGAAGTTCTTCTGAAACCGCTGCAACCGAATTCAATGCTCTTGGTATAAGCTTTTCTGGAATCACTTCAACCGAGCCTGTTGCTCTTGGTGGAAGTTCTTCTGAAACCGCTGCAACCGAATTCAGTGCTCTTGGTATAAGCTTTTCTGGAATCGCTTCAACCGAGCCTGTTGCTCTTGGTGGAAGTTCTTCTGAAACCGCTGTAACCGAATTCAGTGCTCTTGGTAGAAGTTTTTCTGGAATCGCTTCAACCGAGCCTGTTGCTCTTGGTGGAAGTTCTTCTGAAACCGCTGCAACCGAATTCAGTGCTCTTGGTAGAAGTTTTTCTGGAATCGCTTCAGCCGAGTCTGTTGCTCTTGGTAGAAGCTCTTCTGAAACCGCTGCAACTGAATTCAATGCTCTTGGTAGAAGTTCTTCTGGAATCGCTTCAACCGAGCCTGTTGCTCTTGGTAGAAGCTCTTTTGAAACCGCTGCAACCGAATTCAATGCTCTTGGTAGAAGTTCTTCTGGAATCGCTTCAACCGAGCCTGTTGCTCTTGGTAGAAGCTCTTTTGAAACCGCTGCAACCGAATTCAATGCTCTTGATATAAGTATTTCTGGAATCGCTTCAACCGAACCTGTTGCTCTTGGTAGAAGTTCTTCTGAAACCGCTGAAACCGAATTCACTGCTCTTGGTAGAAGTTCTTCTGGAATCGCTTCAACCTAGCCTCTTGCTCTTGGTGGAAGTTCTTCTGAAACCGCTGAAACCGAATTCAGTGCTCTTGGCAGAAGTTTTTCTGGAATCACTTCAACCGAGCCTGTTGCTCTTGGTAGAAGTTCTTCTGAAACCGCTGAAACCGAATTCAGTGCTCTTGGTATAAGCTTTTCTGGAATGACTTCAACCGAGCCTGTTGCTCTTGGTAGAAGTTCTTCTGAAACCGCTGCAACCGAATTCAATGCTCTTGGTATAAGCTTTTCTGGAATCACTTCAACCGAGCCTGTTGCTCTTGGTGGAAGTTCTTCTGAAACCGCTGCAACCGAATTCAGTGCTCTTGGTATAAGCTTTTCTGGAATCACTTCAACCGAGCCTGTTGCTCTTGGTGGAAGTTCTTCTGAAACCGCTGCAACTGAATTCAGTGTTCTTGGTAGAAGTTTTTCTGGAATCACTTCAACCGTGTCTGTTTCTCTTGGTGGAAGTTCTTCTGAAACCGCTGCAACCGAATTCAGTGCTCTTGGTAGAAGTTTTTCTGGAATCACTTCAACCGAGTCTGTTGCTCTTGGTGGAAGTTCTTCTGCAACCGCTGCAACCGAATTCAGTGCTCTTGGCAGAAGTTTTTCTGGAATCGCTTCAACCGAGCCTGTTGCTCTAGGTAGAAGTTCTTCTGAAACCGCTGCAACCGAATTCAGTGCTCTTGGTAGAAGTTTTCCTGGAATCGCTTCAACCGAGCCTGTTGCTCTTGGTAGAAGTTCTTCTGAAACCGCTGCAACCGAATTCAATGCTCTTGGTAGAAGTTCTTCTGGAATCGCTTCAACCTAGCCTCTTGCTCTTGGTGGAAGTTCTTCTGAAACCGCTGCAACCTAATTCAATGCTCTTGCTAGAAGTTCTTCTGGAATCGCTTCAACCTAGCCTCTTGCTCTTGGTGGAAGTTCTTCTGAAACCGCTGCAACCGAATTCAGTGCTCTTGGCAGAAGTTTTTCTGGAATCACTTCAACCGAGCCTGTTGCTCTTGGTAGAAGTTCTTCTGAAACCGCTGCAACCGAATTCAGTGCTCTTGGTATAAGCTTTTCTGGAATCACTTCAACCGAGCCTGTTGCTCTTGGTGGAAGTTCTTCTGAAACCGCTGCAACCGAATTCAGTGCTCTTGGTAGAAGTTTTTCTGGAATCACTTCAACCGTGTCTGTTGCTCTTGGTGGAAGTTCTTCTGAAACCGCTGCAACCGAATTCAGTGCTCTTGGCAGAAGTTCTTCTGGAATCGCTTCAACCGAGCCTGTTGCTCTTGGTAGAAGTTCTTCTGAAACCGCTGCAACCGAATTCAATGCTCATGGTATAAGCTTTTCTGGAATCACTTCAACCGAGCCTGTTGCTCTTGGTGGAAGTTCTTCTGAAACCGCTGCAGCCGAATTCAGTGTTCTTGGTAGAAGTTTTTCTGGAATCACTTCAACCGAGTCTGTTGCTCTTGGTGGAAGTTCTTCTGCAACCGCTGCAACCGAATTCAGTGCTCTTGGCAGAAGTTTTTCTGGAATCGCTTCAACCGAGCCTGTTGCCCTTGGTAGAAGCTCTTCTGAAACCGCTGCAACCGAATTCAGTGCTCTCGGTAGAAGCTTTTCTGGAATCGCTTCAACCGAGCCTGTTGCTCTTGGTAGACGTTCTTCTGAAACCGCTGCAACCGAATTCAGTGCTCTTGGCAGACGTTTTTCTGGAATCACTTCAACCGAGCCTGTTGCTCTTGGTAGAAGCTCTTCTGAAACCGCTGCAACCGAATTCAGTGCTCTTGGCCGAAGTTTTTCTGGAATCACTTCAACCGAGCCTGTTGCTCTTGGTAGAAGTTCTTCTGAAACCGCTGCAACCGAATTGAATGCTCTTGGTATAAGCTTTTCTGAAATCACTTCAACCGAGCCTGTTGCTCTTGGTAGAAGTTCTTCTGAGACCGCTGCAACCGAATTCAATGCTCTTGGTATAAGCTTTTCTGGAATCACTTCAACCGAGCCTGTTGCTCTTGGTGGAAGTTCTTCTGAAACCGCTGCAACCGAATTCAGTGCCCTTGGTATAAGCTTTTCTGGAATCACTTCAACCGAGTCTGTTGCTCTTGGTGGAAGTTCTTCTGCAACCGCTGCAACCGAATTCAGTGCTCTTGGCAGAAGTTTTTCTGGAATCGCTTCAACCGAGCCTGTTGCTCTTGGTAGAAGCTCTTCTGAAACCGCTGCAACCGAATTCAGTGCTCTCGGTAGAAGCTTTTCTGGAATCGCTTCAACCGAGCCTGTTGCTCTTGGTAGACATTCTTCTGAAACCGCTGCAACCGAATTCAGTGCTCTTGGCAGAAGTTTTTCTGGAATCACTTCAACCGAGCCTGTTGCTCTTGGTGGAAGTTCTTCTGAAACCGCTGCAACCGAATTCAGTGCTCTTGGTATAAGCTTTTCTGGAATCACTGCAACCGAGCCTGTTGCTCTTAGTAGAAGTTCTTCTGAAACCGCTGGAACCGCGGGATCGCTGCAACTCAACAGACGACTACATAAAATCCCGGAGAGCTTGGCGCCGCTTTGAACTCTGGGAACGTTCTTATGAGAAAGGATAAGGTCCCTCGTCAACCCATTGAAAAGGAAACATGAAGGGCTGCTCTCCCTTCCTGATGACAGTTATCTCCCAGGATGCAACGGGAACTGGGACTATGAAGCCGCTCCAACTGAATGTGGTGCTCTTTGTAAACTTTTTTTTTTGTAAGACCGGTGTAATTGAATGTTTCGAACTCTTGGTATGAGTTTTTTCTGAAACCGCTGCAACTGAATCAGGTGATCTTGTTTGAAGCTCTTCTTAGACTGTTAGACTAGAACGTGATATTATTGGTAGAAACATTCTGAAGTCACTGGAACTGAATGTGAAGTTCTTGGTAGAAGTTCTTCTGAAACAGCAGCAGCTGAATGTGGTCCCAGTCATTATGGAATAATGGTTGGTTTGCCATTCATGCACGGTAAGAATCCTTGGGCACGCACGTTAATGATAAGTATTCACCGGCCGAGTTTCAGTACCACACGTAATCTCTCTTGTCTCGATATGCCTATGTGAACATACGCCTTTGCGAATGTCTCAAATGGGCACAGATGCCTTCAACTGGTCATCGAAAGCTTCTTACGAAGTCCTAGGAGGCAGAAAACGCGTTGGTTCCATCTGTAATCAGAAGAGTAGCCACCCACGTCTTGAGACCCCGGCACCCCAACGAGCTCAATGTGAAACGAAAACACACTTGAAATTTCGGGAACTTCTCCTTGTCTCTCTCACTCAGTCGCCAATGAAGCTCTGAACCTTGAATTGGACATAAAAAAACTACAAAAAACAAGAGTTCCGCCTTTTCAGCGACGGCTGCAATTGATCCCATTAGCAAAGTCCTTGCTATGTTTCGTGCTTCCCTTTATGTCTTAGCCTGTGATTCGTGAGTACTTTAATAAACTACTCACATATATTGACCATATTTTCTGGTCTCTGCTATGACAAACACCGCTTTGCACATTTACGACCTCAGACGCTCAGGCTGAAATATTGAACAGAGGAACACAAGACAAGCCTCAGGGTGCAAAAGAACATGACCAACTGAGGAATGAAAATTTTCAATCGCTTATATGCAATGGCGACGTTGCATTATCGTAAATGCATTGCGTAGTACACTAATGCATTTAAGGTGCGGAAATTTTTAGTCAAGACGGCTTTTGGGAATATTCATTATCGGTGTGCGCTTCACATGACAAACACTATATTGTATAGGGGCTACCTCTATAGGTTGGTTCTCTGCTTTATGACAATACATAGTTCACCTATTTGACGACAATATATGTATTGTCATAAGGTGGTCCTTTTTACGCGGACAACACCACCATCTCGCATGGCGGGTAACGAACGGTTGATAACTGCGGTTGACAGGCGCAGTTGGGGCAGCACGCCATCACCGCTGTGTATTGTCTTGTATTGGAAGCTAAATTTTAATTTCATTAGGGGTATTACCTGCGGAGGTTGTCCCGTTTAAAGCAAGCTCTCCCACATGCCAATGCATTTATACATGAAGTGAAACAATCGCGTTATCGTCTTCCGATGGAAACCTGCCGGTGGGCCAACAAAGATGTAGGACAACATAACTGCATATTGGATTCTATCAAGTGGGCGAACTCCCTGTGGAGGTGTTCCTGCAAGATCAAGGTACAGGGAGATCAAGCAGTGTGTGCTGTCAACAAGTAGGCAACCTACATATAGAACTAATCCCACTTTAGGAAGGAGTTGCCTCAGGACAGAAGCCGCCGATATTTCGAACAGAGACTGTTCTTCGTTCCTGGTCACAATTTTGACAACATTAAACTATATATTCTAGAAACCGGGTTTAGATCCACACGTGACAGACGTGATAGGGAGTCTTATCTCATATACAAGTTCAACGCTCTTCACCCGTCCGGTATCAACAAATCACAAGGCACCCTAGAAACACTTCACAAATAAAATATGCTTTTCCTTTCTACCTCCATTATCATCTGTTGTGTTCTGCATGGCCACTGCTTTCTACTTTCTTTATTGCATGCCACAACTTTGCATTAAAAAAAAAAAAAAACCGTTGCTGGTTCTGGAATTTTCCCACGTAATCACTAACCTCCATATCTTTGGCTATGCTTGCCAATTCTTGCCTGTTGTCCCGTTTCGTCCACGTGTTCGTGAACCTTCCATTTTTCTGTAACCGGTCTGTAGCCTAGATCACTACGTTCACATAATCCCCTCCACACTCTAACAAAGCAGCCATTCACTCCGGCCGTAAAACCCCGTACGGAACCTTTCTTCCCTCCGGGCTGTTGACCCACAATTCGCATGAACCTTTAAACACGTCACACCTAACCCTTTAAATACCATGCCAATGATGAGGACGGTGCCCAGAAGAAGAACAGTCTCTGTTCGAAATATCGGCGGCTTCTGTCCTGAGTCAACTCCTTCCTACATTCTACCGGTTCGCTGGATTTTTAATCCCACTTTAGACTCGTTCCAAGCTGAGCCCAGAAGAAGAACAGTCTGTGTTCAAAATAACGGCTGCCCTTGTCCTGAGGCATTTACTCACCGGATATCAGGTCGTGCTGAACACTCGAGGGTGGTAGGTTCGAATCCTACCACCAGCTGTTTTTCTTTCCTGTTAGCGCCGCGAAGCAACTGTGGCTACGGACGTGGACAGATGGAGAGGGGAGAGCAGTGGGAGCAGCAGTAGGAAATAGGGGGGTCGGGATAGTGTGCGTCCTGGGCCGACTTCAGAGGGGACTGTGCGGACATATTCGTCCGGAAAGGCTTCGGGAAACAAAGGGAAAACCTCAGACCACACTGCCGGTGACAGGATTCGAACCCTTGCCACCTCCCAGTCTCGGCGTGGAAAGCGATCATCCTAAGCACTATGCCACGGGAGCTGGTCCCACCAGCTGTATTGTCTAGCTTTGTCCTGGAACTTCCGGTAGAGTTTCGAGACGACTAACCCCCTGTCCCCCACTCAATCCTGCTGTCCTCTCTCCATCTGTCCATGTCTGTACGTCTCTCGTATTGACTGTTGCTTCGCGGCACTAACGCGAGATAAAAAAAAAGTACTTTAGGGCCCGCTTGCACAGACGTCGAGGACATTCCTCAGTGGTGTCCTCAGTACACCTTCCGTAATCCCTCGGGCACGCTCCACAATGCTGCACGTGCATAAACCACTGCCAAAGTTACTCAGGACGTCAGTGAGGAATTTCCTCAACGCCCGCCTAAGCGGGTCTTGATCCAGTTTTCTCACATAACATTTTGCACACTGCTGGGTAACTCACGAGCAGTCAGCTCTAGCCAACACGCATACATATTTAGTACACGTGGTAGAGACTCCACACGTCATGTGCATATCACCACACTGCTAACGCATAGACATTCGCACTGCCTGTACATCGATTTGCTAACGATTCTTCAATTCTTGTGTATTTTTGACTGGTTAGAGCTGAATCACGAAAAAGAGGGCATCTTGAGCCCAATCGTTTTGTATGGCAAAGTGTCGCGACACTGTTTCTGTATTGTTGACTGATTTTATGCAAATTTTATATTGCCAACTGTAGAGGATGGGGCAAGCCAGAGCTGGGAAGTATTTGAACTACTAAGTACTGATTACTTGTACTTTACTTTAAGTACATTTCCAGTTATGTAGTTTGCATTGTACTTTAAGTACATTTGTGCAGTACTTTCCCCTCAAGTACTCAAGTATCCGAATGGAAATTCAAAGATAAAAACGAAAAATATTAAGAAGAGGTTGTAAAGTAAGAGAAGAAGAGAGTAAGACCTGGGCTGCTCTTTGCTCCTTTTTTTTTTTCATGTATACCAAGAGATGCAAGGATGAATAACTTTGGAAATAAAAATACTTTCCACTGGCACAGCTGGTTGCCTGAGCATCTGTAAACTGAAATTACGCCACCTCTTACAGTTAATAGTCATGAGCAAGAACTAACTAGCTGGGCTTCAGATCTAGAAATTGCAAGATGTGTTTACATTGGCATATAGTCAATCTAAACATGGCACTCTATCAGACTTTGTCGCCACCGAACGGTGATACGTGGTCCAATGCAAAGTAACCTTGCAATATGGAAGAGGTAAAGACGGCGAAAAAAAAGGGGGGGAATTATAGTTCGACTAAGAAGAGAAGCAATACAACAACAACAGTAAATGATGGAAACTTGATTATTTAAAAAAATCTTCCCGGGAACAGCACCGCAAAGGTTACTGCCCTGACGACCGTTTTATAGGCCGAGCATTCAAGGACACGGCCCACCCGGGGGCGGACCGCGTTATCAAGCGGCCCTTCTCCAATATATGAAGGAACGGCTCCCCTTTGTCTCCCTCCACCGCGCACGCGGATTTGAAGGGAGACCAGAGCACATCAAAAGTGACAATACAGAGCAAAAGTGATGATGACACGAAATGTTTCCCCGTGGTAGCCACAGGACCGGACCCCACTTCAAAGACGAGAATATGAGAGGACGAATTATTGGTGAGAGCGAAGGCGAAGACATGTCGGAGTTCTGTTTAGAGCTTTTCGGGGAGGGCAGTAGCTTGCACGAAAGCGAAAAGGGAGCGAAGAGCCCGGCACTGATGTGCAGGGTATCTCCGTGGGTCAATTACTTTGAAGAAACTAAATGGCCTGTGGTCAAGGTGCTGAAGTTGGTGTCGAAGCACCCGGCGTTCACACGTGTATCGGCCGAAGTCCTCAATGGTATCAGGAATCGTGGCTGGGGTGTGGCAACCTGGGCACAGTGTCGTGTTACTGTAACCCAGCTTAGCCAGGAATACAGGGGTGAAGGCGATGTTGAGTCGTAGACGCCACAGAAGTGACGTAAAGCTGCGAGGGAATCCACCTGGCGTCTTAAATGATAATGACGGGTCAACTGCATGGAGGAGTGACCATTGAGTGACATCATGGCACCATTGCTGTCGGGCCAACGGTGACACCAACGCAAGCGTCTATCTGGAAGCGTCTGCGGAAGCGTCTATCTCCGGTGGAGAGGATAATGGGCACGGCACTGCAAGTAGAGTGGGCGGCAGCCGCCGCCAAATCTGCCTTCTCGTTGCCCTGAATGCCAGTGTGGCCGAGGATCCACTGTATGGCCAACCGGTGTCCCTGTTGCCCAAGAGCCTTTATCGTCGTCAAGATACTCACTACCACAGGGGCCAAAGAGACGCGGACGCCCACGCTTCAGGACTGATTTTGAGTCACTGTATATAGACCAGGAGCGAGGAGGGTAGTTCAAGGCAAACTTTAGAAATAGCAGGATGACGTACAGTTCCGTGGAGGTCGACGAAGTACGATGTGACAGGCGAAGCCCACATGATATGGACTCGTTCGCAAGACGCAACACACACTCTGCCTTAGTCCCGGTTTTTTGCGCTTGCACAGCAATGCAAGATTTCCCTCTTCAAACTTGCGTATATTACTGCTGACACTCGGTTGAAATGTACTTGACAAGCACTTTATGGTACAATTCCCACAGACTGGTCCCTGTTAACTTTCACGCGGACTAGACTAGAACTCTTGAGCAGATCACTGCATGCCAACGATTATTATGTGTGCTGAACGCCACCATGCAACGATCGAAGACTCCCGGAAGGTTGAGTACATGACAACAGCACAATGTACAAGCACATACGTACCTATGTCGTCTTCAAAGAGGGCCGAAGACGTCTGTCACCTCCTTGCGAAGTGCACAGCTCCGAGCACTGCTTCCTCTCTGCGAAGGGCTTTCGTACTAAATTTAGCAGGGCAGCCTCACTCGGACGCAGACACCACCAGAAGAAGGGATTACCAGAAGAAGAGGATACCACGCATCGGAGCGGAAGAAGAAGAGAGAACCAGTGAGAGAGAAAGCCAGAAGAAGAGTGTGTGTATTGTCATCAAGCAGCAGAACTACCTATGGAGGTAGTACATATGGAGAATAAGATTTTAGGAAAAAATCTTCCCGGATACTGTCCAGACGACCGTTTTATATGTAGATCGACACCGCCGTTTTTCCTTTGACATGACCCTTCTAATGCTAACGCATTAATAAGACAGATTTAATGACAGTGCACGGGAGGAGGGTGTGTGTAATGTCATCAAGTAAGAAACCTGTCTAGGAAGAGGGTTTTCAGAAGAAATCATCACGGGAACAGCACTGCAAAGGGTATGTATTGTCATCAAGCAAGAAAGCTACCTATGGAGGTGATGTTGCTAACTGTAGGATGGGACAAGCGTAAGCTTGCCCGCATCACGCTTCAAAAGCGCAGTATTTTGAGAGATTATTGGCAACAAATGGAAGGCCGACCAGAGGGGTCGGCTTTCTGTAGCACGTGTATTGTCGTCAAGCAAGAGAAAGCATTATATGTACTGGCATCGTGGTGGAAGACCAGCCATATCTCTTGGCTGGCTCCCTTTAACGCAACAAACGCACTAGTCTACAACCATCGCAACGCCAACACCCGAAGACGAGCTCACTGCAGGTCTGGGATTGCTGTACGTGCTAGATGCCACCTCGCAACAAACCAAAACTCACGGAGAGTTGCACGTGGGACAGCAGCACGAAGGATATTAGAAGCGGATGACATACCCATCATTGCTTTCTTCGAAGAGGGTCGCTGATGTTTGCCACCGCCTTCCAAACTGGACGGCCCCAAGGACTGCCCTCTCCCTGTAAAGCACTCTACTGATGCCCGCTCTGACCCTGTTCAGTACCTCAACGGCGGTGCGAGCACGGCCACCGTTCACAGCTATGCAGAAAACTACGCAGACCGCGCATCGAACCACAGTCCTCGAAAGTTGCGACCAACGTCTTTTTCTTTTTTTTTAGAAAAATCTGCCCGGAAACAGCACCACGGAGAGTTGCTCGTGGGACAGCAGCACGAAGGATATTAGAAGCGGATGATATACCTACCGGTGCGGGTATACCACGGGCGGTGCGAGCACGGCCACCGTGCACAGCTATGCAGCGTGCTATCCAGACCTGGTAGGTTATTTCTTACGCCAGGAGCACAAACTGGCGTCTATCGCAGACCGGAACTGGGAGCGTGTGTATTGTCATCAAGCAGGAGAGCTACCTATGGAGGTAGTCCCCTTTAGACAGACACTAACTTTGTATTGTTGACTCTATGAGACACTGTGTTGACATAACTTTACGTTACAGTCCTACAAGCTAGATAACAACACTCTCTAGGAGAGTTTACTGGGAGTGTGTATTGTCATCAAGAAGGAGAGCTACTATGTATTGGCATCGAGGCGGAAGACCAGTCACAAGGACTGGCTCCCATATAACTATCTCAACAAGCTAGGACTAAAACTAGAACTAGTGCAATGCCAACTCCTGCTTGTGAAATCACGTCACGTTAAGGATTGCTGTTCGTGCTTGTCGTCGCCATGCAACAGACCAAGACTGCGGAGAGTTGCGTACGGGATAACGGCACGAAAGAAAGTAACGCTTAGTAATGAACAACGTACCTTCCATGCGTTTCTTCGAATAGCACAGACGAAGTTAGCCAGCGTCTTCCGAACTCCATAGCACCGAGGACTGCTCTCTCCCTCTGTAAGACTCTGCGAACACCCGCTCGAACGAGGCTTAGAACGTGTGACGTCCCCCGAGCGCGACCGCCGTGTACTGCTATGCAGCGCGCAATCCACACTTGGTAATTTATCTCTACGGCTAAGAGAATGAACTGTCGTCTATCCCGGATTGGAACGGGGGGTTGAAGGAGCGTTTGAATGGTGCCCCAGCGAATCCGTGGAACCCCATACAGCTCCTCAACTCTGTGCCACAAAACGTCGGGAACGAGACACTCATGAAAAGCGTGCTGCGCAGTTTCATGGCTAGAACAGAAAGGACATCGAGGCGAGGTGAGACCATAACTATGCAAACGATCCCTGAGCGGCAGGACATCGTGCGCAAGTCTCCACTGCAAACTTGCACGACGAGAGTCCAACCATCCTGCAGTGGCGTAGCGCCACGCGATCTGACGCGGAACAGATAGCTCCGGTACACCCGTGGGTGCCGGAAGTAAGCCCAGCAGGGACACATAGAACCGCCTCACTGACCATGTAGAAAGATCAGCGTCCACGTGGCTCTCGCGGAGGCGACGGACTGATGACACGTACTCTTTTAAGTGGGGAGCAGTAAACTCTGAGCGCGGCCTATTCTGCTGAAAGGAACAAAAGAAACGAATCTCCGGGCCAAGAAAGTAGTGCAAAAGGTCGTGTGCGGGATGGTTAGGCTCACTCAGGGCATCAAAAATTGCCTTTATACCTAAAGCAAGGCACTTCACTTTTACATGTGGCACTCGCAAGCCACCAACCTCACGCGACTGGTACAGACGCGCGCGCGACACCCATTCCACGCTGTTACCCCATACGAACTGAAAAGCAATACGGGTCACAGTAAGAAAGATCTGGCGTGGCGGAAGCGATATGGTACCATGGTACCAATACTTGCTTAAGAACCACGACGCTGCTAGCCTGGCCTTACAAGTAAGTGGAAGAACCAGACCCTTCAATTCACGGAGCACGGGAATGCTACGCTGGTGAATGCGCATCCACGATGATACTGCGATTCCCCGACTATTGAAATAGTATCCCAGTATGCGTAATTCAGTTTTTACTGGTATCCCGAATGGAGACGCACAGGAGGGGACTGAATTGATAAAGAGCGCTGCACTCTTATCCCTGTTTATCACCTACCAGTGAAACAGAACAAAAGTTATTGCAGTCAACGAGACTATTCTTCATAGTAACTGGTACAAGTTGTGATTCTGTCAGTTAACTTTAACGGTGTGTATAAAAGCACGAGGCCCGGGCGAGCAATCGTGCATAGGTGGTTGTGGTGGTGAAGATGAAAACTGCTCGCCGTAGCGTCACGACTAAAATGTAGGGAAAAAAAGAAAACAAAAGAGGTAGAGGTGCTGGGGTCAGGGTTGTGTCTGCGTGCTTCGTTGTAGGTGGGACAATCAAGCAGGATGTGGTTTATGATTTCTGAATTAATAGAGCAGTAGCGGCATGGGGGTGACTGCATAAGTTTGAATCGGTGAAGCCAGCTGTACGTGAAGGCGGATGCCGTGCGCGACAACAGAGGGGGCTGCGTGCATACCGTCTACCTTTTCATGGAAAGTATCCAGGCAAGAATATCTCTCTTCGGTGAACGCTTCTCGGTTACCTTATGAGGTGTCATCGGCATGTTCACTTGCCTTTCAAAAATTTCTGCTTTATTATCTTTATCAGATGTTGGTGGTGCTTGAAGGTTGACTAAAGTGCAAACCTTTCTGCTCGCGAAGTGTTCCCAAATGCCGTTACGTCGACGGCAATACAAAGTCATATGAGGAGACCAAAAGCCCGCTCCGCATTTTTGCACTGCATGAGAAAGGGAGGGAGAGCATAGAAATCATAAGTAGAAAGGCTAGAAGAAAATCTGGAAGAGAGTGTGATGGGGGAAAGCAAAGCAGTTGTACCGAGGCGAGGCCCTCTCCCAATGTCCAAGTCCGGGAGGCGCCATGATCGATATTTTGGATTAGGCCGGATTTCCCAACAGCCTTTCCACGTGTGAAGACAAGGCACGTTCGGCGCAACGGTATCGAATCAATGCAAGTCGCTTCCGCTTCCCCTCTGCTCCACGTGCCATGCCGTGTGCGAAGTGTGTTTGTTTTGTCTGCCATCACCTGCGTGCTTGGATTCTCTAGTGAATGAGTATCATACGGTTTAAACCCAGTAAACCACTAATATCCCTAGGACATCCTTACAAGGTCGTGAACGTCCTGAATATCTGGACATCCATGCAATATCTGTGGGATGTCCCAGAACGACATTCGCGTTTCTATTTTATCGAGTAAATCACAGATGTCCGAGGAACGTCTGCAGGATATCGCGCTTTGGACATTTGAATGGAGGAAAAGCCTGGAGATCCCTTGGATACCCATGAAAGATCCAGTACACGAGATTTTGGGCACTGGTTGAACGTCACAGGAACGTCGCCAGGACGTTGACTGAAGATATGCTAATAAACGTGAAGTTTATGACTCTTGTTCCGAAAGCCACATTTTTGTTCTGCTTAGAGCAAGCAAAAACTTCTGTAAACGTTAACTGGATGGGGGGAACAAGCAAAATTGTTATATATTTCTATCGTTCGCGTGCTGCTAGCCGTGAAAGTATTTATCTGTATTCGTAACGATCGTCAAGCAACAGTGGAATTTGATCACTTTTATAGCTCCACTCAGCAGCTAATCCCATTTTAGACAATAGCTTGAATTAAAAACACAGTATCTGGCATGAAGGAATGTGAGAAACGTTATTGGTTATACCATGTCTCTGCAGATTCACGGGTTAATTCCAAAGAAGCACCTCCTCACCGTCACAGGTGTATCACGGCCCAAATACGTAACGAACTTGCCCCAACGGCTTTTATTTCAGTATAAGTTCTGGGCGTTCTGTCAGCATAAACCGTTGTGAATACTCCCTTCAAATTCGTGTACGCGGTGGAGGGGACAAAAAGGGAGCCTGCTCTTCTTTTTAGGGTGGAAGCACGTGTGGTAGCATGGTCAGCCTTGGTGGACCGTACGTCAGAGTTTGATCGAACGCTGGCGGGGCTTACTACATCCCCTGAATTTTTGACCTGTTGTTGATGTTCGAGGCATTTATTTCAACACACTCACGTAAAAATTAACATTGTACATAATACGTATGCAAATACATATATATTTACATACATATCAGACTTGTGTTGTCATGTCAGATATGTACAACTAAAAGCAAGTGCATGTTTGGACCTGCTTGCATGATGTCCCACGTACGTCCATATATCCTAAAAAGACGTTCCCGGGATATTCGCAGGATCTACAAATGACAAAGAAGTGCTAGTCCACAGAACGTATCGGGGATGTAGATGGGCTCTGTGGCAAAGTCCGTGGGATATCCCAACGTCCGAGATAGGATATCCTGTAGACGTTTTCTGGATATATATGGTTTGCTGGGAACCTTGAGCTGCAACATGAAACAACAGCGCAGGGAACTCGTAGATGCCACCGTTCGTAACACGCTACGCCTACCGTATCGATCATGGCGGCTCACGTGTTGAGATGCTCCTCTTCGATGGCTTGGTTTCTAGTTATTATGAGAGTTCTATGAGGGAGAGGGAAAACGGTCAATTGCGGTATCATCATATCGCGCATAAATCGCGGACGATGCAACGGATACACCCCGTTCGTTTTGCATTGTTTTCAAGGTAACGGCATCTTTCATCCCACGAGGAGACATTATACAGCGGCAGCCCTTAATGCCACACTTCGCCTTCACGCTTCCGCCTCGACGTTGACACAAAACCATCCTCCTTCTCCCCCGTCCTCTCTGCCTTCCTCCTCTCTGGCTTCGTGCATGTGGTGTGGTCTCTTTCTTCTTCTGTCTGTGGAATGTGTTGTCTATGCGCCAGATTTATGAATCTCTACCCTATGGATCGATCCTATTGAACGGATCACTTTATAAATCTGCCTGTGCGGCTGCGGGCCGAGCCTCGGCCGGGCTGAGGTTTCGGTGGCTGGGTCGGGCTAGGGTCAAGTAAGACTCCGTTGCTTCGGGTACAGGCCGAGTTGAGCCGATACATTCAGGCGCGAGCTGTGCTCTACACCAGTGGTTCCCAAAGTGGGCCGGGGTCCCCGGAAATGTTCGTAGGGGTCCGTGACGATAGAAGACAGACCGAAGACCGTCTTGGCGATTGCTGGTGACTTCATCTCTGAGGTGCACGATATTGACGTATGACGATCAGGGTTGCGGAGTTCCCACTCCGGGGTTGAAATAATTCCGGAATCATTAAGGATTTATCAGAGCCCGGAATGGAATTGGAATGGAATGGCGGAAACTGTCCTGGGAATGGAAGGGGAGTGGAATTAGGCATTTTTTTCGCATGCGGAATGGAATTGGAATGTAATGGTCTTGGTGCCACACGGTCAAGGGATTGGTTTTAAGAAAAAATAAATAAAATGGAGATTTGGGCTTCACTAGCGTGATGGTGGTGGTGGTGGTGGTGATGGCGATAGGGCTTGCCGTTGTCGGCCTCACGGCCGTGAGGCCCGCAACCCCACATCACTTGCACCAGTCACTTTAGTGGAAAACTCCTGTAATGATGATGCGAATGAAGAGGAGGAGGGCGAAATAACCTCTTCTTTGTGCTTTTTCCGTGCTGGGTAATGTCAATCTCCTCTATAGCACTGCTGGGCTAGCTAGTATAGTTACCAGTCCTAATTCTTTTATTGATGGAATTAAAGGAATGGAATGGGGTTGCCAAGCCATTCCAGGAGTGGGAATTGACCATACCTTTTCATTCCGAGGAATTGAAATGAATGGAATTATTACAAATCTTCATTCCTCGGAATGGAATTGGAATGGAATGGGTGATCCCATTCCGCAACCGTGGACGATATATGATTCTAAAGAAGGCGGAAATATACTACCTTCTCTTTTCCCGCATGGCGGTGCTTCCTTTGTTCGTTTGTTCTTCCTTTTCTTTCTTTGCCTCCCTTCTTATTTATGTCCACATGAATCGCACTTATCGGGGATCCTCGAATGCATTCTCAGTACTTTTGAGGGTCCGACACAACGAGAGGTTCGGGAAACGCTGCTCTAGACTCTACTCCCAGTGTCTATTCGACGTCAGGATTTCGTCTACTTCCACTCTTTTCTCCAACTCCTACGCAGCGCCTCCGGCGACTGCCGCGTGCGACAGGCTCGTTCCGAATGCGGCACGGGATTGGGAGGCCACGTGACGTGACACGTGCAGTCCCACGGAGCACCTCTTTGAGCACGAGTAGGTTCTCCCTTTGCAGAGTGAGACGCAGCAGACGCCCGCGTTGGTTGCGGAAAAGAAATACTTGTTGGACCCCTGCCAGAGGGATTCAATCTGTTGCTCCGCGTTTCAAAACATCGCTGAAGACGGAACGATTACGCCAAATACAGCGACGGAGAAGATTGTTAGAGGCTGGTGCTCAGTCATTCATTCACGGCCCCTTTGTTTACACCGCAGCAGTCGATGAGAGCTGAGAGGAGAAGTATGGCTGTGAGGATGAATGCGTGTTTGGTCGCGTACTGTCGTGCGAGTGTCGAATTGAGTTAAGGTGCACCTGCGACACGGAAGTTTGCAGAAGTGCAGGGAAATGTTGGTGAGAGAGAGTGTGAGTTTGGAGGGAGCTAGTCAGTGGTCGACGTTTAGGAATAGGTGGTTGTCGCCGACGTGTTATTAGGGGCAGAGATATGGGCTTGCCCGCGACGTGGTTTATTAATCCGATCCCAATCTCAATATTCTCATATTCTTAAATATTCAAAGTGTTTGCATGTTTTTAGCAACTTTACTTCATTTTCTTTCCGGCGAAAGTAAATTGATTTGACCTGGAAAACCGTCGCTCTCATTTCGAAGGGAACTCGAGTTTACCATGACGAACGGGAATGTCATATATTGTGACACCCTTCACATCACTATCTTGTGCGCATACAAATATTTATTTATTTGAATTGTGTCATATAACGAAGTAACCTATTGGGAGGCCCTAACTGTAGTCCTCTACTGAGCCTCCCGAACACTGTGGCCTTACTCACCACCACGCTAGCACAACTATATATATACAGGGTGCGTCACGCAATTAAGATTGACCAGAATTTTTATAAAAACGCTATGAGAGAAGCACGGATGTTGTTTTTGCACTTGTGTTCTACGAGGTGGATATCCTCTCGGAAGTGCGCAACTACAAGACGACAAATTAACTAAAATTCATTGATTAACTTTTTAATTACGGGATGTCGGGCAAAAGCGAGATGGCAGGTTGAGAGACTATCCTAGTTGCAAGCCATCTCACATTTAAAAACTCCTGAAAACCGCAGGTGCCTTAAAATATCCATTCCCGAATTTTGATATACAAAGAGCCGAAACCGCGGCGACCGGGAACGCAGGGAGTAGAGCGCTCATTTCGTCTCAGAGGGTCACGTGATTTGGAGGTCATGCGCTCCTCAGGCGCGCTTTATCGGTTTCGGACGCACCCTGTATATATGCTTATACTGTAGAGGAGGTGGTGTTCCTCTACCTGAGTCCCGACCGGCGATGATGGTATGCCACGGAGAGGCGATGACGGTGGCCTATCTCCATGGCCGCGCCGGTGGAACTGAGGCAGGTGCCCCAGGCGCGTGGCCATCTTCGTCGTTGTCCACGGCCCGCTACAGTGCTCCCCCCTCAGACGCGGAGCGGCGATAAGAAAGATAGAAGAATCACGTCTGTACCGGAGGGAAAGAGCAAGAGTGACCGTGGATGACGCGCACTGCTGGACATGTCCACGGGCGGCACAGCACACGTTGCAGGCAGAGTTCGATGAGTGGGGCGGGAGCGGCCGAGATGAGGTTTGCCAGAGATGAGCGTTGACGTCGTCGAAGGCGTGGTCTGGCGTTGGAGTCGTGGCCTGGGGTGCCGCAACCGGCACGGGAGCGAGAGCTCGTAGGGTCCCAGGAAGTGAGGCTGCGTAGCCGTGAGGATTGCCGAGACGCCGGCTGATGCGTGCCGTGGCGTCGGCTGCCGCGACTGCCGAAACCGGCAGGCGAGCACGTTGCTCAGGTGTCGCGGCCGGCAGCGAGTGAGAGTTGAGATGCAGAAATGAAGAAGAGGGTGGTGAGTGTGCCGGGGGCCGTGGATAGCGGTCCCTGGAAGCCTTGAATCGATGGTCGGTGGGCGGATGCGATGATCAGTGAGCGGTCGGGTCGTTGCGGGTCTGTCGGTCGGTCGGTACGGGTCGGTCGGGTCGTTGCGAGTCGGGCGGTCGGTCGGTGCGGGTCGGTCGGATCGGTAGCGTGGACAGAAGCGGGACGGGAGCGGTCGGCGTGTTGATCGGCGAGCAGCGGTCGTGATGTCGTCATGATGAGGAATGGCGGTGGCTTCCAGGGAGAGCGTGCCGTGGTAGTGCTAGTCGATGGTGTTGTCAGAAATTTGGGATGGTCAAGGGCCTAATTGCTCCGAACTTGATCTTCATCGTCCGGGTCACCAAATGTAGAGGAGGTGGTGTTCCTCTACCTGAGTCCCGACCGGCGATGATGGTATGCCACGGAGAGGCGATGACGGTGGCCTATCTCCATGGCCGCGCCGGTGGAACTGAGGCAGGTGCCCCAGGCGCGTGGCCATCTTCGTCGTTGTCCACGGCCCGCTACAATACAAAGGGAAAATAGCCCATCAATGGAGCCGTTTTAACGTTCGTGCTGTGCATGAATGACTAAATGATGAAAGTGGTTGGCCCGTATGTGTTCCGGCGCACTCACAGTATTTTTGACAGTATATTTCCCTTTAATGTGCTCCGGCTTCCTGGAGTGCACGGTTTCCTGTGAGTCCCTTTCAAACTTCAGAAGGGCAACCGAAAAAGTTAATTAAACGTTATCTGCATGGCTTCAACCCACCGTTTCAACTTTTTTCTTACAAGGGGCACTGCCTCCACTTAATTGGTTCATTACTGTCATCAGGCATTCTGCAAGAAGAGATTTTAGGCAGCGGGATCGAACGAGATTCAATAGGGTCGTTTCTAACGTTCTTTCAACTCCCTAATAAGACAAAGGTACGGCTATAAACTCAACGTAGCACTTCACACCATTTCGCCTTCAGTTTCATTTCAGTTCTGCATTCCTTTTTCACGCACGTGCAGGAAAATCTGAAAGAATCGTAATATGCAAATCGTGCGAATTCCTAGGACACTTTACTGTGAGCGCTCTATACGTTGAGCCTCGCTCGCACTGAGAGGAATGTAATAAAGATAATAAATTTCGAAAGCGCAAGCGACTTGAATTCCTTCATTAGGTTTCATATATCCGTCTAATAACTTGCGAAACGCACCTTTTCCCTCCTCGCCCTTTCTTTCCCTCTTTTCCTTTTTGTGCTCTTCCCTTCCTTCCTACCGTTTCCTGTTTTCCCTTCCCCGTCACACTATTAAGGTCCTTCTTTCACCTCCTTCCTCGCTCGAAAGTTTTATATCTGGCGTGAGACAAAGCGGTCCTGTCATGATCGTTTTCTAAAGACACGAGTTTTCACCCGTGTTTTCTTGCATTCTTACGTTGTTTTTACCTTTTTCTGCCTTCCATCCTCCCTTTTGTTCCATGTGGGGAGCCTCGTTTCCTTCTATGGTTAATGACTTTGTGCTTGCGTGCCTCGTATATTTTTCGGGTGCTTTTCTTTGCGGTGGTTCTAAAGCGGTCCGTTTTTCGTTTTTACATCGTGAGCTTTTACCGTGAATATATGGACGTGAGATTCGCCTACATATATAATGTCCCTGGTAGGGTTAATTTTAGGGACAGATGTATCTTCGTGACAAGTTCCAGGTACAGCGGAAGATGAGGCGCTTGCGCGGAAGGCTTTCACGGGGCATTTTTGGTTCAGAAGATTGTGCAATGAAGTTTTATCCGTAAAGAGGACACGTGAGGTGGGACACGGCGCTTTTGCGAAATGTATGTTTGAAATCTTATTACAAGCAAGGCAGTCATTGGATCGGGAGATTTGTTTGAATACATTTTACTGAAATATCTTGATTTACCTGAATGTTTTTTGCGCAGTCCGGAATGTCTTGCTCGCAGCTTACTGTTCGCTTTGACAGCAAAGTAATCTTATCGCAGTTACTGGATCTTTTTTGTCTTTTGTCTTTGGGGTTTCTGACCTATTGTTCTTATATTGGCAAATGTTGATGAAACGTAATACAGAGGACGCCTTCCAGCACAAAATAATAATAGTAGTAAGTGTAAAAGTGTAAAATAATAAGAGTAGTAGTGTATTTTACCAACGAGTTGGTAGCAGTTTGGCAAGGCCTGGCCCCCCATGTATTCTTCATGGAGAGATTATCGAAAACAGCTCATACATCCGCTTGTTAGCACCAGTTAACTTTATCTTACACTATCTATTTGCTCTTATTTGCCCATAACAGGATCGTTTTGTTTTGTTTTTCAATTCCGTGTCAGCGCCGCGAAGCAACCGTGGCTATGAGCGGCATAGAGACGTGGACATCGGCTGATGACTGCAGGAAGGAGCGTGATACATAGAGGGGGTACTATGCGTCCTGGTCCTACTTCAAGGGAAACTGTGCCGACATTCGCCCGCAAAGTCTGCGAGAAACCCTCAGATAGCACAGCCCGTGCCGGGATACGAACCCGCATCACCTCCCCGTCATGGCATGGAAGGCGGTCATCCTAACTACTACGTTACGCGAGCTGGTACAGGATTTTCGCCTAACAGAGTGTGTGGGGTGACGTGTGGCTTTGAGAATTGATAGCACTACATTATGCGCTGTAGCATTAGTTTGTTGTCTGCATGCACGTAATGAATTTGTCTTCCTGAACATAAGCATCGGGCCTATACGGGAGCGTTCGTGGTGGTGAAGGTCTGACCTCGTCGCATTTTAAGAAGCAATGAATGAAGGTTCTGGATACATACCGGTACATAATTGTGTGTGTTAGTATCGGACCACGACATGATTTATGACATTTGACGGCGGGGTAAGGAGGAAGCACACGTAAAGAAATACCGTATACTTCGAAACCGCGCAGCGTTCTGCTGACGCCATGTGGCATTACCCGGGCCGTGCCAGACGTAGAACTGTTGAGAGAAGCACTAGTCTACCCAATCAACAAAGAAGAGCTGAAACTTTCGCTTCAAGTCCCTCTTCAGTGGAGCGATTTGAGTTGTTTCAATGTTTATCCGCACTTTGTCACGACCCTACAGGATCTCATTTATCTGATCGTTTGAGACAGCACCACAGGTCAAGGAAAGCAGTCAGTACAGAAAGACTGTCGCCCCATCTTTCATTAGCCACACACTGTCAGTGCCTCCTACAATCCGAATAAACGAGACAGTAAGGAGAGACACAGATATGGAAGAAGGCAGTGCCGCATCCCAATGAGCTGCTGGAAAAGGCACCCCCGCGCCGCGTCCATTTGTTTCCTGTACAACGATTGTGAAGTCATGACAATTAAAGTTGTTCCTAACTTTTATTTATTATTTTTTTAGGATTCCTTTTTCCGCGCCTCTTTGTCGTCTGCGACTGTAGGCAATGCGCAGAAAGATGGACTGCTACATGATGAAGGGGGACCGTTAATGCAGCGACGTCACCCTTTCCTTATTTCAGCCACTTTTTCTTCCCTTTGCGGCTTTCCATTTTTTTTTTTTTTTTTTTTGCTTAGCGGCGTCGTTGCTGCTCGTTCCACTCTGCTTAATGACTTTCCGTTGCGACGATGATATACATCGCGTGCTGCTCTCTTTTTCTTCTTCTTCTTCTTCAACGGTGCTTTCGGTTTCACTCTATCAGAACACAGAAGATGTGTTCTCTACGGTGGAAAATTTTGAGAGAGCGAAGCGATGCATACTGGGTCTCCCAGGGATGCTAATTTTAGAATGAGACCTGCACGCGCCGTGGTACGTCTCGCGTGCGTGCCGTACCTCCTGCGTGTCGTGGTGCAGGTACGCGTTTTAAAAGAGCGCATGTGTGAGATAGTCGGTTGGCTTCCCTTGATTAATCATGACACATTCTCTGTTTTACCACTGAGGTTCCTTTCAATATGCGAAATAGTAAAACATTCGTATTATGACGAGAGGTGTTTGGATAACGAAAAATGATCGTCTAAAACGAACTGTGATTTAACGTGTGTAACAAAGAGACTGAGTACTGGAAGGTGGTGGCGCCATTATGAGGCATGTGCATACTTGAAGTTTGTTAGGTAGAGTACGTCGTGTTTTGTCGAGCGTCGTGAGCTGTAGTAGAGCACTAAATTCTCTCTTAACGCTCCAAAATATGCGAAACAAACAAACAAAAAAGTCTTGAGACGTTTTTGTTTCGGTAAATACGCATCGCTGACATTTACAGAATATACAATTCAGCTTACCGTACACGTCATATGTTTCAAGTTTAGTCAATGCATTCTTCGCTAATGGTTTCGAGTGGGGGTACTATTTATTTTCTGAATATGATGCTATTCGATGAGAGGGTCTATTCCTGAATATGATACTGTTTGATGAATATATGTACGAATATAGTATTTTACTACTCAAGTCAAGAACTGCATTGTATAGAAATGCGCTTGTACAAGGTAGTAGGTACGTGTTTCTCTCCCGGAACATTGGTGTAGTAATATATTCACAAATCACCCCATCACGTTAGGATTTCGTGCCTCGTACAAGGCAAAGCGCCGTGAAGTAATGACCTACAAATTGAGTGGCGAATTTCTCCTCCCATCGTGACTACGTGTATTTATAATTTTTATTTGGACATAATTTTTATGCGACCTATATTTGTCGTTATTGTTCTGAAACATCGAGCAAATGTGTCCTTTGGAGTCATCTGACTTTGCTTACGCAACACGCTTACACAGCACGGAACACACTAGTACTTTTCTCTTCCCCCCATGCATTTTCTCAGCGGTCTGGTACAACAAGTCGACAGTTGTTTTCATACTGTAGAGAAGGCGTAACTATTCCTGGCCTACTGTCTGTATGACTTTTCCTGACAGAAGGAGTTCACCAAAAGGCGGGGGCATTCCCCTTTGCTTGGTTCGTCTGCTTTGTCTAAGCAAGATGGTTTCTAACCGCGGGTTCGTTGCTGAGGCTATTTTGGGTGGGGAACCCTTCGTGCTGTTGAACAGCATCATTTTGCTTCTGAGTATTGATTGAGGCTACTTCAGATTAATGAATATTTAGCTAGGTGCACCAACATCTTTTCTTCTTTTTTTATCATATTTTCCCGTTTTCCTTCCGACATGTTTTACAAAGATTTCGAAAGCGTTTTGTACTTTCATTCGTTTGTGACTTCAACCACTGATTTATAACAAAATTATACATTTGTTTCATTTTAAAGGGTTGGCCAGGGCTCAAAACAAAAACTACGAAGGTCACTTGCACAAGTAATTTCTTGAGTCGGTGAAGATCAGCATTCGAGACATTTCGATGGCGATCGCAGCTAATGATTTTTATTTCTTTTTATGGCCAGCTGTGTCGCTGTCGGGACATAACTCCAGGCAACTTGTGTTGTAGCGCTGGGAAGCGTCAGTGCCACGGAGTCAGGACAAAACTTGAGCAGATCTCAAAGCATCCGCTTTTATATCGGACGCCTGTAAAAGTCCGTTTGCTGATGTTTACATATTCGAAAATCGTAACAAACTTTGCAAGGTACAAGTACAAATGTCAGGTCGCAAGGTCGTTCAGGATGGTGGTTGCAACGAGAGTCGTTCAGAATGGCTATGTTTGAATTCCAATAATTTGAATATTCCATTGAATTCCAGTTGAATTCCAGTTGAATTCCATTAAATTCCATTTGAATTTCATTGAATAGAATGACGAAGACGATTACGATTACTAAGACGACCGAAGTATTCTTAGTACTGAACAAATTATTACTTTCAGGTGTACGTTTAAAATGTATTCACGCAGTTCGTCCATGACCCGATCATTTCTGTGAAGCCTAACCCTCTTTCACGTCTTTCGGCACCCAGTAATATACTTGCAAATGGGGCAGCCTAGAAAAAACGCGTATCTCATCGTAGTGTCTCAGCGAAGTCTGAAGCATAGCCTCATCCGCAGGCCCCTCCATCGCGTGTCGTGGAATCTTGTAAAGACCCCTGGTACATCCTATTCATTGCACCTTCTTTACTGCATCTTGTGTACTAGAAGGATGAAAATACACCGCCTCCCGCGCGACACTGGCGACAGTTCTTACAGCGCCCTGGCAGCTGCAAAAGCAGTTCATTTCTGTCGCCGCCGTCCTTTTCATTGAGACGCTCACTCAAAAGAGCTGAACTGGCTCTTCCTACAGGACACGCTTCGCAAAAACGTGCATGCAAAGAGACCGGCAAAAAAGACGAAGTGGGACCGTGACTGGAAACGAGTATTTTTAGGCGACGTCGGAGTCTTGAGGCCCTTGACGGTGTCGATGACACGTTCTCGAATGCGGGACTCGGGGACGCTAACCTGCCCTTGAAAAGATGTCGTCCCATAAAGCTGCTGTTTTGTTTGTTCACAATAATGCTTCCAGCTGTGGGTTATAGGCGTAAAAATGTGGCGCTCTAAGGTACTCGATGCCGAAGCTCTCTAGTAATCTTCTAGACTTGTCTAATGGTCCATAAGCTCTCTTTGATGGTCCACTAGACGTATGTGGTGGACCACTGGCCGTTTTAAAAGCGCTGAAACCCCAGTGCTGGGAAGGAAACAAGGACGAAACAAATAAGACACGTCACTGCCATGAACTGCCCAGTCAAGGACGTTTCGTCCTTCGTTCAACCGCAGCGCCGTGGTTTTAGCGCTTTTAAAGGTACTCTAAAGCGGAAAGTATACAATTTTATTCTGCCAGCTCATTTGACAGCTTTGGTGCTCAGTGTACGAACGCCACCAATTTCGTTCAAATCCACCTCGTAGCTTTTTTTTAGAAAATTCAGGCTTAATATTACGCGCAACCCTGTGTCTAAGACCCGACACGAACTCCGCATTTCCCGCCATGCAGGGCGGCGAACATAAACATGCCAATAACAATGGGATACAGCCACATCTGTGGGCCGCTGCCATAACCGCACCGGCTCGCCGAACGTAGTGTATTTTTGCGTAGTTGACTCTCATTGTGATTCTGTCGCACATAAAATTTGCAGCGTGGGTTTCTTTCGCAATAAGCTTTCACGAATGCCGCTGCCAATATTAACAGCTTGCCTGCTGCTTTGCACTACCTTTAGTATGTCACACGAACCTGCCTAAGTTTTAACCTCATTCCATCTCTAACCGTTATCGTTTAACCATCATTAAGCAATGGTGGAGTACTGAAAAAAGTTTCAGACTTTTCGATGGGGATGTGTCTCACCTTTCTAAGCGCAAGACGCTCAAAACGAAAGCGAAAAAGCAAAAGAAAATAACCTGCGTTGGCATACGCTACTTCAGCATACCCGCAACACGTGAGACCTTCAGTCCTGAAGTCAATTATTAGGCTCTGTAAGAACGGTCTCGGTGACGTTGCAGTTTATTTTTGCCTGACTACTAGTTAGGATATAACATGGGTATGAGAGGGTGAAGGTTACAACACTTTACGCCCACACCACCCTACAGCGACGATGACACAGGTTTGGCCTTGTGGTCATTTTGTCGACTAACGTTCGAGTGGGGGTAAGGTACCTTGCGAGGAAGTCAACATTCAATTGCATCACTGCAAGCAGACGTAGTGATCACGATATTAGAGGAAGCGAAGAACGCATCCACTCGGCTTATGTACATGATCAATAACACCTCCACGTTAATACTGGACTGTTTGGTCTTCCCGATTACAGTGTACAGAACGGAGCGAGCCCTTCCTGTCTCATTCCAAAACATAATTAGGTTTCGTCCGCCACACTGCTATACAGTACACTCCAAGCTTAACGTACGTACATCTTGTTTGTTCCCGATCGAAGAAACTCGATTCTGCTCGTTAAATGAATTCCTGATGAACATCGGTGCTTTCAACGGGCATGCATCAAAGCGATCGATTGTCCATAGTCGTCTGCGAAGACGTGCAATATTTTAAATACTGTCATACAATTTGCAAAAGAAGCGCGTTATATTGCTGAGTACCTATGTGGTCAGCAGCGCTGTCGAATGCCTTGCCCTGCGAAAAAGTTATTTTTCTCACCACTTGCCTCACAAGGTCCTAATAGAAACATTCCGATGCTGGCGTTCAACTTGAGAACGGCACGTTTAAGCCTCGTCCTTTATGTTTGTTGTCCATGGCTTAAATGCCTATAGCCGCGTCACTCTGTGTAGCGACGGATAGTGCGCCGAGACCAAAACTATAGGCGCCCCAGTAGAAGACATCAGGTGGCACGTTGCACCGGCGGAGACCACTGGCTTCCTACTTCGTCTGGCGAGACCGCAAACGTTTAAAGTTCCAAGCTCGAAACTGATGTACACACAAGGGGCCTTGGAGGCTGTACGAGAGGCCGGTGGCGGGAAGAAAGTGGAATGAATATGCCTTGCCTCATCTGCGAACGCAGACGAGGCAGGGTTTCACAAAAGTCCACGGGACACCGAATGCGTGTGGACCTTCGCAGGTTCTGCCAAAAAGCTTTGGCTACACGACAGTAGTTCGACTCGGGGTGTCTGCAAAAAGGGCACGTAAGGTGAGGTACGAATCCCCAGCGTCCCAGTCGGTTTCGGGTATGCTGAACTTTCCATGCGAATCTCCAGAGTATACCCTGAATGTCACCAGGAAGCCAAGACAGAACGAAAGCAGGCTACCGAATTTGCGCATCTTGTATAGCGCGACGGGAGGGTCCATCTGTAGAAGCTACATCAGTGGCCACTCTGAGCGGTGGTGCTCGTCCGGGGTCGACAGTGGGAATTGCAACACAGACTTGTTGCAGCTGGGCATCAGGTTCGAGGTGGTGACGAAGGGGGCCTAGCCAATATTGTAGAAGTTCCTATGTGCACGGGTACGCTCCGATGACACAATGCGTATTAAAGTAGCCAATGGAAAACACGGACGGGCAATGGCAAAAGAGCGAGTCGGCGGTGAATGAGTGATTCGAGGAGCTCTGACATCAAAGGCGTCGTTGGGTGGCCCCTGCGAACGAAGCGTATCTTCGCAGAAAGAGAGTTCAGTTCGCGTGTATACGGTTTCTTGCATGACGCTTACCCCGGGTATGCAGGACACCTCTCACCCAATGCTTGGAACCTTCCCATTCTTGGACTGTTGGGTCGCGACCAGACAGATATTCTCTGATGCCGATAGTAACGTCGGCAACAATGACGGGATCGTTGAGAACGAGCAGGGAAAGTGGCCACGTCCCCACACCGCGACGGCGTGTACGCGCAGCGTCGAGCACTAGGAGCACAGGCTGGTAGTCGCTGACATATGTCGCCGAAAACGTTGAAGTAACGACACTGCATTCCTCGACAGACGTCGATGCGGATCGGGACACGTAGAGCCTGTCTAAGCGACTGGCAGAGGGTCCCGTTGATCATGTTGCAGCGAAAACGCCATCATGAAGCACAGACCACGCATCAACCAGGTCGAAGACCGACAAGAGCCGCTGCAGGCCTCTAGCGTTCCGAGTAGACCTACCCTGTTCCGAGCCGCTACCTCGCGATTTGAGTCGGTCACACAATTGAAATCATCGGCTATCGAGACAGGACAGTTGACTCGCACGCAGTCCTCCACCTCACGGAAAAAAACTGTTCGCGAGAGATGCGGATGCAGGGGCATAAACGTTCACCAGTCGACGCTTAGCACAACCTATGAAAAAGTCAAACCAAATAACCCTGCCATCGCTATCATACGAGACGAAACTATCCTTTAGAAGATGGCGACTGAAAATAACCATCCCCACGCAGGCATCTCTGCCTACAAAAAAACTAAAACACAAAGACAACCGACATTTCCGCTTAAACGCGTCTACCTCTAACTTGTTTTGAAAATGTACCTCTTGAAGCAAGAGTATGTCGCACTTTAGGCTGTACCCGAGACTGACTACTTCGGCTTGCTTATTAGGGTTCTTCAAGCCCTAGACATTAAGTGTCAGTATACGCACTTCCATACTAGAATTGTAAGGCACCAGATGAGTCCGACGACGAACCCGAGAGCTGCCTCTCCGACCGGGACGCAGACTTCACTTCGCTCCTCTTCTTCTTCCAAGACGGACTGTCCCCGGATCCTGATGTCAAGTGAAGGCCATGCTTGCTCTTGCGATCTTGACAGGGCTTCTTGAATGTCAATTACCGTTCCATACTTACGCAACGCGTGCCCAAGAAGCTCTTTCCGCGGGAACAAGCACATTCTCAGACAAGTGACGATGGCAATGCTGGGCCCAAGGGGATGCACCGGCAAAATACGCCCGTTGACACGGACGCCTGCCAGCTGTGTATGGGAAACATTTATTCAGCGGGTGGTGTCGTTTCGATTCTATGTATTGGCATCGGAGCGGAAGACCAGCCACACAGACTGGCTCCCTCTAACGTTTCACACGGACTAAATTAAGGCTGCGTAGATGCCAACTCTAGAGCAATATGATCTCAAGATTAATATGTGTGCTGGACGTCACCATGCAACGAACGAATACTCGCGGAAAGCTGCGAACATGACAACGGCACACTCTACTTGGCCACCTAAAAGTGAAGCACATACGTACCTCTATCATCTTCAAAGAGGACCGAAGATGTCTGCCATCGTCTTGCAAAGTGCACAGCTCCCAACACAGCTCTCTCTACGAAGAAAGCGACGAACCCCTGCTCGAACGAGATTTAGCACTTTTGCTACACTACGTATGCGGCCACCTTGTGCTGCAATGCAACGAAAAATCCACACCTGACAGTTAATCTTAACTGCCAGAAGGAGGAACTGTTTCCTATCGCGATGCGGGACGGGAGGCTAAAAGAGCGTTTGAATGACAGCCCACCGAATGCGTGGCACTCCGAACAGGACTTCAACTTCGTGCCACAGCGTATCGGGCACAAGGCACTGATGAAACGCGTGTTCTGCTGTTTCGTGACAAGTACAGAATGGACAGAAAGGAGTGGCGACTCCGTACCGAGCCAGACGGTCCCGAAGCGGTAAAACGCCGTGTGCCAAGCGCCATTGCAGCCTAGCCCGACGTGCGTCCAGCCAGCCCGCGGTGACAAGACCTGACAAGCAACCTGTCGGGGCACACCAAGGCCCACAGCCGCCGGAGGCATGGGGAGAAGCTCCAAGAGGGATTTGTACAGACGCGTCACAGTTCACGTAGAAATGCGTTCACCAGGGTAGGACTCACACAGGCACCGCATGGAGGAGACGTACTCCCTGAGGTGGGGTGCGACAAACTCACATCGAGGCCTACTCTGCGAAAAAGCTGAAAACACCTGACATCAGGACCCAGGAGGAACTGTAACAGATCATGGGCAGGGTGGCACGGCTCCATGAGCACATCAAAAATACCTTTAAGACCAAGGGCAAGAAACTTGGTCTCCATATGTGGAACCCATAGGCCACCTCACTCCCGCTGCAGGCACATGCGGGCGCGTGACACCCATTCCACGCTGCCACGCCACATGAAACGAAAAGCTGTGCGAGTAGCAGCCACCAAGATCTGACGAGGGGGAATCACGACACTGCCATGGTACCAGTACTTACTGAAAAGCCATGAGGTGGCAAGACGGGCTCGACACGTGATAGGGAGCACCAAACCTCTGAGATCAGCGAGAACGGGGACACTGCGCTGGTGCACCCTCAGCCACGACGACGGCGACAGTCCGCAACTATTAAAGTTATACCCTAGTATGCGAACATCGTCTTTAACAGGAATGCCAAAGGGCGCAGGGCACGAAGGGGTAGCATTAAGGAAGAGCAAAACACTCCTCGCCCAAATAATGCGCCCATTTGATACGTTGCCATAGGCATCTAGAACACCTAACACAGCGGCAACAGAAGCTTTGTCTCTAAGTATTAGAGACAGGTCATCCGCGTACGCGAGCTGTAGAGCCAGGTAGTTTGAGCATACGTGAAGGGAGTAAAGTTGCAAGAGACTCCAAAAGTGGACTAAAGACCATGGCGTAAAGAGCGGGTGACAAAGGACAACCTTGCCGCACACCGGACTTTATCGGAAAATGGTCAGACAGAGCCCCATTTAGCCCAATTGTAGCTGAAGCTCCGGCGTACAGAGTTCTGATCCAGTCAGTAACCGTAACAGGGAAACCAAAAGCGTGCAGGACCTGGTACATGTACCCGTGGTGCACCCTGTCTAAAGCCTTCTCTTGGTCAAAAGAGGCCAAAACTGCGGGTTGGATACGACTATGAGCCAAATAAAGAGCATCACGCAACGCAGAAGCGTGGAGCTGGAGGGACCGTCCGGGGACAGCGCAGGCCGGCCATGGAGGAATAACAAGGCCCAAAACGGGAGAAATCCGCTGCAATAGTGCGTTAGAAATAATCTTTTTTTTTTGTATTGTTGTATTATAGTCCATATAGTCCGTTTTGTATTGCCAACTGTAGGTTGCGTAGCACAAGGCTGCGTAGTCCGTAGTCCATGTCCAGTGCTTAACTCTGCATACTTGCGAAATACGACCTCACAAAACCCAAGCAATGTCTGTACACCGTCCATGGAAGTTTCATATCGATAGTGTGCAGTTTGAATATCTCGTTGTCCCTCATACGTAGGGTAATAATAATAGAGAGTAGATTTATACATAGGGTGACATGCTGCACGTGCCGCAGTGCAGGACTGCGGATAATTCCAACCACCTGTGGTTCCCTTGACGTGCTCCGGAAGTCTGCGACACACGGTGCTGGAAGCAATGTTCACCTCCCCCACATTGTTACCGTCCTCGGATTCGCATTTGTAAGGTTTCACTCTACGCTTTCTAAGATTTTACAGTTGTCTCTGCTGAAGGCACCACGTGATCTCCACGATCTCCACGCCTATTGTGATGCTGAAGCCTTTGAAAGAGTGACTTTTCTTACTGTTGTAATGTTAGTCGTAGAACACAGTAGTGTATAAAAAGCACAGCCCTAAATAAATCATACGTGATGCTAGAGAAGGAAGACAACAACAACTGCGTGGGGGGGGGGGGGTGATGGTGAAAGGGCTCGCCTTGTCGGCCTTACGTATGTGGGCAACTTTACCACTGACGCCCTGGGGAATGTGCGTCCTGGGCCGACTTCTAAGAGAACTGCTCCGACATACGTCTGAAAATGTCTGAGAAATATCCAGGAGAACTCCAACCCCGGCACCGGCATTCGAACCCGGGTATCTCCCAGTCTCGACGTGACATGGCCAGCACGCTAACCACTCAGCCACAGGAGCTGGTGGCAACTGCCTGCACGCAGGGTTATCCTGTGTTCTTCCCATACATTAGCGCCTTGCGTTCCGTGGGCGTAACACCGTTCTTCCCGCTCCATTAACCTTTCCAGTATCCGTTTATCCACATGCGTGGCATCCCCACGGAATAGTGTAGTGGAAGAAAATGGAAGCACAAAGAAGTGTTCAAGGAACCGGAATATTTCTATGAATGGAATATCTGTAATACGATACAGAACTCCTCGCGGCAGAGCCACAGCTAGAATGTACTCCGTAGATAGAAGAAAAGACACGAGCTTGAGCGCTCGCGTTCGAATTGCATCGCACAGCTATGTCCCTTTAGGCTACTTGCGCTGGAATATTCTGGTGTGCATCGCTCGTGTGAACACCCGGCGTACAGAGAACAAGGATGAAACACGGCTCACAGACTCCACATCCAGGCGTGTAATACGTTAACGAATCCCTGAGTGATGGAATGAACAGTCACAGGGCGAAGATTTAAGAGGCGAAATAACTCACCCAGAAGAACACGGGCAACTGTGACCGCGATAACTCATGGGAGCACGCGTAGAGTTCAACCGGGGTCGCTTCCGAGTCCCGTGTTTGTTTTCGGCACACGGCGAGAGCTTTGTTCGCCTTGCTTAGACGTCGTTCGTTCACTCGTCCGTGACGATTACGTTGCCCGAGTGATGTATTACATTGTGCTTGTCGGTGCATTCTGGCGTATTCGGCAAGCCGGAAGTCTTGCTTGGCCTCCTTCTACGCGCCGAGATTGAAGAAAATAATATTTAAAAAAAAAGATTGAGCGCTCTAGGCGATTTAAACCAATGGAGTGCTGTTACCAATCGGATATCCTAGTTGCCAGTGTTCGTTTTCATTTTGAGTATTTAATTATTAAGGTAAAATCGATTATCTTATTATTAAAATAGTGACTTAATGAAGCAATGGGGAGACATTTAACATTACTCGTTCGTCAGGATATTAATCAGGAGTCACCATGCAAAATATTTTCCCCTGCATCGTCATTGCGAACTCAAATTCGCCAAACCGAAAACAGTGGGAGGATGCTGTTGCGACCTGCTGGCTCGATGCTCTCGTGACCGATGATAAGTTCGTCGTGCCTTTCTTCTCTTATATCCCCGACACACGGACACGTTTGAACTCCTTTAGGCCGGTTTCACACTAATAATCGGCGGTTTAATATCATAATCGCCACTATAGGCCGGTTTTACAATGATGGTAATGGTACTGTGAAGTTACACGTGAGGTCTGCGGGGACAAATTTACGTGTAACTTCACGGTACGTCGGTGTTTTTCACGGAGGCAAAACGGACCCATTGGAATACGGGACTCTATTGCCCTTTGGTTCTATTTTTGAAGCAAACAGACGAAACATATGGTTGTGTGAAAGCGGCCTTACACAAAGGGACACCTAACGGAAAGGCGTTGCGTGATGTGACACACGACCAAGACCTACTAGATTATAGAGACCATGTCATAATCGACAAATCCAATGAGGAGACCATCCGCACGATCCGCTAGGGGCGCTACTCATCGGCCCGCGAGATCTGCATCACGATTGGACGATGGAAATTTGAATTTTGATCGCGGAGAAGCAGACGCAGGATTACCGGAGCGGACGACAGCAACAGTTCCTATGAAAACGCGTAGAATGATGATAATAATCAACCTTAGAAAGAAGCATCTCTCGTGGGACATCCACCACTTGTACAAAATACTAGGGTAAGCTGAAGTACAGAGTACACTCTGAGAAAAAAGGGAGTCAAAAACACTCCTTTGTCGGGGCAAAAAGCTGTAACTCCCAGGTGCAAAATTTTAGGCTTCTGAGGAGTTACCTTAACTCCAGGACAAGAGGGAGTAAGGTTAAAAACCCACAGCGGAGTTCCGTTAACCCCCTGTTGCGGAGTATATGAAGCACCTCTGAGGGAGTTGAGCTAAACCCTGTCACAGAGTATAATAAACACCCCCCATGGTGTAGGGTTCAACCTGTGACAGAGTATACTGAACACCTCTGACAGAGTTGGGTTAATCCATATGCTGGGGTATGATGGACCCCTCCAATGGTGTTGGGTTAACCCTTGTCACAGAGTATATTAAACACCTCTGATGGACTCAGGTTAAACCATGTGATGGAGTACACTAAACACCTTCAATGGAGTTAGGCTAACTCCCATGGAAGAGCATACTAAAAGCCTGTGAGGGAGCTTATCAAACACTTGTGGGGGAGTATATGAAATGCCAGTGAGGGAGTATAGTAAGCTCTGATGATGGAGTTATGTTAACCCCGATAGTGGAGTCCAACTAACCCCCAATAGACGATATGCATAAATCCCAGGCGCCAGTGCGATGCAGTGTCTTGGGAGCCTGTTCATTCCCTGGCGCTTCCTTCTCCTTCCTGATGGCATCAGGTTCGGAATGAGGGAGAGAAGGATGGTGCCAAAGGAACGAACAGGCTCACAAGATGTACCGCATTGCACTGGCATCTGGGATTTATGCATATCGTCTATTACAGGGTGAAAATAAACCTCTAATGACGACTAGCTTCCTCAAATTCTTCCAGGACGCACAGCATGACCCTACAGTGCACTCAAAAGCACCACCGCAGTCTTTAATTTTGAAAGAACGTTCCCAAGCAGCACAAAGGACCGGGGCGAAGCCGGTCCAGCATCGGGAAAGAATCCTACAAAGTCGGGGGCATGCCACCAGCCGATACCGGTCCTTCCTCCAGTTTGCAACACCGGGATGATTAAGGACCGACATCGGCAGCAAGTATTCGGTCCCAGCAGGTCCCCGGCGGATCCCCGATAATGCTGGCAGGGGCTCCCCCCATGCATATTTACCCCCCCATGCATATTTTGGCATTAATATGCTTATTTTTAATAATTACAATAATTTTGAGTGTAAACAGTGTGTGTAGAGCCCAACATTTTATTTTCGGAGAGGAAATAGACTGACACAACACTTGGAGCACCTCAATAGACTAAACGACGAGTGGTGTACACTAAGCAGTCTGCCTGCATCATCCAATGCATGCCAATTGTGTCTGAAATGAAAAACAAAAAAAGAGGGGTATACAGAAATATGCAGCATGTCCGCATAACTACTGTCATTGCCAATGTAGCCTGAAAAGAAAAGGGTGGAAATGGTCTACCGTAATATCCAGCCTGCCTGCGTAACCACTGGCCCTTCAATGGTGTCTCAAAAGGGGGGGGGAACGTACACAGTAAGAGGTGGTCTCTGAAAGGAAACAAAAAAGGTATGCAGTAGTAGGCAGTCTGCCTAACCACTTGCACTTCGGCAATGGCCCTGGAAGAAATGAACGGCTTGTAGCATTAATATTAGACGTAACGGTAAAATTGCTGCATGGTGGGAAATGGTATACAGTAATATGCAGCCTGCCTGCGTAACCACTCGCACGTCAACAGTGTCTCAAAAGAAAGAAAAAGTATACAGCAAGAGGCGGTCTGCCTGTCCAAGTGGTGGTGCCTCAAAGAAAACGAAGTTATGCAGTAATAGGCAGTCTGCCTATCTGCTCACGCTTCAGTACTGCCCAGACACAAAAATGAATGGCATGTAACATAAGACGTAACGAAACAATTGCTGCACTTCAGCACAAAATAGTATGTGCACGGTACGTGGAATGAGCTTTATCAAAAATGGTAAAATGCACAGCGTAGGGATTACGAAACTCAAGAGTTACCAAGAGAAAATTTAAATTATGAAAAAATGACAAAGCCAACGACTGGGAGAAATGCAAGTCCAGGAAAGAGAAAATAGTTCACATCCAGCGCCTTTGGTGCAAATGACTAGCAATTACTACAACGAAAACTGTAAAAAATGACAGCTGACCGGGACTAGAGCTGACAGTCAATGGTGTGCGCATATTCAGCGTTCCTTCACAAAAACGTCAATAAGCAAAAAAAAAACATGGTCAAGGAGAAGCATCCCTATTGAAAAAAAAAGCGACATCAGGTCTGATGTTAACATCACAGCTGCTCTGATGATGTTAACATCAGAGCTGCGCTGGCTGATGCTCACATCAGAGCTGTCTTGATGCTGATGTTGACATGAGAGCTGCATTGATGCTGGTTATGGCAATCTTGAAAATGCTGCAGTCTTGGTTTACTGAAATGTTCTGCAAAGAAAGCCCCTCATGCCTGCGGTATATGAACCCTCACGAAACAGGAGATAGCAGCAACGAATCACTTCACCAGAACAATTCACCACTCCGGAGTACGTACCTTTTAACGCATATCCATTTATCATCAACATACCTAAGCGTTGAACTCACGGGGGCACAAAAACTGGTAATGATCGAACGGTGAACAACAGCGCAAAAGAGCACACCTAGGTCCTCATTTCCGGTCCAACTTGTCCTTCTTCCGAAAAAGCACTTCTAAGCGTTGTCATGGCCAGCAAGAGTCCCCACTGCATTTGAACACGGTGCTTGAGTTTCTCTTGCTGAAGGCCGCTGCGTCATACACGCTGAACCTGCAAGAAATATCGTTCCAGAAAATACGATGGCAGGACACCTATATGTAGAGCAGTGTAGAGACATATGACATACCGTCTGCACAAAGTACACAGTCGACTTCACTTGGCGTTCTATCTCCCTGTCGTTGCGCAGATCCCTGCAAATAGAGTAAAACGAACAATGAGAATGCATGGCGCAGTCGAACATATTACTTCAGAGTTATATTAATTACACACCTGAAACGGCAATAATCCTGAAGGCGAAGAACGATTTGGCTTCACATGCAAGGTAGCGTCTTCACTCTTTGACATGTCAAACGAGACCGACTGGTTTGCTCGCGGTTAGAAGAAACGCTTCCACTTACAGACAGTTGCAATATCAGACGGGTTGCAAGAACGACAGCACCAGGTGAGAACAACAATACAAAGCCTCTAAAACGCTTTAGACTTGCTGGAACGCTCGCAATTACGCGAACTACACGCGGCGACGAGAAACGACCGTTACAGCAGCCAAAGCGAAGCCAACAAGAACAGCGCATGCGCGACAGGCAGCGCGCAGCGCTGGCTGGTGGCATGGAAGACAAGCGACGACGCGCGAGCGAGCGCGGGTGAGCCTGTGTTGAAATGGGCATGGAGCCAACATCTCCGCGCAATGGCTTGGCGGACGAAATATGACGACGGGTAGAATCGTACTACCTCTTGAGATTGTGGCCGTTCCAGGATCTTTCAGAAATGCTGCTGTTTTCATAAGAATCCCTGAATGTTGTGTTTGAAGCAAAATTGCAACATGAGATTGGCCAAAGCTAAGGTATTAGTTAGTTATGATTGTGAACAGATCGGCAGTGCAACCTGACAGTGAGAGATCAATAGAATCAAAAACAACAAAACACTCACTGTTTTGCCGACCCTTTCTCTAGTGTTCTTTCTTTCTTTCTTTTTTTTTTGTTTGTTATAATGAAGGAAAGCAAGGTTAAATGCTACATTTTTCTTGACTGTGTGCGATGGTGTACATCGCAGGTTCCTCATGTGCCATGAATCTACTTAAAAGCTGCTGATGGTGGCAGGGATTCACATTTATAACAGTGACCAGAATGCGGCAGGAGTACTTTTGAGGCACTCTGGCCACGTTGACCACAAAACGGCGTTCCATACTCCCCCCGAACCAAACTTTGCAAAACTTGTTGCTCAGAAACATTAAGAACACACACGCCGGCCATTTGCACCCAGCAATGACAACCAAAACAAAGATGATGGCGATGGCAGTCGCGGTAGCCCAAATGCAGGGAGCTCCAGCGTAGTCTTTGCGGGTTTCGGTGCAGCGGTTTTCGTCCGATCAGTTCGACTTGCTAAAGCTCTCTTCGTTTCGTTTCACGTGAGTTTTTCGATTCGGGAGATTCGGTCGTTTCGTTCGGGCGTGGCCGACTCTTCCCGAGTATCTTGTACTTGCGTGCTTTGCAGTGAGGCTCCATTAATACTTCTGTTCAGGGTGCTGCGTGTGCATGTTTTCCGTCATACAACACAACACAACACAACACATGAAGTGAACTGCAGCCCAATGTTTGAAAGAGTTACCTCATACCAGACAGCCAAATTCCTTCCTGAAGGGATGCTTCACTGTCTCGTACAGCTTGGGACAAAAGTTTCTGAAACACGGGTGTTTTGTATTTCACTTCTCTACGCCTCCCCTGCGGCCTAAGGGGAACACTTGTTGAACAGAATCCCCAAGGATTCTGCTCAACAAGCATTTCCCAAAGGTGGCTGGGAAAAGTCCAATACAGAAAACCCGTGTTTCAGAAACTTTGTCTCGAGCTGTACCATCCGATCACGTGTTACCGAATCTGCATAAACATCGGGAGACGAGCGGGAAGAAATACTTAGCCAGTACACCACAGCAGATCGGGACGTTAACGGGGATCCATCGGGAAAGAATCCTGGCCGGGACGCAAATGGGAATCTATCGGGAAAGAATTCTGACCAGGACACGAACGGGGATCTATCGGGAAATAATTTTATGTAGTTTCCCTCTCCCTCAATTCTTCCCCCTCACATAGTCGGGAAGCAGTCGGGCTCGTGACGGCGATATCGGCCACCTCGAACCCATCATCCCCGTTACGTTCCCAGCCGAATCCCAGTCCTTTGTGCTGCTTGGGTTTATTTAGTAGCCTCACCGTGAGGAAAATATCACAAGACAGCAGATACAGGTCTCAAACTCACTCGTATGGTATACATATCAAATGACCTACTTTCCTTCCACTTGGTTCATGCATGCTACAGATGCACAGAACAGACAAGAGGTCACATTTTGGGAAAATTGTTTGAAGTACGAGACAAACACGAAATGCTGCTATTATGTTGAGCCAAGGAATTTTCTTTTCGTCTACTCTCCTTTGCACGCTTCCCATTTGAATTTTTTCAATTTGAACCCTGTCCCAGGGAAAGTAATAAGCTTCACATTGAACAGCCAGAGCAGAGGTACTTGCAGTAAGTCAAACCTGGTTCGCGCCATTCTCGTCCATTCTCAGGATTGGCGGCAACCCGAATTCTGGGAACGGGGACAAAATCTCGTCGGCGTAATATCGAAACCTTTATGTCATATGCAAGACAGCGACACAGTAATCGTGAAACAGGTTGCGCACCTTGCTAAAAGGCACTGCACTGAAAATCACGACAGAGCACAGTTTCGGTTTCTTTCTCATAGGCTACCATGTATAATTTTTTATTCGCCAGGGGAACAACAGAGATTAGAGGTAGGTGTGTGCTCCGTATTTTATTAAGTAAGTTACACGTCGAGGTAACCGAATCTGCTTGCGCACTTGCAAAAATTCTAACCGCTTTTCGCGAAAACGCGTTGTTAAGGAGCATTGCAGGGGAAGCACGCTTCCAGGCGAAATTGGCCGCCGATCCTGCTCGTTTATTATACTCTCATGACGGAGTACAGAAAGGGTCGAAGGAGTTACGATAACAGCAAGACGGAGTAACCGCGAGCGTGGGACTTTTCAATGGAGTTATCTTGACCCGGTGGGAGTAAAATAAACTTTTACTCCTGCTTAACTCCAGCTTGACTCCCTTTTTTCTCAGAGTGTACTGTGGATTTTGAGGAAGCAGTAGCCGGGCCGATGAGTAGCGCCAACGCTAGTCTCCAAATGCGGCGCTGGGAAGGGGTACGTTTGACATGGTCGCTATAATCTAGTAGGTCGTGCACACGACAAAGGAGAATCTCCTTTTACGAAGCGGTCCTTTTGGGAATCTCAGATCGGCGATCTCGTTTTCATCTGTAAAGTCGTATGGCGTGGCCTCGAACGGAGGGCGATACAACTACAATATTCTCGAACGAAAGCTAGAACGTGTTTTCATTTTTCAACTACTCGAAGTCTGCGTGCAGATATTGCAGTTGCAGTACGTATTGTGAATTCATTGCTGGTATTATTATTATGTTTGCTGTTACTGTTATTTAACAACCTGACCGTTAGATCTTACTGTTTATCTTTGGGTATATTTTTCGAACGAAACACCAAAAGGAGTTCGCTTTTGCCGTGTGTCACCGGCACGAACTCTTTAAACGAAGGTGTCCTTTGCAGCTGTAAAGGACACGTAATCGAAAGGAGTACAAACGTGCCTGTGCCTGTGTGTCAGGGAGTATGCGCTCGCGCGATTCTTATACCCGTTCGAGCTGCGCCGGTCTGCGTCACGAGTCACGTGCCAGAAGAATATGTTACGTCACGATGTACCCTTCCTCCTTCCCTCGTTTTCCGTTACGCTCTTTCCAGGTGTAGAGGATTTGTTAAAGGTGCGCAGAAGAGAGGCAGATTGGAGACCGCTGCACTCGTATTTTTTTATGAGCCCGGAGGAGCTCTTTTTTTTTTTTTCGTTGCAGACCAATCCGCAACCAAAAAGCAAAAACATAAAAAGAGTTGAGGTCGCCTCAGTGCAGACTTCTACAATAACTTGAATACCGTATCTAAGTTGCGTATATCATAAATACTTTAAAATGTCAGTACGTATTTAGCACTCCAACTGAAATACCTTTTTCTGTAACTTCTACTCTCATTTTCCAAGTGACTTTGAAGATACTTCTCTCTGTGTTGTTTCTGGGTGGCACGGAGGTCAAGCGAGAGATTCTGTTTTGTCTGGGCAATGCTCTTTGCGCTGGACACTCAACTGTTTTCTCAGTGTAAAGTCTTCGTCACCGAGGTCACTCTTATCCTACATAGCGTAACATTCACTCCTTTTTCTTTTCTTTTTTACGACAGCGTAAATGTTATGCTTTAGCGTCTGAGATACTATTTGGGACCAGACCTGCAAAAATTACTTTCCCAAAGTAAATGAATCAGGATTACAATTACTGAAAAAAGTAATTGCATTACACTGAATTATATTCACAAAGTTGACTGCAACGGGGAAACGACGTGCAAACTGCAAGATTTGATGTACATGTTTATTGCACATGTTCTGAAAGATGGTGGTAGTTGTGCTTGTGGTAGAAAAACAAGTTGGAAAAGTCTTACACAAGGACACGTCTCTTGCCATGTTAAAGAAACACCGAACACCACAGTCAAAAGGCTTTCTTTCTTCAGGTATGTGAACAAAGTGCAGATCGTGAGTGCAGCTTGTTACGTCCAATGGCTTTCAAGAGTAAGGTATTCTTGAAGTTCTTGTCTGTAAGGCTGCCACGTCTCCTTGTCATAACAAGCCACCAACCGAAAACAGACGCTCCACTGGTGCACTGCTGGGCAGCCCAACATTGTACTTCATGAACACCTCGAGCACACAAGGAAGATCTTTCAAGCACTCTAACGACTCTGAAGTGCGGTCGATACCCACAATTCATACTCCTTTTCCCATGGCGCAAGAGTTTTTCTCCTGCCACATTCAAATGTAAATAAACTGTACCGAAAAATGTACCGATCTGAATCGAGTCTTTGGGTAATCACTGTGCAAAAAAGAAACCCAGATAGCGTTCAAAGTAATTCCGGAAGTAATTCAAAATGCGTTACGCGTTACTTGTAAAAGTAATTCAATTACAGTTAAAATTACATAAAACAATGTAATTCCGGAAGTAATTAATTACCAAGAAAGTAATTAATTACAGTCATTCAATTACTTGTAATTAATTACGTTACAGGTCTGTTTGGGACATCCACGTCCCTCTTCGGTAGCATGTAGCGCCTCCGGTTTGGGAGCATGCATGAGGCGACGTGTGGCCCTGAAAGGTATGCGGGGTGTAGCCATTGAGACCCCTTTCTGGCAGGATAGAAGACATCTGCCGAAAGCCGTAGCGAGATAGGGCACGCAAAATATTAATACCTCTATATATGAGGGTAAAGCAATTTAGCGGTAAGGAGAAAAACGACAGTAAGTTCTGTCGTTTCTGTAGAGCATTCGTTCGCACCTGTACAGTAATTTCGAAAACAGCTTGTTCCCGCAAGCTAATCAAGCATTTTCGTAATGCCACTTTCAGCTTTACGCTCTTTGTATTTCTTTCATAGCTAATTCCAACTGTGACGTCTTGAAAGTAACGAGCAACTTTTAAGCGCCTTCAATATTCTATCTTGGATGCTGTTCAAGATTGGGTATTTGAGTACTGTACTCAGCTATAACGTAACTCAGCTATAAGCTAGCGTTTTGTGTGTATCTTGTACGACCCTGCCTTCGTGCTCCTTTAAAGTATATACGAAGTGTCTGTTGTTGTAGAGTGTCGTTATAAGTTGTGCAGTGACTTAACGTCCGACGTACTTTGCTGAAAACACGTACCCTTGAAGAGTTGTCTCCAACAATGCACGCTTTGTGTAACTTTTTTTCGGATGTAGGAGAGTGCCCGCGAAGTACAGGTGCCGCGATTGCAGACAGCACGTCTGCGACCATAACGCATACGTGCACACCATCACCTAATATTTTAATATGTCTACTTAATAAATTATGCAAAACGAAAAAATACTGGCAACTTGAGTACGCGACTGCTCACAACAACGTCCACTTAGTTTCATTCACGTACTGTCTGTCACCTTTCTTCAAACAAGCTTCAACAAACAAACAAACAAACATTCAAGCTTGGACGCCGCTCTCTCTCCGTTTCAGGGCGCTGCTTTTAGTTCTGTAACTATATGCTATGTTCTAAAATTGTGTTCGGTGTTTCGGCACGCTGTGTATGTATCTACGGGAGGGCGCCGGTGTGGTAATATCGTCGGAGCCAAGCGGATATCCACCCGAAATCTTGGTTTGCGCATAGGTTGCTCGCGTTGCGGTTTACGGATCACACACAGTCAATTATGCAGATTTGTAACCTCTCTTTTCATGAATTTTCATTATGGCGGTGCATATGTACTTTAACCATGAGTGCCACGTCTTAATTTAACATCGATGTTTCATGTGCATTCTTGATTATGTTATTGTATTCTGCTTTGTGCACATAAGTTTCCTTGGTCTTGGTCGTTGTGTGAACTATTAACTTCTGGAACGAACAACGTTGTTTTTAAATATGTCCCGGGGCACGTTGTAATAATATCTGACAGCTTTAAATAGACGCCGCCTCAAGTCAGTTATCTGATGTGTATAACTGTAAATGCAGTACATTGGTTTCGATAACATTTCTGTAACTAAATTACTTTCTGAATCTTGTAAGTATAAGCAGCTTTTCTGAATAGCTTATGCAGCTCTGGCCTCGTGTCATCACGTTTTCACATGCAACTGAAGTTGGTCCGGAAAGATCCCGTCGTCATTCATGTAGATGTTGTTGCTTCGGACCGCACAGTTCCCCTGAGCACGGTCCCTCCCTGAGGAACATGTCGCCATGTCGACCAGACAAACAGCTCGACAATAACGGCATATTTTCTATGTCCACTCTTCCTCCCTGTGGCATACGATGACATAGCCGACATATGTATGCTGGGCCAGATTGTTGTGCATACAGTTATCGGAACGCTCAGCCCCTCCACACGATTAACCGAACGGTGCCGAATTAACCGAACAGAACAAAAGACACCCAGGTGATTATACAGCAATACATAAACAACGCTGCGACCTCTCTCTTGTGTTTCCTAGTTCACTTGTTAGGTGGCAAGTATTGGCACACAAGCGGACATTGTTTTCCTACTTGATGGCAGTACATGCGGACATTGCACAGATGAGATTTGTCTGATTGAGTAGCGCGATGCGTTGCTGACGCATCCGAAGTTCTCCGTCGTTCTACACTTGATGATTTCCTGCTGCATACGGGTAAAACCTGTGTCTAAGTTCCTCTTCAGATTAGTCCGGCTCGGGGTAATCCGCTGCATGTGTTTCACTCGTTTCCGCGGATTTGGCCCATTTCCGGCTGGCTCGTGAGAAACGGCAACTGGCTAAGCCGCACGATGTCCCGTTTCGTGATGGATAAGCGACCGTCTCCCAGGGGGAGCCTCTTGCCGTGCGCTGTCGTCTGCTTTTGAGAGAGGCGTCGCAGACGATGATGCTCGAATGTGTTTGCTTGAGTGACGACCGGGGAAATGTGCAAAAAGAAAAAAACGTTTTCGTAGCTTGATGAAGATCTTCCTTTTCGGTTGTCATGCTTGAGGTGGACCTCCTCTGTGAAATCATCTTGGATTTTCTCTCTCTCTCTCTTTCTGTTTTGTTAAAGTGTCTGCAGATTAAAACATTATAGTTTATTTCTTATTATAAATAGACCTCACTCAAAGACACAGTGCGCAATATAGACAGCGAACATGACGCGCTTCCACGAATTTTCGAAAGAATCACAAAACTTCATAGTACGCACCTTTCATGTCTCGACACTCCGCCTCACGTTGGAAGGCTGCCAACAGCTGCGGTGGGCAGGCGGTAATCGGACTTCGAGGGACAATGTGGGCAGACGCCATGGTAGATTGGGGTCCCCATGTCTTGTCCTAACACTACTCAAAACTATAAATTATTTTTACCGTACTATGGGCGTCGGATAATGAGAGTATACTTTGGGAGAATACAGTATGAGACATGTAGATTGCTTTCGCATAAATTAGGTAGGGTTCTGAAGACAAGTTATTTAATTCCCAAGGCACTTGAAGCGACATGTAATGTAACATTAATGGCACATCAATGTAGCATTCTTTCGGATAATGTTCGCATTCAGTTGGAAAAATAGTTGGAATGCCGGACACGGATGAACAACTTGAACATCTTACTAGCTGAAAGAACGCAGTTTGGCATGCATGCTGCGAAATGCTGTTGCAGCGCTGTACCCCAGCGAGCTACCCTTCAACATTCGGAATGTACTGCAGTCGATGATCGCTACGTCCCTTGCTGAAGTTCTTCGAAGGACTTATATCACTCAGGAGTCCACGAATATAAAGAAATGAAGGCTCATCGCATTACATCGCGTACTGTATCCTCAACGCGGATGTACAAGCTCGGCCGTACTTGCGTAATTCACTTTGCGTTGCGTGTACTGGTCCTAAGCTCCGTTCAGCGTGATCATTTAAGCGTCAGGGTTAGCGTTAACATTTAAGAAGGATAGCGAGATGACGTGTTAAAACCACGATCCACGGTTAGCATTCGATGGCAATAGAAAGCACATTACTGTTGGCTACTGACACTAATCCGATATGACGGCGACAAGGTTAAGGAGGACAAAGGTTAAGGTATAAATGAAGAAGGGCCGTACGAGCCTTTGCAAAATAACGCGTGTCATTACCTGTCGTATTTCTCTTTTACGTGTACTCCGGTTACATAATGGGATACGCCGATGTCAATATAACGCAGATTCTTCATAAAAGAGGCTGTGGCCCATGTGACAGCTGCGGATCCGCTCCTGCAGTCGCAGCGGGCAACCTCCCTGTGACGTACTGTGACGCGTATTGCAGCGCCACCACACTAGAGCTCCCTATAGCGAGGTGGTGCTATACACTGACGCCATTCACGCGGAGTTGGGCGTGTCGAGCAGCCACGCTGAGCCATTGTACAGGGAAATTGTACGCGGTAGGAGTGCAATAGGCAGGAATGCCCCGGCCAGGGGGCGCGCTCAATCACCGTGTGCAGCGCCGCTGGCGGCAGTGACGTAACTAAATCTCGTGACTGCCGTTCCTCCAACTATACAAGATGTCCTAGAAAACGTGTCATTGAATTCTAATGAAAAAAAATTGCGCGGCACCTCGAATCATGCGGTCAACGGCATTTGTTCTTACTAGGTTTTCGCCACCTCCTGATGTGCATATCATGTAACCTAAGTTTAATTATGTAAATTTTTGCGAAGTGAACTCGGAAATTTGCCAAGTAAAGATCACTTTTTTTACCCCACCAGTGTGAAGAGTGTACCCAATTTACTCAAATTCATGATAATTGAGAGTGATATTGAGGGTCTACCCTATCGGGAAAAATAGCCGAACACCATGCTTCTCGTAATACATGAGTGTAACGCGCGAGAACTTTTTGAGCGCAATCGCTGTCAGTCCGACGAAACGAGGTTGGAAACCCACCCCACAGGGTGATAACAGAAAAAGTGACAGCTCCTGAAAGTGGGAGGGGGAAGGTATGGTCCCAGCCGAAGCAGGACGCGATAAGCCATACCTGTGTTATCTCTTCCTACCATGCCCTATGCAAGGTAGGGCACCTACAGGCCACCTGCATGGTAGGGCACCTACCATGCCCTACCATGCTAGAATGCTCCTCGCATTCCTGTTCTGTTATCCTGAATACGCCCTTCCGCTTGACTGTATTTTGTATTTCTCATCATGTTCCTTATCTTTTATGCTTTTCAGATCTATACGGATTGGGCCAATCACTACCTTGAACGGAGCCGCTACAAGCGTTACATCCAAGACCTTCAAACGGACGTCTGCGACGGAGTCCTTCTTGCTGACGTCATCGACGCTGTCGGTATGACATCAACTCCTACACGTTACTCTCTTTGGCTCAGTTGGTAGCGTGTTCGCCTTCTGATCCCGAGATCGCGGGTTCGAACCCGGCCGAGGACGCCAGCAACTTGGTAGCAGGGTACAAGTTGCTTAGACACACCGTCTTCCGCGAGGGACGTTAAATACGGGGTGCCGTGTGGTGAGCTTTCATCGCACGTAAAGGAACCCCCAGGTGGGCCAAAGCAATCCACAGACCGACTGCTGTGGCGTCGCTCATGATTTCAGTTGTCTCGCGACGTAAACCCCCAATTATTAAAAAAAATTATTTTGCCATCGCCATTATATTGTCTGCTGCGACAGATCGTGCCATGATCTACATTTGAAAACACCTGCGCTCATTAAGCCAAGGACGTCTCGCTGTTTACAGATGAGGTTGCTGAAGTTAAATACGTAGGAAATGAACCCACAAACAAAGTCGATGACGACAAAGCTGTCGTCTGAAATCGCGGTTATCAGCGACTACCCTTTCACTGTAGCCTGTGCACAACGAAGTGAACAGCGCTGTCTTATTCGCACGAGGCAGCACTGCAAGCCTTTCTGGACAGTGTTTCAAGTGTTCCAGTACGGGGGCCGTAATGATCTCTCTCCAAGTTTTGGAGCGACATCATTACAGTCTGCGTACCGATGACTGACGACTATTCAGGATGCACTATATACCTCTGGACAGGACAACTCCCGCAGGTCATCTCCGCCCACGGATCCTAGGACATATGTGATTGGCTTAGATATGGGCGCATAGCGCATCCGATTCGCAACGTGGTGCACCCACATACTTCAAACTGTTGCTTGCAGACTGACCACATTGCGAAGACAGCCTTCGGAGACGACGTGCTTGTAGATCATATTTGCCCGCTTTTCAAGCAAACATGTACAATAGACGCTCAAACAGAACGTTCGAGCCGGCTTCCCCGTCTGCGTGGTGTCCGCCACGTTCCCGTATGCCCCCGTCTCAATCGGACGGCATTATCTGCTGGCGGAGCAACACCTCTGGCCGTTGGCAAGGCCGTTGGTCCTTGACGAAGCAAGTGTCAGGACTTGTCCTCTAGCACGGCGTCCTTTCGTTATTCCGTTATACGGGATAAACGCGTGACTTTCCGGCAATTCGTTCCGAATTCCCGCATGAAGTTCAATCGCAGCGTTTATTTAGAATCCCAGGCAACGAAAACGGTTTTCACGTGCCGTGATGTGATATCTCGAGTGCGCCAACTTAAAAATAGGATAATTATAGCGAACGCTACGTTTAGTTCAGTATCGGGGTACAGGTGCGATACTAGGTGAAGAAGACACGCTTCGGACGATTGGTGTTGGTCACAGCAATGAAATGAAACGTGTACTGCCGCTGAGCATAACTCGTCTCCTACAACATTGGACAGCGTCAAGCAGATCAATCAAGGTGGTGTCATGTTTCCTCACAAGTGATAAATTCACAACCTTAGATAGTTAAAATAATCGTACTAATGAAGATAATTGGGAGCACGTTTGCACGTATAAGGTGAGTCATGCCTATATGTGCGCGCCGACGTGCTGCGTAACATATAGGACTGCGCGATGATCTCGACCTCCTGGAGGTCCTTCGAGAGGCAAAAAATTCTGTGACGATTCAGCGGTAAATGCGAGATAAATGCGCTAGCATGAAGCGCATTTTCCGGGTTAAACTCGACTTCCGGTTGTCCACTTCCGGTCTAAACCCGATTTCCGGTCTTCCACTTCCGGTCTAATCTCACTTCCGGTCTATACTTGACTTCCAGTTCGACACTTTCAATTACTATATGTAAATCCATTTAATTAACCTTTAATTAGCCTCAGTTACTTTCAACTACCCTTTAATTAGAGAAGGTAACCATAGGTTACCCGAGGTGCTTTGAATTTCATTTAATTCGCTTCAATTACGTTTACTTGCTTTAATTACTCCCAATTTCCGTTTAATTTAGGTTAATTACCTTTAATTGCCTCCGTGTTATTTGCGTTTGCTTTCGGTAACATTTATTTTCATTTAATATTTCTCTTATATCTTACATACATTACCTTTAAACTCAACTTTTTTGCTTTAATTACCTCTATTTACTCTTACCTCTTAATTACCTTCAACTACTTCAGTTTTGTGTCATTTTCCTTCATTTACATTTACCCTCTTATCTTCTATCTACGTGTCCATTTATACCTGTGCCTCGGTGAGGCTTCACCATCTCATACACACACAGACCACACACACACACACACGTACATACAGCTTTGTTCCATTTTGACACTCCTATGCTAACACATTAAAACTTCTCCACGCACAATGAAAGACGCCATTACTTTGGCACGAAACACGAAAGGAACGGGGCTCATCGGTTGCGTCATTCGTGATTAATAACCAAAACAAACCGCAATGTACGCTTTCCCTTTCATTCCCAAGAAACACAATACAGAGAAGCTTCTGATTGGTCACCTCTAGTGACCTCCCGCGATGATTGGACAAGTCGTTTGAGAACACCGATGAGAGCCGGTCCTTCAGTGAGAGGGAAAATGAAAGCGTACGTAAAATCCGGTTTCTTTCCCTGATAAATCACGAACGACGCAACGAACGAATTCCGTTCCTTTTGTATTAGTATCAAAGTATCGACATCCGTTAGACGGCGCGGGGAAGTTTTTGAGCTTTATTGTCCCTTAAACATGCGCCGGAAAACACGGTGCTCGAATTAACCTCTCTCACATTGCTACCTTTCTCGGCCGGGATAAGACAATCATAAGGGGCAATATATTCTGGTACGCGAACCCTTACGAAAAATCACGCTGTCCTGCTGCTAGCTATAGCTAGCAGCAATTTTGAGACCTATAGGTCTCAAAATTGTGATCTTGCAGGAGTTCAAGAATGTAATCTCACAACGCGGAGCAATGTTTGGGGGTGTGACAACCGATACAATGTAAGGTATTTTCTCTGCAGAGTGAGTGATCCCAGAATATTCGGCTTTTCCGCATGCTCCAGCAGTTACACCCCAGACGAACTCTTCAAAACACGAATGATTTTGTAGTCGTTGCTGGCTATCTTCACCGCTAAAAATACGGTAACAGGTAAAGGCTCCTTGGGTTATACCCGAACTGACCGGGTCGGCGCGATGTCTGACGTCACAGTGGTGTCGAGACTTCGGCTACTAACGTTCATGTCCGTCACTTATGTAATAAGTCAATTGTTTAACATTTTCCTGAAATACAGCTTTAGACAGGATGTTTGCAAAGAAACAGAAAACATCTTGATGTGAAAGAAAGTTTGGACGGAATCGTCAGCCAAGTACCCATCGAATATAAATAACGAAAACAACATGTATAGCATGGAACAGCCAAACGAAACGTGCGAAAAACATTAAGCCTGAAAGACACTAACGATTCGAAACACCGCATTGCATTGTCGCATTATCTTCCCTCGTTTAACATTCCTTTGCTTCAGTCGTAACCCTGCGATTTCCAACCTTCTTACGTCACCATAATTTCCACCCGAACGCATTTCCCGTTTTCCCAAACGAGCATTACATTACGTAACGCAATCAACGTCTCATTCCTTTTTTCCTGTGCTAGACGACTGCTGACGATGTCGCATAACAAACAGCAAAAAAACGTCCAACTGGCACAAACATGAAAGAAGCGAGAAACGCTAAACGCTCTCGAAGGTTCCCGCCCTCGCCGATTGAGGGCGCTACTGTACACTGTGATGGCGGCTCCCTCTGTGAGTCTGAGTCACGTTGCCCTAATGCTCGATTCGCTGGGTGGGCCACGGAAGCGTAAATGTGTTTACTCGGAGAGGTTCTGAAATGAGTATCTCTTATTCTTGGCGAACGGCGGCGGGTCTTCTGCTATCGGTTGATTGAAGCCTGCCGGCTGCTTTCTGCTTCTTTGCCGGATTTTTGGGTGGTGCTCTAGAAGTGCATCCGACGTCAGGGAGAGTACTGGGGGAGTTGGCAAGATAGAAGAGGTGTCAAGTGTGTGGGAGGGGATGTTCGAGATGGGAGAGATATGAGGGAGATTTTTTAAAAGTTTTGTTTCTCTCCTGCCGGTTCGAGTGCTCTGGCTTAAATAGGCGGAGTAAATTGTTTCTTCGAAAATGTGATTTCAGATGCAGAATTAGTTTTCCTGTGCAGTGCTGCGATTTAGTGTTTAGCTGCGAAGTTTCAATCGGAAAAAGTCAGTTCTTCCCCCATTGGGCAAAGTTAAGCACGATATTTCCTAAAGATGCAGTCAGGAAAATGGCGTCTACTATCCACTAATGTTCTAGTAGCCACTATTCATATTTTATTTGGGGTAGTACCTCTTGCTGCAGTTGACGATAGAAGGTGTTGCTGAGCATGACTGATTAACGCAATCTAATATAATTGTTAACATTGTCGGCGTTAGGATGCCACCGTGAGTAACAAATTCTACATGAAGTTCCCAGGATGGCTGCAATGTCGTTTGTCATTTTTTAACATACTACGCAATCACTGTAGGTATACCTGTCTGCTGCCAGCAACGGCGTAGCCAGAAAAAATAATATTTCGGGAAGGTTTCTATGGGGACTTGACATGGGGGAGGAGGATTTCCCCTCGTTTCCTTCCCCCAAATGAGCTACCAAAGGTACGATCCCCCTTGCTACGCCGCTGGCTGCGAGAAAAGGCATATTATGTGAAATCTAATTGAACGCAATAATACAACTGCAACACCACATATTCTCATATTGTAAAAGATAAATAAATAAATAAATAAAAAACTGTACTGCTTTTGCGATTATGAATGGTTGCCATGGATGCCAGCAACCCAACTCTCAGCAATTTCACAGTGTCTGTTTTCTCTTTCATGGGAGGCTATATGAAATATTCATCATTGTACCTCTGTTCGTGTTATTAACCATTTGTTATGATTTTGGCAGTAACATGTTGTTGAATCAAACATTACGAGCAGGCGAAATAAATGATATAATCCGCATTTTTTGTTTGATTTGCAGCTGGTGCCAAGGTTCCAGACATCATTCGTAAGCCCAAGACAAACACCAGCATGGTAAGTTGCACCACTATAATTCCATCTATAGCCAACATTCGAGAGTGATTGCTGACACTCCAGCTTGTCCTTTTGTAAGCTCCGATTTGTCGCGTTTTATTTGCACCGCTTGATGCCCTAGTGGTGATACTCATACATAATGAACGAGCGTTGCAAGTACCCTTTCACGAAAAACAACAGCTTTCAACCACAAAGGAAAACAGGGACAGGAGAAAAATATGATGAAGTTACAACAGGCGGCAGAAAATGAAAGCCACACATCCATTATGCGCCATGTCAGTTTGATAAGATAAACGAGCGTTGTAACCTAATCCGCAGTGTATACGCATGCCTTTTTTTTTTCGTCCGCGTTTAAAATAAATAAATAAGCAGACGACACACAGCGTGGTACGCGGGTTTGTTTCGGTTTCTGTTTCTCTTTCTTACGTACGTGCATTTATTGCGCGAGTGAGCTCACGTATTCTGCTTTGCAGAAATTCAGTGTCGTCTATTTGCGCTGCTTCTCGTTTTTCTTGTTTTTCCTGTTTATGAGGTTACGGGGGAACGTCACCAGGGAGCGATAGTGGCTGCTTCGACGATGTTAGCGAATTGGTATAGTGCGAGTATGGATGAAGGGCGCAGGGGACGCTGGTGTAGTGGTCCCTAGTGACGTAAAGGGAGACAAAATATTAAAGCAGGGGAGGAGAGAGGGCATCGTGTCAATGTGAGAGTACGTGGAAAGGGCGAAAGATAGTTTTTGTCTTCGGAAGTTATGGTAGGATACGGGACGGGAAGAAATATGGGTGTCATAAATGTCTGGGCGTGTGTTTGTGTAAGTGTAGGAATTGGTTACCTTTTGGGACGATGGCATGTGCTTGCGCGCGAATTGCGTTAGTGACGCCGGTTGTAATTTGATAAGGGAGAGGGGATGGCATTGAGGAAAGGGTTTTATGGGAGGGACGTGATTCGCATGGAAGTGTACGTCATGTTAGCAGCGATCCGACACGTGCACCACACTTGAGGAACAAGCATATCTAATGCTGAAAATTTAATCTGATATCTGATATGCTACATACACTTGAATTGCACAGCCATCAACGGCCTGACCACGTCCCATGTAGGTTCTCGTCTCGTGACATAAACCCACGGACTACCATTACTTTTTTTTAAGTTTTTTCGCATGACCTCATGGAAGCGCGAGCCGTGCATGTGACTCAGGTGTTTACCAGCGAGGAGGACGTTACGAATCTCCTGGCAACTTAAAAAAACAAAGACGCGGTAATCATGTATTGCAGTATTGCAAGGAACATCTACCATCGAACGTTTAGCTTGTCGACATCGAGGTTGTTCGTTTCCTCTAGTGTCGTAAGAATTCTATCAGTTACCACGAAATTGCACCAAGAACCTGAAATAAAAACGCATAAAACAAATACGTTGGACTGCAGTCACGGGGCAAAAGTCGCCGCGCCATTTATCTTCGCAAGCGAAAAAAAAAGCGTAAAAATGCGTTGGTATCCTCGACGAAGGTGACTCACTGATGAGGAAAAAGAGGAGAGGCCCGTCCTCCCCCCTCGACGACTTGATCCGTGTTTTATTGCCCCTCATATCGAAATATGGTTGTATCGGTCCCAACATCCACGCAACGCAAACCACTATGGAATAAAAAAAATAATCAAGAAGAAACATAGAAAGCTCCAAAAACGAAACTGAAACTAACCGCCTTCGATGACGCTGTTGCACCGTGGCGACACCTGCTGAGCCTTTTTGGGTTGGATAACAAAACCGATGTGGTGTGTAAAGTATAAGGATCGGAGGGGTGACGTTGGAAGGTGACGCACACACGTGGTGCGAGTGGAGAGGAGGAAAGTGATTGTTGCTGGCCGTGCATGAAAATAGCGGGATTAACTTTTTGGAGCGACCGTTTCTCCCCTTTCCCTGGATTAGAAACGATGCAGAGGAGGGAAAGCAGAAGTAGAAATCGGGGGATCTTCAGTTCCAAATCCTGCGGAAATGGCATAACGTCACTACAAGTGATGGAACGTCGCGAGCATGATTTAGTACTCATCATCGCCGCTAGGGGGATGACGAAGGGAATTATAGCTGATGTAAGTAGAGGAGGGTATTAAAAGGGTGGCGATATTGAGATCGGGGAAGTCGTTTTGAAGACTAGAGGATGGGAGAAGACGCAATGCTAGGCGAAGTAGCTTTGAACTCCTGCACAAGGTTACGGTAAGTTCGTACGCGTACTGTTGATATTGTCATCGAGTAAGTATATACCTATCGAGTAAGTGCCCTATGCATTGTCGGATACTGTTATTTGCTTATCGGGTACGAACGCTTCCAAGGGGAGATTATACGCGCAGGATTACGGTGCATATGTATTGTCACCAAGTAGGAGAGCCACCTGCGGAGGTAGCACCCCGTTATACACACGGAAACAATATCTAACATACCGGATAACGCCACTCGTAAGGAGAAGTTGCATTTCGTACGTGCCCGTGCGAACAATTATCATGTTCCCTAGGAGTCGCCACGGTGGGCACGTCATCTAAGCGTATTGCATACTTTTAAATACTATTGTGTGTTTGACGTAGTGGAGTTTTGGATCCTTTGTAGACGTCGCGAGTTTATGGTTCTCGGGCTTCCGACGTTACACTATACCATGAAAGGTACAACGAAGAGGTACATCGGTTCATCCATTGCCTCTTTTGCTTGGCACTCGGATGTTATTGTTACCATGTTGGCCATTTTGGGGGAGCGCGGTTGCTATACCTCGAGTATTTTCGAATAACAATAAATCTGTAGCGTATTTATGCCGCTTCTTGAACTCCAAATGTTGAAGTCATTTAGTCGCAAGGTAATGAATGCAGTTACACATTATGGGTCACTGTTCTTGTGTGTCGCTTTTCGATCTGCTATTAGCCTACAATAACATAACTTATTCGAAAGAGTCCTTAGAATAAGAATACTTCGTGCTTCACTGTATAATGCGTACGAAAGCACGCGTTAAGAGATCCTTCAAGTGACGTGAAATATCACATTGTCGGCGATGTGTTTTCATTTGTAGCATTCTCTCAATGCCTATGTCAGATTCAGATTCTTTTATTCATGCGTACACATATGGCATTCCATTTTACATGAAGGGGTCGCGTACCTTTTTATGGGTACTACTTTTTGAAGTTTCACTTTGGCTCTTCATTTTACGCCCGCCTCTGTTGGTAATGTGGCGGCCCAGAAATATTCCAGGATTTTCAGCTCCGGAGGATGAGGATGTTGGTGTCTCGTAGGTGTCTCGTGCCTCGTAACATGCCCACATCTGCTTTTGTGGCCTTTCTGGCCGCTTTTCCCGGTACTCTCGGGGGGTTTGCAATATTTTGGGGGACTGTCAGGGGGTGCGGCGGCGCTGGGAAAATCCCTGTGTACCCCCAAATGACCCTATGTTTGCGATTCCAACCCTGCCGGGGGCCAGCAACTTGGTGGCAGGTTGCAGGGCGGTCAGGTATGCTGTCTTCCGCATGGAACGCTTCATACGGTATTACATGTCCGGCCCGCACTGTGGCGTCGCTGTAGTCCTAAAGTGACAGATTATCATCATTGTTTTCTTGCTTTGCGAGTTTTTTTTTTACTTGTTTTTTCCGGTTACAAAGAGCTCCTCGGGAACACTGGAAATGCCCCGACTGGTGAGATCAATTCCATGCGGTACTCGATCAGTCAGTTAGTCAGTATCTCGGTCAGTTGTCTGTTTTTTGTTTTGTTTTCGTTATCGTGCGGGCGATACTAGTTGCTGCCGTGGCCCGGTACGTCTTGTGGCGTAATAGATGTAGAGCTGTGGCTCAAAGCTGGTGTCTGCGAATTCAATGCCCGCTCCTCATGTCTCTACATAAGCAGGTCATCGTTCATTTTGACACAACTGGTGGTTCTTGAAGAGACAGAGTTTCTGCGCCGCTGCTCTACACCCGAATCTGGTCTACACGAGACATTTCCGCCATCAGGGGCCAAGTATCTCTCTGCTGTCGCTGGTTACTGTGAGCGTTGTCTGTTGTTCTGCGCCTTGGAATTGGCAAAAAAAAGGGGTTGAAAAGTGGGTGGTGCGGTATAGTCCATAATTTAAAAAAAAACAGTGCCGGGGAGCTCAAAATAAACGACACACCACACAAAAAACTGTTCTGTGCTTCGTGCTCTGTGTTCTGTGCTTTCTGCAGTGCTTTGTGTCTTGTGTCATTTATTTTAGCTCCCTGGCACTGTTTTTTTTTTAGCGTTTTTAATTTGGAATTAGCATTCTCGTAGTATACTTAGTAGTCTTGAATTAGTATCAGCGTTTCTATTTGGATAGTATCGTGTGTATCGTATTGTAACGTGTATCCGACTGTTTATTAAAAAGTATATTCTGACCATAGACCAACAAGCCTGCACACCCGCAAAGTAGATGTTACGCCCTTTCACAGGTAATGTGGGTGTATCATAACCCACACCCTTGTAAGTGTAAAAGTTTGAAGGTATTGTGAAATACACTCTGAGGGGTAGGTGTATTTCATTAGACCTACAAACATTTACACGCAAAGGGGTGTGAGTTATGGTACACCCACCTTATTCTCAAAAGGACGTAAAAAAGTTTAGAGGATAGTTACCCGCCCAACGACACCGAACATCCTATGGATGTACGAATAATGTCGTAACGAATTCGTACGTCCGATAGGTATCCCTCAGATATCCATCGGACGTACGAATTCATTGGGACATTATTCCTGCATCCAGAGGACATTCGGTGTTGTTGGGGTACAGTCGTACCTAATCCACAGACCCCATGCGATATATAATTTGGGACATATAATAATAACAATAATTTGGCACAAATTCGTACATCCATGGGACATTCGGTGTTGTTGGGGTATAGTCATACCTAACCCACAGATCCCAAGTGGTACATAATTCGGGTGCTAAACCGTATCACCTGTTGCGTGTGTAGTCAAAACGAGCCTAAATTTCGCTCCTGCGCGCACCACGTGTAATTAATGTCGCTCCTTTTCTCTCGCTACATTTATTGCGCAAGGCCGGAATCGCCCGCGATCACTGAATGAATCAGCCGCGCCTCCAAGTGCCGTAAATCACCGCGACGCCGAACCTCCCCCAACCCACTGGGCGTCCGACCATGTCACGCTGGGTTCAGGTCTGCAGGAGAGTAAAATAAGAGGGGGAGTGCTTCGGACCCTTCCTCATGCTCCCCTTCCTCGTTGCTTTCAATGTCTTTTTCGACTTACGTAACTGGCTGAGGTGAGATAGGGGGAGGAAAAACTGTTGATTGTGTAGCGGTGGCTGCTCGCTAAGGGACTGTAGTCTTCCCGAATTTTTCTCCTTTCTCAGTCTCATTTCCTTCTTTCCCGAATGAGAATGAGGTTTGAGGAGGTGTAATAACGAGGGAAAACATAGAAAAGGGAATGGGAAAGAGGTGGAAATAAGCTAAGGAGAAGAGAAACGAATAGATGCAAGGTTGCGTGACGTCAGCGCTCTTGTAGAAGACAGTATGGCCACAACGGGAGAGTAGGTCGGAAGGAACCATGTGGCATTCGCTCTCGCGTAAAAGGCTGGGTTGTTCTTGTCCCGTGACATCATTGAGGATTGCTTATTTCGAGTAAGTTGTGTTTTCTGCTCTTTAGATTCGTGTTGCGATTCCTGGAAACGCCTCGGCAGGTGCATGATGCTGCTTGAAAGATATTTCGTTTGGTGACCTCTGCTGATACATGTGCGCGTCACGTAACCGACAGCATCGCCATACTGATACGTCTTGATGTTAATTTAACAGGCATTGCTACTAGTTCGATCGCGGGGACACTTTTGTGAATGTGATGACATGTTGACCGGCATAGTAGGAGCTCAGGCAATGAAACATTGATGAACGACCCTACCGCTAGACTCTCACGTACCCCAGATGCATACTTCGATTAAAGACCGAGAGTTGATGAAAACGCACTGGTATCCCAGTGCTTTTAATCAGCCACAGCTCATTAATCGAAACGTCGAGCTGCATGACGAGCACTGTATCGTCAACTTGGGCATGAGGTGACGCTTTTTCTTGAAATTGCCTAGGCAGGTGCGCCTTCCGCGTCAATTGTGTAAGAAAAAGCGGTCTAACAGTTGCAATAATAATGAAGACAGATAGAACGGATGTTAAGCCACACGTTTGCGAGAAAGCGAGCTCAGCTGTACGGCTTTGTGCATGCCTTCTCATGAGGGTCGTTTTGGTAAACATTATATAATGCAGCAAAACTCATTTCATTCGGTGCGCGCGGCATTATACGCGTAATTGAATTTACGTACCATACTTTAGCGGCAGTTTCACGGAGTCTTATGGATTAAGAGGACAGTGCGCAGTAAGCCTTATTGCGAGGCTGAAGGATAAAGTCCCTCCTTGTTGTGCAGTCAACCCTCGCTATGTGAGCTGCCTAAACTAGTCCGAAATCCTTCGTACATCGAGTTTCTAAATGAATGGAAGGCATCAAAAGCGTTGTAATGAAAGAAAAGTAGACATCGACACTTCGTCCCCAAGTTGTACCAGCTAAGCGTGAGAGACAGTTTGCTGCATAGATATGTAAACCTGCATCCAAGTTTTGCAGCAAAGGAGTAGTAGACGCGTACAAATTACAAATCGGCGCCGTTGATACCGAAACTAATCCGTCTCTGACATCACTGCGGTCGTCTCCGCTAGTGAGGCAGTGCGAGAGAGGTCACGTGCTTACGGCTACCAATGGGAATGGCAGTGGCTCTCGCTCCTCTTACGCCAGTGAATGACACGTCCGTGTCCCTCAGGGTTTATATCTCGCCAAGCACTACAGATAGAAAAATAATTTTGTTTTGCTCGATGCTCTCTCGCTCGCGCAGTACAATGCGAGCGTGATGTAATGAACCGCCATCAAAATGTCAGAACCTCTCTAAACACTATATTACGGTTAACCATCTTGTGAGGTGTAAACGGTAGTAGATTAACCATGTAACGCTTTACTTACACTCCAACGTTTGTCTCCATGGCCATCGTCGTTGAACGTAAGGAATAGTAGTGATAGTATATCGTACGCCGTCGCCGTTACGTATACGTAAGGGATAACGTGGTGGTTCAGCGCAATGCGCAAAGTTATTCTTCTGTCTTGCGCGTGCGCAGAACTACCAACGCTATCCCTTACGTGATGCTTTCTCAACCCGTGACTGGCTTCGCTTATTCCTTTCATGGAACACGGTCGAAAACACTCGCAAATTCTCCCAAAACATGGTGAGTACCCTTTGTAGCCGGTATGGAAGCGTAAGCGAAAACGTGGGATCAACTTCACATATGAAAACAAGCTCAAGCCCATGGAGCTCCCCTTACGCATATCTACCGGGCTCTTCGCTCCCTTTTTTGCTTTCGTGCAAGCCACTGGACACCTCGAAGAGCTCTAAACAGGACTCCGACCTGTCGTCGCTTCGCGTTCATCATACTTCATCCACTCATTTTAACCGCTGTGAAGTCGGGTACGGTCCTGTGGCTACCACGGGGAAACATCCCACGTCATCATCATTTCTCCTTCATTTTTTGTCGTTGTTGTTGTTGAACACCAGCAGTGATGACGCGTTGGCACCGACTGTCGACTACCGACCGCTGCTACCTTGCTAGAGATCAACAATCGCCCTTTTGACATTTATTGACCATCGACGTTTGGCAATAAATACACAGTACAGTACGGGAGCACCAGGGCCTGTAGAGTGCTGTGGGCAGTGCCTGTAAGCCCGTTCGCAATATGACGGCCGTCGTTGTCGTACAGGCCACAGCGTCCAGCGCTCACCCCAATCGGCGCCCTCGTTGCCTGCTGTGCAACGTACCTGGGCATGGACTTTTAAGCAACGTGACGTGTCTCTTCGTTTTAGTCTTAAAAGTCTGCAGGTTCGCATGCGAAGTGTGTGTCACTACCAGGTGTTACATTCTTTATATTCAAAAATGTACCTAAAAAACATTTCACCTAAACACCTCAACCTGCATAGAGACGTTGGCATAGTGTTAACACCAGCTTTCTCCTCCGCGAAACGACGTCCTCTAAAGTGACTCACTTTTAACCGAGGTATTCCACCGCTGCTCCCCTTCCCTTTCGTCCACGGTCCTGACGTCATTCGCGACAAGAGGGAGAATACCGATGGTATAATCGTGGATGAGAGGAGGAAAGGGAAAATTAGGAAAGGAAGAAAAGAGTATAGGGAAAGGGTGACAGGGAATGTAAGGAAGGGTCGCGGAGGTGTGTCCGAGGCGTGATCCGACATTCCCCCACTTTAAGCCTTATTAATAACGGTTAGAAGTCGTTAACGTGCGAATGATTACGGGAACGTGTCAGCGGGCGTTGCGTCAGGAATCACGTGAGTCGGTCGTTTGAATGCGGAAAGGGACGTGCGTGCTTGTATGCATGCTTCGGTTGCTCTAATTGAGACGCTGTCACAATTTGCGCGTTGGCTGGATAATAGCTGTGTTGCCAGACTGTATGCTCGACGTGCAACGAAAAAAAGAAGGTTTTGAAATAAGACAAGGAGGATGTTTGAACTTTTTTTTTTTCATCTGGATGTTATTTAGCCTATTTATGTAAAATGCCTAACGTGACCGTAAGGGTGTTACATGAGAGGTGAGAAGTTTGCACACAGAACACATACGTACATACATTACGTACATAGAGATTATACGTATACGTATATATGATTAATTGCGAATTGATGACAGAAACAAGCGAACTCTCTGCGCAAGCTACTGGAATCTGTAATGCCGACCAGCATTCGAGGAAGACTATTCCATTTACTAACGGTGCGCGGAAAGGATGTCTGTGATAAGTGTAATGCGCTGCAGGGAACTGATATCGTTACCTTGACACCAACATAAAAGGAACCGGGTTCATCCCGTTCAATTCACTGCGAGGTCATTCATCCCTTGTGTCTTTCATGATTTATGAGGAAAAGCAACTGCAATGTGCACCTTCCTTCTACCTCTCCTCTTTTTTTTTTTTTTTTTTTTTCAGTCAATCAACCAATCAATTCTCTGCCTCTCCTTCTGAAGAAGGCCGACAGCGCGGAGCGGGCTCTCATTGGTCTTCTGAAACGATTTGTCCAATCATCCCGGGAGATCGTCTATTATCGTGCAAAATTTTGCTTTTTAATGTCCCCTCAAGGTACCGTAAAGCAGCAGAATGGCAGGTTACGTTGACGGCATGTTGCTCATAAACCTTGCGCAACAAGTTATGCGCGTCACAGGTAACGCTATATATATATATATATATTATTTTCCAAGTACAATTGCGGCAAAAGAACTCGGGGCGACGTCTGGTGGATAATAATCCCCAATTTGTCGAGCAACAGTGATCTATGTCTCCGACTCGCTTGCGGTTCCTGACGGCTACGTAGCGACTTATTTTGTTTTTGACACAGTGTTATGCGCATGCAATGTAGTTTTCTAGCCGTACTTGGCGAGCATTGCACAGTTGGTGGAGAATTCGTCACAGTGTTGGCCGTAATTTTCAATCTTGATTTTCTAAAAAATAATTTGAGCGCAATTTGGACAAAAATTATCACGCAAGAGTACCCAGGCTATCGAAGAGACAAATTTTCCGAGATTTCAGCTCTATTGCTTTAGAGTACCTTTAAAGTTAACTCCGTCGAAGTTATCATGGGATCAACTACCTTAATGGTGCTTAGTTCATGGCTTCGTACCGCGTTCGAATTGCACACGGCACTCTTGGGAAAAGACGTGGTGAGAACCGCGGTTTGGAATAAAGGACCGGGACTTATTTCGGAGAGATCAGTTTGAAAGGTCTGGAGGAATAGGCAGGGAAACGTTAACTAATGCTGCATATCCTAACCAATAATTTCATCTGGTTCCTGTGAAAGATCTGCGATAAGAAAAATATAAATCACCGAGGAAATCTGCCTAGCGCCAATGTGTACGATTGAACCGTTGTGACTGCATTGCAACATTATGAGAACTTTTTTAAGTATAATATATATATATATATATATATATATATAAAGAAAATTTATTACATTAACCTGATGATATGTACAGTGTAAGCAGTGAACAACAGTGGTACATACAGTAAAACCAGTTAATAACAAACAACAAATGACAGTGGTATATACAGAGAAACCAGTTGATAACATACAATGAATAACACAGGCAGATAAAAAGAGACAGCGATGAACATTACACACAATGAACCACTGAAACTATGAGGAAGGAAACCCGTACAGTGCTAAAATCGTGAAAAGAGAGAGAGAGTATAATACATAGTCCTTAGGAAGTGTATTGTATATGATCAAAATGTATTTTCTCTGCTACCCACATTATTCTGTTATTTTATAGGAACGGCACACAACAGTGATGTTCATGACTCCAGTAGGTATTTAATGAACAGAATATTTATTTCACTTGTCTACGAAATGTTCAAAATATGACAAAACCTGACTGCTGAAAAATCCCGGACTTGTGTGCCACGTTTAACATATTTAATTAATCTTATTATTATCCCGTTACTAACCTTTTATATTTCTTATAAAATTAGAGTGGAACATGCCTTCTTCGAATCAGTTGTTGATTGACTGATTAATTGTTCGCTGATCACAATCCTTCGAAGGGTGCGCATAGTACATGAGAAATCCGTTCTAGGGAACCTCACCAAAATCCAATAAGAAACAACTGCTTCTGATCGAAAACTGCGTTAATTCATCGAGATGGTCCCCAAGCAACAGGCGTACATGCACCCACCTGTAAAACATCGAGCAATAATTACCAAAGCACCCATCTCTACCACCGCGGAGATCCCCTCCAGAGCTCGAAGTCCCAAACCGTTTGACTCCATCTCAACTGACCCCATGTAGCCGATGCATAGCGAAGCCCTCAACCCAGACTGTTGCTATCTCCCTCTATTTTCTGATATACACTTCCATATAGCGAAAGAAAAGCGTACAAGAAGACGGCATATACGAATCGTTGGAATCGTTAGGGTGGGGGGGGGGGATGAATGGTAAATGGGGGGGTCCGATCCCCACCCCCGCTGCAGCCGCATAGAAATGAGCTTAGTCATGCACTTGCCACTATGTGGGAATTCAGTGGAAACTTCGGAGGGGTTCGAGGGGAAGGGGGATGAATTGAGTAAGCGATTGCCATGCCACCTGATGGATTGAGATTGGCTCGGATATTTGAGGGGCAGACAAGGGGGGGAGGGGGGTATGGTTTTTCTTTGAGCGTGCTTATATCTGATTGGCCGATTTTCTGCGTATTAGTGCATGGGAATGTATGGGTGACGTACAGTTGAGTCTGTTTTGGTCATTAGTTGACGTTAGGCTTAAGGTTTTCGTTGTTGCTATAGCTCGGAGTGGTGTAAGGGAAGAACGCGGTGGTATTGGACAGGGTCGTTTTGTGTGATGGTCCCTGTATTGCTCACGTGTTTGGTTTCAGCGGGGTGTATCTGGTGAGCCGTGGTTAACTTCGAGGTAATGGGATGGAAGGATGGGAGGATGATGGCGAAGGAGTTAAAGTGGAGTAAGATGGATTGTGAGGAGCCGTAGTTAGTGTCATTGTATGTTGGGAAGGCGTTAGGTTTGACAGTGGAGACACGGATGTTTAAATAATGGAAACCGAACTTTGTATGACGCGAATCGCTTATAGCTTCGACTAAACATCGACTATCCGTCATCATCATCACCATCATCATGATCAGAGTAAATGCGCACGATATTCATTGACTTTAAGTCGTAACATCATGCCGCTTTACTTAGAGCACCTCTCGTAACGCCAGCAATCGTTGTTTCCTTCAGTATTTTGTTTATTGCCTTAATTACCTTCTGAATGCAGGGTGAATACACGCGGCGAAGTCAAAATTCTTATAAACTGAATCCACATTGAATCCGAAAATCTCCAGGCATCAGCCTGGCTGGCATTTCCTTTTTTCTCTCTTCTCTTTCTTTTTCTTCTTTTTTTTTTTCAACCAGCTCACGTGGCATAGTGATGATCTCGTGGATGATCGCTTTCCACGCCGAGACTGGGAGGTGGCACGGGTTCGAATCCTGTCACCGGCTATGCTGTCTGGGGTTTTCCGAAGACTTTCCAGACGTTCGGCACAGTCTCCCCTGAAGTCGGCCCTGGACGCATACTAACCCCCCTGTCTCCCACTTCTTCTTGCTGTCCTCTCTCCATCTGTCCACGTCTGTACGCAGCTCACCGTTGCTTCGCGGCGCTAACACAGATTTTTTTTTAAATTCCCCTTATCTTTCTATTAAACATATACTCCGACCCCACCCCACCACGAAAACATGCGCCCTCATTCGCCATACCCGTGACGTCACGTGCACAGGTTACTCACTGGAGGAATCAATTCCGATAAGAAGGTAAACAACAAACATGTACAACACATTGGAAACAAAATTCTGTTGGCTGTGTCCTGAAATAAACAAAGAAAATGTGCTTCCGTTAAGGCCGTTCATACATAACAATTTTTCTTTTTCTTCTTTTTTTTTTTGTACTTTACGTCGTGAGACAACGATGTTCATGCGCGGCGCCGTGATGATAATCTGACCTGAAACGATTTTGGTATCCTGTGGGTTCGTTAACGTGCTAAATCCTGTGTTTACAATCGTTAAGACGCCAGTGCTAGCGAGAAACAAAGGACGGAGAGAAACACAGCCCTGGCACATGAAGTCCAACTTCGAAGTGCCGGCCGCGAAACTGTGAACTTTTCTAATTCCAACGTCAGTGCTGTGTTTCTGTCTGTCCTTTATTTCTCCACTGCCATCTTTTAAACTTGTGCAATGGGGTAGCATTCTGCTCAATGAGCGCAAGTCATCCCCATATCATCGTCATCATGCATCTCTCTCTCTCTCTCTATTGTGCCACCAAAACAGCCCGGTTTCGAACTCTTTTAAAATCCTGAGTATTACGAATTCCACGTTTAATGTCACTCATTGAGGACGACGCGACCAACTTTGTCGCAAAGATGCTGGCGTCGTCGGGCAGGTTGGAAGCCGCAACCTTGGAGCCAGTACGTACGTGGTCATGTTATCGTCGAGACCAGAGATCGGACACAAAATTTCCGCCTCTTTTGCGAGACCCTAAAAAAAGGGCAGAATCTACCGAGGTGTTTAGTCTATAACGTGTCACAAAATTTTATGTAAAAATCTGCTCGTCGGAATATTATGCGCCATTTACCTTCGGCGAACCTTTGCCACGACTTAACGAGTATTTCACCCATTTTCAGCTGCAATAAATTTTTTCAAGTTTAGCTCTGAAATTTTCCCGAGTCAACGTAACGTTGTCTTGTTTTCTTGTCCATTTCTAGAGGCAGAAAACGCATGTCGAATTTACCTCATTCCATTACAAGATATATTCTGTACTACAACTATAACATTCGAACAACAAAGCGAAAATCTTTCTTTCGAAACGAGCATATTGCCACAACTCCTCAGTTCGTGCAATGCATGAAGCGTTGGAAAAGCACGGTGACCCTCTCTTTCTTTCTTTTTTTTCTTGCTCACTGTTGTTTCTGTTAACTGTGGCATTGTAATATACTGTTGCTATCAGAAGAAGCATCGAGAAGCTGAGCGGGAGGTCCATGCCCACCATCGTGTCGACCCTATATCTTTCTTTTCTTTTTTTTTTTTTCCTGGCAGGTGCTGACATTACGCTAGGTAGCATGTGCCATAGTAGATCCACGTCCTGAGCCGCCTTCAGGGGAATTTTGCCGACACTTTGTCTGAAAACTTGCTGGAAAACCCAGGGAAAGAGCTCAGACGGAACAGCCGGTGGTAGGATTCGAACCCACTACTTCTCAGTCTTCAGCTCGGCCTTGGAGTAGCCACCACCAACAGCCATGCCACTGGTGCTTTTCATTTCTTGCAAAACAAAACGTTACGTTGCCGTGGCAAATTTAGGAGTTTAATTCGCACAGCTCAATTTCTCTCTAGTGCAAATTGATCGGTGATCGTGATCATCACAAAATATAAACAGCAGTCGGCCCACAATTTTTGACAAGTAATTTTTTTAAGTCGAATTTTGTGTTACTTTACGTGGAACACAACATGTACATAAAGAACAATAGCAGGCGCTGAACCGCACAGGTATTGTTCAGTGGTGTTCCTCGTCAACTAAGCACGGCTCAGCATTTTTTTATTTTTATGTTTTATCCTGAACTTTCCTCTCTCTGTATATTCCGTTCCATTTCGTATTCACGCACCACAATCGGTGCTCATCAGCGTGATTCCCCACCGAAAACAAACTAATTTCTCATTTATGAAGTCCTCCATCATAAACCCCAGTGTAAGGCATTTCCCTGTCTCAGCATCCCATTTTCAACCACCCTATAATTAACCGCGTAAATCACGGCTGTCCCGCAATCGTTGCTCCCATAACAACAAGAAGCGCAGCCAAGATGCTCGTTTAATAAAAGTTTCGAATCACCGCTCCGTTTTCAAAATGAGAAAGCGACTGTTTGAGAAGTTCTTTGTCGGGTGTATCTCGAGGGAGCACTTCGTCAGCGCGACAGTTTTTCCCCGGAGAATTCGGGCGTCAGTTGCACAGTGGGATCTTCAGGGAATATCTTCGCTGGGTGGCTGCGGGAAGAAGGGAGTGTGATTGAGCGCTTAATCGAGGTCTTTCGAGCTTCTCTTTTGGGGTTTTAGGGTTAGATACACTCGGAGATAAAGAGTGTTCTCGAAAGTGCGCGAAAGACGCGGTAGGTGTAGCATTTATGTTCTTTCTTTTTAATTGCAATCGTATGATGATGCCATTCAACTGACAGTGTAATACACAATCAAATATTCTAATAGCTGGGCATGTGATGCTGTTCCGCGAGAGTGCCTTGTGTAATGCTATAAGCGTTTGTGGTAAATGGTGATGTGATGTGATGTGATGTGAATAAAGAAAAAAATGGGGATGTAAGTTTCGACGAAGTCAAACTGGCTACCCCAGTACACTTAATACAGAAAGTTCAATCTGATGATGAGATGATGAAAACGCAAAAGGATGATGTCCAGAGACGAACATAGATGATAATTGAGTTCAACATGTAGGTCAAAAGTTCAAGAGCTGCGCCCAAGTTAAAGTGTCGGAATCACCGGGGGCACACACAGGACACATCACACATTCACCGTGTCATAGGATGTCCATAAGCCCGGTTGCATGCAAAAAGTCTTCAAGTGCCCTTAGCGCCTTGTCGGACGAAGGAGGACCTAATAGCTTCGTGATGTCGAAGGCTCGGGAGTCCAAACGAGAGAGGCTTGTCTCTAATGCCCTTCGAGCATCGATGTACTTCTGACACCTGAGAAGGATGTGTTCTACATCCTCTACAACGCCACACTCACTACAGTTCGGAGAGTCTCGCTTTCCGATTTTGAAGAGGAGACGTGCGCTGTACGTCCCGTCCAGATAGCTGTGGTAAATGGCAACAAAATATAGTACGAACGTTGTTTGTATTTCTTGTGTTTTGTTGCAAAAAACATACGTGATGTTGATGGTGATGATGATCACAACGACGATTTTCCATGATGATGGTGATGAGGAAAAGAAAGACACAAATGGCAGCTTGCACAAATCTGTAGCTCATCAAAGTTTTTCTTTTTTTCAAGCGCAGTGTTTACACAAGCCGTTTGTGTGCAAGTAGTCGGTGCTTCTGTCTCGTTATTTTGTTGTGTTTCTGTTTTGCTTCTCCTTCAGCTTTTGTTTCTTATTTTGCTTTCGTTGTTGTTTTCGCGAAAACTATTTAGTGGTTGTGGCTGTTGCTGACATGTTTCAAACGTTATTTCGCGATAAGAGTAGAAGAAAAAAATAAAATAAATAAAAATAGCTGTCTTGACCAAGGGGATCCCAATTGCGATACCTGTACAGCAAATAGGACGTAGCAGATATGATTAAAGTAGCACAGAAGTAGTTTTTAGCACCCTGTTTTCTTCCTATAAAACTGTTAAGTAGGCCAGTAAGATGCACAATGCGAAGTAATTCACACCACAGAGTGTGAATACTTCGTGTGTTGCGAAAGAACAACACAGTGTGTTGTTCCCTGTATGTCATAATTATCGCGGAAATTGAATTTAAAGTTCGCGGCAAAAAGCGACCGTGCGCAACGGTGGTGAAGAGCAGTACCAGCCTGTGATCTGCCTGGAACCTCGCGCTGACGCTATAAGGAGAACACTCGCAGATTGGTCTAGAGAAATGCTGTCTGCTACTTATTCGTCGTCTGCTGCTCTGCTGTTCGGGGTTCTGAAAAAGCCTCTCTCCTGCCTGGGTAAGGATTCGGCCGCTCCTTCTATCCCCAATTCTCCGGGAGAACTGGCAAAACTGGCTTACGGCGGCAAAGGGACAAGGCGCTGACCCCCGAACCAGACCGGCGAACCAGAACGAGTTCTTCTGATAATGTCATCGGTGACGTGGCATCATACCTTCTCCCCCTCGTAATACGCGGAGTGGCGAGTTGAGGGTGAAGGCGCGGACGCATGTTTATATGAGTTTCCTTTTTTTTTTTTTTCTGGGAAGCAAATTGCACACATCAAAACCTTTAGGGCCATTCGGTAAAATGACACACACACTTTCATCAGACGTCTTAATCTAAAAATTTTCTTGAAGGCACTCTGTACTCCTAAGTTGTTTGTGGTTATTGTTGTTCGGATATACGAAATCGCGATACCGAACAGAAGTAGTTGGGCATTTCATCGCTACGGAGATGAACGCGCAGGGAAGATACGTCCACGATCCGAATAATGCTAATGGTAGTGATGGTGAAAGGGCCTCGTCAGCGTTGTCGGCCTCACAGAGGTGGGCAACATCACTACTGACGCCCTGGGGGAATCTGCGTCCTTGGCCGACTTCTAAAGGAACTGTGCCGGTATATGTCGGAAAGCGTCAGAGGAAAACCCAGGAAAAACCTCGGACAGCACAGCCGGCACCGGAATTCGAAACCGGGTACCTCCCAGTCTCGACGTGACATGGCCAGCACGGTAACCACTGAGCCTAATGCAAAAAAAAATTGTGAGTATCATTGCGACGAAGAAAGTTACGATGCCAACCATAGATCTTGTTTTCAAGTCGCGACGTCACTTGAATTATCGTCTCGCATCTTCTTAAGAACTTTCTCTTCAATTATGCCATCTTAACAGATGACACAGTCTCCTGGAATCGCAAAATACGTTTTCCCTAAACAAATTTGTAACGACACACACACAAACAGACACCAAATTCCTCAGTCGCTGCTCGCGCACAGAAGTCTTCGTAACGAAAGAATCTGCAAGATCATTTATCCCGAGGGACGTTGATTGATTTTACGTGCACTGATAAGGTTTGAAGGCAGACATGCAGGCACGGTATATATACTTCTTCTTCAATTTATTTTCAATCTTAAATAATGGAAAGGAGTTCAAAGAAGAAAAAAAATAAGGGAAGAAATGGGCCCGCAGGCAACATTCCATCCCAACGCTTGCAGTGAAAGAGTGAACGGACATCTTTCTTATTTCCCGTTTGCTTGTTCTTTAGGCGCGTGTTCTTTTGACGTGCTCTGTGCTCGGGGATGGATTGTTTCACGAAAAAGCTGACTCGACAGGTATGTGATGGGGCTTGTAGATGATGGAAGCCTATACGCGAGGGTATGTATATGGAGATAATACCTCGCGATGAAGTTTACTGTGGAAACGTAAGAAAAGGCTGCGGGCGTTGGGGTGCCTGTCTCGCTCTAATGGATGGATTGCAAGCTGGTGCTTTGTTTACACTAATCGATTAGTCAATATTCGTGTTTATCGCACCTGGTGCACAGCTACTGCTACAGAGATTGATTACGCGTTCGTTAGGTTGTCGATAAATTTGCATTTTCTGTTGTTTTCTTTTCATTCCTCTATTATGTTTGCTTTGTGGTTGCACACTATTGTTGGAGGCGCAGCGTAGGACGGTACATATGCATGCGTGTGTGTGGGGGGGGGGGGGGGGGAGTGGTAAACAATTTCTCGAAAATTCACGGTAAAATTACCTTCATATTATGTACAGGTATACAGGTAGTTGACAGGAGAAAAGTACCTCTCTCGCAATACTAAGCTTCGACGCCACCACCACCAATGGACACCAATGTGCAGATCTTTTTCCTTTTTCTATGTGTGTGCGTATGCTATGTCCAGTGTCCAGATCGGTGATAACGTCAACAGTCGATGGCAACACATTCGCCATTTTTGCTTATTGGAAAATCTCGAATCTTACTGGGATTAGCTGGGAGTACTGAGAGGCTGGCGGCTACCTGGTGAAGATTCATAGTGCAAGAAAAGCCTGAGCTTCAGGACACGTAAAAGTCGACACACACGAAGGCTTGTGTGCACCAATATGTGTGCGCCATGTTTTACCTGTCCTCAAGCTCAATGTTTTCTTGCATTATGTTACTGCGATTACTTGCGTCACCACGAAAAGACAGGGATAATCTTTACCTGAACCAGAGATTTTCCCAGAAACCTCCACACACTCCAAACAGTCCCGAAACGTTTCACCCCCCCCCCCCCTTCATATAACCTGCTAGAAACACCAAGAAGGCAGGGAAAGTCATCATGCGCATTGTCAAAACTGGATACCACATCCCTAATATCAGGATGATGTGAAGTGCGATGCCTGGTATGATGATATACCAAAAGGCATGCTCATATACAGTTTCCTGTGATTGATTGCAGCCCAAGTGAATTACACCCTGCACTTCAACCATAATTTTGGAAGCACTGCAGCGCTAGAACGAAACGCGCCATGAAATCAACGACCATGCATCACATTTGAACGCTCTTTACAGCGCTCACAATTTCACAATTTTCAAAATCACTCTCTATGCGGTCCTGGTTATACGGCTTCTATTTAACGTCGGACACATTAAAACGTTCCGAAGAGGCTCCAGTTTTCGCACTTGAGCTGCTCTCCAACGACTACAGGCCCATTAACCTCGCAGGCGGCCCTTTATGAATTTATGAGGCGCCATTTAATGGCCCTCGGAAATATTAGCGCCCTCGAAGCCGGAGTAACGTCCGTCCGGGGCGCCCGATGATCTGTTTACTCCCGTATTTGTGGACAAAGATTGCGTCGTGGCTGCGCGAGCTTATCTCTGCCACCTGGGATTATCCTCTTAGGCTGTCAACATTGAAATCCGCTATTTCCGCTTGACCTTTCCTGGTGGTCACAACGAGATTGGGCCTCGATTGGCGGCGTTAGTGTACGTGTTGAACTTTATTAAGCTCGGTAATATGATCATTGTTAGGTGGAGAAAGTTGTACAACGATCTGAAACTCCTTTCGTGGAATACAGTTATCTTAACGGGGTTACGACAGGTCGTCCCTGGTTATCCCAGATAAACGTAAAAGACAGTTCTTTGCACCGTTGTGAACCGGCATCGAAAGTTTTACGGCGAAGAGGGTAATAGAAGCGGAGAAAATGTACACAGCGAATACCGAAACTCATGCTGCTCTGACGTCACAATCCTCGCCGCCGCCAGTGAGGCAGCGCACGAGAAGTCACGTGCTTAGCACTGCCAATGGGAACGGACGCAACTCTGAGCACTGTGACGTCCGTGCTTTGCTTGGGAATGTGTTCGAGGGCTTGTATCTCATCAGGTACGGCACCTAGAAGTATAATTCTTCTTTTCCTCAGTATTCTGGCGTGCAGTACAATGCGTCCATGTTATGACGGACCACATCTTTGAAGGTGTCCCAACCTCCTTTAAAGTGAGACTCCACAACAAGATCACCACAGAGGTTGTCGTGAATCCGTAATTTTGGGGATGTCATGAACGTGTGTACGAACTATCTCGATCCAAAGCTGCGCAGATTTTACTCAAACGAATTATTACGCAGCGAGCGCTTCGCCTCTGTGAAGGGAGAGGGCGCTGAAAGCAACACACCGCTGACATGATCCAGCGCCCGGCGTAGGAGAAAGAATGCAGGCTTGAAAGCAGACGACAATGCTGGGTGACGTCACGGAATCCTCCTTTTCATTCCGAGGAATTCAAGGGAATGGAATTATCAGAAATCTTCATTCCTCGGAGTGGAATGGTTCATCCCATTCCGCAACCCTGACTGATATTATACACATAAATACTTAGGTACAACAGCAAGTAGGAGGTACATCGCGAACAGTATTCTGCAACAATGTTTTTTTTTTTTTTTTTTTTTCTAATAATAATCATTCGAGCTTCGCTTTTGCGAGTCCTACATTTGCACAGAAACATTGGAAACTATCTTTCTTCTTGTTCCTCTTGCTGAAGGGGAGTGCAAGTTGCACCAATCAGTGATCGTGCTCGTCTCCACAAACGTTCATATATATATATGGCTTCAATTTGTGCACTACCTCCGGGGCTTCCCCCCGTGCCGCTTCCATAGCCATGCAATGTCTGGATAACGGCTGCATGCACATGCAGCATCTTCATGGAGCGGAAGTCGGTACATACAGCCCTCACTGCCAGGCGCGTGCGGAGATATATCTCATATAGCTGATGGAAGTATTCATTCCTCGGAACGGAATCGGAATGGAATGGGTGATCCCATTCCGCAACCCTGATCGTGAAGCAATAACCGGTACTAAACCAGTGCAAGTCAATAGTGCAGCCCGTGCAAGCAAGTGCAGTAGTACAAGCCAGTGTAGCCTTCGCGCATTGCCCATCCGAGCCAAGCGGTCGTGCCGTCGACCTCATTTCCTGTTCATACTCTGCCCCCTAGATAGCGCGGCGTATTGCCTCACAAAAAGTTCTTATATAACAAACTACTCTCCGTAGAGGGTTGCTAGCTTCCTTGTACAGCTCTGGACAAGACTTTACGGAACACGGCAGTGGCGTATTTCTTCATCGGAGGAGGCCCCGGTAGCTATCAGGGAGAGATCAAATCAGAAACGGATAGCCGGCTATGCTCTCCATCGGCTCCTATTTGCTGATTGGGTGTCGCTCCAGTGGAGAAATGCGATGTCCCGGTGTTTCGTAAACTTTTGTCGCAAGCTGTACTAGAAAGTAGGCATGTTATGGACAAGATGAGAACAAGAAGCATCATTCCATTGATTCGCTTCCTTTGGCAGGTCAAACTCATGTGGTGCAATTCAATAGCACGTGACTTCATCTGGGCCGCCATTTTCAATCTCTTGATATTCTGGGGTGATGGGGGTGAAAGTGTGGCTGCTCTCGCGACCGATAAATGCATTATTTACCCAGCCCCGCCCCTCTGCATCACAAAGTGTTTCACAAGGGAAGAAACTTCGCTTCCAATTAGATTGGGAACTCGAAGCGCCAAGACTAAGGTCGTCCTCTGCATCACCAGGACGAAGTAAAGATGCGCTGTCCAACACCTGTGATGTGGAAGAAAATATAGAACATAACTTGCTCCACTGCAGAACATACAAACAGAGGAAACGTCTAATGGAAAGAATGAAGAACCTAGCTCACCCAGATCCCCTTCTGGAGTCACTCATTTACCCCACTGGACCAATGTCAACATGGCGGGCAACACAAAGCATAGTCCTAGATTTCATGAAGGAGAGTAACCTCTTAGGTGTTCCCTGACAGCAAAGAAGAAATACCCAACGCTGTGAACTGAGTGACCAATAACCTGTGATCAACTGTGAACTGGATCATCTGTGAACAACAAACCTGCGACCAACAAATCTGTGACCTGTTGTAACAAATGTGACAAACTGAAAGCTATTATTGTGAACTGTATGGTGAACCGAAGGTGATAACCAGATGGCACAGCCACCGAACTTTGCACTGAACGGATCGTCGCTATGTGTCGTGTGTCTTGTTGGTGTGTCCCGTTTTTTGTTTTACCCTTTGTGTGTGTGCGCGCGTCTTTTTTTTGTCTTGTCTTTTTTTTTCCCTTTCTCTCTCTCTCTCTCTGTGGCAACTTGACGCCCGTTTTTGCAGGCAGGCAGACCGCCCTCTCTTTCTTATTTTCTTGTTTCTTTCGGTAAACGATACCCCCACCCCCCACCCCCGCCAAGGCCAATCACAGAGTTCATTTGAAATCCCATTCAATCAAAGTCGCTTTGAAGTGCCTTATCATATAGCGTGACCTTTGTTGCGCGTCAGCATAAAGAACAACAAGTCAACGTTCGTGTTGTGCGAGTTCAAAACTGAACTCCAGGATGATCATGATAAGTTGACCCGACTAGGCTAATAATATCTGGCTTGTCATCTCCAAGTCTTGGCACAGTTGGGGTCTCAATTCAGAGTTGTGCCTAACTCGTTACAAGTAACTCGTTACTTGGTAACGGTTACTTTTTTTGGTAACGAAGTAACGATTCAGTTACTTCTTAAAATATGGTAATAGTAACGGAATCAGTTACAAAAATTGGTAACTCGTTACCGACGTTACTCGTTCCTTTTGTTCACTGTGGGGGAGCACATTTGGGCACTCCGTGTGGCGCAATGCGTGCACATCTGACCTGCGTGACCCCCGACCATGTGTGACTCATAGTATTTGCAGTCCCTCGCTGCATGTGTTGTTGTCTTTTCTCTTGTTTCCGTAATCTCCGACCATCACTCCTTCCCAAGAATAGGCACCAATTGTGCTATGGCTACAAAAACCGCGTTTCGACTTCTAGCCTTTTCTTGTCTTTACTAAGCTTCTGAGCGCCCTAAATTATGACGCAACCCCTCGTGTGTTTTTGGGAACCGTTGGTGATCGGTGGCACGAAAACCGGTGTCTTTTCTTGTGTTTTCGTAATCTCTGATCACCCCCACTTAGGAAATAAGGGAGAAGGTCCAGGCAAGCTGATATAGAATCATGGTAAGGGGCCGAGAGACACGGAACACGAAGGACGGACGACAAATTCTCAGACTCAGCAAAAGGTTTATTACAATAACCCAAACTATATACCCAAGACGTGACACAGAAGGGGAACAAGACAAAACGGAGGGTCACTAATCACGTTGCCACGTGTGGTGATCAGCTTCTTTTGAAGTGCAATTCCTCATTAATAAAGAGTTGAGGACAAGTGACGGCATGTTTGTTGGCTCCTTTAACTATGCGGCGGTAACGTAAAAGTAACTCGTTACCTGTGAGTAACGAGAACTCGTTACTTTTCTATGTTGGTAACGAGTAACGTATTTAGTTACTTTTTTCTGAAGTAACTGGTAACGGTATTTAGTTACTTTTTTTTGGTAACGGGCACAAGTCTGGGTCTCATGCACCACGATTCAGTGATGGTTATGTGTATTGGGAGCATACCGCATTTTTGCGTCTATTTTTCTTGTACTTCCCTCTAGTTAGCTAGAATTTTCTCAAGGCAGAGAATGTACATGAAAGCAGTGGATATGGCTTTCCATTCATTGCTTCGAGACGCTGCAGAGACAGTATGCGCAAAATGGAGCCTTATTATTATTCTTACACTCTCTATACGGTGCGTTCTATAGATCTTTTGGTGAAGAATCTCATGATACTTCCACATCAATTAAATGCTTCAGGATAAGAAGCTAGATTCACAGTGAAGTAGCTTAGCTTAATTGAAGTGAAATTTAATGCCATGAAACGATGGAGCCAGCCTTGGCAGACATCGATATGCCAACTGGCCATCAGCGCCTGTCGGCGGTAATCTTGGCTTTGACGTTTACGCATTGCTCGAAAGCAACGTAACACAGGAGTCACTTTCTTCCTGGGTGTTCGGCATTACCCTTTGATGTGCGTGTCTGTGTTTTGAGAAGCCGCGAAGCGTGGCAGGGACGCGTCGCGGTTTCTCCCTCTGGCATGCTTGAGCGCAATCCGTTCTTGGGAGGCCTTGGCCATAGGCTTTGTGATAGCTTAGCCCTCTAGATACTTGCGGGCGTCCGTGTGACGTTTTCAGGTGCGAGCGAATTCACCGGATAACACGCTGTTATTTCCCATCATTCCGTGTTTTATCTTTCTTACTCCTGATTTGTTGAATATGCGAGTCGTTCGCCTTTTGAGACACATTGGATTAATGTTCAGCATTGCAAGAACGCGTAAGCCCCATTCGCTTCTCGAATCTCCAGTTATAATCATATTCACGCATATTTCCTTGCTCTGTGTGTCGCGGCCAGTGGTCCCTTGTATTGCCGTAACATTGAAAGAGCAGAAATTGCCGTCCACAGTCAATAGGAGGCTGCTTACATGCATTGTGATGAGGACCATGAGGATATCCATTTCATCAGAACTTCGTTCTCTGGCAGATTCTGGGTGTATGGGAACCCAAGAAGAGAGATGCAGCGTTATCAGCACTTGTCAAATCCATAGTGAGCGGTGATACCGAATCTGTATTTTAGGACCGCGTTCTATGCATGTGACGTCGAGTTCCTTGTTCCTGTTATAGTTTCTCGCAATTCCTTTCACTTCTAAGGGATTCAGTTGTCCATGTGCACATACAGTTCGGTGACCGGAAGGCGTGATATTTCACTTTTCATCTTTTTATTTTTATTATTCCTTTGTGTGAGGTTCGTCCATTTGGGTGTTCTTTATGGGAGTAGCAGAACTCGCCAGGTGACAAATTCAGTTTCGTCCTTTTTTTTACATTCAATCTCAACTCAACCCTCTCCTTCTTCTCTTTCAAATAGTTCAGTTTTCACCATAAATTGGCACATTATAACCATGGCTGCGTTTACGCCATAAATAATGTCAGTAATAATCATGGGCTAGGTGAATATTAATACAGAATAATGTACCCATGTCAGAAAAATAAAAAATAAAGACTCTGAAAACTGTGTACGCGCTCTCCTCTTTTTATAACGCGCACATGCATGCAGATAGTTATTTTTCTTTTTATGGAAGGGGAGGAGTGGACGAACTTTCGAGGGATGTGTGGTTTTTGTTGAGATGCTGCTGAGATGGGATAATCCCCGAGTCGCCCTGCCTACCTGCTGACGAAGAACTGACTTTTAACTTCTGCTGCTACAGATAACCGCGATCTGAAAGCCCATCATTAACGATCCCCGATAACCATGATAGCAGTGGAATGGCGGTGTCACGAAGCCTAACGTTTTGGTTCCCGTATTTGCAGGTGGACAATATCACAGCGTGCCTTTCCTGTTTGGCGAACCTTGGGGTCAGTACCGATGGCGTCACCGCGAAAGGTAATTATCCAGACGGCCTGGCTTTCCTCAGCCGGCCACGTATATAGCAGCAGCTGTAACAGCTACCTCTATTAATAGATGACCAGCTATATTTAGAGGCGAGTGCGGATAGGATTGAGAGGATCCGCGCATGTAAGATCCGCGACCGCAACCGCACCGCGCGGATGTTGAGTATATTCGCAGTCACTGCATTTGTAGAAAATCTTGATGACTAAAAGTGTTATGTTGCAAAACGTTCTTACCTTTCAGCATAAAGGTTATCTCCGGAATGTTATGTCATCTATACAGTTGTCCAATAATAGAAGTTGAAGGAACAAGCAGCAATGCAAGAGATGGCACACTTCGGCACCATTTTGGATTCACTGCGTACTGTTTATCCGCATTTTATCCGCCTGGACGTCAAGACATTATGTCTTTATCCGCAAGCCAGGATGTCGTGCGAATATCCGCAGGGATTCGCGCATGTTGCCACATTCGCGCACACTTCTAGCGAAGCGGAGCGGTCTCTCATAAGCGGAGCGAATATCGCTCTGAGATCGAACGGTATCGGCGCGTTGCGGAGAAACGATGAACTATGATAGTGTGGGTGGCTTCCTCGCATCATCTGCTTTTACGCGTTTATTTTCCGCGTTCAATGCAGTAGGTGGAGCATTGGGGAATCGAACAGTATCGTACCATCACGTTACAAGTAATACGGTGAATATACGTGTTGATATTACCGAATTAAATATTGATTAATTAATTAAATTAAATAGAGACCGAACTGACCGAATATACGGTGAGTATACGTTACGGTGAATATACACAAGAATTACGGAAAAGAACCATCAACCCCGAACATGGGCCGGCGTGTTATCCACGCTAGAAAGGTGACGGTGTCGCCCTCTATAGGTCTTTCATGTTCAAGTTGCAACACCGTCGCTTGGAACGGTAGAGCGCAGTGTCACCTTGTATTTTATTTCATCTCTGTTCCACAGCATATATATGCCGTGTACAAGTTAGAATTTTCCACAGTTAAGGACTGCTGTCAAATGATTTGCTCGCTGGCTCACACGGGAGTATGAATTCCGATGAAAGTTGCTTGCAACTTCGCAGTTTTTGGAGCGTTGTGCCCTGCCTTTTCACGGGTTGCTTTTTAATTATGGCATCGTTGTTATATGCAGATATCCGTGAAGGCAACTTAAAGGCTATCCTCGGCCTGTTCTTCAGTCTGTCAAGGTACAAACAGGCGCAGAAGGCAGCGTCCAGCCCTCCTTCCCAGTCGGCCACAAATGGCCATCCGCCTCCGTCCTTCGCACCTCAGGGAACACTTAGGGGAAGTTCTAAAGGAGCCATGCCCACTGCAACGCCAAACGACAATCACTCAAAGTAAGCAAAACTTCTGTTCAACTTCATTACTCTCACATGGATGGCAAGTCAGTCAACAACACGACCTATACTAGATTATAACGAGCATCTCACAGTCGGCAACCCTTATGAGGAGCCCGTCCTCACGATCCGCTAGGGGCGCTACTCATCGGCACGCAAGATCTGGATCATGATTAGACAATGGAAATTTGAATTCTGAACCCGCAGAAGCGAAAGCACGACTACCGTAGCAGACGACAGCAACCATTCCTATGAAAACTCGTAGAACGATGGTGATGATCAACTTTAGAAAGCAGCATCTTCCGTGGGACATCCACTGCTTGTGCAAAAGTACTAAGGTAAGCTGAAGTACAAAATCTCGCAGAAATTGAGTAAGCCGTATCCGGGCCGATGAGTAGCGGCACCGCTAACTTCTAAATGCGGCGCTGGGAAGAGGTGCAATGGATGACATGGTCGTTATAATCTAGTAGGTCGTAGTGACCAAGCCGTCCATTTTGCAGTACCCTTGTAGTTCCTTCAACAAATGACGTCCAACAAGAACATAAATGAATATGTCTAGACCCACGAGTGATGCCATTTTATATCCTCTTCTCTTCCTCGCTGTGTATCCTATACTCTTAAAAAAAAGGGGTGTACACTAACTCCTTTCCTTGCCACATATATAGCGCCCTTTTGGAGAGTACAATTACGTGCAAAAGGGTCTCTCCTCACTCCCTCAAGGGAGTAGCATAACACCTTCTCCCTGCCAGGGAGTAATATAACTCTCCAGTAGGGAGAAAGGTGTTATGCTACTCCCTTGAGGGACTGTGGAGACACCCTTTTGTGCGTAATTCTACTCTCCAAAAGGGTGTTATATATGTGGCAAAAACAAAAGTTAAAGTACACCCTTTTTTTAAGAGTGTAGCATACAAAAATGTGGAATGGTATTGGCAAGACATGGCTTTGAGACACAGAGGGTCTTTGGAGAACTGGTCAATAGCGTGGGCTACCTATAGCACATATCCCCTCACACACAGCACATTAGCACATCACAGATGTCTATAGCAGGAGAAAAACAGGAACCCCCCGGATAACCAGTGCTGATGTCCCCCTGAACCACTCCCTGCATCAGGTGTACAATACCCGCGTCCATTTTAATGGCGTGGATATGAAGAGCTCGCAAGAGTGGTTCCGAAACGGTGATAAGCCATTCGCGCTGTCCCTTTCAAGTCGCTTACATCACCTTACTGATCTTTCATTTGCAATCTTATTTTATCGTGACTTTTTGGTAGTGTGCTTCCGATTCCCGATAGCTCCCTAAAGTAAATTTCCGAAAACGATTTTTTCCAAAAGACTTCCGCTACTTTAAAGATACACTCCAGACCCAACCCAGAGCTAAACAAATGCTGTCACGTGGTTTCTATTATCCTCAGAGTCACTATGCAAAATATGTCGATTAAATTCTCAGTTAATTATTTATAAATCAATTTGATAGCCGTAGGTGTCACTGCTGTGGCGCCAATAGTGTGTGTTAGCAGGCCGTTGATAATGTGGCCTCCGAAGTACTGTGTCTACAGCACCCAATCAACTGATAAGATTCTGAATCATGCACGCTGTCACTGGTTCCTGTACAGTACGGTACAGTACGGTAGATTCACGGTGACGTTATCAACGGTCTCGTAACACTCTCCAATAATGAGTTTTAGTGCATCGTACGCTATCGCCTTTGCGTACGTAAGGGATACCGTGGTGGTTCTGCGCACAGCGCGAAGCTCTCTTTTCCGCGTGCTCAGAACCACCAACGCTATCCTTTACGTACGCAAAGGCGATAGCGTACGATGTACTAAAACTCACTACTGGAGAGTGTTACGAGACCGTCGACAACGTCACCGTGAATCTACCGCACCGTACCGTACCGTACCGGAACCAATGGCAGTAAGCTTCTTGTTTCCGTTCTCTGAAGCGATCAAGCCAACGGTTCAAGACAAATTCGAAGCTTCTCCGCCTACTTGCCCCACGGTTGCAAGATTGAATCCTACCGTGGACTATAGCCACTTCTTCACAGGGTACACTGCTGGACAAAAGTTTACGGAATGCGCTCCGGCGCATTCCTTCCACAGAGTGAGACGCTTGAAGAGAATGGGACCGTACGGTCTACACTAGGTCATAAGGCTAGGTAGTAAGACTAATAGGACAAGGTAAACCAGTCACCTGTTTGTAATACCCCTGTCATACGGCAAACCGAATGGCATTCCCAGCGAATGACAATCGCACCGAATGTCATTCGTTTGTCTCACATCGAGCTACACGAAGAAACAAATGTCATTGATGTCAGTGTCGCAAATGATGTCAGTGTCGATAATTAAGATACCATGGCCGAACATCTGAAGCATTATACAGGTACATTAGTTACATTTTTATTTCTTTTGCTCGAAACTAGCGAAACATTATATTATCTAACAAAATCGTTGCCTTTTCAAAGGCACTTAATTGGCTAAGTACCACAAGCAAAGACAACTAGGAAGCTTATCTGCAGCGCACTTGGCAACGTGGGAAGTTGGAACGAGGGTAGTTCTCCGAAAAACAGTGTTTAGTCTTCCTTCCTTGGTGTCAAAAGTTATCAAATTCGTGATAAAATATTGGAGTACAACTCTTCATTCGTCTTCCATTTCTTCGAACGGCCTATCGTTGTTGTTTTTGCCACCTCTCTACTGCGAGGGTACGCTGTCGGTGCGAGAGGGAAAAGTGAATGAGCGCGAATGAGTTCCCCGAACTCATCCGCTGGGCGAATATCATTCGCATGTATTGTCATTTGATTTCACCGTGTAACACGAAACGAATGTCATTCAGTGCGAATATCATTCGTGGGAATGACATTCAATTTGCCGTGTGACAGCGGTGTAAGTCCGTACGATACAATTCACTGCTAGCGTGCCACTCTGAGGAAGGAATGCGCTAGAGCGTGTTCCGTAAACTTTTGTGCGGCACTGTACATATTGCTTAGACGCGCCGCCTTCCACGAGGTACGTTAAATACGATGTGCCGTGGATCGACATTTCGGCGCACCTTAAAGAAACCTCAGGTGGACCAAATTAACCCACAGACCGACCACAGTGGCGTCGCTCATGATCATGGGGCAGGTGCGACAAAAAGCCAAGTTATCAACAATCACGATTCCACGGTTTACTATTTTCATCTTTTATCTTCGACGAACTCCTCGAAAGCAAATCATTAGAAGAGCTGTAGTAAATGACGTGTGAGGTCGACTCCTTTTTTCTTGTTTGTATATAAGCAAGCTTCGCAATGTTTTTCTTCTTTTTTTTTTTTTTTGTGCAAGTGTGACACGTGCAAAGATTCGGACACCTAAGCCTTTAACCTAACCTAACCTAGCCTAAACCTCAGTGAAGCTAACGCACAATACGAAATACTACACGCCTCCGATTTTACAAGCACGAACATGTTGCGCGCACCCTCTGTTCTACCTGAGCTCATCTTCGAATTGGAAAGACCCAAAGTAATGGGTCCAGTCTTGGAATCCTCAATGAATCAACACCTTATTATGGCACACATTTTGGAGGGGAGAGGACAGGGAGACACAAGGCGCCATCTATACTGCAGTCGCTCTTCTCTTATCACGCGCATTTCGGTGGCGGCTTGGTAGATGGCGCTGACGAACAAATGTATCGATCTCTTTTTCTGCTGTGCTTTCTCAACACTACGCGAGATGGCGTTGGTAAAACGACGAAAGAGAAAAAAAGACCATAATTCCCTTAAGGAGGCTCTCATATTTTCTATTTGTTTCTGGCGGCGGTAGCGCTATCTGGATGTTGTCGCAGATCGGATTGCACGAGCAGATGAGTGAAACGGGATAGGTAGCTCATAAAAACGAGTTTGCAATCCGACACTTTATGTGGGCGAGACCGCCGCCGAGAGAAAAACCAATGAAAACCGGCGCCGCACTGGTCAGAGGGGGCGTCGCTTCTGTATTTAATATATTTTCTTTTGTATTTGATACATCCGACGTAATTATTTGCGGTCGTTCACTAATGGGGGGACTATTTATGGCGTGTCTAATGACGGCACTGCGCCCGATAGCATCGTTACCTCACCCAATTTCTAAAAATCGACGGGTGCACGACCGGCAGATGGCGTGATGTTAGCACCTCGTGGGCCGACTTCATTCATTCTCCCTCGCTCCAGACGTTTGAAGTGTACGAATTGGAAGGAGATTTGCGTGCTGCCCATGCAGCTGCTTTCTCCTTTCTCCCGCGGGATATCGCTGACGTTCTTGACCCGCAAACAATCCCGGAAAGTAAATTCCATCGCAAAGTGCATAAAATACCCATATTCTATTCCCCATGTGGTGCGCATGAAATGGCAATGAATAGTAAATGCAGATAATATGTAGGTAGCATACATACCCCATGTTGGACAAAAGTAGGGGCTCAAGGAGCACTGAAGAGCGAAAATATCCCTCGCTGAATTCAACCTGTTGCTACCTTGAACGGCAATCTAAAAGTAACGATATTCGTTTGCCGCATCGTTCGTGATTTATGCAAGAAGGAAACCGCAATTTGCGCTTTCTAGAACGTTTTCGTAACTGCATCTGTCTGTGTCGTTCCGTATAACTTTAGTCTTCGTTCATGTGCCGCAGTGGCTTTTCCTGCACAATAACCAGTGTGCACTTTGCTGCAGGATACTCTATTTTGCAGTCTTCCAGTTATATTTTCGAATTATCCTTACCAGATTAGCTTCCAATAATGGACGCCATTTGCAGACTTCCGTCGCTCCATCCAGCCAAAGTGAACGGGAGAGCCAAAGATGCCTTGACTGCCATTCCCTGCCCCATGGGCAGCATTCCCCGTCGGCCGGCCAACGCCGCAACCAATCATCATCATCCAAACAACAACATGTGCAATATTGTAACCACAGACAGCAAAGGAGGAAACGTCAAATCTCCGCCAGCTTCAACTGTCGTCATGGTTGCCAACACAGGTAAGTGCGTTCGTGGTCTTTCGACGCTATTATTATCGAAGATTTTCTGCCCTGATGTGTTGCGTCGTTCGCTATTTTGGGACCTCGTTAGGTCTACGGCTAGTGGTCCGTAACGATCTGCATTGCGCGCGCTATGCAGTGAAGAATAATATACGACTCTGTAATTGCCTGTGGGGCGCATTTGTGATCGTTAAACGGTAGCGATGGCGTGGCATGTTGCGTAAGTAGACCGTTCGTTGTGTGAAAGTTAACACGCTAAAATGTACGCAGCCTGCGTGAAAATGTTGAGCATATGACACAAGCGGTGGTACATCTTCTCCTTAACATTTGCGACTGATGGCGTTGTTCCCACCTGCGTCCCCCATTTGAATGGTAGTAGTACTCTACTATTCGGAATGAACCTCGTTCAAATAAATCGGGAGAACGCAAAAAAAAAAAGAAAAAAAGAACTGTCAGGCTATCAGAACCTGCGGAACTTCATAGTTTCGGACTCCTGCAAGAATAGGTGACGTCACGACGAGCTCTGGCGTGCGTCTCCTAGCAACGGCACTTGCCCACTCAAGCTCTCCATTGTCCGCACCACGTTGAAAGAATGCCAGCAGCCGTAGCGAGAAGACTGAAATCGACCCTCATTACTATTATTTTGATTGTAGCTTATTACACCACTGTGATGGCATGTTTCTCAAACTACAAGCGTACGACGCGTAGAGTGGAAGGATGTATTTTACGTAGAACTCTGAACGCACGATATTTTGTTCGTGGTGACGCTTTGATGCTTTCTAAAGTTAAAGGGATAGGGACACTTTGATAGATACGCTTCATTACATCATGGACACATTGTACTGCACGCCAGAATGCTGATGAAAAAAGAATTATTCCTCTATGTGTCGGACTTAGCGAGACACAAATCCTCGAACACACTCCCCAGCAAAGCTCACACGTCACAGAGCTCAGAGTGGCGTCCATTCCTATTGGTAGCCGTAAGCACGTGGCTTCTCGTGCGTTGCCTCATTGGTGGCGGCGAGGGCTGTGATGTCAGAGCCGCATGAGTTTCGGTATTCCCGGTGCCCATTTTCTCCGCTTCTATTACCCTCTTCGCTGTGAAACTTTCAATGCAGTTTGACATCGGTGCAAAGGATCATCTTTTACGTTTATCTGGGATAACGTGGGATGACAGTAGCCTGGATTGTATCTCATTACGGCCGAGGTCTCATTACGGCCAATGTCTCAATACGGCCGAAAGTCTCAATACGGCCGATAATCCTTTAATCCCCAAGTGTCTCATTACGGCCGAAGTCTCAACACGGCCGAAGGCAGTCTCATTACGGCCGAAGATGTCTCATAACGGCCAAATGTGAAAATGTGTATTGTAACCTGCATTGATATGCAATGTCGCAGCCAGGTATGGATATATATTCAGCAGGGTATAAGGCATGCACTGTGCCCTTAGGGCCCTTATCATATTTATATACACATATTGCGAGACAAACGGTATGTTATCATACCACAGCACAATGCAACATATTGTGTAATGTGTACTCCCACAAGGTAGTGTTGATGTTGCTGTGAAGCAGGCTACTATGTGGAGTTAGCTACTTGTAGAGAGCTAGATGAATATTGGCTTTGTTGTGACGCTTTTGGAGCCATCCTACAATCACTGGCCAAGACGGAACACCTATCTCAGTCGATGTCAGTTTATTTCCATTCGCCTTACAATTGTACAATTCTTGCTTCTGGAATGAATAAACCTGCAAGAAGCGAAGAGCAACCATGAATAGGCTAGAATATTTAAAAAAAAACAAAAAAAAAACAAGCATTTGTCTCTACATGGCTGGTTTTAATGTGCACAAGTTGCACATGTGTTGATACGTGTCTGTTATTTTGTACAAGGTTAACATAAATCTTCATCTAGACAAAAGAATGACAAGCCTTAAAAATGTGACTTCCAGGTAAACACAGAGCATGGCCATTATATGAATATAGGTTCAGTAGTTCATTCCCTTAATGGAAACATGTGAATATCAAATAGTGATACATTACAATTCATGAAATGATGCATGCATAACTTTCCATTTCTGGTTTCTTTTTTATAAAGGTAGTGCACGAATTAACATTCGTGCACTACTACAAAATTTCTCACTTCACAACAGAACCTTATGATGATCTTAACAGCTCACCTCTTCGGCCAGGACTCCCTGGGCAGCAACATCCTATTAGCCATGTTGTTTTTCTTTTTCGGAATCCTCCGTGCAGCCACATACCATGCCTGGAATGGAAAACCAGCTATAAATAACAATGTATTTGAATGACTTCCTCTTGAAGTATTTATTCTAATCAGATATGCTTTTGTGCCTAGTATGGTGCGCGAAGGCACATAAGTACAACATTTGCAGACGTTCGACGTAAGCAGTTCAAGGAGATCAATTCAAGTACGCCGACATGCGCTTTTATTTTTGAAGAAATACGACGACAAATTTTAACGAATTAAATATGGCTCACAATGATACGAGTAAATGCTGCTGTACGGTGATGCACTGTCGGTATCTTATCGTCTTCGAATAAATTTGTTGTTCCTAAACGCGCAACGCAACCAACTAGAAACAACGCAAACCTACGGACAGATACCGAGTTACATCTATTGCAGGCACTTCGGCTGTTTTGATTCATTTAAATTACTCGTATGAGAATCCAACTATGTGTGGACAGCACACTACTAATCCAGACAATCTACGAAAGCATTACTCACCAGAATTCCTGCTGGACTTGGTCAACACTGCGCGATATACACGTACGTTGGGGCTGTGGCGATTCATTCAACTCGGTTTGTACCGGAACAACAGGCGCTGCTCGAAAGACAACGACGGAAAATAGAGAGCCGCTATAAAGTCCGCTAATTTGCACATTACAGCACTACAAATCGATATATGAACACGTCGTAAACAGCAACCACTCGCTCACACAAGAAACGAGGTACCCAACGTTGCTAGACACCATCCGAACTCCAAAGTGAGAGTAGCAAAACAACAAGATATCAAAACACGAAAGGAAGAGTATTGATCCCCCTCCCTTCTATAGCATGCAAAACGTGATTTGCGCTGAGATGAACATATATGTTCATGACGCGAGTAATTTTCACTTTTCACTGATCCAAAGGAGGTCACGTGGGATTGCTTGACGGTTGCGAAATTAACAGCAATGAAAATGGCGAAACGAAACTTGGGAATCGTGCATTTGCTCTTCATGGTAGCTGCCAGAAAATCGAATCAAACTTATGGGACACTGGATTACAGGTATGTTGGCATCTTTTTCATTCCTGCATATCATTTCACATTACACTATACGTGAATACATGGTGTCATCTCTCACGATGCTGGGGAAGTAGTTGCATGGGGAAGTGTGCATGGTTGTAGACTTTTAATTTTTGATCGCGTAATCGAAATATCGGCACCTTTCGCATTGTGGCTTGCATGTGACCAACCAAGTGCTGTTCCCTTATTAGCGCTTCCTGCAAACGACAAAACGAAACATGTGGGAATGTATATTTTTGATTACTCATATAAAGCAAGAAAATGTATCGTTTTCAGGTTGCTGCCACTACTCCATGTGCCCGCAATTGTCTTGCGTGTATGATTACACTAACGACGTCGCCCACCACGGCGGAAGTGTACACGCGTTTCAGCATGAAGCCTGCAGGTAACATCTGATGCTTACCCTTCTGGTATTCTGAATTTACATATTGTAGCTTAGAGGAATTCCGAATACCCAGAGTGACACACACTTATAACATTGTGACATCAGTGCAGTGGCATAAGCCCTAATGTAGTGCCCCACGAAAATGAACGAGGGGCAGTGGTTTATCCAGAATCCCAAGCACGAGAGGGATGTTGGAAAAAATTGTGGGGGGAGGTCATCATTATAGTTACGTCATTACAGCTTAACATATCATTACAGACGTATCTGAAGCTGAAATCACAAGGGCACCCCCTGTAGAGGGTGCACAGGCAAAAAAGTTAGGGGGGTGTAGGGGGGTCTGGGTAAAGCACTGATGAGGGGGACTCCTCCACCCCATGTCAAGCCTCATAAAGCACCTCCTGAAATATTTTCCTGGCTATGCAGCTGCATCATTATGACGTAATTGTCATTGTTGTCCATAATTCTTGAATATGTTTTGAATATATGGAAAAAAAGTCTGCTCGACAGCATATGTCTCATGGTCATCATTAAACGAAAGCATATGTCATTTTGTTCTGTGCCTTATGTACTTTTTTAAATTTCAGGTGGACATAAATTGTAGAAGGCAGCTAGTGGGGGAGAAGATCATGGTCATAGGTCATGTGGCTCCTGGAGCTCCCAGTGGGCTCCCTTGTGGAGTACTTTTCAGAACACGCACACAGTTCGCTCACAGAACCAACGAGTAGGATGTTGCTTGAATACTGAGAGAAAATGGCGTAACACATACAAATATCGTGTGACACATATGACAATAAAACCATTTTTCACGAGGGATGCATGAAACACTGTCGCAATATTGTGTGCATGAACCATTGTGTGTGACACAAGCCGTGGGGGCACACCGCCTCGAACACATTTTGGGAAGCATAAAACACAGTATATACACAGCTAATATGGTGGATGCTTCTTTTTTCTTTTTGGCCGTTATGAGACATCTTCGGCCGTAATGAGACTACCTTCGGCCGTATTGAGACTTTGGCCGTAACGAGACACTTGGGGATTAAAGGATTTTCGGCCGTAATGAGACTTTCGGCCGTAATGAGACTTGGGCCGTAATGAGACTTCGGCCGTAATGAGATGTTACCGTAGCCTGTAGTGTTCTGCCAGTGACTCTTGTAAATGCCCACTGCTAGTGCCTCAGAAAATGTGGACGACATATCGCAATCATCATCATCTTGTTATTCGAAAGAGACACAAAGAGGTCAGCTAATCGCGCTGTTCATCCGCTAGGAGCGACACGCTCCGCAAGTGTGCACACGTCTACACATTACGCAACGAACCGTAAAATGCAAACGTTTAGAATTATTACAAAACTGGAATTATATTTTCATGCGATACGTTTACTCCTATTTGCTTTTCGTTTCCTCTTAGTTTACTTTTGGTTCACTTCAATTTCACTTAGTTTAGTTTCAGTTGACTGTTAGTTCTTTGGGGTTTGTCGAACGCTGTCAAATATGTAAAGGCCATTTTTAGCGTGCCAACAGGAAATGAGAGGCGTCCCAAATGTGCTTCGGATCTTGCGGGGCATCCGATAAAATAAAGATGCGTATAGTGAACTGGCATTCTCTTTACGATGCCATCTTGCGGTAATATTTCTATGGCGCTATCAATACTGCTTAATTCAAACATAATATGAAAACAGCGTCAGTGAACAGGTAATAGGCGAACGATGCAAAACTGCATTCGAGGCATAAGTACAATTGACCTCTTTCCTATTCACGTAACATCCTATGCCGCTTCTCAGCGAACGTCTCTCGTCCCCACTCCCCAGTACTCTATAGAGCGACTGAGTCTTAGAAATTTCGACGATCGCTACTAACGCACATGCGAGAACATATCACCGTTATGACCGTTGATATTTGGCGTGACTCTATAGGGTGCCCAGAAAACGTGTCGTCGAATTATAATAAAAAACGACACCACCTAGAATCATGCCGTCAACGGCATTTGTCCTTTCTGACACCTGTCCTTTCTGTCCTTTTTGACACCTCCTGATATGGATGTCGTAGAACGTATGTTTAATTATGTAAATTTTTGCGAACTGAAGTCGGAAATTTGCCAAGTAAAGGTCACTTTTTTACCCCACCAATGTGAAAAGCGTGCCTAATTTACTCAAATTAATTATAATTGACGGAGCTAGCGCTCGCCAAATTTTTCGGCGGAATCCTTGTCAGTCCGACGAAAGGAGGTTGGAAACCCATCCCATGTCTGCAACGCAGAAAGAGATAACACAAGTGGTGCTTATCCCGTCCGACTTTCGCTGGGATCGCACTTTCCCTCTCCCAATTTCAGGAACTGTCACTTTTTCTACTATCACTCTGCGGGTGGGGTTTGGAACCTCCTTTCGTCGGACTGAGCGGTTGCGCTCAAAAAGTCGTCGCGCTTTATGGTTAGGTGCTACGAAAAACATGATGTTCGGCTATTTTTTCCGATGGGATAGCTCGTGAATATCACTTCAGTTATCATGAACTTGAGTGAATTCGGCACGCTCTTGATATTGGTGGGGTAAAAAAGTGACCTTTACTTGGCAAATTGCCGAGTTCAGTTCGCAAATATTTACATAATTAAACTTACGATACATGACATTCACATCAGGAGTTGACAAGAACCTAGTAAGAAGAAATGCCGTGGCGTAGTTTTTTATTTGAATTCAGTGACACGTTTTCTAGGACACTCTGTATAGCGAAACGTCACGCGAGAAGAGAATAGACCAAGAAACTGAGCTTCTGTCGACCAAAGTTTCTACGACCTTTATTCCAAATGAAGAAAAACATATTGACCCGGACGTGATTCGAACACGCAACCTTCTGATCTGGAGTCAGACGCGCTACCGTTGCGCCACCGAGCCACACGGTTTGGTCAGCGTACCCCTTCCCGCGGTGATAGCCTAGCTCCTATGTACTATACGGGCCTCCAGCATAGGCGAGTGTGTCACAGTAAATATATTTCCTACTTTCCTAGAAACAATCCATATGCAGGAAACACAATGCCAGTGCTACGGGGCAACGGGCAGACTCGTTGCGAACACAGAAGCTAGAAACGGTGTGGGGTGCGATGCAAGGGTACTTTGTCATTTTGGAAGTTCTGATCGTTAGAAAGAACAATGAGGTTCGTTAGCAGACACTGAGTAGTTTAAGTTTAAGTAGCTCTTGTGTACGTAAGAGAGAACGGGTCTCAGTCACCCATCTTTTTGTTGCTGGCGTTACCCATTTCACCATTATATGCAGGGTCACCCTATCGCACTGACTCATCCAGATTTCCATACACCCGCAACGCAACACTAAATGTTTTGTGACACTCCCCTCTTTCCTTCCAGTGCACCCCAGTGCGCAGTGGGAACATACTCGTTGTAACAGGGCACTAAAGACGAACACAAGGAAAGTTAGGAATATAGATGCACACACAACTATAATAGAGCATATTTTATTACACATGTTCCTTAATAGGTTCACGTTTTCCCTGTCTTTCATGCTACCCCTCTGTTGCGGGATCGCACTCCCCTACTTATAAATCAAGCAGCATCCTATGCTTGCTATCTTGTCTTTTGCGGTAACAGCGTGATTGAAGGCCTTCTCGTGTACTGCTCTCGTCCTTTAAACGTCCTTGCTAAGATTAACCTGACACTAACTGCACCAGTTCCGCACTGTTGTCTCTACAGGGGACCTTTGCTTTTCGGCATGTCGGCATGTCGGCAGTGGTTGTAACTTAACGCTAATTCATTCAGTGCTTCCACACGTCAAGTGTCCTGGAACAGCTGGTCGCACCAGTGCGACCTACGTTTCATTTTTTTTCTATTTCTATTTCTATTCTATTCTATTAATGATAATAGTGACCCCAGTGCTTGTAATTATGGATGAACTATTGCTCTATAGCCTCACTGTAAAGTGCTCGCACGTAATCTACCTACCATCCTCGCTCCTGCGTGTGACTGAATCTTGTTGCCACTCATTGGCAGCCCTCAGTCGTCAGCAGGATAATCTTGAAAAAGTGACCAAGGCCAACGCTCTTTGTATTGAATGTTGAGACCACCTGTGGCAGCGGCATTGCCTGTTTCCACTACGGCGCGAGCACGGGGGCGACCCACGAGAATAAAGCTTTTGTAATAGCGGTAGCAATCAGAGCCGCGTTGTCCCATCTTTCCTTACGTCCATCCAACACACCTAACAACGCTTCCCCTGCACTCAGCGACAAAACCGAGCTTCACTCATAAACTTAGCCAATAATATCCTCTCCCCAAACTCATGTAACAGCGCGATATATCTCGCAGACGACACACCGCCACCACAAGCTTCATTCATCCCTTCATCTGTCGACGTCATTCGTACAGCAGTACCCTACACGTACTGCACGTTCCCATTACCCCTCCCCCCCCAATCCCCCGAAAATATCCCTCAGACGCATCCCCTCCCCAACGTTTCTGCTGCAAGAGTAACTGCACCATTCCCTGCTTGTACAAACGTGCCGGGAAACATGGTTTCCTTTTGGTTTTTTCGTCTTTCCCCTACAATCCCGTTCGTGTACCTTATCCTCCCCCGATGCAGAATGTTTCCGCGATATATCCTCCCCTGTAGGCTTGCACTAACCCTCGGATAGAGCCCACGGGGTAATGCTGTTATCTTGTGCTTGAGCCCATACGTGTAGTTATGGGATCCTTCGTAATGTAGCGTAGAATGTGACAGGGCAAGAGATTTGTTTTCCGTGTACGTGTGGTTTCCTAGCGTACGGTGCGCGTTCCCTGTAGAGGATTCGTGAATCCCCGCCATGTTTGTTAGGTGCGCCCCTATGCGAAGGTGAAATATGAGTTCAAGCCCGCATCATGTTTACTGAGCGCAATCTTCCAGAACGCAGCGGAGACGTTTTGCGGATAGGGGAGCTTGATGCTTTTTCTCTTTAGATTTTCCTTTATCTACGATGTTGCGGAAGGTTACGGTAATGCTTGTAACAGGGCAGATGAACTTAGCATTAAGGCTGTTCTAGTACGTAGAACAAAATAAAAAGGGCACGACCGAGCTTGTGTACGTTGGAATCTGGTAACATTTTAGCCATGGAGATGGAGCCATGTTAGATGTCACTCTCCTTAGTCCTTAAGAGGAACAGCCGCGTCCCTTCCAGTCGATTTCGCAACTGTGGTGTCATTTTATTCTTCGTTGATCACTGACCACGGTGTCGAAGATCCCACACGAAATAGTGGACCAGTTTGACTGCTATTCGATGGAATACATGACAAGAGCAGACGCCGGATGTTGAGAGTAGGCCGGAGTTCCCCTCTCGTGAAAGAGGGGAAAACTTCATTCCCTACACCACCAATCAGAGCACGGCCTTGAGAAAAGGGATGCCGCGGCGGTGTGGGCGTCTGGACGACGCCTTCTTTCTCTTCTGAGCGAGGCCCTCTCACTTCTCCTGCTAGAGAGTGACGTCATGCCGGTCTGGTCGTCGGCGGAGCGTCAGCAGCTGCGGAAGCAGCGCTGATCTTTGTGTATTGATTTTGTGTGTGTACTGATTGTATTTGTGCTGAAATATCTGTATTGAATACCTAAGTGCTTTTCGGACGAAAAAAATTACCCAAGTAGATTTTCGGCCGATGCCGAACATATCGTATCTGTTTCACAGATTGGTTTCTGTATGCGACCATCGCTTTCAAGAGGAATATATTCAGTGTAGACGATAAGGCGAGCTAAGCCAGGTTGCTGCAACTATGACCGGTTTACGCATTATTCCTACACATGCGGATACACCCCAAAGGACCACTTAGTCACAGTGGCATTCGTACGCGGACGAATCTGTGCCGCATACAAGAGTGATGTCACGAAACGTCACACTTGCATGTAACCAATGGCGCGTGGTACGATAATGATGGCGAGCAGCGTACTTAAATGGCGTCATTGGTATTTCACGCTTCGGACCGACAGAAAGCACTTTTCCAAATTATTTCACAGAATGATGGGCAGTGATGTGATATTTTGGCGATTATGTGTATGTTCTTGCAAGCCATCGTAACGCCGGTATCTCGTAACTTTTTTAAATGTTTGAGTGTTGCATGACGGGACATTTGAAGAGAACGTTAGGCTTGGAAACGTCGGCCTTCACAACCGTAACCCTATTCACCGATGTCTTGTGTTGAAATTTATTCGTACTTTTCACTGTCTCCGCTCTGTAGATCACTTGAATGTGTGCTGTATTCCTGACACAGCTTACGTGTAAATCTGCTCCAAACCTTGCATTACTGGACTTTGTTTCTTCGTCTTTGATTTCCTGTCCAATCAGCTTGAAGCGCCAGCATGACGAAACTACTCATGGACATGCAGCAATCAATTTCGGACACATAGTCAATTTATTTGAATGATATACACTCGGAAAACCGCAATGCGTGCAAAATAGATTCCAACCACACCAGATCGCAGTGTTTGTTACAGGTTAGACGCCGTCACTTTTCAGAAGAGTTAGGCTTAGATTTAAGCAACGTTGAAGCACATCATACGGCAGCTTATATATAGTGCTGGCCCTGAGGATTAAAACTCTCCCAACGCGTATTGGATGAGCTCGCCCGAACGGTTTTCACCCCATCCTTCGAGCTTAATAGGAACTTTGCGTCACTTTCCAATTAGTGAATCCAAACATCGTATATTTCCACATCCTTCCTCTCATTATACTGCGGGGAGAAAATCAATCCAGAAGAAACCGAGTCTCGTCTGCCCTTAGGGTTTTCACGCTTCGCCTGTTCTACACGTGAACATTTTCCGTCATCACAACCTTGCACACACACAAAAAAAAAGTAGTAAAGATATTAACAACGTGTGGAAGTGGGTGACTGAGAAAAACCATCGCAATTTCTCCCTACCCACATCGTGCCGCACCTTTTCGCACCGCGCACACTTTCCCCCGTTATACAGCAGAACCTGCTTCAGAAAATCCGGCTACCACGATCAGACGCACGAAACTTTGCACCCCTTATCCTCCCCTTGCTCCCATTCCCATCCCTCTCTCTCTCTCTCTCCCGCCCGCATACTCATAAACATTTTTCTCATAAAGGAAGCCGTCTTTTGACACCCCCTCACCCCACAACCGCGTTCCCCTTCGCGTCTCGTCCCGCGCTTAGACAAATACGGGGCAATAACGTATACCTAGCCGTGCCTTCTCTCTCCCCTTTATGCTTTTCCCTTTTCCCCTAGTAACCCCGGAGGTTGTTTCCAAATGAGGATGGATACGCAGTCGACGTCCCCATTCGAGAAATCCGGCACAAACGACGCAGAAGCAGAAGCACCGGGGATGAGATGGATGGAAGTGATGTGTGTGGTGGATTGTTGTGCCTTGCGGGAGGGGGAACGGAGCGAGGAAGAAAGGGTCGAGAGGTTTAATCTTACCTTGGGGGAAGTTTGGGTAAGACGGGAAGGTAAAGCCTCCGGTACGTCTAACGGTCGTGCCGTTTTGGGATGTTCGTAGCATCCGGGTAAGAGAGAAAAGTATAACGGGCAATGGATTATTGGCGAAGGGAAGGACAACAGGGAAGAATAGGGATGACTCAACCTTAAGGGACGCAACCGTAGAACAAGGTCAATCTGCTGCAGCTGTGAAATTGTTACCGGTGGCAACGTCACTATACAGCCGTATTCAACTTAAGAAGGAAAAGAAATCTAGTCCGTCAGCTCTCAAAATATTACTGCACCGCAGATAGGACTGCTGGTCGCTGGACACAGAGAGGTCACGTTCCTCCTCCGCCAGCTAATGTAACGCATCACACTCACTCTGCTCCCGTATTGGATGCTCCGACTGGCCGCATGTCACTACGCGAGCCCTCTTCGTCACTCCCCTACTGATGGCACATGGTGGCGCTGCAGTAGTTCTCCTGGCACGCTATTGTGTCTCATCATTTCCAACGGCGTATGTAGCTGACGGTCTAGATTTCTGTTCCTTCTGAAGTTTAGCATGACTATATATACAGTCGGACCTCGTTTTATGAACCCTCGATATACGAATTCCCTCAACTTACGAACGGCTCCACAGGGAACCAAACTTTTTCCGTGTATTTTGACCTCGTTTTACGAACCCTCGATATCCGAACTATGAACGGATTATTAGGGAACGGACCCAAAGCAGCCAAGCCATTCTGACCTCGATATACGAACGGGCGTTATGAACGTACAGAGGACAGGCCAATGGACCGGAGGATAATGAAAGTTCCTCAGTACATGCTGCCAAGGTCAAACATACAATGTTCCAACGTCGCTACGTTCCACAAACATGATTCACCATTTCCTGAAAGAATAATTCGGACGTTTACAGCCGAACGGTTGTGAGTTTGGACCAGGTCTCCGAGATGGAAACCTCTTGCCGTTCCAAGAGAAGGCGTTCAGTCCTGACAGCCGTTGACAAGCGTGATATTTGCCGTTGGAAACAGTCTCATCCGCGCGCGATACGGTACTTTGAGGACCGGGTGGATGAGTCAAGTGTCAGACTTCTGTCATCTCTTCTAAACAGGATAGACCCTGCAGAAAGTATGATGCAAAGCACAACTACGCAGTATTTTCAAAAATAATAAATATTTTAATAAAATTAATAAACCATTAATAAAAAAATAAAACTTATTCAAATCAATTTCCCGTGTTTTCGTGAGGTATTTGTGCACTGCACACCTCGGACCTCGATTTACGAATACCTCGATTTACGAACGATTTTCTGAGAAACGAAGGGTGTTCGTAAAGCGAGGTTTGACTGTATATATATAGTCCTGTCTTCGCAAATGCGCTTCTCACTAACACTTAGTTAACGTGCGCACGTACACTCTTAAAAATGAACTTCACCACAGAGCACGCTCCTAGCCAACCATCACCCCGAATGACAACGTTTTCGCCCTAGATTTGTTGAAAACGGGAGGAGGAGCCTATTTTGTGCCGTGCATAATGGCCACAAAATAGGCTCCTCCTCCCGTTTTCTGCAAATCAGGGGCGAGAACGTTGTCATTCGGGATGATGGTTGGCTAGGAGCGTGCTATGTGGTGAAGTTCATTTTTAAGAGTGAGGTGAGGCCGACAACGGCAAGCCCTATGACCACCACCACCACCACCATCATTTTTAAGAGTGTAGGTGGCGCCAGTTCTGATCCTTGTATCGATGTGCACATCGAAAAGATTCCTCTCGCGGGACGAAAGGTTGTGTTTTCTTTCGCAGGAACGCAAGAAGAACGAGAGTCATCCATTGTGTCGTTCGTGATATGCGTAATTTAGGCTTTCTCTCTCGCTGTCCTCCTCAAGAAGCGCGACAATGCGGAGAGGCCCACCATTGGTCACCTCAGACGATCTCCAGGGATGATTGCACAGTGAGGCGTCACTGGCGCCATCTACGTGTGCACGTCAACTGAGCATTAGTGAAGTTGTGCGAGAACGATAACCTTTAACACATCATTATAAGTCCGATGAAACTATATTCGTGCAAGATGTTTGTTTTTATCCGTTCCAGATTTTTTATATAAAAAAATGCTACGGAAGCTACAGAAATGCCTTTTTTTGCAATGCCGTCAGGCGGATGTCCTGTATGAAAGCGTACGCTACTACACTCTTAAAAATGAACTTCACCACATAGCACGCTCCTAGCCAACCATCATTCCGAATGACAACGTTCTCTCCCATGATTTGTTGAAAACGGCAGGAGGAGCCTATTTTGTGCCATTATGCACGGCACAAAATAGGCTCCTCCTCCCGTTTTCAACAAATCAGGGGCGAGAACGTTGTCATTCGGGATGATGGTTGGCTAGGAGCGTGCTATGTGGTGAAGTTCATTTTTAAGAGTGTACTGGAAGACTAATTAGCTAAAATTCGTTAACAGTTTTATTTAACGAATTTATGAACAGCATAATTGTCGCAAAAAAGTAGTACGCCTCCCGTCTTCAACAAATCACGGCAGATAGCGATATCATGCGAGATGATGATTTGTCTAGGAGCGTGCTATGCGGTGAAATTCCTTCTTAAGAGTGTTGGCGAGTCAACTTGTCGCAAGCGGCAACGCCACTGAGCTGTGAAAGCCACATTCGGTCATATTCGATGAATTAATGCAGCGTCTTAACGAGGTGTTTCGCGGCATCTGATAAACACCCTGTACATTAAAGGGGCACTATAATGCAGAACCAAGTTCACCTCAAATTACGTTACATACTGTGTTAACTTCATACTTGTTATCATAATTCAAAACTTTGATTTCGTTATGAAGCTAGAATCAAAATTATACCGGACTCTTTCTTGCTTCGGCACCAAGCAGTGAACTTCGTTTTAGCTGGTGCATCTGTGTTTTTAGTCCACGCTGCGCGTGCACGCGCGTGCCACGCCACGGAGCAGTACCGGTGAAAAGCATAGTACGCGTTGCGAAGCGGACTGGCGCCGCCGCCCGAAGGACGTTAAGATAAATGTTGTCAGTGGAACATTCGCGGGAACTGTAGTGGGCTACAGTTCAGTGAATCGGTATTGAAAAATGCAGCACTGCGCATGATGCCACGGATATACGGAACACTACACTCTCAAAAATGAACTTCACCGCATAGCACGGTCCTAGCCAACCATCATCTAAAATGACATCGTTATCTGCCATGATTTGTTGAAAACTGGAGGCGTACACCTTTTTTGTGACACTTATGCTGTTCATACTTGTCACAAAATGGCGTACGCCTCCCGTGTTCAGCAAATCAGGGCAGACAACGATATCATTCGAGATGATGGTTGGCTAGGAGCGTGCTATGCGGTGAAGTTCATTTTTAAGAGTGTACGATCGGGACCCTTTCCAAATCCACACGGCCACGATAGTTATGCGCGCTATTCTCGTGCTGTCTCATTGGATGACGCCAATCTTTGCCACCCCGGGATCCCATTCGTTGCCGCAAAAGACGGCTCTGTTTCCATTGCGTTTTTCTTCTAAACGTTAGCGTTGTGTGAACTAATTTTGTTTGAATTGCACTAATTGAAACACGGACTTTCATTTGAGAGCAAGTTTTTTTTTTGCATTTTAGTGCCCCTTTAAGCACTTTGCTACCGTTTCATGCAAAGGAACTATACTTTTGCAGAAGTTGAAACGATAGGCTTTTGCGCTTTGTTGTCGGTTCCGTTAGACGATAAACTACGACACGCTTTTATCAGTCCTGCAGAACGATAGAGTATAGCACTTTGTTAGTAATCCCGTGATTATCTCACCTACTCACACATTATTTGGTAGCGTCGAGGTCATGACGAGATTCATCCATATTTCAACGCCGTTTCCGAAATCTCGCCAGTATTTCGGCAGCGTATCACCTGGGACCTTCATCATTAAGCCCCGTCCGTACAGCATATTGATCTCCCGAGTTTCTCCCAGGAATCATTCCTTTCATGCATTGAACGAGGGTTGGATCAATAGACTAAGATGCTAGCTAGCCTTCCGATAATATCGCTAATGTGGCTAAGTAGCTTCGATCCCCCAAGTTTTTCTTCCGCCTGTGAAGGGTGCTTCTCTGCAGTATGGGTTATATTGATGGAAAGCCTACCGTACAGGACAGGGCACTGTTTATGATTGGATGCGGAGGGCACGGAAGAGTGCGGTTGTATTTTCTTTGGGTTTGTGTATGGAAAACGAAAAGGGACGATAATTTGTCGTTGCTATTCACGTGGAGGATGCAGTGGTGTGCAGTTTTGGGGAGAAGTGTTCTGGATCCGAGCTTTTTGTTCTTCTTCTTCTTCTGCTTCTCCTTTTCTTTTTCCTTTTTTTTATTGCGTGTTAGCGCCGCGAAGCAACCGTGATGTGGATAGATGGAGAGAGGACAGCAGGTAGATGTGGGGGGACAGGGGAGTTAGTATGCGTCCTGGGCCGACTTCAGGGGGAACTGCGCCGACATTGGTCTGGAAAGTCTTGGGAAAACCCAGGGAAAACCTTAGACAGCACAGCCGGTGGTAGGATTCGAACCCTCCACCTCCCAGTCTTCAGTCTTGACTACCACGAACGAGCGGGACGCCTCTTCTCCTCCTTCTTCTACAATAAGCGTGGGAATGGACTGCAGCATTTGTGCATTATTTTTTCTTCGACATTGTTTTTCTACATCCTGCGTCCGATTAGTTTTGTCCAAAATGTCGTTTTGTCTCCAAGCTTCATGGCGTTTCATGTAATTGCTTTAAAGGTCCTATCCGTGCATGAGGTATGGGGGCGGAGAAAGTAAGTGCATACAATACTGCGTAACAATAGAACGCTCAAAGAATAGATACGTACATCACTGTTCAACAGCAGGTTGTAGGCTACAGACTCTGACATAACGGTTCACCCGTTTGAATGGAATGTACAGACGTCCAGTTGAGGGTCTTCATGCAGTGGTATAGGCTCTTCCAGAACCCTATCAAGTGCTGATGAGGGGCAGTAGATGAATATTTTTGTGCCGACTGGGCATCGACGGATGCCTCATGGGTGGTAAAACTGACTGATGGATGGTAAAACAATACAGCTGATGAAAACTGGGAGAACAAAGAGAGTAGTCCATTGTTTCTCTTTTTCAAGCAGCTGAAGTGTTTTTCTTTCTGGTACTTGCAGCGTGCATTACGTTAGAGATCGTTCAACAGTACAGTCCACCCCTACACCCCACAGTGTCAACTGCAGTACCTCGTTTTACCCGTCACTCCGCATGGAGAAATACTGTATTTCACTTTAGGGGCCCTCTAACGTGAACTTTGCGCTTTGTACACAAGCAGCATTTTGAGAAATATCTCCGACTCTCATAATGGATTCGTTATCGATTAAAACGGACAGGTCAGCGACATGAAGGACCAAGGCAGTATTGATTGTCGAAATGTTAATAGCGCACCAGATCCATCACCGTTCGAAGCTATGTACCGGCAGAAGCTCGGAAATTACCCCACGCATGCCCTCCAGTAAAGTTATATGAGCTCTTTCGACGCAAGAAACCTTTCTTTCTTCCTTCATTCCCTCTTTGTTCTTTTCAAAACTCTATTTCTTTTCTCCTCCGTTCACCCAAGAATGTGGGTTCCAATATATCTACCTTGGAGACTCGACAGAAAAAAAAAAAAAAGAAAAAGAATGGCACGAATGAGATAAAAATAATGGAGGAAGAAAAAAAAATGGGACAGAGGGCGCGAGGTTCGCGCGTGAGAGTTTTCTGCTGTGTTTACCGATTGGCTGGAGGTGGTTGCTAGGCAACACTGTTTGGCGGGAACGACGCCGCGCGTTGATTGGTTACTCAGAGGCCCGGTGCCGGTTGCAGTGCTTCAGAAACGAGCACAGGATTGAGCTGACCGGTGGTGGTGGTGGATGGTGGTACCTCTGCTTCAGGAGGTGCTGTGCCGTCAGGTGTTTTGGGTGTCTCGTACCTGTGCGCACCTTGGGTGTTTGGTGTCACGGATCTGCGGAGAGAGGAGACCTGCGATCAGGTAGGCCCAAAAGACGAGCTTCCTCAGATGAGATACGGAGTATGCGGTGATAACCCGTTGACGACCGTTCGTTGTTCGGACTATAGGTGCGACAAGCATACCCCCATGCGGTGTCTGTCTTCGTTCAATGTTCTTTGTATTGACGGATATTTTTTCACGCGCGACTTGTAATATAAATTATGTCATGTGCCTTATCGTGCTTCACCTGATATTTTATCTGAGGCAGGATAGAGAGCCATCATGTGCACGTTCCTGGTCGCACCTATTTGTTTGCTCGATATGCCATTTATAGTTGTAGTATCGTAATCACTGATTCTATGCACAGGCGTCCGACATTTCTCGCCACAGGGGAACGAGGGCAGGTGACGAGCTGAAATTCGAAGGATATGTACATTAAGAACGTGCCATACACACACAAAAGAAGACTAGGATAATAATAAAAAACGTTGTAAAGTGACACTGTGCTACACGCACACTCTTAAAAATGAACTTCACCTCACAGCACGCTCTTAGCCAACCATCATCTTTAATGATATTGTTATCTGTCCTGATTTGTTGAAAACGGCAGGCGTACGCCTTTTTTGTGGCACTTATGCTGTTCATAATTGTCACAAAAAAGGCGTACGCCTCCCGTTTTCAACAAATCAGGGCAGATAACGATATCATTCGACATGATGGTTGGCCAAGAGCGTGCTATGCGGTGAAGTTCATTTTTAAGAGTGCAGTGCAGGATGATTGGAGATATGCTGGAACTGCTTTACGTTCCGGCATTCGGTTAACTAGGTACTAATAACTGACCTTCTCATGTGTGATTACCACATACAGACATATTTAGCTTTCAGATATGTTTCGCGTGAGATGTGTTGAGATGAGGTCAGAGGGTTAGCGACGATAATAATACTCGTGTAAAGTGGGATGATGTTTTAAATGAAGTAACGTTCATTTCATTCATACACCCGACTGAGTCACGTAAACCCCGTAAAAACCTCTCGTAAGGTCCAATACCAGACATTTTGTCCGAGCTCTGTGCATGAAAAGGAAGAGGGGAGACCCTAGCACTCAGAGCTCAAGAGGGGACAGACAGCCCCCTTGCCCTCCACCTTCAGACGCCCCTCATTCCATAGCGCTGTTCCCAGTTGGCAGGTTTAAGAGAGATTACAACGGTGCTAGTGCTGGAGATACTCGTTCCAATATAACTGCGCAATAATATATATAATATATATATATATAATATAATATATAATAATTTTAATTTCATTGAGCGGAAGCGTCGCGATCAGCTGTTCAGTCAGCTGTATAAGCTTTCTAAGCGTTCTACGCATGACGGTCGCTTGCGGCAAAACTCGCTATAATTAAATTGCGCTGGTCATAGTCAACGGCAAGGGCCCCCTCAGTTGCTGTGTCTATTTATTACTACGAACGCTAACGAAAGCTGAATAAAAAAAAAAAAACTAGCACGGATAAAAATTGGTCAGATATCCGCGAACTCTTTCTATTGCGGACCGTGATTGCCTGGTGGCTTAATTGGTAATACGCTAATTAACAAAACGGAGTTAATTAACGAAATACATGAACTGTTAGTTTATTTTTTCATTCCAGCTGGTTCTCGCATTTGTCTCCTTATCTTTCCCTACGGGGAAGAGCCAGCTGCTGCGTACTCGAATGTCTGTTATCTTCAGAGAAATGTTCAGTTCTGCTATCTTTTCAATAATGATCCAGACTGCGCGACTGTTTCCTGTATAGGCGCCAGTTATATCGTTTAATGGAGGCATAATTGAGTTTTACTGCCAAGAAATGTCCAATAATGTGGAATGAATTCGAGGGAAATCCTTTTCGCTGTATTGGTGCTGCATCGGTAATTTTGGAAGAGGAGTAATTCTATTGAGTGTGTTCCTGGTTCTTTTGTTTTAACGTTACACTGTCTTACATTGGTGAAAGTAGAAGTGCTAGAATGTACATGGAGTATAAGTATGAAGTACACTATAAGAAAAAAAATCAGTAGGTTGGGCAGTAATTACAACTTCAAGTACCCTACATTGCAGTTACTCCCCATTTTAGTTCTCTGGCCTTAAAACTTACTCCCTTGCACCGCACATAGTCCCTAAACTTCCTTAAGCCCACATCATGAAACAACACAATGTAGTTAAATCAGTTTTCTTCCTACATACTAAGCAATAGTTGGTCATTCATTCTATACAAGTTGTGTCCAATGCACGCCGCCAGATTTTTTAAATTGACATATCGGTTTTCCCAAAAGCCACAGCATTTTCACGTATGCACATATCTTACGCATATAGGACTGTGGGGGCAAAGCGCGATATGCAAGTCCCCAGGAAATGGTAACAGGTGTATTTTTGTGGCTGCAATATTTTTCGTTTCTAATACCAGCCTTGCGATTTCGTTTCCGTTACTGTTTCCGGTAAAGGCTGTTATGAAGCTGCGAGGGGAGATCCCTTTCAGCCCCTCCCCCCCCCTTTTTTTTGCCTGTGTCGCTTCAGGATCACGCCTACACACGACATAAGTACTTTCGCTTCAGTGAGATCAGTGCATTCTCAGGATTTAAAAAAGTTCTGTAGAAATATATATATATATGTATATGCATATATTTTTATCCTATAGAATGCCCAACGGAAATTCCGAGTCCAGCAACTCTAGACGTTTTTTGTAACCACTGAGATGTTTTTCCCGAGGTCGTGTGCACATCTGGCGAGTTATCAGTAAGCAAACAGTACTGCCATGCAGCATTAAAATGAGAAATCGTTGGCGCGCTTCCTCGTGCTCTATTCGTGGAGTGCGTAGGCAGATATCTGTGTACGTCTATTTATATCGTGAGTTGTGCAAGCTGCAAAGAGATCATCTCCGGCCGAAAAGGATCGCTCATTTCATTGCAGGACAGCAATAGCCGTTACCCATGTTCAATACCGGCCGCGATCAATTATTTTCGTTTCCGTTTCAGTTTCCTGTTAGCGTAGAAACGTGATATGCGTTTCCGTTTGCCGTACGGTTACCAGCCGCAATTTCCATATTATGCCTTTGTCTCTCCGGTATCCGTCTCCGTTACCATTCCTCATTTAGCCACGAAAGGGCAATTGCTTGTGGCAACGCAAAGGGCTCAGGCCCGTTTTATTTTTATTTTTATTATTGTTAAAGAGCGCAGAAGCTCCACAACTTGAACCCGTGTAAGATTAGTGTAATACAAATAGCCCTACTAGCTCCATAATTTGATTTTGAATCACAAAAGGAGAATAGTACAGGTCCCCGGTAAAAACTGCTGGAATTAAATGGTAGCAGCGAAACAGATGTACTCTCAGAAAAAAAAGGTGGAGTCGTTACACCTTTCCGGAGGTAATAGTTGTCGCATATGTTGTGCCTAAAAGGTTGCAAAGTTCTACCTGCTACCTACGAATGATAGGGTTACCGCTCCTGATTCGGCGAGCGAGGGGGGGGGCGTACGCGTTTTCGTAGCAATTTAGATATATGATTATTGCTTTTGCCACCCCTTTTACACCCTTTATCAGACGCGATGTTGACCTAGGTAGTAACTATAGAAGGTGCCACCTTTTCACACCACTTTTTCTTAGAGCGCACAACGAAGAATTTCGTCGGTTGGATTTTTTTTTTTGAATTCTTATTGCGTCGCCACGAAAGCCCTTCACAACGACCATAGTCTAGCTAACCTTTCCTCTCACGACACAATAATAAACACATTCCCCGCCACCCCTCACAAAACATCACGAACGAGCGTATCACTTCACATCACCTGCATCATAAATGATGACGTCGTTCAGCACATTTCGGACGTTTTGGCGAAATGACCCCAAATGCCCCGCCGAATTCGCCCTCGTATCCCATTTTCGCTGCGAAAATTTAGAGAGCTGTGTGGAAACATAACTTTACTGACTTCTCCGCGCCTAGTCTCGGTAATTGGGAATAATTTCCGACAACGGACACTTGTCTCAGTGCAAATGTTTACAGCCATTTCAGAGACCGAGTACCAGCTTGCCCGGAGCTTACGGTAATCCATACGGGCAAGGAGGAGGAGGAGGAGGAGGAAACGCTAAGAGGCACTTGCGAATCTCGCACCATAAATAAGGCAGGCTTTGAAGACTCGTTAAGAGCGGACATTAGCGCCATAAGGCCCATAAAGCTTCACCGCTTGATGGCGCTTTCTGCGATGACTGCCGCGTTGTAACGGCACCGTATGCCAGTCGCACCTGTAAAAATTAAGGGGAAAAATGAGAAATGTAGCTCGAATTGCGCCGTGCGGGACATGTCTGGAATGTTGTATGTGCGCTCTAATTAGTATTTCGTGCTTTTTAAGCGCCGTTTCGACGTTTTGGTTGCTTGATGAGTTTCCTCGGTCCTTACTTTTTCTCGTTCCGTTCGTCCGAACATTAAAGGGGCTATGGACTCTACCAAGTGAGCCCGCCGACTGTGTCGGCTCCAAACGGCGATTTTAACTTGCTGGCTGTGACACCTTTTGTATAGATGAATCTGATAGGTCCGTATCTTCACCACACATAGCACGCTTCTAACCAACCATCATCCCCAATAACAACGTTCTCGCTCCTGATTTGTTGATAACGGGAGGAGGAGCCTATTATGGAGCATTATGGCTACAAAATAGGCTCCGCCTCCCGTCTGCAACAAATCAGGGATGAGAACGTTGTCATTCGGGATGATGGTTGGCTAGGCGCGTGTTATGCGGTGAAGTTCATTTTTAAGAATGTAAAGCAGAACGTTATACGTGTACCTCCGCGTTGGCGTCTGATTGGGTGCTATAGTTCTTCAGATGACGTAACAATGGATACAGGTATCTGGATGGCGGTGCGTCTACTCGCCGGTATCCGAAAAAAAGTGTGTTTTTGTATTAACGCTGCACACGTTATGAAGGAGAAGAATTGAACAATGGATTGTAAATAGAATTATGAAGCGTAGAAGAACACTATTACATCTATTAAACCCCTAACGAAATGCATGCAGATTGGAGTTCTTACCTCCTTTAAGGTATCTAAACGGTATCTGAAAAGGTGGCTTCCCCACGTGGAATGGTTCGATGTGAGATAGCCACCTGTACAGGCTCAAGCTTGCATTCATGATGTCTTTTGGCATTTATATTCTTCTTCTCAGGTTTATATCTGTCTATTTGTCCTTCGAAAGTAAACCATGTAGGATATTTTTTTCTTTTCACTGATATTTTTGTCAATATCACGCTCGGCAGATTGCTGCCACGTGTAGAGCTATTATTGGTAATTGCATTGATTAGTTATATTATTCTGTAAGGAATCACTAAGTTTCGCAACAGCCGTGGAATTTAGCTTCAGGAGAGAGAAGGAATCTGGTTTGGAAACATACATAGAAAGCAGGGTTTCGGAGTTGCCGTTCCGTAGTTGGAATGATGCTGGAATCATTCCAGATTTATCAGCGCCCGGAATGGAATTGCGAAAACTGTCCTAGGAACGGAATGGGAACGGAATTAGGCATTTTTTTGCAGGAATGGAATTGGAATGGAATGGTCTCGGTGCCCCGGTGGTATAGTCTTGGCTTCAACCCACTCGTTTCTGCCATAGCGCCCACACACGCATCGCACCTGCACACGGTCAAGAGCGAAATAACCTTGTCTTTGTGCTTTTTCCGTGCTGGGTAATGTCAATCTTCTCTTACTGCTATAGGCTAGCCAGTACGGTTGCAGTGTCCTTTTCTTTTATTGATGGAATGAAAGGAATAGAATGGGCTTCCTAAGCCATTCTAGGGGTGGGAATTGACGGGGTGGGAATTGACGGGGTGTGAATTGAGGGGTGGGAATTGAATGTCCCTTTCATTCCGAGGAATTGAAAGGAATGGAATTATCACACATCTATAGAAGAGACAGGGCGCTGATAAGCTAGTTCATGATCAAGGAGGTCAACCCGAGACAGGGATGAAGAGACGACACAACAAATTCTGAAACACAGCAAAAATTTTAATGTACCTATGCCCTATATATCCAAAAACCTCCGGAGAGGATGAACAGGAAGTAAGGGTGGCTTACTCACACAATTGCCACGTGCAGCAATCTCTACCGACTCCCTCAGCAACCTTCGCCAAACATTCTTTTCTTTACATTGTACCCTGCACTCTTAGAAATGAACTTCACCGCATAGCACGCACCTAGCCAACCATCGTCTTTAATGATATCGTTACCTGCCCTGATTTGTTGAAAACGGGAGGCGTACGCCTTTTCTGTGACAATTATGAACAGCATAAGTGTCACAAAAAAGGCGTACGCCTCCCGCTTTCAACAAATCAGGGCAGATAATGATATCATCAAAGATGAGGGTTGGCTAGGAGCGTGCTATGAGGTGAAGTTCATTTTTATGAGTGTGGTTTCAGGGAAAACAGGTTTACAATTGTTGAAATCCCAAAAAATTGATGAAACAATTGTTGAGAATTTGTTGTGTCGTCTCTCCATGCCTGTCTCGGGTTCACCTCCTTGATCACAAATCTCCATTCCTCGGAATGGAATTGGAAGGGAGCTTATCCGGTGAGCTTATTCCGCAACCCTGACAGAAAGTAACACTGTACCATTTTCTCAACCATACAGTGGACATTTTGGGTGGAAAATGAGACGTTGCGGCTGCTCTCTGCGGTGATGGTGGTGGTCACACGGGCCTGATTTGTACGTCAGGCCAGGAGGTCATGCTGCGTCTCCAAACTCACGCAGTATACCGTTGGTAATCGAGTAACGCTAAACGTCACATCCTTGCTCCTATAATGTAAAATGCTTTCAGGTTCAACGACTCGCATTCGTTGATCCATTTATTCTTTGTCTTTATCTTTGAACACATCGTTTCAAAATACCGTCATCTACAGTGATTACATAGCGCAGGAAACAATTAAGCTCCTCATATATCGAACGCATGTCTCATCTATCGAATTTCCGTCCATAACCAACTCAATTCCGCTTGGACTGCACGCGACGGACCGTTTTTTGATGACCCTTTCTGTCTCCTATTAAGCTATGCTTTTGTAATCTGCTACCGACTTGCGGCAACGCTGGCTGGAGGATTTCCCGAATGGCCTATTTATGGCCCTTGCATCGTCTAACGGCCGTATACCCGACGGTTGTTTTACGTCCGTGGCCCGTCCGGTTTATTACCGCTGTGCTTGTTCAGTTCAAGCTCCCGTGGCACGAAATGGTCGCCACCGTTATTTCTTTCTAGCCGTAACTAAGGCAATGCTCACGTTATTTGCTCAGATAAATCGCACGGCATTGCCCCGCTCCGTCGTACATTTGTGAAGTTGTGAGAGAGCTTCTTATACTGTCGCGTTATGGTCGTTTTGCCACGTAGAATACGCTCTCGAGCTCCTTTTGTCAAATACCAGCGTACGCCCCTATCGTGTACTCGTATACTTAGGAACTGGAATTGAACTTACACCGACTTCACATAACAAGCTAACAATTTACTTCAACAGACGTTTCGATGTGAATTCGTTTGTAGTTTATTATGTCTACAGTCTTAGAAATGTACTTCACAGCATAGCACGCTCCCAGCCAACCATCATCTGGAATGCTATCGTTATCTGCCCTGATTTGTTGAAAATGGGAGGCGTACGCCTTTTTTGTGACAATTATGAACAGCACAAGCGTCACAAAGAAGTCGTACGCCTCCCGTTTTCAACAAATCCTGCAGATAACTATATTATTCGAGATGATGGTTGAGTAAGTATAAGTGCACTCTTAGAAATGAACTTCACCACATAGCGCGCTCCTAGCCAACCATAATCTCGAATGATATCGTTACCTTCCCTGATTTGCTGAAAACGCGAGGCGTACGCCTTATTATTTTTTTTTTTTTTTACAATTATGAACAGCATAAGTGTCACAATACAGGCTCCGCCCCACGTTTTCAACAAATCATTTGCGAGAACGTTGTCATTCGGAATGATGGTTGGCTAGGAGCGTGCTATGTGGTGAAACTCATTTTTAAGAGTGCAGGGGAAATGACCTACGGACCTATGAAGGTAGTCCCCTTTACACTGACGTAAACTCTCACACACTACTTAGCAACGCTCCTGAAGGGAGATTCCTCTTTTCACATTCCGTACCACGTGAACAATCCTCAAGCTCCGCAAGAGAAGCTCCGGAGGGCCCTAGTGAACTTACTAGAACGTAATTTCCCACTCACCTTGAACGTGCTGAAAAAGACGGGCAGAGCTTAGCTACACTCTTAAAAATGAACTTCACCGCATAGCACGCTCCTAGCCAACCATTGTCTCGAATGATATCGTTATCTGCCCTGATTTGTTGAAAACACGGGGCGTACGCCTTTTCTGTGACAATTATGAACAGCATAAGTGTCACAGAAATGGCGTACGCCCCCCGTTTTCAACAAATCAGGGCAGATAACGATATCATTCGAGATAATGGTTGGCTAGGAGCGTGCTATGAGGTGAAGTTCATTTTTAAGAGTGTAGTTGCATGAGTGCTCCACATGCCCGCACAATTACTTATCACGGCTGACGTGTGCGCACAGCTCAGCCCTCGCTGCATGGAGGCAACCCATGGTCCCATAGTCGGCGTCAAAAGCTTGCCGGCACGGGCCAATCCACCCTTGGTAATTTATTTCAGCAATCAACAACGACAATTGTTTTCGCTCGGTGCCGGCCACGCCGAGTGGTTGCAGGAATCTCACCGTGGCCCATGCGACTGCGCGGAGCTCAAACGTTTGGCGCTACTCTACTCCATAGTGACAGTGGCACATGACGGCAATGTTCTGTCGACTCAGATAAGCCGCGGGATGAACAGATCTACGTGCGACATATGTGAAATCGGTGCAAAAGTCCGTGTAGTGGGACTACATCGCGAGCAAGCTTCCACTGAAGACTGGTCCGCCGAGACCTAATACGCCGCCATGCGTACTTGATTGGTGTCGCCGTGGCTCAGGGACGAGGCAGTGACGGAAGCAACTGCGCCTGCTTGAAACCTACACAGAAGTCGCTGACAGTCCAGAGGGAGACATCAGCGTCTGGTAATCGTTCTCGCACTTGCCTTCCCGCTTCAGCGCACGTGGTGAAAAGTGTTGGGGATACCTCTGCCATAGGTCGCGACTTCGATACTCCTGTGAACCATCGGATGGCGTAATCCCCCTAAAAATTTAGTGTGTTAACGTGTACGCCGTGCGCTCAGGAGGGCGCCGTGCTTCAAAATGGGAATGTGACTGCAGTGCAAGGCACTTCTCTTGTACGGCTGGCAATCCCAATTCTCCCTATAGTTGCGGGCGAGGTGCACCTGGAACCTTCTCACTCCCTCATCTGACCCACACCACAGTAAACGGTGTGCTTGCCGCGTAGTGTCTGTGCGAAGAACCGGGGAGTGGAGTTGACAAAACTGCAAGAAACCACAGGCGACTATAATGACATTCGGCAAGCAAACGGGGCCAAAAAGTGATGGGCAGGTAAACACGTATAAGTTGATGCTGAATCGCACTGCAGCGACCAAGACTTTGGGTCAGTTAACGTCAGACACTCCATCTTTGTCAAAAACAACACTAAGAATTTTGACATGACTCCTTGCGAATACGATTATGTAGGATCACAGGAATGTTGAGCATTTAAAAAAAGCGCAACACTTTTCGACCTGTTCAGTTCTGCGCCAGAAGCAGCATCATAGTCTTCAAATGCCTTCAACACGAGCTCCAGGCACCTGTCCCGCGGCAGCAAGGCAGAGATGTCGTCAGCGTATGCAGATACAGGCGGGCTAAGGTAAGGGAAGCCCAGCATAACTTTTCAGAGAAAGGGCTGATTGCAATCGCATTCAAAACGGAGGACATAGGCCACCCCTGCCATACACCACAAGTGACGTCAAAGGGACACGATAGGCCACCAGCAACGGAGACGACGCGTCACTCCTCGATACAACACCCCCACGAAACGTATACCCACGCTTCATCGGACCCATAAGTCCTCAGCCTAGAAAATAGGTACCTCTGTCGTACTCTGTCAAAAGCCTTAGGCTGGTCAAAGGATGCGACAACCGCTGGGACGTGCCCCACGTTTACCCGCTGAATGGCGTCCCGTATCACAACCTGTCAGGCGTCACGTATCGCCTGTGCAGATCTGAGGACCCTGCCAGTATGGAATATATTCTCCACGGAAGGATGTAAGAAGGCGCCGCATTCCAGCAGCGTGGATTTCAAGGTGCAGAGCAACACATTCAGAAGGAGGGCGAATGAGAGAGAGAGAGATGTGTTGGCATCGAACCAGCACGGTTCAGAAAAAATTTTCCAGGTGACATTTCGGACGTAATGGAAGATTTCAGGAAGAATCTTCCCTGGAACAGCACCGCAAGCAATACTGTCGTCACCATTCACCGTCCACCGTCACAGTCACCGTCCACCATTAGCAAACGAAAACTTTGTGTTGCTGACTGGTTAGACGAGTCACAAAATTAGTGAGCCCATCTTTCTTATCGTTTTAGCATACCACTCCCTATATCCTTAATTTACTGATTTGCTTTATTTTCCCCAATCAAGTCAACTACTCAGGCCAGTTCTAAAACTCTGCCCCGTTGCTTTATCGCTGTATCGATTATCGTGTACTTCGGAAGAGCGCCAACATTAGCGAGACTGCGAAAACTATGTATTGGCATCATCGTGGAAGACCAGCCATATTGGCTGGCTCCCTTTAACGCAACAAACGCACTAGTCTACAACCATCGCAACGCCAACACCCGAAGACGAGCTCACGGCAGGTCTGGGATTGATGTGCTAGATGCCACCTCGCAACAAACCAAAACTCACAAAACTGCGAAAACTAACAAGATTTAACCGGGGTAATCACAGAATACAAGCCTCCAGAAGACATCTCTTTAGCGGCCCTACAGAGATCCCATATCGATGGTGTCCAGTTCGTTGATGGAATCTTGCGCAGGCTGCAATACCAGCACAGCGTAAAGCTATCAGGTAGTGGTGGTGGTGGTGGTGGTGGTGGTGGTGAAAGGGCTCGCAGGTTACCATCGCACTAATATGCTATGTTATCGTCCTATGACAAGGCTATTACGCAATCGTTTCTGATGTAGAAGACAACGTACTTGGTCTCCCCCCTCCGTTCAAATCCGCGTACGCGGTGGAGGGAAGCAAAGGGGAGCTGGTCCATCATGCATGTGTTGGAGAAGGGCCCCTTCATAGCTCGGTCCGCCTCCGGGAGGGCCGTGTGTTTGAATGTACGGCCTATAAAAGGGTCGTCGGCGCAGTAACGTTTGTGGTGCTCTTCCCGCGAAAATTTTGCCCTAAAAACGTGCTTGGACAAGACGAATTCTACTTCTCCTAATACATGCCTGCTCGCCGGTGCGGCTGCAGTGGACGCCGGTGGACATAACCCGCGGTGGTCTTGGTGGTGACGAGATCGGCATGCCGTTGTTGGCCCCACTCGTGCGGGCATCGTCACGGCTGTATAGCCGACGTGAGATGTGATTATTGATATGAGCTGCGGTGTACATATGATGACGGTCAAAAGTTGTAGCTGTTGTTGTGGTCAAGAGATGTAGCCCGGTAACTGCCGGGTTTGGTCAGGGGACCCGTGAGCATAATGAAACTCCTCTCTTTCTCTTTGAGCGCGTCCAGATTCCTGGAGGAAGCAGACTACGCTGCGACTTTCGGAGTGGAACAACACTTTCGTGTGAAACAACCTCTGGAATGAAGGACATCGTACAGCGTGCAATTCCTGCAGTGTCCAAGGTATTTATCCCGGTGGCTTCCCTCAGAGCCGCGTGTGGGGAGAGATTGGCCACTGGGCTCTGCCTGACGTCTTGATGCATCACTAGACGCGACCCAAGGCAACGCCACCTCGATGGCCAGATGGCCTGCTTAATGCATCTTCTCACTCCTGCGCGGTGATACGAGTGGTGGAACAGCTTGCTGTTGTTGGCCGAGTTGAGGCGCGCTCCTTCACAGATGGATGCCACGGAACCCATGGTGGTGTGTGACGGACCGACCTAGTGGTGGACGGTTTTCTGCCGGGTAAATATGCCCTAACGAGCTCCTCACTGCAACGGCGTGAACGGACGAAAAACAAAACAAAACAACAAAGAACTGGCAGATATGATGCAAGTTATATCAAATCAACGACAGCGACAGAGCTGCCTCGGTGTCCTTTTTGGTCCTGATCGTCGCAGCTTTGGCGCGTCTCGCCCGTCCTTGTGCAGCGCGATCTGTTCGAACAACAACAACAACTACTACTTTTTTTGCAAGATGATGAATGGAGAGTTTCATCGCCAGCGTCGACGTATTCTTCAGGTGACTCTTCAGCCGTATTCTTCAGGCGTCTCTTCAGGCGTACTCTTCACCGTACGGACCGTAATGAGGCCAACGCCACAGCCAACGTTACTCTCCGAAATGATCGATCTGCGTCTTGCAACATTATTCTAATCTTCTTCTTCTGCGCATCTTCGTTTCTTCTCTTTTGCGTTTCGGCGATGCGACGTACTGGACGATATCTTCAGGAAATTGAGCATTTAACAGCTGTCGCTGTAAAAGGCTCTCCGACCCGCGCTTTCACGCCGAGCTGTTGAGCTCTTTCCTCTTTTCCGCAATATGTTTCGCGGCTGCGGTATTCCTTCATGGTTTACAGCTCACTCATTGAACAGTGAATTGTATGACCTAATGAATTACACCTGAGATTCACTAGCCGCTAGATGCCTGGGCGTTTCTCCTTTTTCTTTTTTTTCTTTGCAGTATCTGTCGCAAGGGAATGTGGGGACATCCCCGCTGTCAGTTTAATCAGGTTCTTCTCTTTGCTCTCACACTTTCACTTTCACTTTCTTCTTTGTTCTCCCGTTTCCCATTTTGATAGGACGCAGGAGGTGCCAATAAAATAAAATCAAGGTTTTAACGAAGTTTCAGCTCCACAATAGGGTGCAGGAATCACTTCTTCTTTTTCGGGTCATGGGAAATGTTTTGTTCGGTGTTTGCCATCATTAGCATGCGTTTGCGAGACGTTCTGCATCCGTGCCGTTCTTTGTCTTGGCCACCCATTGTGCATGATGTGGGACCGAAAGCCCAAGGCATTGAGCCATGCGTTGCTTCGTTTATTTTCACTTTCTTCGAGGGAATTAAAGGTTGCCCTGTGATATTGCTCGGCGTGGCATTTTCTTTGTAGCAAAAGAGGCCTGCTTCCGATAAGGTTCTCATTATTATGAGCAGAGCTTCGTAACTTTGCTTTACTTCGGAGCTCGTATTTTCGCTGTGTCTGTATATACAGCAGGTCTGCTTTGATCGTTAATATTAACGCTACGAGTGAACGAGATTACGTGTTTAATGAATTAAGTGTCCACTTATAGGAACAGATTACAGGAGCGCCGATACAAAAATTCAGGATGTCGTTGTACACATGCAGCGTACGTCACGGCGTGACGCGGAGGTGACCAGTGCGCGAATCCCGACACCAGCTGTGGTTTGTAGCTGTTTTTCCCGGGGTTTTCTCAGGGGCTCCATAGCAAATGTCAATACAGCTCGCGGTGAAGTCTGCCTTAGACGCATGATAACCTTATAGCGACGTCCCGCCATGTCTGGCAGGCAGACCGGTGTGTAAGCAAGAGGACACCAGCGACCTATCAACCCTGTGGCACCCACACTCTAAGAAAAAAAGGAGTAAAACGGGGAGTAATTGCAGCTGCTACTCCCCTAGTCTGCAATTACTCCCCATTTTAGTCCCCTCACCCAACATTTAGTCCCGACATTTACTCCCCAGGACTGCAAATTGTCACTAAACTTTGCGAATGGTCTCCTGAATGCGACAGTCTACGTAAATATGTGCCCTTGGTCAATTTGAACGACATAAGGCTGTATAACTCAGACAACGTAGCAATTTTCCAGACACACAGAGTAAGAAACAGGTAGCGCATCTTTCTTCGCAAATTGTGCCCTAGTATGGCGCAAGATTTTATATCACTCGATATATCACGGTTGACGGTTTACTTCAAAGTATTTTCATGCATGCGCACCAATTATGTACCTGGGACTCTTACAACAGCGCGTGAAATCTGGTCTTCACTCTGTGACATTCATTTACTCCCGTGCATTTACTCCCGAAAGGGACTATTTTTTGTGGCAATGCAATTACTCCCCAAAAGGAGTAAAAGTACTCCTTTTTTTCTTAGAGTGCACAGGGCACAAAAAGTACGGTAAGCGCTGTTGCCAGATAAATACCGAGTATTCTGGAGGATGCCCAATTTTGCCTAATATCAGGTTTATTTTACATTTGATCTCATCCACCAACTTGCATGCATTTATGCTGGATGCGATGTGATGTGATACAAAAAGAAAAGAAAAAAACGCACTTACGCTATCCTACCAAATTCCGTCGCTTTATGCACACTTCTTTATTGATTCATTCGTTCATTCATTAACCTCCCCAACCCCAAGCGAACTCTGTGGAGTCAACTTCAATTATTTGCCCTTGTTTTTTGTGTTTGTTTGTTTGTTTATTTCAAGAGTACCCCCTAACAGCCAAGGCCTAAGTGTATGGAGCACTCTGCATGATAAAATAACAAGCAGCGACGAATAGGAATACAGAGAAAAGTGACAAGGCTATTCATTCTAGCACTGAACCTAAAGTCTCGCACCATCGCAAATAAGTCAACATCCTGGTCATCAATTCTGTTAAATATAAGTTTCGATCTGACTACAGGCGAGATCAAATAATTTACCAGATAGTTGGTTCACATAAAAAAAAAAACTGTAGTTCTACGGTTCCTGGTGCATGGAATCGCACAGTGAAGATCCGAACACTCAATGTACCCTGCTGTTGTTGTTTGTTTGTTTGTTTGTTTTTGTTTGCGCCTATACGGCATTGTTGGCTGTTTCTATGATTTCTTTATGTGCGAATACCAACGACTCCCCTTTACCACTTCCTTAAATAATTGCAACACCATACCACAAAATAGTGTCGCCGCCACTTCTCTTTACTTTTGTGTTCCATTGCATCGGTCGATTAATCAGTTACATGCTCTATATAACGTAAAAGGGGGGCATCAATATACAATACATGTTATTAACGTTATCAACCGACTAAGCAATTAGCGCTGGCGTGAAGGGCACCGTTTTAAGGGGAGTACCCTGTGCACACAATAAAAATATTCCACCGCAGAATGGAATCCGGAAGAAAAGCAGATTACGGAAGAGGGCGGAGAAGTCACAGAAAATGCCGCGTGCCTCACAGTCTGAACCTATTTAATAGGAAATAGTATAGAATATAATAATAATTAAGAGTTTACGTCGCGACACAACCGAGATCACGAGCGACGCCACAGCAGTCGGTCTGTGGATTGCTTTTCCCCACCTGAGGGTTCTTTAACGTGCAATCAAAGCTGATCACACGGCACCCCGTATTTAACGTCCCTCGCGGAAGACGGCGTGTCTAAGTAACTTGCACCCTGCCACCAAGTTGCTGGCGTCCTCGGCCGGATTCGAACACGCGATCTCGGGATCAGAAGGCGAACACGCTGCCGACTGAGCCACCGAGGCCGGTTGAAATAGAACAAGAAAGAATTCCGAAGGGAATATCTAGAGACGCCAAGGGAACAAATGTCAATTCTTGTTTGTCATGGCTGGCGCTCACGGCAAGTTGCCGAAAGGATCATGATCGAGCGGCATCCTAACCCCCGTAAAAGCTCGCAGCGTTCTTCAAAGCACATCTGCGAGACGTCCAGCCAGAGAATCGTCTAAATGACCTCCTCTACATTTGTCGCTACATCGCAGACGAGCACGGTGGCAACCGCTTTGACAAATCGTCCAGCAGAATGGCGCATGAGGTGACACTCTAGTTGATTGCAGAAGCCAATGATGGATGGCAGTGACTCCACCGCAAATGCTCTCCGAGAGGCTTGCACGTGCGTCTTAGCGTCGGGCGCGAAACGATAACGCTACGCGACACATCGTTAACTTGGTAGGGGACCCGATGTATTGCCGCCTGGAAGTGACTGTGATTGCGTTTAACCGATGGTGTTTCCTCTGTGCAGAACGCAATGAATGGGAGTGCTGTTGTGTGTAAGCTTCAGCTTCATTGCGCGTTTTCGCTTCGTGGGGAGGAGCTGACTGACCAGGAAAAATGGCCATGTAATTTTGTGTTTTGTTGATTAATCCTTTGTCTTAACACCCGTGAAAGGCGCGCTAAGGTGCAAAACTATGAATGCGATTGAGATTTTATGTTGAAAGGTGCCGTTACCTTGAGACCAACACAAAGGGAACGAGATTCATCGTTCGTGATTTATGATCGATAGAAAAAAAAAAACGCAATGTACGTTTTCCCCTCTCCTTCCCAAGAAGCGCGACAATGCGGAGAGGCCTCAGATTGGTCTGCTCAAACGAACCCCCGCGATGATTGGACAAATCATTTGGGAGATCAATGCGAGTCCGCTCAGCATTCTCGGCCTCCGTGAGAAGGAAGAGGGAAAGCATAAATTGCGTTTTATTTATTTGTTTTTTTCTATCGATCATAAATCACGACCGACGTAACGAATGAATTCCGTTCCTTTTGAGTTGGTCTCTAGGTAACGGCATCTTTTATCCCGCGTGGAGAAATTACAGCGGCTGCGACATTCCGCTCCAAGATATGCCGGATAACTACAAAAGATGCATTCCAAGTTTTACACAAAAAATGGTTAACCCGTGTAGAACATCAGCATCGCGAATATCGAACCTCATCTGACTCTGACGTCATTGCAGCCGCCTTCGCCATTCAAACAATACGTGGAGGGGTCACGTGCCTACGACTACCAATGGGAACGGCCATAGCTTCGCTGCTCTGACGTCAGAGCTTCATGCGGACGCATGTCCAAGCGTCCGTACCTCGCCACTTACGAAGCGGAGGGAAGCAACTCTTTTTCGTCAATACTCTCGCGTGCAGTACAACGCGTACGTCATGTAATCAACCACATGCATCAAAGTGTGACCCCTTTAGTATTAACCCTGTACCTCCGCACCTAAAGAGGAGTAGGTCCGTCCACGCTAGCGTTAACTCCTATCCCTTGCCAGTCGCTCCAATGCTTCAAGGACACCCAGGCGCACATGGTTGCCCGATTTCGCTTTAGGGATAACAGACATTAAAGAAATCCTGCCTTTAGAAGCCTCAGGTGAGATGTAATGTGAGATAAGATGAGGATATCAACACAAATTGCATCGTAGGTGTTGACATGGGCGCTCCTCTGAGATCCGTCTGTCCATCCCAAAGTCACGTTGTTGTTCTCAGACTGGGCGTCACGTAAGCTTAGTCGACAATCCTCTTATAATCTCGCTATGGCGGGTAATCCCTCGGAGAATTAGTGCGGATTAGTCATTGCCATGTCTAAAGTGATCTGCGAGGTAAGTGATCGGTCGGGAAGGTGCGGAACCCGGGAAGCCTCGCCGATGTATGTCTGCCCTTGACAACACCAAGCTGTAGTAGATTATTTGGGTTCATATAGAATCGATGGAGCTATTGATAGACGTTACATTTTTTAATTTTCTACTACTAGCTTCGAGTAGCAAATAAATAAATAAATAAATAAATAAAACAACACACTCTAAAAGCAGCGCGAAGACACTGCGCCTGTGCTAGAAATTTCGTGGTCGGCACACTACTTGCCGCGATGTAGGGTGACGCGGCAAGCTGTTGCAGCCAATAGGACCAAGCGTAGGGGGTGCTCGAACGTGCTGTTCTCAGGTTCAGCACGGGTGTAGTAAGCGTGCCGGGCAAACTTCAGGGGAAAGTGAGTCTACGTCCGTCTGGAAAGTCTACCGAGAAACCCAGGGATGACATCAGATAGCGGTACTGATATAAGATCCCGCCATCATAACCTTAGCATGACCTTAGCACGTCTTTAGCATGTCCATACAGCTTTCCAATTCTGCGATGTCCCAACTGTGAATGCATGGAGTGTGTAGGAACTCTAGGAAGTAGTGCTCCGTGCGCGATAGTTATTGAAGGCCTACTTCTTCAAAATCGATATCTGTGCTGTCTGATATTTCGTTTCGGGTTTGCTCAAGCTTTTCTCACTTTTATCATTCGCACATGCGAAAAAGATGACGGCAGAGACATTCCGCCTACCAGCAAAAAAAAAAAAAAAAATAGGAAGAAATAGAAAAGGGGGCTACTCGCAAACGTTGCGGGTAGGACGAGGATTTGATTAGGGACATTACAATAATAAAATCAGATAAGAAGAATTGCAGTTTTGTAACACAGTTTCTAACGATTTTATATGTATGTAATCAATTGTGCTTCGTGCACAAATATCTAGGTCATATTTAACCACAGAATCGAAAGTGCTCGAACAGGAGCCGTTCTGTATATATGCTTAGCTGTAATATTAAATTTATGACTCACAGAAGCTGATGTTTCTGCTACTAGGTGAAACTATGCACGATGTTTCATACCGGTCGAGGACTTATCCGACAATATTTTGTAACTGCAGATTAAACTTGCTGAGGAGGAAGGGGTGGTGGGGCTGCTTGCCGTATTCGGCCACGCTCAGACATGCAACGTCACGACTGTCCAGGGCCGAGTTCATAGGGAACTCTGCAGACATTTGTCTTAAAACTTCTGACGAAAACCCAGGGAAAATACCCAGACTTGGCGGCCCGATTCGAACCAGGGTCACGTCCAAATCTCGGCGTGGAACGCCGTCAGCTGAGGAGAAGGTCTCCGATATGGTCTCTCAACTCACACCAGTCTTTTTTTTTCTTCTTCTTATTCTTCTTTTTCTGCGTTCATATCGGTGAGACCACGTATCGTTAGGCGCGCTGAAACTCCGTAACGTAAACGTTGTTGCTTCTTGGGGGAATCTTCTCTTTCTTCTTTTCGATGCTAGCTTACTCTGACAGAAAGGGTCAAATTACTGTGAAAGGGTAGAGGGAGTTTTCTTGGCGTAGCAGAAAAGTATTTTTCCTGGGATCTATACTAACAATATTCTCCCGCTCTTCGCCGGGGCATGGTCTGAAAAATTACCATCGTCCGACACGACGCTCCATCCGATCGCTAATACGATTAAATATCCAAAGGACCAGAGTCACGTTCGAGCAAACCAGGTCTACAATTATTCCCACGAAGCTTCCTTCATCGAACTCTCTCTCTCTTGACGAAAACACTCCGAGAAAATTAAAGTATGCTACTTGGAGCTCATCCACATCATAGGTCACGTCCTTCCCCATGTGCTCCCAATGGGTTCCACGACATAAAGTTCCTTAACGATCACGACATTCCACTTACCATGATTATTTTCACTTTGCAGGTCTTATAGCTAGCATTACGCTGTATACCGTCAAGCGCCAGCAAGACTTCCGCACGTCATTTACTGGTCTTTTATCTCAGTTCTTTTTGTGACGCGTCATTCTTTTCGAGACCAGTGACAGGCGTCGTTCTATGACGTCTGTATATATTTGTATCTGCACGGATCTTTCATTCAGTGACAGCTTCAAAAGCACTGTGAAGTCACGCGCCTAACAATGATTGTTTCGCTTTCTTTTTTCTTTCGCTCCTTCTATTAAAGTTTCAGTCTCTATAAAGTCTTGCCGAGAGGAGGAAAGAGAGAGAGAGAGAGACAGTGAAGCGTTGGAATCTGCAGCAAATTTTTATGCCCGCATAAATTTTTGATCGTCTCCGCTCAGTCGTACAGCGCGCCTTACCCTTTTTATTTTATTACCTCTTTCCTCATTTTTTGTTTCGCTTTGTCGCATGGAAGAAACGTGCAATGTGAAAAGTTCGAACCGATGTCAAGAATTTTAGTCATTTTCGCCGACGGGACAGTTTCTTTTTCTTTTTTTTTCCGTCATGAGTGTTTTGCTTCCTCATTTTTTGTTCGGGTTGTGTTCCTTACTAGAAGACATAGTTGGGAGTTAGTATATACTTCTTTCTCTCCTTTTTTCCCTGTTCAGCGTCTCGGTATTGTGAAGGCCTTTATGGTTTTGTTGCCGATGTTATTGCCGTGTACTCGAGTGGTAGATGGAAATATTGCCCGCGAGGTTGTTTCGCGTCCTTTTCTCTATATAGGAATGTTATAAATCACGGCGTAGTAGTCGCTCGGGAGTTTTCGGTACAGGGGAACGAAAAGGAGGATGGTTGGGAAGTGTTCCGATGTGGTGTGTATTGTAGGATGCGAAGTGTGTGAGGACGAGACCGTTGCGAACATGAGTTCATTGTTTTTGAGTGCGACGCGCATTTTGAAAAGCTGCAAGTGATTCTCACACTTTTCCTACTGTAATGGTCATCACAAAACCCGAAGGAAATAGGTATGGTAGCAACGCCTTTCTTTTCAATTCCACGTGCCTTGTACAGCGCTATCTGGGTATGCCAAGACTTGGAGGTAACCCAGGTTCGAAATCCGGCAATCAGATTCGAACCTGTGTTCAGGTTCTGTGTGTCGTGGGGAATGAGCAAGCTGACAGCGCCGCAGAAGCAGCTCTCTCATCTAGGAGATGAACGAGTATTGTCCTGCTGAGAGGAGACCGTCATTCCGTTCATCGACGTCTAGTCCTCTGGCTTCCAGCCAGTTGACAGCTGTCATTCTCCTCCCATCTATGCTTGCCAGAGTTGATCCAACGCTGGCTTTTCGGATTCCACGGAACACCTCCCGTCGAACCGCTGCATTAATTCGTCGAATGCGACTCAATGTGGCTTTCACAGCTCAGTGGCGTTACCGCTTGCGACAAGTTGACTCTCCTAGATGGCGTCACTGCGGCGATCAGAAAGACATCGAGCGCATCTTTCTCAATTGCCCACACTACCAAGTATTGCCCGTGTACCGCACTATCAAGTATCGCCCCTGGCGACGAAACCCAGTTGGATATTTCCACTTTAACGTTACATCCTCAGTTAATTTTAATTCGCTTCGTGGAACTTTATTTCATAATTATTAGGATTATAATAATTCGGGTACTGCAGTACCCGAATTGTTACCATAAGCTATTTTCGTTTCTGTTTCATGCATTCCGAGTGTGCGATATCCGTTCGTGTTTCTGTTGCCTGCTATTTATTTATTTATTTATTTATTTATTTATTTATTTACCCTCAGGGTTCTTCATTACAGAGGGGAGTGGGTAATATATTGAAAATAGACCTACACATATGGTTATACAAAAAACAAGAACAAGAAATGCAGTTGATCAAAATGCAGGTTTCATAGACAAATAAGCACATATATCAAAACAGGTATCAAATACTATATTCGCTAAGTGCATTGTTGAAATGAGTGATAGAGCTGATGTTGGAAACAGAAGAAGGAAGGTGGTTCCACCTACGTGCTGTGCGCGGAATAAACGAATCAGCCAGTGTGTTAGTTGCAGCTATGGGAACAAACACTTTGTGAGAATGATCTACTCGCAAGGATATAATGTGCAGAGGAAAGAAGTTCGTTTTTTAGCGACATGTTGTGATAATAAATTTTATGAAACAGAGAAATGCTAGAAGAGTCGCGTCGGGACTGTAATGATTGTAATGATAAATGATTCTTCATTAGTGTCACGCTGGATGTTCGATGGTAGTTGCAGAGAATGAATCGCGCGGCTCGGTTCTGCACTTGCTCCAATGCGTTAATCAGGGTACGATTACTAGGGCTCCATACAGCTATGTTTCTATATCCATATGCTATATTTCTGGTATAATACAGTTTCCGTTTCTATTTTTATTTATTTATTTATTTATGCTCGTTACGCGACATCGCCTTGCGGCATAGAGTAGCGGGGGTACAACACGAAGAAAAAGTGAAAATGTACATATCATTGCGAGTATCACTGCACTAGACAATGATAATAATCGTCCCTATCAGACTATAAGTAGTTACATAACAGAGAAGGCATGTCATGCGCCTCAATGCTGGAACACCTAACCAAAATCGATTAACTTCACTGTCAAAACCTAACCAGATCGATTAATTTCACTGCCAATACAGCTTCCATAAGCCCAATCAGTAGTCATTACGTTACTGGAAGTAAAATCTCTCTTTCTTGCAAGAGTTACCCGTTTCTGTTACTTTTCCCTGCCCATGACTGCACGCTTTGTCTTTTTTGTCTCACTCCCTCATGTTCACATTGGAACGTGGCCGTCTCTGCGGAGAGGTTTAGCTTGTGAGCAGCGATTCACGGTGTTTCGCTTTCACTTTACGGCGGAGTTTCACTTTCACCGCCGTGAAAATAGTCCACGGCAGTGAACATACTTTATTTCGCTCTTTTCTTCACCGATGATCTATCGTTCTCTCTTCTTTCTGGCGCATTTTACCATACCACACATTATACACTACCGCCGTTATAACCCTTACAACGCGTGTCGTCAAATCGTTAAATTGAATACATACACGACCTCTGACATACTCGGAGAGTCGGGAATCTGACTCTGTTTACGTCAGAAGTCTGGCAACGTTTGCAAAAGGAGAAACCATGTGGGAAAACGCACACCGTTTTTCACCCTGGACAGAAAGCTCTTTCAACCCAGACGCCGCTTCTACAACCCCCGTTGTTGTGTAGTACGCGATTCCTTCCTGTGTACGGTAAATTTCACTAACGCTGTCGAGGCTCAGAGTTTTCTCCTGTGGGACTTCGCTATTCAAACGCGTCTGCTTTGAGAGAATCCATCGGTTGATTTCTCCATTCAAGTCGAACGAGCGAAGCGCGTTTAAATTTTAATGAATGCTTTACAGTGGAACGGCAACATCTGAAGTTCCACAGCGAACGAAGTTCGTATACACTTCTTGCTTTCTTCGCGCAGTGTACTAGATATTTACGTCTTTAATTTTATGAGGTCGGAAGGCACGCAGAAACAGAGAGAGGGAGAATTTGTGAGAGGGTACTTGGTTCAAGAAGAAGTGGACTTTGATGTTGCGTGGACGTTACATTCCGTTTGTGCGTCTGTCGTATGTGAAGTCTTATGAGAGGCTTTTAGCCCAGGGTGACGCTGGAAAGCGTAAAGCGTCGCTTTTGTATATTCGTTTTTGATGACGCTCAGAGAGGACAGTGTAGTTTCTTCTTTCTTTATCTCTCCCTCTCGCGCTATTTACGTCCCGCAAGTTTGCGATTGGGACGTCCATGTGTGTCCCCAAGCAGCACAATGTACTGAAAGTCGAGTGCAGTCGGGGTGGACGGGTAGTTGGAAGGCCTTGAACAGACCCGTGAAACTAAAGGACATTGATTAGCCGTGTACCGTCTACCCCCATTGCACTCGACTTTTAGTACATTGTGCTGCTTGGGTCCCTGCAGATTTGGTGCCTTCTGCTGCTTTCCTGTTCCGTAATTCGACCTCCTAGTTCGTTTTGCAACTAGTTGTCCAGATAGGTATGACACAGATATATGATAAGTAATGTTACTGGTTCCCGGATTTATAAAAAAAAAGGAACGAACAATATACTTCGTGAAAAGTTAAAGATATTCGTATTTATCGCAAAAACTCCGCTTTGGGGGATTCTAGTAGCCGAGAACCTTGCAAGAAAAGCCATGCCCTACTGACTGCTGAAGTTCGTTTCCTTTTTCGTCCCGAGTTTTCTATACACCGCTCGTTACCAGCCCGCCGCGAGAAGGAACGCTGGTTTTCTACTCAAATGTACTGCGCACGCAGAGTTTGACTCAACAATGCATGAAGCATCCGTGCGACGCCAGGGAGCTTAATCGCTTCATCGTCGTTACGGTCGTACGGTCGTTACGAGCTAACGAGTGGCGGGAAATTCGAAAAGGTGCCGGGAAATTCAAAACGATGTGCACGTGACACATTGTGCGTGACGTATACCACGCCCTTCACCTTATCGCGCGAAGAGCACGAGTGTTATCACGTGCCCTTCTCGTGAGTGCCCCGCCCCTCGTTTGCTCGTTACGCGTGCGAGCGATTAAGCGGTTACGTGGCGTAGCGGTTGAGATGATCGCATTCCGCGGCGAGACTGGGAGGTGAAGCGGGTTCGAATCCCGACATCGGCTGTGCTGCCTTGGGTTTTCTCTGGGTTTTCCGGCAGAATTTCCGGACGAATGTCGGCACGGTATCCCCCTTGAAGCCGGCCCAGGACTCACACTAACCCCCCTGTCCCCCCCACTCCTTCCAAACTGTCCTCTCTCCATCTGTCCACATCTGTACACCACCCCTGTCCCCCACTCCTTCCTGCTGTTCTCTCTCCATCTGTCCACGTCTGTACGCCGCTCATAGCCACAGTTGCTTCGCGGTGCTAACATGGAATTTAAAAAAAACACATCTGTACACAGCTCACGATCAAAGTTGCTTCGCGGCACTAATACGAAATTCAAAAGATTTTTTTTTTTTTTTTTTTCGTGCGCGAGCTTTATCCTTACTCAGAGGCACCTCGACATTACATTCACTGAACAGGACACCTATTAAGTGACTCTACTAGACATGAAGGCTTGGGATGTTTCTACAGGTTGCGGCACTCAAGTGTGCCATATTTCCGTCACTTCATCAGAAAAGAAGATAAAGTCCAACTCGCCTGAAATTTTGCACAGTGAGAACCATTTTTCCTGAAGACATCTTTTTCTTTCTTTTTTTTTTTTTTTTGTTGCATTCCTTGCGGACGTCATCTGTTCGCGCACACAGGAGCTAAAAATTGTTCGCACTTTTGATCCCATGCATTTTCTTTGGCCTATTCCCAGTTATTTTGGGGACACTTTTTTGGGGGAACCGCGTTTCACAACGAGTTTCGCCACATCACACACGGAATGTCCGAATTTGGAGAGATTCAGACCGGCAGGTGATCGTGATAGAGATGTGTCCTTGTCTACAAGTTCTGTAACGCATGTAACGTTAAGTGTCATGTAAGTTGTGATTTCTATGCGTTACGTTGCGTCCTGCTTCTAAATGTGAGGCATGTTGGCAGCATAGCGGCCTTGTTCGTTCGTTGCACTAATGACGGAATCCGCGCATGGATCATCAACCGCGACGGACGCATGTACTAGTTTTGCCGTGCATCACTTGGCGCTACTCCTGCACTTGACGTTGACCCAATTACGTTTTTTTGTGTGTGTGTGTGGTGTATTTTTATTTTATTTTATTTTTTCTGAGTAACTGGCGCAAAATTCGGGAACGACTGTGTTGCAGCTTCATACAGGACAGCGTCGCAGTTGTAGATTGCGTCCGCGGAAACAAGCGCACATGGCGCAAACGACACGACATTGTACCGGTTCCTTCGCATTGTACGAGTAAACGAGTTGATAGTGGAGCTAGTCTGTCTGTCTGTCTGTGTGTATGTGTGTGTGTCGATTTTCTACGGCATATGCTACTGTGACTCCTACACTTACATGAATGATTTGAGTTTGAATATGCTGGGTGCGTGACGTAACACTGACCAGAATTTTTATAAAAACGCTATGAGAGCAGCACAGATATTGTTTCTGCAGTTGAGTTCTTGCGGCCATAGGCGGACATCCTCTCGAAGAAAGTGTGCAACTACAAGATGACTACTTAACTAAAAATCATTCATTAACTTTTTAAATATGAGATTTCGGGCAAAAGCGAGATGGCAGATCGAGAGACTATCCTTGTTGCAAGCCATTTCACGTTTAACAAATCCCGCAACACGCACGTGCGGTAAGATATCCATCCCCGAATTTTTATATGCAAATGAGCCGCAAGCGAAACAGCGACGACCGGGAACGCGGGAAATGTAGCCAACACCTCTTGTCTCTTGTGCGCTCTTTCATTGACGTCATACCCTTATCCACAGCAGGCCTTCCTGTGTGACGCTATGTCACTTGGGGCGCAGGCCTTCTGCTATCTATAGGAGGTGTAGGTACAGGGCTCATTTCACGCACGAGCACCACGTGATTTAGAGCGGTGGAGCTAATTGGGAGTAGGTGCCGCTCAGCTGGCCAGATAAACCGCTTTCCGGTTCAGATAAGCCCGCCGTCGGCGAGGATGATGCGCTTCTCAGGCGCACATTCAAGAGTGTGGGTCTTCGCGAGCTTTTTCGCGATTCCGAAGTTCGCGATCTCGGGAAACGAGGCACTAACAGTTGCCGCTGTAAAAGTGCGAACTTGCGCGAAGCACGGAGAGCCGTGCCCTCTGTGACCCCACCTTGATAGCGTTTTAAATACGGTCGTTGGCCTTCGCCGCTGTTGAAGTAACGATGGTTCGTCTCTCGACTCGACGAACGGAGGAAGTATTTGAAGGCTGTCCAACATCGTCCGCGGCGGTTTACCCAAAGACTTGAAGGCGGGGGGAGCTTTGACAAATAACCCCGTCGGACTACGATCAAGTGACGACGTCGAAGCGTGTCGTGGCGAACTTTGGCGGGCGGCGCGAAACGCGGCGGCGGCTGACTGAAGTTTGCGTCGGACTGTAAATCAGCCTTAAGTTTTAGGGCATCGTACGCTATTGTACTTGCGTACTCTCGAAGGGAGACGGGCAACGGGCGAGAAGGGAGACGGCCGTTTCCAGCTTGTTTGCTCGCATCGGCACACCGTATAGTACGTTTTAGTCCGTTTAGTACGTTTGAATTGCAAACTGTTGGATGGGACATGCGCAATGTCTGGGGCGCAATGGAACGTTTTGGTCTTTTTTGTATTGTTGACTCTATGAGATGCCCAACAAGCTTTTAGAAAAAACATATTGCCGGGAACAGCACGGCAAACCACAAGCTACACTCTTAAAAATGAACTTCACCGCCGGTCCTAGCCAACCATTATCTCGAATGATATCATTATCTGGCCTGATTTGTTGAAAACGGGGGGCGTACGCCTTTTCTGTGACAATTATGAACAGTAGAAGTGTCACAGAAAAGGCGTACGCCTCCCGTTTTCAACAAATCAGGGCAGACAACGATATCATTCGAGATGATGGTTGGCTAGGAGCGTGCTATGCGGTGAAGTTCATTTTTAAGAGTGTGCAAGTGTATTATCATCAAGTAGGAGAACTGCCTATGGAGGTAGCCCCTTTTACACAGACTCTATGTTACATACCAGATAACAACGCTCTCAAGATGAGATTGCTGTTTGTACGTGCCATACCATGTGAACAATCCTTGCTTCCAAATCAATTGCTGGTAGCCCAAATATTTGCGCCACCCTACTCCAAAGTAAAAGCGGAATATGTCACCGCAAAAAAAAAAAAAAAAAATGTTCTGCGGTCTCGACATGTCACAAGACAGACAACTGTCCGTACGATATATAACAAAACAAAAAAAGGTGCGGATGTTCATGGACTGGGAGCACGTCATGGGCCAGTTTCCACTGTAGACTAGCGCGCCGTGCATCAAGCCAGCTGGCAGCGATACGCCGCCTGGCGTATTTCGTTGGTGCTGCTCGCTTTGCGGGACCCGATAGTCCCGCAAGGATATCGATCCTCCCCAACGTTCCAGGTAGGACAGGCCTTCCAATCTTGCATTCAAGAGAGCTCTTCTTGGAGTGTCTTGACTACGAGACACCTTGCCCTCTGTACAAGTAGCAAGATGGGAGTCTCTCGGCGACTCTGAACAAGAGCTTGGCACCTGGCGAGCCACAAGACTGATGATCCGCATGTGGTTAGCAGGACTCGCATGCGACCGTCGGGCGAACGCAGACGAGGAAAGGTTTCACGAAAATCTACGGGGCACCGAATGCGTGTGGACCTTCGTAGATTCTGCCGAAAAGCTTTGGCTACACGACAGTCATAGACGACATGCTCGTTCGACTCGGGGTGTCTGCAAAAGGGGCACGTAGAGTGGGGTACGATTCCCCAATGTCCCAGTGGGTCACGGGTAGGCTGAACTTTCCGGGCGACCCTCCAGAGTATCTCCTGAAGGTCGCCAGGCAGCCAGGACGGAACGAAAGTAGGCCACCGAATTTGCGCACCTCGTATAGCGCGACGGGAGGGTCCAGCTGTGGAAGGTACAAGAGTGGCCATACGGAGCGGTGGTGCTATTCCGGGGTCGACTGTGGGAATTGCAACGCAGACTTGTTGAAAGAATCGCACTATTTTTGCTTGGAACCTTCCAAGTACCTCAGCGCTTGAACTGTTGTTCAGCTGGGCATCAGGCTCGAGGTGGCGACGAAGGGGGCCTAGCCAATATATTAGAAGTGCCTGTGCAAGGGTGTGCTCCGATGACAAAATGCGCATTAAAGTACGTGTCACGCTCCTTGAACGGCACGTAGTTCACGTACCAGGGACCGTATTTTCTATTTGGGAGGTAAAGTGGAAACACATGTATCCCGTCCATACCTTCCTTGACACCTTTGCAGCCCCACGGCTATGGAACATGTGTTTTCCCTTAAAAGACACCCAGGTTGTAAGTTTATGGCATTCGTCGGCATGGATCCGTCAAAGGGGCATATGTGCACCCCGACCGACGCATTGTGTGCGACTAGTTAGGGAAGAGGGACGAAAGAGACAAGGCGACGGAATTTAGCCAGAGTAAGTAGTTGGTATTGGGCCACCTCCTTGAACGGTCAGCTTTGAGCCGCGTATCGGGCGCAGCGACAAAGTTGGCATCAGCATTGGGTTGATGTGAGCAAGTGCATCTCGTTCGTCCGTATTATTTGTGCATCAGACTCTTCTGTGAGTTTTTGTGCCGTGCCTGCAAGTCTCTTTACGTCGCAGCAACTCCCTCCGTCGCACCTCAGCAAGCATCTGAACATCCGCTGACCACCACCAGGAACCACCGGACTTACCGTAATATAAGTTTAATCCATTCTTCCGAACTATAGTCATTAATTCCACACGATTGGCTGTGTTAGCTGTACATCGTTACTAGTTTATGTGTATAAATGTTTTGTTTGATATTGAATACGAGTGGAGTGGTGTGGTCATTCACTGATCGGCGATAAAAAGCAATATCTCTATCCCAACATCGTCAGGGTGTAAGATTCTCCTTCTCATCCGTCCCTCTGTTCACACTCGGGTGTGACAGTACGCAATGCAAAACACTGACAGGCGATGGCAACATCCGGCACTGCCCAGCCTCCTCTCTGTAGAGGCATGCGGAGCATCTGTTGATCAAGAAGTGATTTTTTCCGACTCCAAAAGAACGAGAGGATCTCCGTGTTTATACGTGATGTTGCAGTGGCAGGTGGCAGAAGAACGTGGGCCAGAGACCATAGGTGGCCTAGAAAGACGCTCCGGAGGAGATATATGCTCGTTCTCTGTACGAGAAGTCGTGCTGCGCGACACGAGTCCTGGATCTGCCGAGTGGCCAGTGTCCAGTTGCGAGGCGTGTGGCCATCTTGATAAAAAAACACACCAAGGATGCGCATGCCCGTGCAGTGTTGCATCGGGAAGTCATGCTTGGCGTAAAACGATCCAAGAGGAAGAATTTTTGACTTTCGGGTATTAAGTTGACTGCCTGACACTGCTGCTATTGCTCGTACAGCTGCAGGACTGGCGTTAGCGAGCACCGGTCGTTGACGACGACGTTGACGACGCGGCATCGGAGCGGAAGACCAGCCACACAGACTGGTTCCAGACAATGGGCGTGGGGATTATCATCAAGCAGGAGAGCTACCTATGGGACAATGGGCGTGTGTATTGTCACCACGCAGGAGAGCTACCTATGGGACAATGAGCGTGTGTATTGTCATCAAGCAGGAGAGCTACATATGGAGGTAGGCTCCTTTACACAAACAGGAATGGTGTGTATTGTCATCAAGCAAGATTGTATTGTTGACTGATTAGATGAGTCCCAAAATTAGTGAGCCCATCTTCCTTATCTTTTAGCCTACCACTCCCTATAACTACCTCAAGAGATAACTCAAGCTGTAACTGAAGATAACTACCTACGGAGGTGTGTATTGTCATCAAGCAGGAGAACTTGTATCGCCAACTATAGGATGGGACAAGCTATGGAGGTGTGTATTGTCATCAAGCAGGAGAGCTACCTATGGAGGTAGTCCCCTTTGGACAGACACTAACTTGTTGTATTGTTGACTCTATAAGATGAGCCACAGACACTAACTTGTATCGCCAACTGTCACACACTAACAGACACTAACTTTGCAGCAGGGCAGCCTTTGCTGTAGAAATGCATATAACACATTCAGCAGTAGCGAGCACATAGCTGCTGGTACATAACGTCGGCATCGTTATTCAACTTTCATGGTGCGCATATTAGCTGGTCATCGCGATTAGAACGTTGAAGCAATCGACAGAGACTTAAATGCTCTGAACCTTTAATGTCCTTGACGTCAGCCAGTCTAGTCGCACGCATTGTGACCAGGGATCGGAACCGTTATTTTTTTCGGTTCGAGTTCAGGTTCAGGCACATTGGTTCGGTTCGTGTTCAGCTCCGCTGCACCACAGAATATCGGTTCGAGCCGGTACAGGAAAGTGAATGTTGAGAAGGTTGCCATGGGGTTCCTTATGATCCTCAAATAATACAAATATACTTTTGTTATTGTTGCTCCCGGCACAGCAGTGGATCACACCAACACTGCGTGTTACAGATCTACGTTTCAGGTGCGACGTTACGGCAACATACTGTACCCTCTATATGCTCCGCGTCCTGCTACGTCTGATACGTTTCCCTGATACGTCTCCTCCTCAGGGACTGGCCGTTATTTTCACAGCCCTTGTAGTCTGGACGACAACTGGCGAGTTCGGGCAACTTTTTTGTTTTTGTTTATTTATTTTTGTTTGTTTTATTTATTTATTTATTTTTTGTCACATCCCGTCTGCTCTCGCCAGTTTTGCCAGATCTCGAATGTTCACGGTGCGCCTTGCGAGCGCCAGGAAGTTGCCAGCTAGCACTTTTTCCGCACGGCCTCGAAACGATCGAGCAGCAGGTTGCCCAACTATATCCGGTGTCGTCACATCCGCGCTGCAGGGGTGGCGGATGCTCTGATTGGCCCGCACGTCGAAGTTCACATTGTTTAGCAGACGACGGAGCCCGAAGACGGGCGACCGCGATGCCCCTAGCGGGATCCAAGCGACTAAAGCCGCTAGATTCCTGGCACTCATTCTCGTGTGGCAAAGGTCACGTTATCCAGCTCGGGTGCCAACCTAGCAATTTCCGAGCGCTAGGCCGTTTTCCCTTGAAATGACCACCCGCGTTCGCCAAAAAAAACGTGTACAAGGAAGCCTACGGCTGACAAAAGGAAGAAGACAAAATAAAACGCGAACAATGGCGCTTCTTGTCGTTTCTGACCACGTATATTCATATATTCAATTGTGCCATCTAATATTACGTAGCGTGCACGCTCAGTGTTGGCTCAGGCCCCTTGGACCAGACGGCGCCTTCCTGAACGCGCAGTCAGAAACTACTTTTTCCCCTTTGGGAGCAAGAAATTTGACTCGCCATAGCACTCATAGTTGCTTATTGTGAACGGGCTCATTATTTCATTCCCCACATCACCACGAGGAATGGGGTAGAGTATCACCTCCTGCGATGAAGCCCCCATTCATCATCTTAAAATAAAATTGTTGTTGTTGGCATGCCATAGCACGATCTGCAACACAATTGTGTTTAGAATGTCATTTCAGCTCGCATTTGGTGTCCGAAGTGCCCGATTACGATCGGCGTTACTTCAGTTGGTTTATGGTCATAGTTTACGTTGTGCCAATAAAACACGAATAAGAATCATCATCATCATCATCACTTCAGCTTGTGAAATCAAGCACAGCAGGCCCTCAAAACTAACACAGCTGAATGAACGCAATAGCTACGAGGAGGAAATACCTAATACTTCGCGCATTTGGGTTGCAGTTCTGTTTTGTTCAGTTGCGGTTTCGAATTTGTTTGGCAACACGGCTCAATCCGCTGTGTAAGTCGTAGTTCCGATCTCTCACAATGTACATTACGTCTGAACCGTTTCGCGAACCGGTAACCACCTAATTTTTTTCGGTTCAGTTCCGGTTCGGTTCAACGCGAGAAAAAAAGGTATTGTGGTTCTGTTCGGTTCCGGTTCAGCGAAAAATATGGGGTTTTAGCAGTTTTCGGTTCGGGTTCAATTTCGGTTCCGATCCCTGATTCTGACACTGGCCAATGCGGTGCCCAAACGGTAGTCTCTCTACTATTGGTGGTGATGATAGTAATGTTCGTCCCCACGTGGCTTCACGTCACAAACGGCCGTGCGTCCTGAGCCTACGTCACAGGTAATAGACCTCTACCCGAGAAACGTCATCATGACGTTGGTAGACAGACTGAAACGGAAACAAATCGGAAGGGGAGGGCTGGATTCCACGAATGGGCACTTGTTACCGCTGCCGCCTAATGAAAGAAATGTAGGAACGAAGGTCGCGTCCCTTCCAGGGACTATCGTAGTCCCCCCAAGACCGTGGCTTTCGGGCGCGACCTTGTTCCCCTCTAGCTTCGAGCGTACTACAACACTACCAGATTGGTGGCGCTGTCGAACACTATGACGTCATTTGTTTACAAACAGGGATAGGTCCATTGCGCCAGCATTTGCCTTCCAGTGTATGATGAGAACCCAGAGAAAACATCGAGACAGCACAATCGGTGCCGGGATTCGAATACGGGTCACCTACCTGACCTCCCCCCCCCCCCCCCCGGCTCACTCTCTGGCTACAGGTGTTTATATTCGAGAAACCTCACGTGATTGTATGTAAGGTTCAGCAGCAGGTAGGTCCAGGGTTATGCTAAAGAGAGGAGTGTGGTGGGTTCGAATACAGCCACCAGCTTTGCTGTCAGAGGATCTCCCCCTTGGGTTTTCCTTCGTGCCAAACCAAACCTCGACACAGGTGGTTCCGAAACAGGCCCAGGAAGAATACTGAGTTACTGTCCTATATTCATTGATGTTGTCCTTTGTCCAAGTGTCCGTCCCTGCAACCTCTCCTGGTCACAGACACTTCGCGTTGTTCCCCAGCAGATTAAGGAAGAAAAAAAAATAACGTTTTCAGGTAGTGGCTATTGAGCAAAGACTTTCGAAAGTGAGTTTCGTGAAATGTTTCTTCGTTACCAGTGTGTTGCATTAAAAACGAAACTGATAACTACAAGCATATTCTACCTTTACGAGAGGGCGAAGCAAGCCGACAGGTTCAAATGAATCAATGTCACATCTTTGAGTGCAAATGCATAACTAAAACTCTTTTAATGCATGTCAGTACAAACTTTAAAGCCAAGAACGATGTGAAGAGTGGACACTCGTGTATTTATCCATTATGCATCCGTGCATGGGACATTGGTGTACGTCGATGCCGAAGCCATTCCTTGTACCAGGCTGTCCAGCTGTGGTTCCACTGCTCGCAGACGACAGACAGAAGGGGAACCTTTCGAGAAAGGTGATCCATCCCCCAATATTTGAACGTCGTCACGAAGCGAAATTGAGGGAGTTACCCACGTGCACGTGACGGTAACAGAACACGCGGACGGGACAGCCCCATTCCCCCTGGAAGGGGGGAAAGGGCGGACGGGGCAAACCTTGTATATTTTACATATATCCGTGCATGTGTTGGGTCGGGGGTGGGCTTTTCAATGCGGTGCAAGGACAGCACAATAGGTAGCTATCGGCGGGGGACCCTGTTTTGTGAATGTATTTATTTCGCGGCGGCGTTCATTTGAGTTCCTCTGTGAGTCTGTGTAGCTGCGGCTGTTGCCGTGCGCACGATTTCGGGAAGGTCGTCTGCATTTTAATGTGCGTGCTGGATAGCGGTGCTGTTGTCTCGATTGTTTTGAAGCCGTGGATGAAGAACAGGTTGGTTGTTTCGCAATTCACGATCTCTATCTGTATCCCCGTTATCCATGCATGGGAACGAGATTATTTTTCGCGGTAGCTTTATTGTTGGAGTAACATTTTGCGAAACCAAATGGGTTCCTCGACAAGCGTTCTGTGATGCCATTCTGAAATGTATTGTCGGCAGGGTGATGCTTCTGTCGGCTGTCAACAGCCCATGGTCCCTGAGCTCACTGTATATCATACGTCATCGCTAAATATTTGCGACTGTTACTCTGATGCTGGTACATGTTTACATCAACCATACGTATATGAATCCGCTTTACGTTACCTTCAAGAAGAGTATGTGGTTCAGAGCTTGAGCGACTGGGAAACTAGTTGCAGCAGAAATTGTATGTCCTTCAAACGTCTCTAGGGACGCGGATATCTGTAGAACTAACGGTACGACGGCGTTATTACGTTCGGGTTGTATATAGACCCTTGCCTGTGAGCGTTGTGCCGACAACTCAATGCTATACGGAACTTTATCGTAGTAGCGTTAACAAATTAATTAGGACTTAGTCTGGTTTCCACCGTTGTTGCACCATCCGTGAGGCGCCGCTCATAGTGAGGACCGAAGTCCTACGGTGTCCAAAAAGTTTAGGAGTGCTTCTAGGGTAGAGCGTTGATGGGCTAGATTTCTCTGTGGACCAAGCAATTTTGACACAGTGAGGGCGAGAGTCCAGCTGATTTCTGAAAAAAATCTACTGCAATGACGAAAGACATGTGGACGGTCAGGCGCAGCTATCTTTTAAATGGAAATATTGCGTTATGTAGATTCCCGTTGTCCAATGCTTGCCTGTACGCCTAAATTTAGCACACGATGCCGTGCGCTTTGGCATCTTGATCTTTCAGCCCTGGTTAGCCCTACGCTGACATAAGCTGGCAGCGGACATTACACGATTTAATTATATGATTCACAGCATCTATTCTTGTTCTTTCTTTGTGAATATTCGAGTCCATTTCATCACGTCTCGTGTCCGTTATTTTCCTAAAAATCAAGGAAATGTTACCTGCTCCACATTTTTTTACGTCCATTTTGAAGGCGAATTTTTTTCGTGGCTTTAGCCGCACATTTCCTATTTGGAGTTAGAACTATTTAGCATAACTAAGCATATATTATAGTATGCCTAACACCCCCCTTAACTTTCAATAAGTTATTAATTACTCGAATTCACTTTAAACCTCAGCCCAAGACACAATTATGCGTATCTCTATATTACTCCGTGATCATCCGAAACAACATATAAAATAACTAGCTACGTATACTAAGTATTATGGTTGATAATTTAAATTGCTTGAGATATACGTTCTAGTTGGTATTTTTATCCCGTTTCGTGGCCACAACGACTTGTTACACTTCAGCATTGATATTGATTGATCGTTGCATATTTGAAGTGATGTTCGTCTGAAGATCCTCTTTAAACGTACTCACTTGCAAGTGTACTGGCTAATGAATATCTATTGTGAATACTGTTACAAGTTACTGTCATCCCCTTTGAAGTGTGAGGAGCTAGCTTCTGTAATAAGCATGCAAAAGACCTCACCCCTCTTCGCCATACTGACCGCGTTGAACCACATAGCGGTATCACCGCCTGGCGCTTGGGTTGTGTTCACGGACAGTAAGGTGGCGCTAGAAGTTCTAGCAAATTATTGTTCCAGAACAATCGGCGGCCTAGACACCATGATAGTCGCAATATACAACCGACCTCTATCCTTTGGTCATAGCCTGTGTTTCCAATGGGTACCCAGTCACACCGGCCTACACGGAAACACCCGCGCAGACGCCTTAGCACGTCGGGCACATGGGGACGGCACCTCCAATAACTGTCTCCTACCACTTTCAGCCTCATCGTGTCGGTTACAGACACAGCGACTCCGTCATAACGGCACTCGGCAGTTTCAAGAGGACGCTGTCCGACTGAACGACCATCTCCGGTCTATCGACCCGTCGATGGATTTCGTTGCCACACACCACTGCTCGCGTCAAGAAACGTCCATTCTACACCGACTACGCCTTAATGCCGCCAGGACACCTCTACTTCTCTGTAAAATGGGTCTTCTCCAGTCGCCCAAATGCCTCACTTGCGCTGTTGAAGCTGATGTGCCACACCTTCTCCTCGACTGTCACAGATTCGACACCCCTCGAGCCACGCTGAGACGACGCCTGCTCGAGCTGCGGTGCACGGACTTTTCTCTGGCCACTCTGCTCGGCCCAGTACGAGATCACACACAGCGGTCTGTCACCAAAGCAGTTCTGACTTTCTTGAGAGATTCAGGTCTGATGAACAGCCTGTGAACTCAGACGTGCAACCTCATTCTTCTGTGCCCCACTCTCATCCTCAACGCATTAATTTCATGCTTTCCTTTTAAAGTCATCTTCTGTGACTCATCTCATCATTCTTTCACCGTTTGTTAGTCATCTTTTTTTTTGTCATCTTTGTCTTTAATCTACCTCATCCTTCTTTCATCATTTGTTAGTTTTTCGGTATTTCCTAATTCTTTTTCTGTTTCTTTATTTCTTTTTATTTATTTATTATTATTTCTTTCTTTCATTCCTATATTTTCTTTTATTTATTTATTATTATTATTTCTTTCTTTCCTTAATTCTTATCTTTTCTTTTTATTTATTTATTATTATTTCTTATTTCTGGAATAGCAAGCCGACGTCCCGTTTGGCTGACCTTTCCCCGTTTTTTTTCCTTTTGTCTAATAAATATATCCCCCCCCCCCTCTGAAACTAACTACCGTTTGAACTAACAGCGTTTGATCAAAGTTGTCTCGCGACGTAAAGCCACGAATTTTTATTACTAACAGCGTTAAAAATCAAGAAATAATAAAAATAACGAACTATGTGAAAGCTTCCCTCGATACCCCAACAGAGTATTTATATTGTAGAAGTTTTATGACCAGAATTCAGGTTTTTCAGCTTCGTCATAAAAAAAAAGAAAAAGAGAAACGAAAAACGTGTGCCGGTAAAATTGAAAACAATTAGGATTTATCCGGAAAACTCGGGTTCTGGGGTTCCAGAAACCGAGAACTGGCCGAGACAAGCCATCCCCTGTCACCGGATGACTTTGTTCGTTTCTTTCTATGTCCCGACTGCCTCTAATTGCGGGTTAACACTTAACAGACCCCAGTTAAGGAAACGTAGCTCTCTCGACCCAAATCCACTATGCAGCTGTCCTGCACTTATAGGAACGATCTCGCAATGCGCGTAATATTTATGTATAAATGCAAGTAGACATCCGTGCATTGCGTGCGAACCGCATGCGTTTCTGAGAGGCAACTTATCATTTTCTCTGATTATTTTTCTCGAAATTTTGCACAATGACTCAGTTGTAAAAAAATAAAAAAAAATAAATAACGACAAAAATATCGGAATTCTCGAAAAAATTGTAAAAATCCTCCCGAGTATGCAAAAAAAAAAAAGAAATAAAGAAAAAGAACCTCTGGAACACAGAACCCTAGAGCTATTACTTGAGCTAGAGATGAATTTAAACGTAGAAAAATGTGTACAAATGACTGTCTACGAAACAATCACCAATTTTGTCTTCCTATGTTATAGATAGCGTTCCACTCACAAAGGTTTCCAAACATAAATATCTGGGCGTCATCCTCTCGTCAAACCTAAGTTGGACAGCGCATATTGATCATATTGTTGCCAAAGCGTCACGCAAGCTCCGGTTCCTGAAAAGAAATATGTGTTATTGTACTTGTGCGACTAAACTGACAGCATACAAAACTTTAATACGTCCACTTCTAGAATATGCCGACATTTTCTGGGACCGATTTATGCAAGTCCTAATTGATTGTCTGGAATCTGTCCAGAAAAAAGCCTCGCGTTTTATATATAATTCGTACGGGAGGGATACCTCGGTAACATCGTTGTATGAAGCATCAGACCTGTTACCTTTAGCCTGCCGCAGGCAAGTAAGGCGTCTTCATTTTTTTCATAGTATTGTACATGGTAAAAGCGGCCTTAAATTCGACGACTATCTTAAATTCAACGAGAGTCGTACCACCAGGCAGAAACACGCTAACCTCATCAGTGAGTTTCGTTGCAGAAAGCAGTTGTTCAATTGTTCTTTTTTTCCTCGCACTACTCGCGAATGGAACAAGCTACCACCACAACTGACGTGCATTCCTGGCTCCGCAGCTTTTTCTAAGGCAGTTATTGACCAAATAAGCATGTTGAATTAGGCGATCACTTGCTTTCTTGTGCTATTTTCGCTATGTTAGGCTCTGTCTGAGCCAAATTGATGCTGTCTCTCTATGTTGCTCATTGTGCTCCCTCTGCCTTGGCCCTCAACTGATGGCCGGCAGTATTATCCAAATAAATAAATAAATACTCACCGAGAAAGTAGCATTCGTAATGGTGATCCGTAAATCGATCCGGACAGAACGGATACACACCTCAGCCACCAGGATCAATAGAGTGCATCAACCTGTCCAAAACGAGCAGCGTGATTTTCTCTTTATTGCCGAGAAACATCGCAACACAGTGTGTAGGGGCCAACCGTCCGAAGTATAGGTGATATATACGGCCAACTCTGTTTCTGCTTCATGCCTGTTTATCTGTTCGTACAGTGTGGGCCTCAGTTACGAAGATGAATGCACTTTTCCAGACTTCCGGAAACCTTTATAAATGAGCTCTAAGCGCAGCCTCCCATTTATCACCTCTCGACCAACACACATCCTCCTCGCACGGCCTATCCATATCGTAGAAATGGTTTTCCGTTTTCCGTTTTTTTTTTTATTATCTGTTTCTTTTATCGCTCTCTCGTTGGCTTCCGTAACTGCATCCCCGTAATATCTGCTGAGGTGGTTAAGGCACGGATCGCTGGCACCTGCTCTGGTGTGAATCGTGTATCCGCGCGAGCGAACTTATCCGGCGCTGTTTCGGCAGAAATACGATAGTGCGAAAAGAGAAACGTCAAAATTAGTTAGGTGCACGCGACCATCTGAGCCTAGCATCACTTCGTCTCGCGTATTCCCTGCGCCCACGAAGTATTCATTTTTCCCAGCTGCTCGTCTGCTAGTGTCGTCTGCTAACAGCAGACGACACTAGCATCCGATCGCTTAGAGCGCCCTCCTTCGCATTTTATTCCATCGTATTATTGCATCGTATCGCCAAGCGTTGTTCGGATACTCTTGGAGTTTCATACGCGATACAAGGTATATTTAAACAGGTAGCGCAACTCCCATAGGCCTCTGTGTCTTCAGAATGACGCCATGATTGAGACAGTCAGCGCCATCCATCCGTTGCGCGGACTACTACGATCGTAAATAAATGACGTCAGAGATGACGTCACTAGTATGAATAATAAGTAGTGCATAATTAGCCATGCACGTTTACATTGGCCCACTTCGCTTGCTTTGTACTCCCTTTTCAGCGCCCATGCAGTCAACAATACCAGACGAGAACACAGAAAAATAAAGCATATCAGGTTTAATGAATCATATCAATTCCAAATACATACAGTTATCACAGATTTTGACAACTCCAAACAGAAAGGCATCGTGATGACCATACAGAAATTAGGAAGGCTCACATAAGGCCCATTTCTCACCTAGAGCTATACGTACACTTAGTGATTAGACATTTACATTTATTCAATGAGTGGCCGTTATAGGTCCATTGCAACCAAACACGACATCGTTGCTGCACAGTCGGTTCCTGCTAACACTCACACTATCATGGCCACTCGTCCCATGACGAAATCTTTTTTTTTTTTTTTTCGCGGACCCATCAACAGGGGATGCATTGTATTCACCTGTTTATACGTGTTAATCTTGGTCTACAGTACGGAGATGTGAAAGTCGATTCCTGTTTAACCCAAAGAGTGTACGAACTCCGTATTAAAATGCACGGACACACGGTACGGATACAGAGACGCACGGATAAACACTCCCAACTGTGACACATGCGCAAAGGAGCAGGATACGGAAATGTACTCGAGTGGTAGATGATCTCGTATATGTGCACGAGCGGGGCAACAGAAAGCTTTTTCTATATTGAAATTATGAATAACCTATTAGTACACACACAAGCGACGCCCATGTTGCAAAGTTTTTCTGTTTACAACCGTACCTCTACTGTCAACACGCAGGATCGCTCGCGCCTCTTGCTGGTGGCCTTGCGGATGGGTCTGATTTGGTATTTTCGCTAGTTTTCGCTACCAGTTTAGATATACCTTGCGCGATATCTTGTATGCGCGTGCTTTCCTCCTGGATCTGCTGCACCGACATCCCGCCCGGCAAAGTCGTTCGTCTGGGTGCCCAGGAGACGGCGCTGTAGTGAAGACGATAGCTATGACGATTGTGCTAATCCGAAGTGATTACGTCTGCGTCAGTTCGTCGATTTATCTTTGAATACTGATATGTCAGGTGCATGTGTACTCTATCGTTTATCTCACTGGCAATGAAGCTTTTGCAGTTCCACTTACGGATGTGACGAATCTTTGACGTGAAAACGCTCGCACAAAAATTCCGCATCAAGCGACATAAAGTGGGAGGTTTTATTTGAGACAGAGAGTCTCAATCCATTTCGAAGCGGTGTTCCTTTCGATCAATAACCTCACTCCACAAAAACCTCGGAGTTGTCGTGAAACAGAAACCAAGTTGTCCACATGGACAGTTTCGCTTACTCTCTCTTCCACAAGTATCTCATGTGTTGCACGTTTTGCCATAGGATGCTGACTTTTCTGGGGGGTCTACTTTGCTGTAGAAATTGGGGAGCGCAGTGGCGCTCAGTGGGACGGACGGTGGGGGCCATTATTCGAGTAAAAAGCTGCTATAGAAACGGTCGCTATATGTAAATTATCTCTGGCCGATATAAACTATAAGTTTCTAAATTGTCTGGACAGAGTTTGTGAATAGCACTAGAAGTCGCGTGGCACTGTTTCCTGTAGGTCTCTGTTCGATAACAGCACTTTATACAAAGAAAAGTAGTTTGTGTAGTTGAATTTTAGTTTCCCTTTTGTTTTTTGCTACGAAAGCCATATACTGTTGATTTCAAACCAAAGGTTTGTGAATAGCACTAGACATCATGTGACACTGGTTCCAACGGGTATGTTTCCGTTCGAGAACAGCACTGTATACAAACATACGTGTTCTGTTTGTAAAGTTGGTTTTCTTTTTCTTTTTGATACGAAAGCCATACACTGTTAATTTCAAACTAAAGGTTCTTGCCTTTTCTCCACGACGTCACCGTTGGGCTCCACTCAAATCCCTGTTGCATTTATTTATTTGTTTTGAGCGTTGAACTCCATACCCCTTTGGAACAAGCCAATCGCAATAAGCCTTTCCAGCTTATCTTACCTTTCTTCCTGTTGCAGCTTTTTACGCCTTTTGCTGTTATTCCAAACGCCATTCTTTCTCTCTCTCTCTGGCTGAATCTGTTTCATCAGTATAAAAGCTATTACATCCTCTGCTCCTACAACCGGAGCAACCCCGGTCAGTGTGGGACGCCTTTCAAGACGGCTAAAAGCTAAAATACTTTCCTTCTGTTTTCTCTAGAAGGTTTGCTTACAGGTCCAACTTCGGTAGTAATATCTTCGAACATCAGTTGAAAAAAGTGGGATAGTTTCATCTCCTGTTTCCTTTTTCACGCTCCTGTCTTTTCCCTTTTTGTAACCTGAAAGATTGGTTCAAGATGGAGCTGTTTCGTCCCGCGCCTTGGTTGATTTCGTCGAATCTTCTTTTTGTATTTTGCCTCCTATGCGATGTCCTTTTTTCGAGCCCCTATGTAACGATATTTTGACACCGCCAAAAAAGAGAAAGATAGAGAGAGAGAAAAGAAAGAACGGGGATGATTTGATATATATTCGGAATTCCGCGAACTTTATTGAAGTACGGACGAGAGCCTGCTTTCTTCCCTATTTTTTTTTTTTTTTAGACACTGTGGAGTTTACAGTTCCATGCGATATTGAAAAGCTTTACTTGAGTTTCAGAACGGGATATTTTAGTAGATATTTATAGTGCTTTCACTGCGAAACGGAGAATAAGCGATGGCGATGCTAGTGCCCATTGAGGCCGCGCTGACCAAAAGGGATTGAGTTTGTCATTCATTTATTATTGTCGCTTTTTTTCTTCTGTTTTTCTTTTTCTAGCGCGCGGTAAAATTGGATTGGTTTTTCGGAGAGTTTAGTTTGGAGCGGTCCCTTCACGTGAGATATTAGTTTTAGAGGCTCCCACGAAGCCTTGTGCGTGGATTAAATCTCGTAGTTGTCAAGAGGTTTGCTCCCTTTATTTGCTTCGTTTTTGTTTATGTGGTTGCTGTTGTCGTTATTTACTGGTGGGTACTACTCCTACAATAAAGCTATAAATGAGGACCTATAGTCGTGTTCAACTTAAGAACTACACGTTTAAGCCCCGCCCTACACTTGTTCCTATTGGCTGCAGTAGCTAGCCGCATCACTCTACGTCGCGACAAGTAGTGCGCCGATAACGAAAATTTCGGACATTATAGGGACCTATAGGCGACACCTGGTGGTGCCTCAGTTTTTTTTTCTCTCTCTCTGGTGGAGTGATACCCCCGTTAAACGGGCAGACTTCAATGATCATTGAAACGAAATGTCACTGAGGCATGCGCGTGCGTGGCGCCATCAAGCGTGTAACCTGTCAACTTCTCAAACAGTAGGGTCCAATACTGGTCAAGAAGTTGACACGTTACGCGCAAGATGGCGCTACACGCATGTTCAATGGCCGTCGGATTCGACGACGATTGAAAGCTGCAAGGGGGAATAAGTCTCTTAAGATTCATGGAGAACACTGCTTGCCGCTGTTGCCTGAGTCCGCCGTGAATTGATTTGTTGCTTTTGAAGCATTTTTCTCCAGCTTGTTTCGTTTTTGTTTTTTCTGTCTATGTGATGCCGAGCTTTCTTTCCTTCTTTTCTTTTATGCACCGTGGACATGACGTTTCATTTTTCTTTATTTTTTTATTTTTTATTTCCATAGGTTCACTGTCAGTCCCAGCTTTCCTCTTTCCTCTCAATTTGGAAGTAATATTCCCAGTGATGGGCAAAGTGGCTGAAAATTGTACTTAAAGTAAAGTACAGTGTCCTTTGCAAAGTACTTTAAAGTACTCGTCCAGTACATTATAAATTTAGATCGTATCGCTGGGCGTTTCAACACTTGGAAAAGAGGTAATTATGTTTCGACTGTTATCTTTAGAAAGCTTTTAGCTGGCATTTTTGCCAAGTGCTAGTTACAGGGGAAAAAAAACAAAGAAAGAATAAGTTACAGTCGACTCAATAATATGAACCGAAAGAAATGATTATACGACCAAGAGTTTGCGTTTGTATTGCCAATTGGGTACTTAGTACTTGAAAGGAAAGTACAGAAGAAAAGTATACTTAAAGCACAGTTCAAAATACACGAAATGTAATCAACTTTATGTAAAGTACAAGTACTGAGAAATGTACTTAAAGTCATTCTTGAGAACTTGGTACTTCAAGCATACGTACTTCCCGTCACTGATATTCCACAGGTAAAACTGAAGTAGCCGGATAACTTCACGTTAGCGCAGTTCACCAATTCACTCACTTTGAATTTGGTGGTCATCTTTGCTCCCAAGTTATTGTTTTTAACATGCATGAATTATAGTAACGACCCACACCATTCCGGGACACATATGTCAGTGTTGCTCCTCAGACTTTTGCCTTGACATATCCTTAGGAGTACACCGTGATATCATCAATTTTAATTAGCTGTCAAATATACTTGTTGCTATATTGAACGCTTTCCATATCCGGCCGTGTCCTCCCCGTGCATTCGTTTATTATGCTACAGTTCAACCGACACGCCCTACATAATCTTGCACAAACATCTTGTATAAGGTCCCGTAAGCAATTCTCCATCTTCGAGCTAGTTATGATCCCTAGTTCATTTGATGCGTTATATGGCCTTTACGTTTGTTAATAGTGTGTCGAATCTTAATAATACCATGTAATGTCCTATACGGGTAATAAATGCGAGCCTGCACTAAATAAGCATGTTTGCAATTTCCTTTACTAAAGACTACACGTTGACACACTGCTCGAGATTAAGAGACCACAGTCAGGCGTTGGATCATCGGAACAGCATACGTTTTTGATATGCCAAAAAAGAAAAAAAAAGTACAGTGTCGTCTACTAAATTAACGTAACAATAATTTAAACCGCCTCAACTGTCTCCTCAGACGCTCACTGTATAGGAATAAAAACAGGGCACTCTGTGAGAAAATCATGTTATTCCCTTCCGATGGCGCTCACAAGACGCAGGTTGGCTGTCTCTATCTCTTCCGGTGCGATATGTGTACACTCATGTTCTATGAAGTGTACAGCTGTACTTTTTTTTTATCCGACACTGCCCTTGAGAAACGCCAGCTACATCCTCTCAAGAAGTCGGCAGCCAGACGTAATGATAACGTTGGCACGTTCCAGCCTTTTTCGAGAACTCTTCCCCTCCTCTCCACATCCTCACTATTTCGCTGCTCAGCGTAAGGTTCTAAACCGGAAAGCGGGTTTGAATTTCAAAGTAGAGCACCACATGGTTATGACACATAAAACGACAATCTCGCCGTTGGTCGTGTCGTGCTCACTTCGTGGCTTGAACTTGGTCGTCTTTTGTTCCGCGAGCGGTGTCAAGTAAGGAGCGAAACCTCGTTCTTCGTCGGGTTTGTCAGAATACGTGGAGCTCTCTTGAAGTGTTCAGTGGAGCTGCGAGCATCGTGGTTCAGCATTTTTCTTCGCCTGATAAGAAGGATTCTATGTCACTGGTGAAGAACGTGCGGTTCTGTGATCGGTGCATTAATGATGACTGATTAGGTTCTCGTCGAAACGAATGTGGATATTGCCGTTGACGTTGTCGACGAAAAACAGTGGGATAAACCATCAAGAACGCACGTTGGCTTGAAGTTACGCAAAGATGACGTCACAGTTGATGTCGATGACTGTGAAGTGTCCGTGTCTCGTGCATTAATAATAACTTGAAAATAAGCGCCGAGGCTGTGGATGCCAGGTTGTCATTATACGTTGCTCCAAGATTACTGTACTGTGCATGGAGACGAACTAGTGGGCAAGAAAAATAATGCTCCGTGCTGGTTTAGTACCTGATAAGTTTCCAACAACACTGGACAGTGAAGCGTCTGAATTAGCGGCATAACTTTTGTCTCAGTGCCATCCTCCTGGATATTTCTTCGCTGCCAGTGTTCTTTGTGGCGAAGCGAGTGCACGCTATTCCGTTCGCAATAAGGCAGCCCCATTTGAAAGCCACAATTATTCCATCCTGTGCCAAGCGTGTGAGCTGACTTTGTCGAAGTGACCGTTGCGCAGTGTTGAACGACAGTGGCGTCATGGCGGCGTCTGTCGGGATGATGTCACTTGTTAAGAAGGCGTTAGTTGGCGCAATTGTGTGTTAGAAGATGACTGACTCAGCAGGGTCCGGAATGGAGCGGATTCTTTCTGAAAGTGACCAATCAGCGCGTCGGAAATTGCTCTACCGTTGGCTGCAGGACCAGAACAGTGGGATGGGAGGTAATGCATCACAGCTGGTCTCCAGATGCATGCTCGTCTTTGATTGTTATTGTGTGCCATCGCGTGAAGCCATTCAGGCGACTTTTTCAACTAGTATCTACGATACCTTATCTGAAGAAGATACTTGTGTCTAAAGGGCCAACGTCGACAGAACTGTAGTTAACTTCCGACATTCTTGATTTTGCACGCCGTGTTTTATTGAATCGTGCTCAGTTCTATATCTGGTGCTCTAAACTATAATCGTAGCACTAGCCTCACTTGAATTTGCGTAGTTACAGGTAAGGCTGTAGGGTCGCTGTTCATAAGTATATATGCCGCATTTTCCGGTGTATGACGCGCGCGTTATACAGTAAAAAAGTGTTCTGAAGAGGTCCTGCGCGTTATCTAACGGTGCGCGTTATACACGGAAATATTTTCCTGCAGAGTTCGTTTTCAGGTCGGTGACGTACAAATTCTAGCCTCTTCCAGGGTGTGCTGTGGCTTTCTCCCATATCTCTTAGGGTCAGTTGAGAAAACCGGTGAAAGGGCACTGAACTTCATAAAAGGTTAATGATGCTGCTTAAGGATGCTATTCAGCAGTCAATAATCTCGAATTTATTTCAGAAGAATGGCGTGATTGAGGAGGGACGCGAAACGGAAAGCTGAGAGGAGACTGAAGTATACTATGACAGCGACGCTGTTGCATCGAAGATTAACGGATTTGACTAAATGTGTTTCAAATATAGCATATGCATATATGATACACCGCTTTGGTTTATTGTGTATACTGGTGGCAGTACAGAACCTTGTAGCACCATTGCGGTGCGCGTTATACATCGAACCTTTTTCAAATTCGGCTCATTTTTAGGGGTGCGCGTTATACATCGGAAAATACGGTACATATACTGGTGAAATGTATTTCCTGACATTCCTCCCATGTGGCACGGTGCTTCGGAGTTTCAAAGCGTTCACTGCAAACCGTTGCAAGTTGAAGGTGAATAGTCCAGTTCTTTCTATTGCATACGTGTTCCGAAATATGCGTTATACTGCAGTTATTTTGGTGTCATGCGACAGGTGTCGTGCTCGTGTCTATAGGCTACATTTAGATTTAGAAACAAAACGACGGGACTTTTACGAGATGCATATCACTACAGGGGTGCCCTGCCATATATAGGTCGGCAGAGTATGGCGTGCGATGCGAACGCAACGTGTACTGGACAGATCCTGCCTCCCCAAAGGCTGGCTATAAAAATGGCGACGCCTGCTACCGGCGGCTAAGGCGTTTGTGGACAACACGATTGCTGGTTTGTACGTCCACACTGTAAGAAAAAAGGGTGTGAAAAGGAAGAAGGAAACTTCTATAGTTACCACCTAGGTCAACATAGCGTCTGATAAAGGGTGTAATAGGGTGGTAAAAGCAATTATCATATATCAAAATTGCTACAAAAAGGCGTACACCCCCCTCGCTCACCGAATCAGAAGCGGTAACCCTGCACTCTTAAAAATGAACTTCACCACATAGCACGCTCCTAGCCAACCATCATCCCGAATGACAACGTTCTCGCCCTAGATTTGTTGAAAGCGGGAGGAGGAGCCTATTTTGTGCCGTGCATAATGGACACAAAATAGGCTCCTCCTCCCGTTTTCAACAAATCAGGGGCGAGAGCGTTGTCATTCGGGATGATGGTTGGCTAGGAGCGTGCTATGTGGTGAAGTTCAGTGTGTCATTCGTAGGTAGCAGGTAGAACTTTGCAGCCTTTTAGGCACAACATATGCCACTATTACCTTCTAAAAGGTGTAACTGCCCCACCCTTTTTTCTAAGAGTGCAGTGCCTATGTCGTGTCGTCTCTCTTCGTTGTGCACTACACTGGGGGTTTTATAGTTTTTAGAGGTAGTACCAAACAGCGCAATTTTTAACTATATTTAACGATTGTTGTTTCTTTGTGTAGTTCTCTAACGTCGTTCGACCTCGGAAATTAGTTTTTTTTTTTATGCATTATTATTGCAGTAAAGCAGGTATGTTTGCTAACGTGGCCTCCTACCGCTGTCCACTTCCAATGATGCGGCAATGGCACCGGTGCTAAGACCCACCGAGCCGATGCTCTGCACTAAAATTTCCGAGGGAAAAGCTACCATGGCCAGAAGGTGGCGCCACATAATGTAGACTAGCAAAATACGCCCATCAAATCATTTTGTGCTGGCCGTGAAATGTCAACAACCGCCAGAACAGAATATAAATAAAATAAAACCTTGTGTATTCCGGTTTGATGCTTCTTTGAAAATCGCGGGCAAAAATAGGGTTTTATTTAAGAAGCCGTGATATCTGCTGGAGAAGCTTATTTTCGGGTGGAAAATAGAAAAGAAGAGGGCTTCTCGCTCTTTAGGTGAACACGAGATGCAGGGCGGCCAATGAGAATACGCCACGACTGAATTTGCTCTTTGGTGGTAACTTCATTTCCTGGGTTTTCCGTGTGTTACGCTAAGATGAAGATGATGCAAATCGAGGGGTAAAAACGGGTTCTACCGGGCTTAACCCTAAAACACAAGCTCTAAATATAAACAAAGTCATATGACCTCAACATTACGTTGCCGATTGCGCCTATCCAGGACAAGGTGGTCATTATGCCACAAGCGACTGCTTGAGAGTAGTTACAAATAGGCGATTTCAGATATTGCCCTTGTGCTCCGCACGGGGGCCCTCCTCGCCCAGGTCACGTGCATCGCGCAATGCGTCGTGGGAAATGGTTTACATTCGTGCTCGCTGCCTGTTGCTCGAGGTTGCGGGAGGTGAAGGAGAAAGAAAACCGAACCTGTTTGCGCTCTTCTTCTTCTCTCTGACTCATGAAAACTAAACCCCAAGATGCAGCGGGACTTTCGCAACACGGCGCTCTCTGGTGGGCCACCCATGCAATTTCTGAAATCGTCTATTTGACGTGTGCGGCCTGAGCATCCATATATGCATATCACAAAAGATATCATGGGCCCTACACCTGGACAAGGCATTTATACTTCCTTGTGGCCTTTAGACTGTACACTTCCAAGAGTTGAACACGTTGACATACTTTAATGCGCACTAGTCGATAAGGTACGGTGCCGGAACAGCTTGAACCCCCTGGCATTCATGCAGTGCGGGCTGAACTGCTTCATCTCTTACAGATGATGCTGATGATAATGGGAACAGGCAAAGACAGCTGTACGCTCACAAGAACTACACGCGTTTGCATTGGTATCGTTCAGCTAAACCGAGAGACCCCTGTTTCATAGAAGCATGTATAGCCCCAGGTAATTCATAAGCGTAGCTAAAGTCGCGCAGCTCTTTATTTTTATCGTCAATGTGAAATCAAATTGCTTGTAGGATCTTAGCATACGCGATGAATCTTCGTCGCCGCCGTAAGCCTAGACATTCGCTCACGGCATTTCAAAATCTGTTTCTCACCCGGATCAAAACATGAGTCCTTTTTTAGCCATTCTTCGCTGTGCTCTCTATCCGTATAACGCTGTCTCATTTGCATAGTTTTCCCTATTTGTGAAAAGAACCAGATTCTCCTCCTCTATAATGCATTTTCGTAAAACAAGCCACGCAGGTTCCGAAGGGAGACACATTAATCATCAAACTCGTTTTCTGGAATACATATTAGGCTCCAGAAACAGGAAGAAAAAGGGAGATGAAGGCTTATTCGCTTCCCTATTTTTCCCCTTTTCCGCCGTTCCGTCTCGATTCGTCGCGGGTTTTCATTCGCGTAATATCTCGCCAGGGGAAGAACATAAACTTTCCTTCTTCTTCTATCTCTCTCGTTCTCTGTCTCTCCCACGCACATTTGGAAGCAACGGAAACAAAACACAAAGTGGCGAACGTTTTTTGCATTTGGCTGCGAAGGAGTTCGAAATCCGTGTGGAAGAAAATCTCCCATACGTACTTCTGCATAGCTTCGTATCCCTGTCTGCTTCAGGCGGAACCAGACGAAAACGAAACGAAAAAGAAACGAAAAATATCTGCTCGCCCGCTGTTGCCAGACGTTTTGCGAATTCTGTCGAACTCTATCGGGAAAAAAAATAGCGAAAGCGCTAAAATGGCAGCGAATGAGCTCCGGTAATGGACGCTCAGGGAAAGCACGCAGTAGTTATAATAACGACGTGCGCGTACTTTAAATTCGTTTCTTCCGTCTCACGTTTTCGAGTGTTTCTTTCATTCCTGTTTGTTGCATCTGCTTCGCTCCATTACGCGAAACGTACCAACCATTAACTGGAAACGACTCTTTTTTTCTCTCTCTCTCTCTTTCTTCTCCTCTCCCTTTTAATCTGCTGACTGTAAAAATCACTGCCTCTTGAAGTTCTCCTTTTGGTTGCGTGTACAGTATAGCGCTATAGTCTTGTTTATTACAATGTTTATTATTTTGTGTAAATGGAAGGGTATACGGACGTGCAAGTTGAAAAATAGAACGGCATATGCAGGGAGTCAAAGTTAAAATCTTTCACTTCTTTTGCGCTTACCCTAGAGTCACTAAATAAGCTACGCTTCAGAGTACCGACACTGAGTTCCAAGAGCGAGCATGCGCCATCTTGTTTCCGCGCCACGCTACCCATATGCGCACGCGCAATGCGCACTTCAGCGCACGATGCCATCTATCGTGCGCGGGTGAAATGTTCCTTTCGTTTCCAAGCAGCAGTTGACGTCCTTGAGCTCATCTTGACATCCTCGGGACGCTCTGGTTGACAATACATGGATATCGCAACAACAATCATGCACGCTTCTCTATCCCACAGGGAGCATTATGTTAGCCGCCTTTGATCCTCAAATAGGGAAGATACCGGTGTGGTGCGGAAACAAGATGGCGCTCCTACTCTCGCTTGGACCTCAGTGTCGATACTCAGAAGCGAAGCTTATTTTGTGACTCTAGCTTACCCCGTTGTTGACGCATATTTACGACGGTCATTCTTTTCTTAGAAAAAGTCTTTTCTGACTTAATTTCAGTGCCTAAATTCTCGGGCGTTCTAATGGCGTCATTACATAGCTCAACGATCGTGATTTCTAAATTCCAGCTCTTTCTGCGGGCTGCCCGAAAATCACGGTCATAGCAACGCCCGAACGCGTCTCCGCAAGGTTCCGCCAGGGGCGCGACCAGATTCCCGTTACTGCCCGTCCTTTAACGAGGAACTGGTTGCGAGTAAATAGAGTGATCTCGCAAAAGTATATCATGTTGTGTCGTCATGGACGAATATTTTCAAACGATATTCCTATAGAAATACCTCTACCTCAACTACCTCCGAACTTCATTGTTAGTCAGACTGGACCCACCCAATTTTTCTCGCTCAGCAGAAGCTATAAGCGTAGAATCAAGTTCACAAGTAACAAAAGAGAATTCAAAGCACCATTTAAATTCCCTCCACGCACTTAAGAATATGAACATGGTTATTCCTTTCATCCTTCCATTCCCCTGTCTTCGCTCCCTTCATCCCTGGCCTATGTCTTCCCTATTTCTCCTGCACTGTGCTTACCTAAGCCTTTCTGTGTCTAGTAAGCCTAATGCCGCCTCGTTCCACCCGTCTGCTGCACGACCTGGCGGAACGAGCAAGCAGAAACGCCTGTACCGATCAGGGTACCGATTAAACGAAGCAAAAGACTGCGATAAGATGAAAAAGGGGAGGAAAAAGGTTACAGAACCTGTCCCTGCTGAGAAGGGGGAGAATTGGGGTAAGCGGGAATAAATGAGAAAGAGAATGAGGAAATAAGGATGGGAAGAGGGTGACTACTGGTGGTGGTGGTGCCAGCTGGTGCAAGCGCGTGGTGGTCGGGGTTATAACTTTGGGGAAGAAAAAGGATTAATGGGAAGAGGGGGCTCAGAAGACGGGGCGCGAAGTTAAGTACGAATTGCGGTAGAAAAGGTGACGTGAAGAACGCAAGTGTTTCAGTGAGGATTGTTACAGTGAAGATTTAAAATGCACGAGCTAAGAAGAGTGGAAAACAGAAGAGGGTTGATTCGTAGTTTGATACCTAGAAAAGATCCAGTGTTCTTTATTTATACTTCCGGTTTCCCTGCTGCAAACAAGCGGGTAGGCTGAAAGTATGTTTCCCAAAATGCTGTGCACAGTACCTTAAAGGCCCAACCGTATGAGGCATTTTTCGAGCGACAGAACGCTGAGCTTTTCTCAGCGGCGAGCGACGCTGTCGAAAGACGCCGAAAGCTAACCGCATGCAGCGTTTCTGACGGAAGGACGGCGTCCCATATGTGAATGTTTCCGTACGCTCGCAAGGAAAGGAACTCCACATTGCGTGAGAAACACTTTTATTACGAGCGAAAAAGTCTCAAACAAAGGTGCGTTTGAGTGATAACATATATTATAACGTGCAAGATACTACACCAATACGCACTCACGGAGCCATTTGTTGTGAATGCCGGTCCCGCTATTCACAAGGCGCCCAAATACACGGAGAGAACGCAGCATTTCAGTTGACGTCCTCAAGTGTGCAACATGTTGCACACGTCTCTTTGTGTTTTGCCTGTTGGACACTCACACAAGAATTACATTTTTAACATCCGCAACAATCCTCCGATCTTCTGTCGAACGCGATCCACTCGAGCAGTCTGAGCAATAGACCTGTACCGGACAAACGTCATCATGACGTCGGTAGACACTCTGAAACCGAAATAAATCGGAATGGCAGGGCTGGATTCCGCGAATGGGCACGTGTTCGCTGCCTCCTATTGAAAGAAAAGTAGGACCGGAGGTCGCCTCCCTTTCAGGAACCATAGACCGTGGCTTTCGTGCGCGACCCTTTTCGCCCCTAGTTTCGAGCGTAGTTCAACTCTACCAAATTGGTTCACTGTCGAACACTATGACGTCATTTGTTTACAAACAGGGAGGGGTCTATTCTGCGTGCCGCCATCTATGGGGTCTCCCGCAAACTGGCGCGACCGGATGGACCTAACCCGACGCTAATCCCCGATTGGCCACTAGCGCGCGTCGCCCCCGCCTTTCCGTCGCTCACCGCAAAATATCTACTCGGCTCGAGCTTCGGACGCAGCGTCGCGTGGTGTCGCGTTTCTATTGTTCGCCGCCGCTCTGGCTGCCGCTCGCCAAACGCCGCGGCAGATCGCTGGAGAAAACGCTGGAGAAACGCCTCATGCGGTTGGGCCTTTAAATGCAACCATTCGCCGAGGAGTGTAAATGTAATCCTACTTAGATTCAACGATAAGGCGGTTAAGTATTAACCCTTTCATGTGTGATCGAGGCAATGTACTGTCTAGATTGATTCTGATACCGATTTGTGTGACATTTTGTTTTCTCTCATGTGCAAAGACGACGATTGATGATAGTACAAAAATATGGAGATGTATACAGTTCATAAGCATGCGATCCTCTTTTTTTTTTTTTTGCCCCTTCTTTCTTTTCTTTTTTTTTTTTTTATGCGGGAAGTGGGGCAAAAGCCTCTGAAAGACTTTGTAGTGTCTCCTTTCATTTGTACTATATTATTATTATTTATTGCGTCAATGGCTCTTTCGGGCATTACATGGCGGAGGGGCAATGCCTTACTTTTAATAATTCATGCGAGATCAGACTCAATGCGATAAAAGCAATACAATACAATAAATATACAATCAACAACACAATAAATTATTATTCAAGATAATAAATGTAAGATAGATACCCGGAAATCTGCTTTGTCCCGTGTGCGTACAACGTCCTCGGTTATTCTACTCGGATATAGTGCGGGGGGAAACGATTCAGAAAAAGACTATAAGTGGTAATGAGGGCGTCCAATCCTTATAGTTGGGGGTCCAGGCGAGTAAAGAGTGTAATACTTTGAATGTCAACGAGTGATATGCTTTGAGATGTGCCGAATGAACCACAATCCTAATGCTTTGAGTGGCAATGAGTGATATATGCCTTGATATGTTCTGAATGAACCACAATTCCGGCATTCTCATGTCTAATTTCCCCTTACTCTCTTTCATTGCAGGTAAGAACACCGGCCGATTTTTCACCGTTAAAACTTTCGCGTTACCGTCCTCACGGAAAGCTGTAAGTCATTGCTCATAGCACCGTATGCCTTTCCCTCACTTTTAACGATAACTTTTTTAGCAATCTCTTGTCGCGAGGAAAATACATAAATATTTTACTTACGTTTTTAGATACAGAATGCTATCAACAAAGGCGTAATGTCCAGTACTGAACCGTCACCAGATTTATCGACGGATTTTACCTTCCAGTAAACGGCGACGTGCACTTTGCCCAATTATTTTCCGCATCAACCTCCCTCAAAGAACAGAATGTTAATAACCTCAACTAGGACCTTTCAACAAAAAAGAAAATGAAAGAAGAAAGAAAGAAAGCAAAAGGCGGCCTGCGAACTTGTCGTCTGTGTATGAAAACCTGTTAGTCGTTCTAAACTTTTCCCTGTCAATTCCAGACGACATTACCAATTTTGAGGCCATTTATTAAGGGTCTATACCCAAACGCGCTTCTATCTTAAACAAATTCGACGTTAGAACGAGAAACACGTAGAAGCTCCGTTTAATACGGACATGAGTAATGACACTGCGTGTCTTCTTCCTTGTTTCTGACGATTTTTTTTTCTTCTTCTTTTTTAATACCGATTAGCCTACATTTCTTGTGACAGCTGCCATTACTGCCAGCATAATCTCTTGTCCACGACCTTTCTCGGACTTGTCTCTTTTCCTTTCATCATTTTCTTCTCGAACTAATATCCCGTGCGGCGCTTCCATCAACGCCGAGTACCAGCATACTGTATACGACGATGTCTTTCCTGAGACGAGGGAGGGACCAGCTGCGCTGTGTCTTTCTTCGAGCGCGGTCCGTTCGCCCGTCTTAAATTATCTTTCCTCACCCGGTCCTTTTTTTTTATTTGCATTCTTCAGGGTCGGGCATACAACGCGAATAATGGCGGTATGTTCCAGATGCTGTTTTAAAGAGTTACAGGGCTTGACCCCTCGGGCATAACGAAAGAGAGGGCGCTCCTGCTTCGACCGATGTATAGGGACATACAAACAAAAGAGCGAAAGAGAATTAAGAAGATAAGAGAAATGTCTGGGTAGATGGGCGTGTCACGCTTGTGGGGGAGAGTGGTAGTATGCAGAGGGAGCTTGTTCCTGAGCACTGCGGGATAATGGTGAATTTTAAATCGTCTTCCTTTGTGGCTCTGTGTGTGTGCGTACATTTTGCATTATAATTTCTGCAACGCGTTTTGGTTTTATTGTATGTCTGTTCACTTTGAGGTTGCTTTTGGTGAGTTTCGGGACTTTTTTTTTTTTTTTGAACAGGTGACAAGTACCAGTGGAATTGTTTGTAATGTCGTAGGTTCTATTCTGGTGTTCAAACCTAAGAAAGGCATTACTGGTGTATCTTTTTCGCTACGTACTTGTCCACTGGAAGACAACACAGTGTTTGAAACGTATTATACATATTTTGTGAGGTCATACTTGCACTTCATCAAAGTTATTTTCACAGTTAGACGCAATAAGAATACCTTATGGCACACTATCAAAAGACGGAAAATCACAAAGCTGAACTATCATAAGGCTGAAACTCAAAAGGCCGAAAAATCAAAACACCGAACCATATCAGAAAGCCGAAAACTAAGAGGCGGAAAATCCGGAAGACCAAACCCCCGAAATGCCGAATAGTCAGAAGCGAGTTCGAGTCAAAGGTGTGATACTGAACCCGTTCTGGGCATGGGGGACCTATATGGGGGTTAAGCCGTTGTTGAAAATGGGCTCGTGGGAAATCGAAAATTTTCAGTGGAAAATTGAGCCTCATAGCTCCTCATATTCATATTATTATTCGATTCAATTCACAGTCATATTTCTCATATTCAGGAGCAGAAGACGATAGAGCGGCTCGTCCAAGGAGAAGCTCGCCCGTGTCCTCGCAAAAGCAAAGGCTTTGCGAGTTATGTGTGAGAGGGATACTCGAGATGTTCAACAGTTTCTCCGAAGATTGCAACTATTTTCATTTTATGTTAACTGATTGCCAACGTGTTCAGTAAACATACTCAGTAACACAGCAGTCGATATCTCGGCTTTTGTTTTTAAGTGATCGAAGCCTAATTACCATTATCGGTTTTTTTTTTGTAAGCCGTCTCTTTACAGATCTTTGTCCGTGCTCCCACAACTGATTGGTGGAAACAAAAGAAAAAATGAAATGAACGTGCGTAATTAATGCGAAGTTTAAAGTGAGTAAGGCAGCATTAGTTGACGTGGACTGATTTGTTTGCCACATTAATTTGCAATAAGCGCTCTAAGCTTCCTTCTGTGGAGCAAGTCTGTGTATTAGTTTATTTATTATATAGTTCACAGAGTTACGCATCTGTGAGATACACACAGAAAGATGTCCCGCTATATGTATATCGTTGATGCAACTTTTAATTTTTCTTTTTTGGCGCTCCTGATGTCTGGCTTTTGAATTTTTCGGCCTTTCCGTTAGTTCGGTGTTTTGCCTCTTCGGCTTTTTGATTTTCTGCCGTCTGGTCTCCGACTTATGATTGCCACCCATACCTCATAAACGCCTCCTTCAACACCAATGCTGCTCTTAGTTTGGGCACGGTTGTAGCTAATTAATTAATTACTAATCAATCACTAATTAATTAATTAGGTAAGTTAATAATTTATGTAGCTAAGTAATTAAATGTATAATGACATTCATTTCAAGCAATTTCGAAATGTTGTTGCTCGCACTGGTAGCCTTTATACATAGTTCTTGAAGCTATGTAAAGGGATATCACAAAACTGGAAAACCCGGAAGAAATGATTAACGTTGTTTCGCTAGTTTGAACGTAGTCGTCATTTTCCTTTCGCTTGCAGTGCCAAGCACAGTATCACCTTCCTAACGAATCTCTTTGTTAAGTATATTCGTTGCGATGATTGAGAGAAAAAAAGAACAGATGCCGTATATACATACGTGATGTCAGTCAAGCTTGTCATTACACTTTTTGTACGCTTTGCTGCGACGAGGAGATGCGGGACGCTTTATTCTTGTTTAAAGTTGTAATGACAGTTTATTTTGTAAATGCTAGTGACAATTTACATCATACATGGTGTAAGGAACTGCCGTTTCGTGTGCCTTTCACGCCCTTTTACGCACGAGTTAAAATATTTTCTTATTTCAGCCAATTACCACTGACTGCTTCCGCGAATCAACTTGACTGCATAGTGTAATTTGCACGCGTGCGGTGTCATCAGCTGGGGGCGTTGGACAGCGTGTCTTAAAATTGCATCACACATTCGAGAACCCTCAGGCGTGTGAAGGCCACTACACAGAATGATGACTCTGCCATCGCTTAGGGTCACTGCTGCCCTGCATTGATTTTTTTTAATGCTAAGCATTTGCATTTTTCCTTAACACATACATCTTCCTAACCAGTTTCTCGCAACAATTCTGGAGCACAGGAGTAGGAACAGCTGCCTTCCTCTGGTGGAAATATATATATATATATATATATATATATATATATAAAGTTCAGTAAGAGCTATGAAAATCAGACAGAATGACGTTCCCGTGAATGGGCGTGTCCGTTCGAAAGAAGAACGATGGCAAAGCTCCTAACCTGCACTGGAGAGCACTTAGAGCTAGTGTCACAAAGTTTGCCCTCCACGTGTGCTGTTTGCTTAGTATGCTTGAAGTGCAGTTATCTGTGCACTGTTGCGAGGACGTTGTTGTTTCCGGGTCTGGTTTCCCGGTCGTAATTTTATGGGAGGCTCGTTCGCTTGCGAGTCACTTGATGTGACGCAAATAGAGGAGGAGGAGGAGGTTGATCGCTTCTCTGGTGATGACAAGTGCGCAGGCCGTTATCGGTTCATGTTCTTTTTTATTACTTCTTCTGGTAAGGTTAGGTGTAGTGAGGGAAATGTGGTCAGACTGGCTTCTCGAGACCAGGAGCAGGCTACTTCAATCACTGTATGTTGGTAGAGAAAAGTGTCATTGTAAACTCCATGATGTACGAACGAACGGACGGACGGAAGACTCCCTTATTCACATTGGCAGTTATAATTTGGGCAAAAACCTAAAGTACAAAAGGCTGCGAGGAGCAACTTGACGAGGTTCTGGGACGTCATAATGACAGAGTCAGCCGACGAGGAAATACGCAGTAATACAGAAGCTTCGCTATGGCTTGATATAAAACAAAGAAAATGAGTTTAGAGAGAAACGTATTGTAAAACAACAACAACGTTATTTGAATGATGACTGAGTCGGAAGTCTCGCCGAAGGAGGCAATACTATTTCCCATTGCTGGCAGTAATGTGGTGAAATGGAATAATGAACCGCCTCACAAGTAACACCGAAGTCCCACAGAGTCCAAAAACTTTAGAAGTACTTTTATGGCAGATCGTTGTAGGGCTGTATTGTACGTACTATATGAAACACGGGAAAATCACATTACATACGCCGCGTGACACACGTATGAAATACTAATTCCTCAAGAAGGTGTGGCTAAGTTTGTGATTGATTAGCTGATTACAGCATTCAAGGGTACAGTAAAGCCGTCGAGGCGCAATCTCATAAAAATGAGGTCGTTCATTACCGTATGTAATCAGGACCATGACGTCACAGATTTGATCCGAACCACAAACACACACATATATATACAGGGTGTTTCACCTGAAGTGATAAAAAGTTCTAACTGGCCGTATAACGTAATGGCCGGAGGATTGTGGGATCGGCAATTACCTTCTGGAAACTTTTGCCACCATGTAGGAAGGCTTTGAACAAGTTTTAATTCGGGGAAATTTATTTTTTCAATTGAGCTTTGAGAATTGACAAGCGAACCTTGACTTTTTTTTACAGAAATATGAAGTCATCCACGAATAACCACAGACCCAACAAAAACTATGCATATGTCACAACAGAAGTAGTCTAAAAATTAGTTAAAAAATTCCGCTTTAGCCCCGCTTCCTTGATTGTCACAAAGAAGAGCGCACGGAAGGTGCGGGGAGAATAGGAAGCGGTGGGGTCTAGCCTTAGAGAGCACAGCCAATGACGGAACACGACCACACAACCTCCGAGCTTTTAGCGTGAGCTCGGAGATGCCTACGGCGATAGGGTACTGTGACTCCACGACCACTCCGCTGCTCCTTAATATTCTTAATCCTCACCATTAGCTCATGTAGAGAAACAAAAGCACTAGCGATCGAACTGGAAAAAAGTACGAAGGATACGCCGAAAGTTTGTCTTGGTTTGCTTTTGAAAAGACAAAGAAGCAACTCGAAGATTTGTTTTCAAAATGTTTCACTTTCACTGGGTTCCACATATCTTAAACTGCATTTCTCTTAAATCTCCACCATTATTGAACCACATCTGTCATAGACAGGCTGTACAAGTTTCTACATCCCCGCATGGTAGAATGATGGACGACTCCACCATATCACCGCTTCTTTCACATCGTCTTCCTTTTGGTTTTTCATCTTTGAGAAGATGCCGTCCACGACAAAAGCGTTTGCAGATTCTGTTCTCACAAAACTCTCCGGGAAGATTATCTCCCGCCGTATCCAGCAAACATGAAAGACAATGAGCCGCTCCGTTGCCTGAGATATTCCAAATACGCGTCGACACCATCTTATTGTCTCGAAAAGGCGTCTGTGACGACTTGGCAGTAAACAAATGAACTGTTGCGCTTCCTTACAATCGTGACCGCACTCCGGCACGGCCAATGTTTGCAACAGAAACTTCAGATCCAGATTTAAGATTTATTTGACAAAACTATCATTTCCTTCCTTCCTTACAATAAACTTACTTTCCGAATGCGCGTCGCAGGAAACTTATATTAGTGTTCAGCCAATGTATGGCACGTTTAAGCCCCGCCGTATATGCTTGTTCCTATTGGCTGCAATAGCCAGCATGAATCTACGCCGCGACAAATAGTTCGCCAACACCGAAGTCATACAGGCCGCACCTGGTGGCGCTGCAGTATAAGTTCAAGTTTTCCTAGGGTGCTTCCTTGCTTATTATGGGGGTAAGCGTGGTCAGCCAGGGGTAAGAGTGGTCAGGGTGCCTCAATACTATACCTCCCTCTGCATACACAGAGGGAGAGTAGTATTCAGGCACCCTGATGTCTCCCGGAGATTTCTTCGGCGGAGTAACTCTGCTAGGGATGGCGCACTTCATTCCATGTCGTTCTTATGGGTCGAACACGGGTACAGACGCCTTTTAATCCTGTCTGACAACGCCGAAACTCATCGCCGACCGTATTCAATGCCTATCCCCAAATCCTTTCAAACCAAAACAGTTCAGTTAGGTGCGTTCGCGAACTCATGACACTGGATGGCATTTCGAGAGGCCTGTTGTCTTTCATGAATAAGCTAACAGGCGAAACTTTCTTCCACTCCAGCAATTCTGAGCAGCCCGAAAAACCCTCATCCCTCTTAAAGTGATCGATCATGGTCTCGGGAAAGCAGTGGATTATCGCAGGGTGACATCCGCTAGACGGACTAAAACGGCATGCACTCCCAATGACAGATTGCTTTGCACCCTGTCTAATATGCAGATACTATACGAAGGTTTCTGCGACTCCAGAAAAGTAACTTTTAATACCAGGCTCGCAAAATTTTATTTCGCGCCGTTGCGCGCGAGGTGTGTTTGCGGAGATTACCTCTGGAGTTGTCGCTAAGACTCGTGTTACGCACTCGGAGAGGGGGAGTATTTTTGGAAAGTTTGAAAGGGAGTGGATTCGTTTGTTGACACATGGAACATGAGGAGTGTTGGAGCCGTTTGCAGATTGGGTGGTATGCAGCAGGGCGGGTGTTATCGTGGGGCTCTTTGACGTGAGAGACGTTGTCTTGTCTGTGCGGATGGATTTGACATGTGGTGGTGTCTGTGTTGGTAGTATGATGTGCTTGGAAACTCTGGCAGTGACCTTGTCTTCTAGGTGGTCGCTACTCCTTGAATGTGTCGAAACTGTGATGTCATGACAAAGTACTGGCTCATAACAAGTTGCAAAACGCAGGCAGAACGGTGGACAATGTGCATGATGACAACATAGCTCTCTGCGTGATGAAGTCCTCAACATGCCCAATTACTCAGACGACTTGAAGAGCTAAGGCGATCTGTTGTCGGCTTATTGTTCCTTTGCGTCTCTCAGGCCTGTTTCTTCGTGCTCACAACGACTTATTGTGTTGCCGCGCCTCATAATTTCCCCGTGATTAATAAAATGGTGGAAGCGTTATGTTATGAGATCGGTGTCACCACGAACGCTTTGCCCGAGCTTATTGTAAAAAACTGGGCAAGCCAAGTTCCATGCACCACCGCGTGTTTCACTTTTTATGTGTCCATTTCTTTCGCACGCTTTATGACTTCGCTGTGTCAGCGGCACCGAAGAAATACGACCCGGAAGCACCGTAAAATGCAGTGCACTCCGAAAGATACACACACACACACCCATGTACAAAAAAAGAGTAAAGAAGAGGAACCTCGAATTGAAACAAACAGCCACACCTGAACTTCTCCTACGCGCTTTTCCCCTCCCTTTCCCTTCATCTAAATTATTAACACGAGGGGAGTAGACCATCCAACCATCACGTCTTTTCTCTGTCCGCGGAGGGAAACGGCGAAACCCTCTCCCTGTGGACGATGAGTCACGTCTAACGGGACAGGTCTCCTTTCCCCCCACCCTTCAAAATGGACTCTCCCGCTTGCCTGGACTGCCGAAAAACACATGGCGCGTGAACTTTTCCCCTTGGGACTCGAGCACAGCTGCTTCTGCTTGGGAGCAGACGACGCTTTCGTTCCGAGCCATTCGGCGGGATACTTCGCCTCTGTCGTCTGCTACGAAGTGTCAACTGTTGCAGACGAATCTGTGAAACGATAGTGGTGGTCGTGTTGACAGGCAGTGAATTTGTGCGCAAGCCATATTTATTCTATTGAAGTCTTCAGGGATAGTGTGGACATAGTGCGGAACATTTTCTCGTATGAGAGATTTGTTCCGAAAGAAAGTGTGCAGTTTTTGTGTTGTGGTGGTGTTCGAAGGTGTTGGCTCGTCTGTCAGCTGGAAAAATGACTACAGTATAGAAAACGAGGTAATAATTTCTCATCCACAAGTATCTACTCGTAGATACACTTTCTGCGTTGATACTTTACAAAATGTGCATTATAATGTGTGCGTTACTACATTGCCATTCGCATTTGCTGCAGTTTTCTTTTTTATCACTTGCTTGTGTTTTGACTGTTGTTAGATTGCCTAAACTGTTACCAAGCACGACACTCTCCCTTTCTCTTCTTCTTCTTCTTTTTTCTAATTACCGACTTAGTGAATGAATTCTATCAAAGTGTCACACATCCTGCTTTGTCGCATCTTCGGAGCGTCCTCCAAACCTGTGGAAGTGATTCTTCATGACCTTTCACGTGTCGTTTGCTACAGAACCGTTTCCCTATTAACCCCAACGGGGGACGTCTGCTCCCAAGAGCTCGCCGAAGATTCTTTGATCTTTCTTCATCTCGGGCTCGATCCAATTTTCTCCGACACAGAAGAGTAAAATGCTATTGCGCGCCTTTAATAACCTTCGCTTGAAAGCGACGCTCTGAACTGTGTTGTCGTACGCTGCAGAAATCTCGTCTGCTTCAAAAAAAACGTTGTTGTGTGCGTGCGCGAAAGAAACAACCGGGGCGGAACATCCTCTTTCAGCGGAACTTCAATCTGAAATATCTCAAGGAAAAGCTTTGCTTGAATGCTCCGGACGATTCAATTCCAGAGAGCTTGAAGAGGAAGAGAAATGACTTTTCATTGCCGGAGTCGAGGAACTTTATGTTGTCAAGCGCGGCCTTTCCAAGGGCGCCTTGTACGATGCCGTTGACCGACATGTTGGGTGCTTGCCAAGGCAGAAAGAAAACCATGTGACGACGTGCACGACTTTTGCACGAAGAGATAAAACTTGTCTGAGAGTTCTAATGTTGAATGACCGCTGTCAACAGGTTCTTGCGTGAAACAACTTTCAGTTCCGCTTCTTTTTTTGTATTTCTGTGTATAATACATTTCTTCCGTCGTTTCTTCCCCTGGTCTTTAATTGGAAGGCGGCCCTCATTCCAATGCATAGCTCAGGACCGTATCTGGTGCATGCCAGGTTTTGACCAGCTGCGAAGCTGTAAATGGGAAATTGATAGGTCGGTAATGTGCTCTACAATTTTATTGGATGACTCTTTTATCTTTCTTGTCTGAGTGAAGTGGCCTCAGTTGAATTCCAAGTTCACCAATATTGGAACTTCCCATCCATAAAAGTACTTGCGTACTCGATATCAGAAAAAAAAAGAAGAAAAAGTTAGAAGCTAACCCACATAATGCTCGTCTTCGTTTGCAAGTCATTCGTTCGTCCAAACGCGGTAACGACAGTATTAATTCCAAAATCTCCTTACATTTTACAGGGAGTATTGTCTAATCACTCGAAGGCACCTGACACATTTTGTTCACGCTTTACGTGATTTTTGCTTATGTAAGGTCAAGCTTCGCAGCTAAGCAAAGCAAAATAAAGCTGGCGGTATCGATTTGGTTGTGAAGCTTTAGCACGCAATCATAAACTTACTTATCCTCTATTGCGAATATGTAATTCCGCATCAAGAAAAGAGTAAGTTTAGAGGTCAAAGTGACGGTTTACCCAAGAGGAACTTTTTCACATGTGGCAAAATTACGATGTGTACATGTACTGATATAAGGGTGCCACTCCGGGGTTGGAATGATTCCGGAATCATTCCAGATTTATCAGAGCCCGGAATGCAATTGGAATGGACTGGTGGAAACTGTCGTGGGAATGGAATGGGAATTGAATTAGGCATTTTTTCGCAGGCGGAATGGAATTGGAATGTAATGGTCTGGGTGCCACACGGTCAAGGGCGATGGTTTGGTTTGGTTTTAAGAAAAAATAAGATGGAGATTTTGGCTTCACTAGTGTGAGGCCCGCAACCCCTACATCACTTGCACCAGTTACTTTAGTGGAAAACTCCTGTAACGATGATGCCAATGAAGAGGAGGAGGAGGAGAGGAGGAGGGCGAAATAACTTTGTCTTTGTGCTTTTGCCGTGCTGGGTAATGTCAATCTCCTCTATAGCACTGCTGGGCTAGCTAGTACGATTACCGGCCCCAATTCTTTCATTGGTGGAATTAAAGGAATTAAATGGAATGGGGTTGCCAAGCGATTGCAGGAGTGGGAATTGACCATACCTTTTCATTCCGAGGAATCCAAAGGAATGGAATTATCAGAAACCTTCATTCCTCGGTATGGAATGGGTGATCCCATTCCGCAACCCTGACTTATATTATACACATAAATACTTAGGTACAACAGCAAGTAGGAGGTACATCGCAAAGAGTATTCTGCAACAATGCTTTTTTCTTTACTAATAATCATTCAAGCCTCGCTTTTGCGAGCCCTACACTCTTAGAAATGAACTTCACCGCATAGCACGCTTCTAGCCAACCATCATCTGGAATGATATTGTTATCTGCCCTGATTTGTTGAAAACGGGAGGCGTACGCCTTTTTTTGCGACAATTATGAGCAGCATAAGTGCCACAAAAAGGCGAACGCCTCCCGTTTTCAACAAATCAGATAACGATATCATTCGAGATGATGGTTGGCTATAGGAGCGTGCTATGCGGTGAAGTTCATTTTTAATAGTGTACATTTGCACAGAAACCTTGGAAACTATCTTTCTTCTTCTTCCTCTTGCTGAAGGGGTGTGCAAGTTGCACCAATCAGTGATCGTGCTCCTCTCCGCTAGAGTTTCTATATGTGAGCAGCAGTGATAGGGCTTCAATTTGCGCACTTTAGTCTACCTCCGGGGCTTCCCCCCGTGCCGCTTCCATAGCCACGCAATGTCCGGATAACGGCAGCATGCACATGCAGCATCTTCATGGAGCGGAAGTCGGTACATAGAACCCTCACTGCCAGGCGCGTGCGGAGATATATCTCATATAGCTGATGGAAGTAAAGCCGTTATTTCTACCGGATGGCTTTCCCTCAGGGCCGTTGTTTATGGATCTGAGGGGACCTGAAAGCATCGTACGTCCTCCTCCCGGAGGAAGAACATTCGAGCTTACGCCCAATCTCGCCTTTTCTTGTTGCTTTTTCCTTATTTTGATACATTTTATTTTTTGCTTCGTCTCGTCCTTCTTCTCTTTGTAGTCATTTCCGCTGACCACCGCCACGGGGCGCTGTTCTTTATATATATATATATATATATATATATATATCTTGATTGGGATTAACGAAGTCAAATACGATGATATTCTACTCTATGTCGCTGAGAAATAAGAATGGCAAGCTCCTTACGATCGTCTAGATTGGATTGAACTATAAATGTCTTTGCTGCAGAGGAGGAAGCGGAAGTATAAAAACATAAAGATGGGTACTATACTGAGAAATAATGAGAAAACTAAGAAAACTGAATAGAGAGAAGACTGAAGAAAAGACTGGAAAACATTGAAACTGAATAACAAGAAAACTGAATTGAAAACTGAAAAGTTCTGAAAGAAAATTGAATAACACCGTTTTCTCATGGACGCCGCCATATTGAAAGCGAAGCGCCATCTAACCGTGGGAGCACGTTGAAAACAACCTATCGCACAAGCCAGAGAGAAGGAAACGGGCCGCGTGCTTCCACCCGAGTATCGCTATCCTCCTCTCTGGCTTGTGCTGGCTGCAAAGGCGCTGGGTGTCAGGCCGCATGGAAAACGGTGTATAAAATATCTTTTTTTCATGCACGTTGGATCCGATCACAGCCAAGAACATTCTACCGCTTTATTGTGTAAATGGCCATCTACTCCTGATTATTGTTTTTATTGGTTCAGATGATATTAGAAAATGCGAAATAAATTCCCAATGTCTTTAATAAAAATGTGTAGATAAATCTTAATTCTTCGTTCGTGGCAGGTATCCAGAATATGTAGTTTCTCTTCCGCTTTTCTGTTCGTCAGAACGTTATAGTGATTACGAATATTAATTGTATAACTTGTAATATTAATTGTATAATATATTAAGTGTGCATTTATCGGATAGGGTACAGGGGTTTCCCGATGATGATAAAGAACGTACTGCTACTTGATAGGGAGGATCAACTGGGCATTATAAGAACACGGGATCAGGGAGACCGGTTGGAGGAGGGGCAACCTTGAGAAGAAGGCGGAGCTAATAACAAGAAGATCAGGATTCAAGCGGAATTTGAAGACAATAAAGTTTCTTGGTTCGCCAGTCAGTGCAATGTGTCTGTGTTTGTTATTTTAGCTCCCCGGCACTGTGGTTCTTAGCGCTTTTATTTGTATATTTCCACAATTATATATGATTGAATAATTTCCATTGTCACTCTATTGTGATCGGTTCTGTTATCAGCATTGTGTTCTATATTGAACAAAGCATCTTGAAGCTGTTACGGAAACCCTACCCCTACTCCAAAGTGCTTTTCTTTTTTTTCTTTTTTTTTTCTCGTTGCTAGAATAGCCGAAGAGCGGGTCTCCTCTCGAAATCGATTTCGTCTTTCTTTTTTCAACCCATCATTCGAAATCGCACCTTGAGACCCCAGAGCACGTTTCAGAGCCCGCGGTGCATAAAACAATATCTCTTCCGTTTTTTCCCTTTTTGTATCACTGTCACTTGATTTCTAAGGCCGTAGAGTACAGTATTTTTTTTTTTTTTTTTTTTACTGCGATTGCAAACGGGTTTGCAGTTCATACCACCGAAACGGAACCGACAAAAAAGGATATCGAACTCCACAAACGACACCCACACACACACACAAAAAGGTATGAAAGGGGGAAACTAACAGCTCGCGTTCCTTCTCGCCGTGCAATAACTCTGGATGTCATAATTTCCCCCAGTGTCCCTCTCCCTTTCGTTTCCCTTTTTCGTTTCCCTATATTCGTTACTCTTCTATAAGAAGGAATGTTACTTTTCTCTCATGTGACTCCCTTACTTCTTTTCTGTCTCGCATTTTCTCTCGTTTCTTGTTTCTGATTCATGAGGTCCTGGTTGTCTGGTTCGCTGCGACAAGCCTTTTCTCTTCTCCTTCTTCTTCTTCTTTTTCCTCTCACTTCTCCGCTTTGTTGCATTACACACAGAGAGGGGGTTAGTTGGATCACGTGATCGCGTTCGCGACTAAACGAAACGCAACCGGGTGGAAGGAATACCAGCGGCTGTGTTAGCGTAAACGAACTTCTCTCGTCGTTCGCTTCTTTCTGTTTACCTCCTGTGCAGAATGAGGATAAGGGTATGTCTTGGGCTGTTGTTTCCCTGCTGTTGTTCTCTGGTTTTCTGCTGCGCACATTTACTCCACATCTATGCTTGCAAGAGGCGACCCAAACCCATCGCGTTCTGGATGCCAAGAAATACCTTTCATTTATTTATTTATTTCCCCTTTTGCTGGTCCGTGGTGTCCCTAATGGACTCCCCAAGATAACTTGGTGGCTCCCACTATGGTGACTTGGAAGATCTGGAACAAAACCTTCTCCATTGGTCACTCTTTTCAGTCAATCTTTCAGGGTTGGTTACACTTACAGTGTCCCTAAATCATCGCCATCTCATTATGACAGAATTGCTTGTTCCATGGTCAAGTCGAGCCCATCAATGCTCTGCCCTAAAGGCACTTATTAATCTTCCTGGACAATAGCGGTTACATGAACACGACACTAGCGCATGGAATCGAGCCGAAACCGGAGAGAAGACGGTGCTCCGCGCCACTTTTACGCCGAACGTGCAAACCCCTGCTGTACGGCCGCATGTCCGACTTCTCCTGTCATTGTCGACTTACCTCCACATCCCAAGCGAAGCGTCACTGGAAACACACTGAGGTCACCATTTGAGCAACCCGACTGCAAGTGGCGGACGACCCAACCGACCCACAGCGAACGCCCCCCCCCCCCCTTCTCATATTCCTCTCTCCGTCCTTCCACGCTCATCTTCTGTTTACGTGGACGATCTGAATCCGCATCCACCGTCCGGGCATCCACAACGGCTTAGCGAATTGAATACGATGCGCTTTCCTGGCGAACCGACTCGTTTACATGGACCGATTCGATTCGACAACGGGGTTCGATATGCTTGCGTCGTATTGCGTCGCATTAATGTCCAGAATACATCACTCATGGTGGGACTCAGCATTCTATTTTCACCAAATTGTTGCGAGGAATTAGGTTGAACACCGTACTGCATCACTGAGCAAATGCATTCTGTGCGGCTCACGTTTTGTGTTATGTTTTTTTCCTTTTTTTTTCGTTTTCTTTCTTTTGTGTGTGTGTGTGTGTGTGTGTTTCTGCGATCAACAATGCCCCAAAAATTATAATACAACTTCAGGAAAATCGTGGGTGGGACATCGTTCAGTGTGTTTGTTTGTTTGTAAGGGAAGAAAACACAGATATTTCCGACGCTATAGGAAGGTGCATGCATTCCGTGTGTCACTCTGTATTGCTTTAAACTTTTGTTATTCCTGCAATGCGTAATGAATTGGCAAACGCCGTGAAATTTAACACGTGTCGCCGCCCTCTCTGCGAGGTTCCTCAGTTGCACTTCCCAAACGGTTCTCAGCTAGCCTCTTTCTCCCTGATTCAACAGAACAACCCTTATCGCCGTGTTCGGCGGAAGTTTGTCTTGTGTTCGACAAATAATGGGGGGGGGGATACCCGTAACGCTCGGTTGCATTCGATCCACTTGAGAGCTCATCCAGGCGTTCAAAATCGGAGGGGTGCAGATAAGGCGCGTTCGGAGCTTTGATAAGAAGCAGATTCGCCCGGACGACAGAAGTCGTCGGGTTAGGCGGTCTGTACTGTGCTTGCACCCCATAATAGGTGTTGACCTCGGGAGGAGACGCGGTTGATAGGGGCGGCGAAGCTGAAGCCTTGCCTTGTGGTGTGAGGCTGAACAGGCTCAGATTGCGTCTGCACCAGGAAAAGCGGACGGTTATATGGGCGGGGATCAAATGGCGTCTAATTCACTTTGGAACTTTGCCTGGCTGTGAGAACTTGTGAGCGGGGATTATAGTGAGCGGATATGTGCTAGGAACTATGAGTTTGGAGCAATACGTATGTTGCCTTCGCGTTTGCGTGTTGGCACAAATCCACAAGGATGTTTGGTTCAGACTGCCTTCCATCGTACGATGATAGCGTTCGGCGGACATGGCTGGCAGCTCTTAACCCCTAACAGAGAGCGAAATATTTCTGCGGTACGTTTACGCTAGCCGCGATGACGTCAGTTTGGTTTTGTGCATGTTGATGCATGTTGTTTTGTACGTTGATAAATAGGAACATGTGCCTGAGATTTCTTGCCATCCACCAACCTTTTCCCTTTGCTCTCGTCAGAATCTTGCGTGACAATTTACTGCTGAATACTACAGTCTTAAAAATGAACTTCACCACATAGCACGCTCCTAGCCAACCATCACCCCGAATGACAACGTTCTCGCCCCCGATTTGTTGAAAACGAGAGGCGGAGCCTATTTTGTGGCCATTATGTACGGCAGAAAATAGGCTCCGCCTCCCGTTTTCAGCAAATCTAGTGCGAGAACGTTGTCATTCGGGATGATGGTTGGCTAGGAGCATGCTATGTGGTGAAGTTCATTTTTAAAGGTGTAGGCATAGCGAATGAGCGCCCCAACAACACATTACACCACAAAAGTCCTCGATGTAAGCGAGCTTCCGCACCATTTTCTCTCCATCTGGGTGGCACGCAATTTCAGCAGCGTACTTTTCAATAGAAAAAAGAAATAGAGAGACAGAAAGGTGTCGGGCCATAATTTAGCGCCAAGAACTCTTTTACGCAACGCGCCCAGCGAAAAAGGCACCTCTTTCACTGCGACTTGTCACCGTCCGGCGCTAACTGTTAATAATTACGGACCATTCTTCACCTTCTCAGCCTCTTACTCTCTGTCTTCCTTCCGAAATAAATGACCTCTCATGGATGCAGAGTCCTAAATAATGCTTTCAGATGTCACCCCACGGTGCACACGTGATAAGTCACGTGCCAGCTAGCCAACCCCTCCCAAAAAAGTCCGGAATCCATTCACTGTGTTTCCGAGCAGTATTTTGATCAAGCACATACCTAAATACGGACATTTATGTATGGCGAAATAACCGAGGAAGCATTGTTAAAGCCCGGCACATAAATCATGAGCGCAGCTCCAAATTATGTGAGCGTGCTTGGCGAACATTTCTCTCCCTCCGTGTCCCTTTTTTCGCCCTTCCCTTTTTGTAACTCACATACTTTCACCCTTTTTTCCCCTTTTTTCCCCTCTCATATGATGACAGCTACTGATTCTTGGGCTGTACATATTTAATTTTTGTTTCTTCCAAGGTGTTTTTTTTTCGCCTTTGAAGACTGAGCGTTATTCAAATCCCGAGATGCCATTTATGAATGATAAAGAACCACCGTGGGATATCTGCCCGCGAGAGTTTTGTGTCTATTTGTTTCGGTCGTGGGCGGCGGTTTGCGTGGATCGCGTTCCAAGTTTTTTCTTGCTTCGCAATTTTTTTTTCTCCCTCTCTATAAAGTTAGTGTTTCATGAACGAGGAAAGCTTCGATTGCAATCCGGACGAGATTGCGATATTCTTTTTCGAGAATTGAATATGTGTTTGTGGCTTTTTGCGGGTCTTTGTTAATGGCTAGATCGCTCTGGATGCGATTCATAACCTGAAGGCCAGGGATGATTGCTCTTTAACGTCCTTTTAACGAGCTTTCCGCCCCGCTTTGTCCCTTGAGGTCGCTGGGTGGTTGCATACGCGCTAGAAAAAAAAGAAAGAAAGAAAGAAAGAAAACACAAAAAACAGCAATCTAAACCGTCATTTCTCTTTGATGATTAATGGACGTGGACTGTGCAGATAGAATAGATTGATTCTTTTGGTTTTGTTTCTGAGTATTGTAGCCACGAAACATAAAAAAAATATCGAGTTCAAACGCCGCTCTTTGGCCACAACTGCGTATTTTATTTAAAAAAGTGTTTTTCATCCCAAATCCTTCCCTTTGAGCAGAGAAGATAGCATGGAAGCTGATTCGAACATGGTGCAGAAGACATGTTCTCGATCTGGAGATCAAAGTCATCATCTCAGTCTGAGACGTTGTTTTGCCTATGTCCGCACTCATGCCCAAATAAACGTAGAAAAGTCATCATATTGGGTAGTTCCTGTCGGTAGAACATATTCCCTGAAGCAGCAATTAGGGTAGATAGAGTAAACAGGACAACAGCTTGACGAAACGTATTTGACAATTTGGCAACTGACGAAATTTATTGTTCACGCTATTTAAAAGGAAAAGAAAACCACAGCACCACCCAGCACGCGGAGCCAAGAAAATGTCTTCGATACCATCTTCTTCTTGATTGGCCGGCTAACTGTCGCCAGACATTCCGTCGTCTCTAGCGAGCATCAACAGCTGACTGAACCAACGTTAGAGTCAGAAGCCCAAGAACGCTATACCCAAACTTTAAATATCGGTTACACGCACAGGTTGCCTGCCTAACCAGAGTATATGTCAACCAATTTATGTTTACAATCCCGGCAAAATGTGTTGTTCGCTTCTTGCTTTGCCTTTGGTCGGGCCAAAAGGAAAGGAAATGAGATTTCCTGTTGCCTACACGTCACATATTTTCGCACCAGTAACTCGTTTACGAGTACAACGGGCTACTGCTTGTGCCGTTAAAGTTTGATAACCTTGCACGACGTAACGGGTGTTTTATATGGGCTCCAGAGCGCCATAATGTCACGAAGCAACCCGCTGTGTAAACACTAATCTTTGCGCCTCATATATGCTATAGGGTAGTTGGGGGAAAAAGGGTTACTATAAGCAGCAAACCGCTGGCGCGCAAAGCGTGCTCTGCTCGTCGCGTTCCTTTATTTATTCATTCTTTCACGCAGATGCTGCGTATGTTTGTTCAGCGGCTGCGAAAGTTTTGCTGCCTCCGTGCTAATGTCGTAAAACTTGTATCTTGTGACTTGGTAACGGCTCGCCGTAAATGAGGTAGTTCTCAGGTGCGTAGCTTCTCAGTTCTTCCTTGATATGTACTCCAGGGAGAGCATTCCATCTATATAGCTGCTAGATGTGTACCGTACTTTCTGAAATAATAAAAAAATTAGATAATCAGAAAATTAAAACAATCAAATCCATTCACATTTAAGCTGGCGCAGGTGCTTTAGTGGTATATTACACTCTAAGGAAAAGGGGAGTTTGGAGTGATTACACGCTTGCCTCTACACATCCCATAGAGCTCCATGCATTTCAGTCCCGTGGTACAAACTCCGTAAAAGGACTGAAAATGCTTTTATTTTTGTTTTTTGTTTTTACTGTGTGCGTGTAGTTGCAACACAACTATTTGCAAACTGATAGCGAAAGGTGTGACGTTTGGAAGCATATTTTACATGTTTGCTACAGTGCTGGACGAAAGTTTACGGAACACGCTCAGGGTGGCACGCGAGCAGCCAATGGGATCGTACGGTCTTACAGACACGTGCCTAGGTAACCCAGTCATCTGTTTGCAAGTCCGTACGGCAGTGATGGGCAGTACTTGAAGTACCAAGTACTCAAGTAGTACTTTAAGTACATTTCTGTGTGCTTGTACTTTAAGTATATTTCTCTGTACTTGTACTTTACTTTAAGTACATTTTAAATCGTGTACTTTGTACCATACTTAAAGTACTTTTTTCCAAGTACTTTCCCATCAAGTACTCAAGTATACCCAAGCTTGGACACCAGACAAAAAGTCACATAAAGTATCAAAAATGCACCCGACTAAAAGTGCTAAAATGACAACAAGAAAACAAAAACACACAGATAGCGCTATGAGTGTGTTTTCGTCTTCTTGCCGTCATTTTAGCGCTTTTAGTGGGATGCAGTACCAAGAGTCCCAGTCTGACATTTTTAACAAAAAGGATTTTTGTGGTGTTAAAGAGCATATTTGTTGAAGCAAATTTATTGTTGAGAGGCTTGAATTGTTGAAAAAGTATCAACGCTTCTATGATTATGAAAACGAATGGAATGCAAAGACACGCACACATTATGACACTGCAACCAGCAGCACAATGACTTGGTCAATTGTCATTTCCGTTCTCTCAGTGCAGGGTTCTATGCTTTTTTTTATATGGTTTCCTTCATTGGCAATTAATAATCATTTTATATCACAATGTGGGATTGCATTACATGATGAACACTTTGAAAGACACACATGCTTTCATTTTTACATTTTACGTTTTCTTAATTGGTCACATGGATTACATTGCTGCAGATTACCGTCGTAAAAAAATGATGGCTTTCATTGTGCTTCATCCTTTTTTACTATCTTCACATTCGTTTTTTAAACATGTTGTATTTCAAAAAGCAGTATGGAATGCCCGGAAATATATAATCTCTGTTGGCCTGTACTTTTTTTTTTCTTGAAATTTCCTAGCCTGTTATAGCAGAAGATTAGTACCGGAACACCACACTGTGATCAGTGATCTTGGATCAGTCAGGGTATAATACATAATCACAGCACAGCTGACTGACTACCTCTCTACATATAACTGCAAATTATGTCAAGTATATTCACTGGTTAGGACTTTATGGCTTAAGAGCATTTGTCAAGAATGCTCGCTAAAGTTTTGCCAAAAAAGCAAGGCACATATACTATACAATGAAATGCAAAGTGAGACAAATTAAATTCGCAATGTACTTGATGAATACTTGAAGTACTTTGCCTAGTACTTTGTACTTTACTTGAAGTACATTTCGAATTGGGTACTTTGTACTGTACTTGAAGTACTAATGATGCCAGGTACGTGGTACTTTAGTGTAAGTATAACTTTGAGGTACTTTCCCCATTACTGCGGCGTACGGTACCGTTCGCTGCTAGCTTCTCACCCTGAAGAAGGAATGCGCCGAGCGATGTTCCGTAAACTTTCGTCTAGCACTGTACAAGACACACCCCACGTTTAAAATCCCACCCAAATCACTGTTTATGTTCAATAAATCGTTTGTACTTGGTCTGAGGGGTACGATTGACATTTAAATCAACTTTAACGCCGCTCGTTCAAGTTCCAATTTTCCATCCATACACTACACTGCGCTATACACGCTTCTGCTGCAGACACGATGATGCTCCAGCAATCCGGCATTACTTCGCCCCACTTCATTCTCACCTTCTTAATTAATTAAAATTCCAGTCTCTCATTTCATGCAAACTAGATGCAAACAGCGACTTCATCAGGCCTCGTCTCGCTCTCGCAAACACTTCCCTTCTAATATCCACTCCCTGGAGCTTTTCTTCGCCCCGTCGATATCAAACGTTTCCTGCACTCCTCAACGCTTGACTCAAACGGAACGTCCGGTCAACGTCAATATTAGCCCGATCACCAAACACTGAGCTTTCCGCCCTTTGTTCTTTTTTTTTTCCTTTCGTTCCCATTTTATCCCATCCTCCCACCGCGTTCGGATATGTTTGAGAACCGTGCTGCCGTGATTGGTCAGGATGTGCTGGACATCATTCGTCTTCGTTTTGTCACGTGCTTACTCTGTCGCTCTCCCGCGCGGGGTCGCTTTAGTCGCTTCGGAGGGGGCCCCCTTTCGGCAGCGCGCTTCCCCTGTTGTGTCGGAAATGGGGAAGGATTGGGGAAAAAGCGACGGGAGATTGGCAAAGAGCAGCTGTTCGAGAGGTCGAAGAGCAGTGTTCTGAAGTTGACGAGCGTTTTATTTTCAAGGAGGCTGTAACAGGGAATTGTAAAGAGATCTTGAAGGATGGAAGGTGTTATATTGAAGCTACGAGATTGGTACACGCCAATTCCGTTGAATTTTAATCGATGAATTTCGTTTTGGGGAGTTATGGATATAGGGCGTTACCTTGAATGGATATTGTAAGAGGGGAGGTGAAGAATCAGCGGTTTGGTTCCCAATATCGGCAGCTTGCTCGGGGACGAGGGAGGGAGGGGAAAGGCGCGCACGATAACTTATAGGGTGGGTTTGGGGAGAAAATACTCGTCCTAAACAAGTGTTTCTATCTATTAATTTTTTTTATAACATAGGCGTCTCGAGGCTATTACGTTTCGAGACAAATATTATCGCTGGCACTGCCACAGCGGTCGGGCAGCGGATTAATCTTGAATTTGGTGGTTCTTTAACGTGCGCTGACGTAGCAGTGTACGGCGCATTTGATTTCTTCCAGGTAGAACGACGTGTCTACACGACTTTCCAAGCCTCAACGTTTCTCGTGTTCGCTGCCAGGTTCGGACCCGCAGTCTTGGGTTCGCCAACTGATCACGTTGCGAAGGCTATTATTTTCCTGGTTGAAGAACGGTTGAAAAGCAAGTGAGCTAGTGGCATATAGATCCATAACGAAAAAGAGCTCGAGGCAATAAGGACGACAAGAAAACACACACACACACACGTGTGTTTGATGCCTTATTAATGTCCCCAATCATCATCAATAAATAAAGTTGTTGTTGTTAATGTGCCTTTTATTGTTATCCCTAATCCCGGGCGTCCTTTTATATTTTTGGTTATGAATCTGGTATTTTAAGAGGTAGCCCTATGGGGCCGACAACAGTGTAGGTCCCTCTTTTGCGTTATTTATTTACTCTGCCCACCAACAGCCATTGGCATAAGCGGTGGTATGGGGCCATGGTGGTATGAGGGTTACGGGGCCAATCACTGACCTGAATAGAATATTTATTTCACTGACCTTATGACCATGTGACTGTTTTCTACACTCTTAAAAATGAACTTCACCGCATAGCACTTTCCTAGCCAACCATCATCGCGAATGATATCATTATCTGCCCTGATTTCTTGAAAATGGGGGGGGGTACGCCTTTTTTGTGACAAATATGAACAGCATAAGTGTCACACAAAAGGCGTACGCCTCCCGTTTTCAACAAATCAGGGCAGATAACGATATCATTCGAGATGATGGTTGGCGAGGAGCATGCTATGCGATGAAGTTCATTTTTAAGAGTGTACGGCTACCGCATTTAAAGGCGTATACCACAATACCCAAAGATGCGGACAATTACTCTTCATTTGCGTTCTCTCAGTCTGTTTCTACCTTCGTACGTTGATTGTCGTACGTAATAAGCTGAACCTTTTGTTATACATATATGTTAGCATCATTAGCGGAATTAGCAGTGTTAGCACAGCGATCCAACCTACACGAACAGTTCAGCCAATCCGGACAACGAAATCTGTGAACCTTCTTCAGCGAGGTCCCATTGCGAACAGATCCTACGAAATTAATTATTCACTACAAAACCGCTTAACGCCGCTCTATTTATCGATGAATGGCGCTGTTAGAAATACTGTCTATAGAGTAATGTACGAATCAATTCGAATTATTTTAAACATAACTGCATCATCACAACGACGCTGTTCTGCATAAAATCCCTCGACAGCAAATGAGGCTCATTCAGAAAGCTATTAGGCTGCCGAACAAAACCCCACACTTCCGGTGCACTTCCCCGCAAACGCTCGCGGTCTGTTCACTTCTATCATAGCGTGAACCCGACGTGAATGGAGCTTAATAATTAAGCGGCGAATTTAACGAACCATGCTTACGCCGCTTGCCTCTTAATCACGTGGTGTCGAATCCACCGCGTATCATTGGGTACCGTGGAGAACGTGTGTTGCGTGTATGCCGTGCGTGGTTTGCTATCGAGTTTACGAGGCCATTATAGTGCATCAGTTTTATTACGTGTATTAGACATTGCAGCGAGGGCAGGTGATGTTGATTTGAAGTTGGCTGGTTCATGGTTTGCATGCTGGTATGCGTCTGTCTTTCAGATTTGTGTCATTAAACGCAGGTGTGTGTTTTCTAATTACGCGTAAACCTTTTTTTTTATCTTGTTCAAGCCTGTGTGAACTTGTTCAGGTGATTTGGAGCAGGTTTTTGTTTCGGTTGGGTAGATATGACGGTTACGTTGTGAGTGGGTGTGGGTATAATAGGTCTTTACAGGCAGTGACGGGCAAATTATGCAAGACGATTCATTAAGAGGAAGTCAGGATACAAAGTTCTGATGTAGTGAGCGGATTAGTTGTGCTTTCGGCACGTACGCTGTAATTCTTCCCACGTTACGTTAAAGAATGTGTTCGCAGTTAGCTGGGACACAGTGCATACATTTTCATCAAATTACTGCGAGCAAATAGCATATCGCCTGTGGCGATGAAACACCCCGATCATCAACATAATTGCGGTCGCCACCATCATCATCATCATCATCATCATCATCTCAACAAAGTTGCTGTTGTTGTTGTCAAGAGGAAACTGCGGAATGCGGAGGAAACTTTTATATACCTCAACAACCCTAGAAGGGCTGAGGATGCAAGTTAGTTGCACGCTGCATTCAGGTACTAGATCATTTAATAAAAAGTCCGCGGATCCGACGCATCGCTGCCGAAACAAAAGATGTCTTGCTGAAGGCTGCTCCGCGCGAGCTGTGATTCCACTGGTTCGTAACATTTTCTGCGTATAGCCCGCTCCTCGAACCACGCAAAGCCCTCATACTGAAATATATTCAGCCTCCGTCCACAACCTTTTAGTCTGAACCACATTTATTCCTACGTTGGTCAGCCTGCATACTGCGCACACAGACGCATTCCCTGCTTCAAACATCGCTTTGCTGTGCGAGGCAGATGTTCCGACTGCTAGAAAACGGCAGGTGTTCTCTTATTTCACCAGCACCCCGCGAAAATGGCGATGTTTCTTTTAAGTTTGCTTTTGTTGTCACCCGCAGGTAATGTGCGTGGCCCGCGGAAAGAGAGTTGGATGTTCCAATTCAGTCTGTCTGTGGTTTTTCTCTCTGCGCGCATTTGGAATCTTTTGTTTCGAACCGTGCGTTGTGGGAATTCTCGCAGGTGCGGGCTTTGCATCTCCATCGTGCTCCGTTGCAGCGGGTATGTTTGGTCTGCGCGTTGGGCTCTGCGAAGTTTGTAGGGGATGCGGGAATGATGGGTAGTTTGCGGTCTGCGCAGGGCAAAACGTGTAGGCCGTGTGGTTTAGGGAATCCGGAAGCTTGAAGATGTCTTTGTTTTGTGGAAGTGAACTGAACACAGTGTTCGAAGAAAAGAAGCAATTTGTACGTGTATATTTTCTTTCTTTTTTTTGTGAGTGTGTGAGACTGATTTTTTCTCTTTTTTTGATCCAGGTGAACTTTCTCTTTTTCTCCTTTTTTCTGAAGAGTAGCAAGCCAAATATTGGCTGACCTCTCTCAACACTTAAAAACAACAACAACACAAACTTGCGTGCCTTCATGTTGGCTTTCAGTTAGCTGCTCCTTATCTTCTACAAAATTACACCCGCTGTCAGCATGCTTTTTTACACCTTTTAACGTACAGGGTGGTGTTTTCTTTCGTTTTTTTTTTCTCAGGCCCAACTGAAAGGTGTAAAAGGTTTAAAAAGCTGTGCTGTTCGGTGTACCATTCTAAAAACGATAAAACTCCATCACAGGAGAGACACAAAGGACGAGACAACACAGGCACTGACCGGACAGCACAGGTATAATTACGTTGTTCGAAAAAGGTGATTCCAAAATCCCCATCTGAGACGGTGCTTTAAATCGAATACACACATCTCTAATGGTGCTTTCTGCATAGAGTATGCCCTGTGAAGTGGTACATTTTGTAGAATACACCTTATGGAAGGGTGCTCTTACGAAACACCCTTCTGTCTGGTGTGGTACTTGCAGCACAAAGATGTCAGCCGTAGGACAAGAGTTACTCTATGTTTTCGCTTCGGTTTCAAAATGACTATTCAGCCCTATTCAGCATTCTCCTTCATCAAGACACATTACCCCCAGAAACTTCACCTTGTGATGCAGTACGTGAAATTTCGTCTCAGCGTGTTCGTTTTACGCCTCCGAACATTATTTTTCTGCAGTAAGGAACACAAGGTCGTGCAGTGGAAGTTATTCCGCGCGGTTATTCCATCAGTCTCGAGACGCGAGCGTAGGCGTCTTGGCATTGATGTCAACGTACCGGGCATATATTCGTGTATCGCTTCCGAGTTAATTATCCACGTTCACCGTTCTGAAGCACGAAGCATAATGCAGTCTGCCTCACAGCTGCCAGCGGAAAACCTCAAGCCACCTGTGAACGAGACCTCTCTGTACACGTCTGCCCACACGCATTCCCATAGCATATAGCCTTGCGGTGTACTTGAAATCGCGTTGAATGGACACTTACAGGTGGCAGAGTTTACATTTGGTGTTGTTGGGATTATGGATACGCTTGTTCCTGTTGTGTGGTGCCTGAGCTTGATCGGCGTATACGCCTGGTGATGGCAGAATCAGCTTCGGATGTGGACGATCTTGGTAAGAAATATCGCGTTCTATGTGCGTTATGGGTCGTTGTCAGAAACCTGTGCAGCAGACTCAGGGTCTCTAAATGTTTATTGGGTTTGGGTAACCACCGTATTCCTCCAGGTTCTTCAGTATTATATTCTCTGTTTTCAAATGATCCTCGGTGCTTACATCTCTATCGTTTTTTTTAGTTGTTTTATTATCTCTTTCTTCTGGTGGTTGTGGTTCTGCCAATGAAAGTGTCGGCCTCACAGATACTTGCAACGTCACGACTAACGCTCTGGGGGAATGTGCGTCCTGGGCCGACTTCTAAGGGAACAGTGTGTCTTTGTTCTCTGTTGTACAGACACCCGAGGACCCGCACTTCTTCCGTGAACGAATTAGCTCATTTCACTTCATTCTCGTACCATTCATCTTATGTGTCGCGCCTAATTAGGTAACGTACTGCGGTGAAGCACCCCACGACGCCGTCATCGTCCATTTGTTGTTGTTTTTCTATACGATGTGCGAGCTAGATGTTGAGGAACGTTATGGAGTTGCGAGATTGGTTTCTATTCAAGTTTCTGGTTGTTCGATTTCGTTATATTTGATGGATCGGTTGGCGTATAGAGGGTGGGATTTCATTACTGGTGTACGCGCGGCCGGCGGGTGCAACGGTTGCTCATGTTGGACGCGCAGGTTTGCGACTGCGGTTTGCAAACTGCGACCAAGCACTCCGTTGTGTTCTCATGTGTTTCATGTTGTTGAAGATCATTTGACATTTGCCAGAGGGGCATTAAATACCTAACGTAACGTAATCAATACACAGAACGACCACTGTGGCGTTGCTCACGATCACATAGTTGTCACGCGACGTAAAACGACTAATCATGAATTATTAGTTGTCTTCTTGAAATGCACAGTCGTCATCACGAGGCGTCTGCGCGCTGGACACGACCCGTCCTCCGGAGACACGACGCACTAAAGCCTCCTAGCAGTGACGAGCCATTCCCCATTCTACTTTCCAGAAAGGAAGTTAAACACACAAAAAAATCGCAACCCAGGCCTCTTTAGTAGTGCCGCAAATTTCACGCCGCCCTACCCGCGAGGGAATCGCATCCCAAATTAAGTCCGTCATCTGAAGCAGATACGAGACTGCCTAACGAAGCGAACGGTGCCTTTTAAACGAGGCCCAAGTGAAATGGCCTCTAAGTTGGGAACAAGAGAGAATTAAACTACGCGTGGCGATGCTAGACGCACGCTGGTTTAAAGATTTGAATAACCACGACGGTGGCGGACGGCTAATTAACCTTGCCGGAAGTGAAAAAGAAAGTGTACAGACGAGAGGGCGGTGCTATCGGTGAACCGTATACATTTCACTTTAGCCTCGCTTTGTTTGCTGGCTGACGAAAAAGGAGCAAATGGAAACGGAGCAGCTGTGAGCGTACAAGGAGGATCCGTCTGCAAACGGGCATACCCAATACAGGGATGTGTCCTATCGCGTATCGGTCCACAGACGATAATGTACCAGGAGAGTGCAGTGTGTGCTGGGCAGTGCAGGGCAGGTCCAGGACAGGTTTGGTGCAGGACACATCCCGGTCACACGCCATTCAAAATGTCAAGACTACATGTTACCATAAATATGGCCACACCCGCGATTAGCAACCAAATTACCATAATTACGAAAAATTACCATATCAAATTACAAAATTTACTACGAAATAATTAGCAAATTTACCATTACCAATTACAAATAATTACCAAAAGTTACCACACCGAATTGCCAAAATTACTAAATATTACCCTGTTACCAGAAATTACCATAAATATGACCATGTATACCCGCGTTTAGCATCCAAACCGTCTGGCAGTTCTCTGCCCGCTTCCAAAATATGGTACATCGCGATACCGATACTCGTTACGTGAATAAAAAGTAACGAAATACCAGTACTGATGTAACGGAGTATCGCTACCGTTACTAAGAAAGTAGCGCGATACTTTACCCTATACTTTTGCCAGAAATACGAATAGGTTGCACAAAATTTGAGACATGGACATCTCGCTTACGTGAACATTCCATTTCTGTAATAGCGAAATCGGAGAAGACAGCGTTTTTCAAAAAGCAGAATACTTATTATACATCTTTACACTCTGGTTGACTCTTTAGCTGGTGCTCAAAGTTCTCGCCCGTTATCCTATACTACGCTTCCTTGCAAACGTGTAATACGTCCACATACACTGACTGAACAGACTTTCCGCTGAAGCGCTAGAGGGAACTCAGTTTTGTTCTCTTTCTTTTTCTTTTTTTGAAGCCCCAATAAACATCCGGAAAGCTTCCCTTTCCACTGGCATAACAATGGTTAAATGTAAAAAAATAACAGGCGAAGAAAGCATGGGAGAACCATAGAAGTATCGGTACCGGTAACGATACCGGGATCGCGCATTATCCGATACCGGCATAAAAAAGGTAGCGCGATCTGCGCTTCGATGCCGAGAAAAAGTATCGATTACGGTAACGCGGTGTTACGTACAGCACTGCGTTTGTGAACAACTCGATCGCTGTTATACTGTGCGTCGTTTTGTAACACCTGTCGACCTCGCGGTATTTACTTTTATCGGATACCCTCGCAGTAAAACACGAAGGTTTGTATACGAGGCCTCCCACTGTTGATCACTACCACAGACGGGACACCGACACCTGCGCTAACTCACTGAGTTGATGCGATATCGCTCATACTTCGGAGGGATAAGCTAGCATAATATATTTACACTGACAAAATACATTCATCTCTGAGGGTTGTGACAGCGAAGGTTAATGTAACGATCTTTTCGCACAGTTTTCATTTTGCAAGGTAAATAGTTAAGGAAACGATGTAGTAGACGTTAAACGCCGACGGGTGGAAGGGTAGAGGGGGGGGGGGGGGGGTAGACGTTAAACGCACAACAGATGGTGTGATAATGGCATAAGAGCAAGGGTGCAGGCCAGCTGGTACATGGCGAAACAATGGAACCCGAGAAAGAGACAGGGGAGGGGAGACAGGACAGCACAGGACATGATGTGTGTTCGAATCCAACTGCAGGTACCTTTCTCTTAGAGAAACCGAATCCCAGTGCTCATGGTGGTGGTGATAGGGCTTGCCGTTGTCGGCCTCACGTATGTGGGCAACGTCACGACTCATGCCCTGGGGGAATGTGCGTCCTGGGCCGACTTCTAAGGGAACTGTGCCGACATATGTCTGAAAGCGTCTGAGGAAAACCCAGGAAAAACCCCAGACAGCACAGCCGGCACCGGGATTCGAACCCGGGTACCTCCCAGTCTCGACGTGACATGGCCAGCACGCTAACCACTGAGCCACGGGAGCTGGTAATCCCTGTGCTCAAAGCGGCGAATCGAATCTTTCGAATCCACCAACCACGTTCGTTTCTTTCTCTTTTAAAATTGGCGCCCGCGGAGCCCGTCGAAAACCTGATTGGCCGTCGAATTTCCTCTAGTCGATGAACAACATGTTAATGGGTATGTTTTCTCCTGAAAGTGAACGAACATTAAACAAATATATCACAGATATATCACAAACAATATAAATATGTTGTTTGCATTAAACAAATATATCATATTCTGCGTCAAAATACTTTTCAGTAGAATTACTTCTTTTGTTTTCTGGCTTTTCCAACACTTCTTTCTTTAGAGAGAAAGGATTCGAAAGATTCGAGATTCGTAAGATTCGTGGATTCGCAGAACCTTCCTTGGATTCGGATTTGGATTTGGATTCGCAAAATTCTGGATTCGTGCCATCTCCTACTTTTCTTCAACTGCCATATCATGAAATGTACTGAAGGAAAACAGCTCTATCACAGATAACAGCCTTCATTCGGAGTTAGTATGGAGACATTAGTTTCTCACAGCGTGCACGTTCTGAAGCCGCCGTGATTGATACCACTGCTGCGACGTGCTTTCTCCCATCTCCGCCGCTAACGTTGCCGGAGTTCGGTAAGACAACCAAAGTTTGGTACTCCGTATATTTATACCCAGCCATTCCAGGTATCGTACTGCCTGGGTCTAATTACTTTATAGTTTAACTTCTAATTACTTCAAGTTACTCAATAAGCGCACAAAGCTAATTAAGCCCCGTGCTTCAAATATCGTAACCTTGCGTAGGTCCACATCCCAGATGTTTACATTTTTCTAGGGTCGCATAATTAATCTTCCCGACTCCGATAATTAGGGGAAAACGTATGCGAAGAGATAATTTCTTAATATATTCGTATTTTTCGATAAATGTTGCGAAATTACAGGACTCGTGGACATAAGATTTTCATTTCATCGCCAGAGGGCCGCGTGCTTTGGAGGGATGGAGGAGATTGGAGTAGATGCTTATCTGCTGACCAAACCGGGAAGTATTTTGCGGCCCCAAAAAGTCCACGTTTCTGAGGTGCGCGGTTTTGGGTTTCTGCTCATTTGTATTGCCAGCTGTAGTATGGGCCATAGCGAAATAGACCATTTTAGAAAAACAAGCGCCCCCTGTGGCACGCAACAGTTCATGGGAACTTACAGCGCCTTAAAGCATTACGAGACAGTCAGAGGCGGAAGTAGATGAAGAACAACAACATTCCCGGTGTGCGCAGCAGCATCGTCAGCCAGGGTAAACCATAAGCGAAGCAGACGACAGAGCAGTGTCCCTCGAAGTTCCCATGCTGCTTTGCGCCGCGCGCTTGGTGGCGCGCGCATCTTTTTAAAATCATCTATTCGGTGATGGATATATTTCACCCGACGCGCTCAGTTCAGGATTTTTAGAAGATAGAGTGGGTTTGAACGAGGATCGCCTCCATTGTATTGTCGCGCTTCTGCAAGAAGTCTCTGTCACTCTAAAAACAGAGCTTCACCGCATAGCACGCTCCTAGCCAACCATCATCCACAATGACAACGTTCTCCCCTTGATTTGGTCAAAACGGGGGGGGGGGGCATACGCCATTTTTGTGACGAATATGAACTGCATAATGCCACAAAAGTGGAGTATGCCCCCCGTTCTCAGCAAATCAGGGGAAAGGACGATTTCACTCGGGATGATGGTTGACTTGGAGCGTGCTATGTGGACTGTGGACTTCATTTTAATAGTGAAATTAAAGAGTTAATTATTGAATTTTAGGAAATTAGGTGTCTTCTAGTTACGTGCTTTCCTCGAGAGAATGTTCCCCTTGCTGTACAGCCTACCTGCAAAAACGACATCTATGCCGCTCTCATAGTCTTTTTTTGTTTTTTTAACACCATTTATAACGACGTTTCACGCACTTTGTTGCCTTCTGGTGCCACACACTCACAGGTGCCATATAGGGGAAAAAAAAGTGGTTCCGCGATTAGCCTAAACGAGACTATATATAGCCACGTTCGCGTGAGGCTAGCTATGTCATCTTACTCGAACACCTTACCGGTACGAACAAAGGCCGAACACAAACGGACGACGTCTCATGCGCCATAAAAACCCGAATCATCATCAACAAACGGACGAAACTAGACTTGTCATTTGTTCATAACTCCCCAGCCTTGCCTACATCAACTGCTCGCCTTTACCTTAGCTCCGCTACTAATCTACTCCAGCATGCTAGCATTTTGATGAGCCAGAGAGTGAGGACGAGAACGTACGTCATTGTCATCTACAGAGTGCATTTCTGGAATGCTGACAAATATTTCCAAAACTGAAAAGGAAGCGCGACACAGTTGCTCCATTGCGAAATACTGCCGGCGCCCACATGAGTACTCGCGCTTCCTCATAGATGGCTCTGCTGCATCGCGACGGGCGCGTCGGGGTTTGTGCGGGAGATCGTTTGAATTTCAAAACTTCAGAATCCAGCGGCTTGCTCTATATACTTTTATACAGGACGCACGAAAATAAAATATGACTACATCACATTTAACCCATTCGGTCCTGAATTTTTCAAATGTTCGGTTAATTCTTTTTTCTACCTGGTTTGGCAGCCCAAGGAACCAAAAGATATAAAATACGAGTTTACTATTCCTTGGCTATAGAATATGGGTCCTAAAATTAGGACATTAGGGCTTAGTGGTTATGAAAAAGTAAGAAAATGTTTGACGCTATGATTTATTGTCCAGCCTGTTGCACATAAACAGGATAATTTACACGGTGTGATCTTGAGCTAAAAGTTCTCGAAACTATAGTCCAGCTCACGTGGAAGTTCTTCTGGAAGAGAAACAGTGCTTTTTTAGTCCCAAAAATTCACCCGCCATACAGCTTCTTCATTAGTTTATTTCACCATTATGCATTCCCTGTGGTTTCCTCTTCATCAAATTCATCAGCTAGGTCATGTAATGCAGGATGCCTGTCGTCTGCCGCCATCTCCTAGAGCAAATTCTTCGTCTTTCTCCTCACCTGGATAACCTCCCCTGTCAGATGAGTTTTAAATAGGAGGAAAAGGAAATATAAACGCAGAATTCCAAAGTAACGCCAAGTAAAACCTACCAGGCGCAATTCCTACCACTAGAATTTTTTTAAAAAAAGCAAAGGAATCACCGTAGTGAAGAAGAACTTCCTGAGCCCAACTTGCTAGGAGCGACAGTGCGCTGGGCCCTGATGTTCCGAATATAGTACATATGGACCTGTACGTGCTATATCCGATGCATACACTGGGGCAAGAACTTTTCAGTGAGCCTACGGTCTTCAATTTTTTACAAATAACATATAATATTCTCGTCACACCCATTAAAACGCTTCACCAATGAAAACTGAATATTGAGTACTTCCCCCGCTTCCCTCGCAGGCGTCTTCCACCGTGTACTCCGTCTTCTTCCAGCGTTCCAGGGAACGCAGCAGCGCAATCAGCGATGCAGATGCCAATTAGGATGTCCTATGAATATGTTTGCTTCTTCTCTATTTCTGTCGTTTCATTGAGGCGTCAAAACAGCTTTTTTTGCGTTCTTTCTTTCTTTCTTTTTCTTTTTTTAGTACACCAGGACCGAAAGGGTTCATACCGATTATTTGTAACGTATAAGTTACAAACACGAGGTAATTCGTGTATGGATGCCGTACATTGTACCGAGAACGAAGTACGCAACGCGTGTTCAAAACCCATTCGAACACGAACGCTAATAATTACTGTGCGAAACAGGAGCATTTATATGATGAATGTCACACGGTTCCATAATACCGCTAGTAATATTGTTGTAATTTCTCATTTGCCATTGGTATGGGCGACAAAAGCACTTTAGCGCCGAATAATTGCAGTTCAACGATTAATGGTGTGGAAATAATGGTGATAGTTCAGTTGGTGCCCACTTTCTACGCTTTCGCTCAAAGGCTGCAATCGAAAGTTGTACCGTCATGCTTGTACTTAAGATACTCACAGAAAAGTATTTAAGTCAAATTACTGAGTACCGGGCAACAAAAAAAAAACAAAACAAAGCTCAGTAGAGTACTAAATATCCAATCTTAAAAAAGCATTTAAAGAGACTGTAGCATCCGTTCCAGTCGATTTCGAAACTACTATGTCATTCTATTCCTCGTGGACCACTGACCACTGACCACAACACCGAAAACCCCACGCGAAATATAGTGGCGTAGATTGACGGTTATTCGACGGAATACATGACAAGACCAGACGACGGATGTTGGGCGTATTCCGGAATTCCCTCTCTGGAAAAACGAGAAACCGTCACTCCCTAAGAGCCAATGAGGGGGCGACCTTGAGAAAAGGAACGCCGCGCAGCAGTGCGTCTGAACCAGGTCCCCCAAGGTCGCCATTTTCCCATGTATTTGTTCCTATCCCGATGCGTGCAATGCCGGAGGCCGCCCTTAGATACCCCATTGTTACCAGACGTTGGCTTGCGTGGATTGTAGCGCGCTAAAGATCCACAAGCACACAATGAAGCACATGTTGAATCACGCACAATGAATCCACAAGTTGAAGCACAATCCAAGCCAGGCCAAGTCACCGAAAGAGAAATGGGCGACTGCAGCGCCTGCGGCGCCTGGTACGACAGGTACGCTATGTGATGCACGCAGCCGTGCACTAGATCCTTTCGATCGCTCAACACGTTTAAAAACGGGACCAAAAAGTGAAACACGACAGAGAAAGTTGTTATACGCGTTTTATTTGGACATATAAAGACTAGATTCATTCGCAGAAATAACAAAAACATTTTGCCGCTAAACTTAGCGCGCTGCAGTGATCCGGAACGGCAACAGTGGGGTATCTAGTGGCGGCCTTCTTCATTGCACGCTTTTCCGAGGTGAGTTTGGGGGACCTGGTCTGAACGGCGCTTTTCTCCGCTGAGCACCGCCTTCTCACTCCTCCGCTTAGGGAGTGACGTCACGCCGCATGAGCCTACACTCTAAATTGTTTTACACCTTAAAGGGTGTAAATCAAAATGTTCATGGCGCACACCTTTTAAGGTGTATTTTAACACCCTCATGGCAATTGGGGTGTAAAGGGTGTAATGCTGAATAAAACTGTTGGGTTTCTGGCAATATGCTGGTAACTGTGTTTTCACAATTACCAGCATATTGCGTATAATCACATTGAGGTCCATATATGTATGCACATCAAGGTGATTAAATATGTGTGTAAACATGCACAGCCGACATACAGACAATCATGTATGGCGTGGCAGCTGTGCATGGCAGTGAAGCATGGCAGCTGTATATAGCTTTTCGTGAAACCGTAGACCTTCTCATGAGCAGGCACCTCCCCCATATGCGTGTTCATTACTTAGAAGGCTGCATTTATTCGCTTCTTCAAGGCTTTACAGTGTTGTACCCACAAATATCTAACCCTTGTAAAATGCATTACGTTGTTCATTATTCGCGACTCATCGGGATGTTTGGTCCTTTCCTATCTGTATGGTTGTACGCGTTTCGAAGGGAAACACCAGCATTTTAAAGATGTTGATAGAAAAAATTGACATTTTAAGAACATAACACTTTCATTAGCAAGAAGGCATCAATTTTATCAAATGCATGTGTGGTCGCAGCCCTTCATGAGAAATGCCACATCTACTGATGGTTCCAAGGAGATACTACTTCAACATGCCCCAGAAGCAATTCAGAGTTACATTCATGACCGTGATATTCACGCAGAATCTATAGTCTATGTGAAAAGTGCAGTTGATAATGATAACACATTTGCTGTTGGCTTGCCAAAGAATCTTCCGAGGAGGACTTACCCGTGTTCATTGAGATTGCAGGCATACATGTTATTAACTCTGATACCATTTTTCTCATACAAACATTAACTACAGTTGAGTATGATGAGCACTATCATGTATTTGTTCTGTCTTGCAATGAGGAGCAACGTGTTTTAATAAATTTAAGCACTCTCTCAACAGATCTTCTAAATCTGCATGCATTACCAGATTGTAGACGTGTTGTAAATCCAGGGCATGCACTTTTGTAATGTAACTTCCTGTTCCCTGTATATATTTACTTTTGTTCATGTGAACGAAAACAAACATACTCCCTTTCTACACCCTGGCGACACACTATCACCATATTTCACCTGAGGGTGTAGTACACCATTGTTACACCCTCAGGAACTTCCAAAACAAAGTTATAGGGTGTGAAAGGGGTGTGATCTTTGTTAATACACCTATTTTACACCTTTAAAGGTGTGAAACGATTTAGAGTGTATGCGTCCCCGGAAGCAGCGCTGATCGTTCAAATTCTTTTTTTTAATATAATATATATCTAAGCACGTCCCGGACGAAATAATTAACCAAGTGGATTGTGGGCCGATGCCGAATATAGCGGTATAGGTTTCATAGACGTGTTTGCGAATGCGACCGTTCCTTTATGATACAATATTAAATTCTCTTACAACTAACTCGTTACTTTCAAGATAATTTGTCTTCACAGTTTAAATTCACTATCAAAGGAATACGAAGGGTGTAAAGTTCAAAATGGCAGTACCAAAATGCTTTATTAGCTCGCAGGGACAACTATTATTAGAGAGTTATCTCGAGTGAGAAGGTTACCCATTAAAACACGAGAAAAGAAACTTGGTTTATTTTGGCACTGTAGTGGTAAGGCACCTGAACGACTCAGCTCGTATTTCCAGCGCATTGTCCTATATTGGGTCCAATACCATCAACTTAATGATACATTGTTAGGTCGATGTTTTTTGACTATCCATTTTAGGCGATCTGCTTTTACATGTACAATCCATATATCTATACGTTCTTTTCTTTTTTTGCCGACATCACAACCATTGAAGCAATGCGGCTTTGAAACGGGTTTGTTATCACTTACCGTCCCAGATATGGCCATTCGAGTAATCAGGCATCCTATAGGCAAAAATGCCGTCCAGTGTTGTAATGCGCCAAGTTCGATATTCTTTTCTTTATGGTGAAACTGTCTGCCTTTCAGGTTGAATATCTCGCAAAAACGTGTTGCCGCCCTTAACAGGTGTTCCAGATATGCACTGGTGGTGTCGTTCATAGAAGGACGCAAACACCGCCCACCTCTTACAAGGGCATCAACGGGTTGGGGTGGCCGCCTCGCGAAGCCATCTCACCTGCACGATAAAGCCCAAGAATGTCGAAAACGGGGGGAAGAATTCTGTGGGTGGTCCCGAATCACGTGGACGGTTTAAGTGTAAGAAAAATGTTTGAATGAAGTGGGTAGGTGGCAAGTGGGAGGGCAGAGTAAGCGAAAGGTTCTCTAAAGTTACTAGAGGTGTAGAGATTCCGGTGAAAGTGTGAATTCCTTGCCTCAGAAAGAAACTCGCGGTTTCACCCATAAGCGGAATGTTTTGTTTCCTAGACCACAAGCTTATGATCGGCAGATAGAAGGGCACTAACTGTAGGTAAAGACAAAACATGAAAGCAGTGATGCAGATGCCCCCACTCCTTCCTGCTGTCCTCTCTCCATCTGTCCACGTCTGTACGCCGCTCATAGCCACAGGTGCTCGCGGCGCTAACACTGAGAGGACGCAAATGCGTCAAATTTTAACTTTCGTAGATGTACTTTATCTATCACGTGAACGGAAAGGTGTATTCTGTAACGGCAAAAATTGGAGAACGGCTACGTGCATGTAAATCTACTAACCAATGCGAACGCGTAGTTCTTAAGAGGCGATACCAGTCGGGGAGCAACTCCGATTCACGATTTTCCCGATTCTAAGATAGCGCCACGCTCGTCGTCCTTATCACGCCGTTGGCCTCCGACTCCGAAATAATCCCCATTGTGCACGGTTGAGGTCGCGAGTTTAATACAGAACGCACCCCTTTGTCGAGAAGTAAAGTAACGGACTTTGATACAAAAGGTCCGCAGTTCGATTCGAGACATTCACGTCTTTTTGCTTGTCTCCTATTGCTATATGAGTACTTTGTTATTTTTGACAATTATGTATATTGACAATTATGTATCAGCCGAAAAAGCATGTACCTGTTTCGCGCACGACCTACAAGTTTTGTCCATGCCGCCGGCATCAGCCCCATCTCATCATCATCTCTTTATGTGTGCGTGTGTGTGTGCCCATGCCGCGTTGTCATCTCTCTCTCTCTCCAGCTCTTCAAATGACCTCTCTCTCTCCACGTTACACGCTTACATGTGTAATGTCACCCCTGCATAAGTCGTAGCCCTTCCCCAGCTAAAATAAACTACACAAAGGGTAATTTGCCCGCCTACAGATGTGCATCCGTTTGCTGATGATTCCGTCATACCGAGCCGAGTCACCCTTCTGCGACGGAAGCATCCGCCCATCAAAGGGTTGACTCTGTCATCCCGCTGAAAAGAAGAACTGAAGCCGACAAGACACGCAAATAAAGAAGAAAGAGACGACCATGAACTCGTAGGTGGCGCTCCCTGCAGTCCGCGGCTTGCAGTCAAGTGGGTTCTGCACAAGGGTCGTTAAACATGGTGCGGCGCGTGCTGAAATGTGAAGGCGTTATTTCCGCATATCGTCATCATCAGCGCAAGACACCGCCTGTTGCTCTTCTTCTTCTTCATGTCCTGTGTCAAACATTCGTGAATTCGTCACCACGACATCACAATTTCACATCATGCACATTACCGTGTACTCTAAACGAGGGACATTTTTCGCAATACTCCAGCGGAAGATTCGAGAAGCGTCACAGCTTTCTGCTGCGACCTATGCGCGAGCGCTCAACGTCACGTATTTTCGTACACTCCTCTCTGTTGCGGCTCAACCACAAGATATTCCGTAGCAGACGACAGGAAATGACGTGGACGGTGTGTCATCTGCGAAGTATCTCGGTGACGTTGGGAGTACGACACTTCCGATATTCCGGCAGCGTGCGACTGCGACAGCGTGCGACGAGTTTAACATGCGGCGAAACTTGTGCATACTTGAGTGGAACTGCAGCAAGGGACACGGACACGGAATTTTAACAGGTAGGTTAAAACATAAACGACAGGAGACCTGCAGACTCGCAACTAGCAGAAATTTAGTGGAAGGAAACAATTATATCAGTGCATAGAGCAACCAATCAATTGCAGCACAGTAATAATACATGGAGCAATAACAAAAGGCATTCCCACTGTAATCTGAACACACACATCCCTCGTGTAATCAGGAAGGCAATCTCTTTCAAGCTGAGTTAAGGAAACTAATGTTTCCTGCTTCCTTCCATTAAACTTCTGCTAGTTGCGAGTCTGCAGGTCTCCTGTCTTTTATGTCTTAACCCAGCTGTCCGCTTCCCTTGATGCGGTTCCATTCAGGTATGTACTTCAACCAACTACCCCGCTTCAATCCACTTGGAAATCTGTGCCCCGCGAGCAGTTTTTACTTTTTCTTTCACTAGAATATTCCGCGGGTGGGTAGGGGTGGGAGTGTCGCTCGTGTGAACACACGATTAGTGTTATGTCCGAAGTCTGACACCCTCTACACCAGCTGTGCTCTCTTGTTCTCCTTTCCGCTGTCTGCGGGGTCTCGCCGCCGTAACCTACAGCTCAACCTCAAGATTTTCTCGCTTACTTTTTTGTGTGCGTGTGTGGTAAGAAGAGAGAAAACACCGAAACCTCTTCACTGTTACAGGGCATATTACTTCCTAACTTAATGCTATGTAGAGCGCAATCGTTCTGCAATGAACATGGTAAGGGATCGACTCTCTTTTCTTTCGGGATCCTGATCAGTATGACGCTTTGACTAGTCGGATCTCATGACTCGCCTGTCACGTGACCTGTTGAATGTCCTGACTCGATGGATCTCTTGATCGGGTTGGAACTCTTGACTGTTTGGGTCTTTTGACTCGCCTGTCACGTGACCGGATGGATCTCCTGACTCGATGGATCTCTTGACTCGTTGGATCTCCTGACCGGAAGCGCTACTTTCTGCTGCTGTATTGTCTGGGTGTTCTTCCTGGGTTTTCCCCAACCGCTCCAAGGCAAGTGCCGCAGCAATCCCCTATATGAAGTCTGCCCCGGACGCATGTTCCCCTCTTCGAGGAAGATGACGTCATACCGCCTGACAGATCACTCTGCAAGAAAACGCCACAAACCAGCTGAGGTTTCTTTAACGTGCAGCGAAGTATTAGCATTCGTACCTAAACCATTCGTTCCATGCCATCAAGTTCCTCTTGTCCTCGGCCTGGTTCGAATCGGTAGCCATAGGATCAGCAAGCATCCGAAAAAGTAAGCAGAAGTACGAATGACATTGTACTCATTACGACATTACCACGTAAACAGGGTATAAGCAAAGCCGAAGAAGCCGCGCTTGCGAAAGTTCGCGGCTTGGCTACCGTAGCTAACTTATAAATTGCGTACGCCGTCCGTTAGCGCGTCCTTGGCATGACTGAAAAGCCGTTTGGCCTTGATTTCGCTTTACTTGGGGGCGGTGAAGGGTTGAAGATGATTCGTCGGAATCGGCATCTGCATTGGTGGCAGGGGGAGTTGCGCAAAGGAAATGTGTGTTTGAAAATATATAGTTTCTCAAAACGGATGCCGTCTGCTCAAAGGATTCCGTTGGCAGAACTTGTACTTGTTGTCGCGTACGGAAGCGGTTGAATTATGACAAACGGATGTTGTTTCACCTTACTGAGAAGCGTTCCCTATTGAAGAATTCGAATGTTTTCATTGAGTACCGCTGCTGAAAGAGCAGCATGACGATGAAAGCTTTGGAGCTTGGGCACGACAGCACTCAACAACCGAGATGTAACACACTTGAGCTCAAACCTGCAAAGACGATGTATGCACACAGACATTGTAATATATACACAGTGGCGTAGCTACGGGGGGGGGGGGGGGGGCTGGGGGGGGCTCGAGCCCCCCCTACCTGCCACGGACCGACCCACACAAATCGTGCAAATCCGAGAACATAATATATGTGCGTGCGTGGGGGGGACCAGTGTGACGATCCCGAAAGTTCTTGCAGTTCATGGCGTCTATCTAAGAAGCACTCTTGAATGGTTTTCGAAGTATGAGCTTTTCCAATACTTCCAATCTCGTGACACCACCTCATTGATTATGACAGCCTATACATGTAATCGTACTGTGAACGTCTAAATAAACTATTTTCGTTCCTTTTCTTAATCCTCAGCTTGCAGTGTGCACAAGTTTGTGTGTGTTGTGGACACAGGATCAGCAGTGGGGGGGGGGGGGGGAGTTTTCGTAGCGAGCCCCCCCCCCCCCCCACCTTGGAGGTCTGGCTACGCCACTGTATATACATAACTGCCCCCAGAGACGAGTAACTAGGTAACGGTACATAGAAAAGGAGTTCAGGCTTTCATCGTCATGGAACTAGTCCACCAGCTTGCCCGCGCATATGCTACTTTATCTGGAAGAAAAGGCTTGTCTGGAAAATCTTGAATTAATTAACGAAGATTAGTTTAGAATAGGTTGCAATGAAAAAGCGATGACTAATGCTCAGCTTGCGTGTTCGAAACCGGTCAAGGACCCGAGCAAACGGTGAAGCGACGATAGAAGAACGAGTTTATCCCGAGGAGTGATATCGTCAGGTAATAATTCTTCTTCAGTATCCCACGCCATTCTGTTTTATCACGCCGCCCCAGCTTTCTGTGACATTCGCTGCTTCTCACCTTAACCGAAAAACTTGCAGTTCACGGAAGCATTAATTATTAATGGCTGTCGTTCCCACATAGAGTCAGCTAGCACCTCCACATCTTGGCTTTTGATGGCTAAAGCGAACCAGTGTTATGAATTAAAAGACGCCTATTCTATGCATTGCATATTGTACACCGGGATGAATAAAATTTCACTATTTCTTGGTTGTTTCCACCATGCTAATTGTTGTATACGTCGAGATCACTGGATAAACCAGAATGCATACGTAAGTTTTCAAATACGTCCAGAAAAAGTCGACTCTCTTCTTTAGTAACTCTCTTAATTGCAGAGAAAACCAGTGAGCATCGCAATCACAGTAATGACCTACTGAGACCACCACCTTTCCTTTCATTTTCTTCCTCTTCTTTTCTTTTTCATATACACATATACAGGGTGTCTCAGTTAAATCCCTTGGCTAAATAATTCGCGAACGGGTGCACCAACCCAAGAACTTTCTTTTTTACAAGTATCTGTCTGATATCATCTACGAGCTGCGCACCGTGTGAATGAGTGGGAGGCTCTCATTCAGATTATAAAAAAGAAAGTTCCTCGATTGGTGCAACCGTTCGCGAAATATTTAGCTCGATTTAAATGAGACGCCCGGCATATTTCTTGCACTTGTCGCTGATGTTTTTTTTTTTTTTTTTGTTCTTCTTTTTTTGCTTTGCTGTTTCTTTCGCTAGATTCTTGATCGAATTTATTATCGAAGCAAAGTTTCCCCTCTTTCGATAGGAGCACCTTTTCGCTTTCTGTTACGATTCCTAAGTTGAAGATCGACGTCTATAGCATTGTTCAATCTATATTGTTGTTTATACAGTGATTCCAAGAGGCTCCAGTGTAGAACTCCAGTGTAGAACAACAAAACTAGGATATTACAAAGTAAAACGCAATCGCGCTGACGCATATACCTATATAGCCTTCCTGTTCCTTCGCGCTCGGTTGCTCAAACATGACCGTTCTTTACTTTTTTTTTTTAAATCCATTCTCTTCCGTTGAGGCTTCTCACCCTTCAGACTCACCGATGTTTAACCTAAGGGCGTGTCCGCGCGTACATTTTGCGCACATTGTTCAAGAACCGCTGCTCTTGAGCGTCAAAGACAACCAAGGTTGAATGCAACGTTGGCAGGGCGGTGTTAAAGATACGGGAGTCCGTGCCATTCCATCCGACGCCCTTTGTGTTCGGCGTCAGTCTCCATTATATGTTTTCTTCTATGTCTATGCTATTTTATATGAGAGAAGTCAGGCATCCGGTAATGGAGATGATGTGGTGGACGAATGGAGGACAGGTGTATAGCAAATCAGGAAGTGATGGGGATTTTGTTCGTTTCTTCTGGTTCCGGAGACTCCCCTCGATTGTTTGAAGATGTCTTGACCTGCTGGAACGGTTCTGTAAAGGGTTGCTCTGGAATAGGTTATATTCGTGTCAAGTGTTGTTTGCTTTCTCGAGTTCCGTTTTACAAGGTTGAAGAATTTAGTATTAGTAGGTAAGCTATAACGGATGTAAACTTCAACAGGGTAGCTTATCCTTGAACCTGAGGAACCGGAACCCTGGTTGTTTTGTGGGGCGTCGCTCATCATGGTACATCCTCTTTTGTTGTTTAAAGATAATATGTTACTTAGGTTTCTTTTCTTTCTTTCTTTCTTTTTAGTCCACTTCGTCCCCCTAATATTCTGGTGGTGGGTGTTAATGGCTTGCAAATACCAAGTTGTGGAATCTTATAAATCTGATTCGTATCCCATTGGTCATTTGAAGCTGGAGCCCATCCGTTTAAGCGAGCCTCGTTTTTGAGCGAACCTCGTATTAGAGGATTCTTCTTTGAGAGCCACGTTTTCGAGCGTAACGTTTTAGGGAAATAACGACGCGTTGCGTTTGAGCGAAAGTATGTTCAGATAATGACGTTTTTAGGGAGTGACCTAAACATGGCGTTAGCTTTGGTTTCGTTTTTCTTTCTTTCTCTTTTTAGACACGCGAGAACGTATACATGTTTATGGGGTTCTTAAAAGTCGTATGCTGATCATACGAGGAAGCAGATGCTGTATAGTAGCTGGTACCGTCTTCTTAAAGAGAGGGGTGTTAAAGTGAAAAAGTCGGTTTCGCTGTGACGTTAATATCCCCAACAACACCGATATATATATATATATATATATATATCCTATGGATGTACGAATAACGTCCTAACGGATTTGCACGTCCGATGGATATCTTAGTAATATCCATCGGACGTACAAACCCGCTAGGACATTGTTCGCACATCCAGAGGATGTTCGGTGTTGTTGGGGTAGCTTGCACAAGGTACTTGCGTTTCCGAAGTAGAGGGATGTGCCATACGATTTTCCCCAACTTTTCCCAGTTTTCCACGTTCGCTGTACGATTCGGCTTGACACGTGATACGTGCCACCAGCCCATTTTTCTTCGTTTATTTTCGCGGAGAAAGGGGGTGGTGGCTGTTTCAAAACCATGTATGCTGGGTATTGTCTGGAAGGCGCTGCAGTATTTGTTCAGCGAGGGAAATGGTATACACAAACAGTATATACATAGAGGGTGAGTCCTTTTCAATATAGACGCGCTAATTTATTTCCCGCGCGTCTAGCGTATTTGTATTCCCATCTGAGGGGCCTTCAAATATGAAATCAAAATTAAGCTTCCGGACGGAAGCCTTACTAAGAAAAACGCGCCGCACAAGAGGAACTTCGTAAATTCGTTATTTTTTATTATTTTTTTTCTGGCTCTGCCTGAGAGGTTTGATATCACCGCCAAGTTTGTTATCGCAATACGTGTACGTCTTCATTAATTAATGAAGCTGATTAGTGAAAACTAATGAAAGCTTCCCTTCGGAAGCTTAATTTTGGACTCATATTTTAGGACCCTCAGCTGTGAATACAAATACAAAAGTCGCGTCCAGTATAAGTAACGCGTCTATTTTTTAAAAACTATGTATCGACTAAAAGTGCTGAATTACAACACAAAGTAAACAAAGGCATCATATGGATATCCATACTGAGATTGAGGGAACAGAAAAAAAAAATCATATGGGCTTGGGTGGCTGGCCAGCCGCGAGGGACAGGTCACGTGGAGGCATGGCAACACAGTTTTAATAGTATGATCGGAGTGGCGCAGCCTGGCTCATGTGAAATAAATGCTTTTGAACGAAGCTTGTCGGAAAATATTCGCGTACTAACGTAAAGAAAGCACACATTCTCTACGAAATATCGGTACCCTTCTGCGAGCTGATAATGCGATTAAATCTATGACAAATACAAAAACAAACCCGCAATCACACAATCTTTATGCTATAGCCGAACGCTGACTGCTTTTTCTATCACTATATGTTGAAATGGAAACCTAAACTTCATTCGCGAAGACGGTGTTGTCTAAAATATATAGTTCGATAAAACCAGCCTTTCTTTCGCTGAAACGTAATTCGCTAAAGTGTAACCTTTTCTCTGAGACCTTATTCTCTAAAACCGGGCTCGTTAAACAGTAGGGGAACCATTCGCAGCGTGTGGCAAGCATGCTCCCTGATATAGGGTAGTAAATTCCTCGAACCTGATAGTGTAGGAGCAGAATTTATGGTCTTTTCCTGAGTAAGAGTCGCAGCGGAACCTCATAGCGGAGGGGTTAGTCAGGGTTCATTGAGGAGACACAGGCAAAGGGTCAATTTAAGAAAACTGATCCATGTAAACTATAACACGGTGTATAATTCATACACCAGTCTTTGTGTCCGCAACAACTGTGTCTGTACATTTGTGAGTCCGCGTGGGCATATCACACCCCCTCCCACCCTCCACCATTTCAGTTACGACAAAGGAAAATTTGTAACATGGCCGTCCCTTGGCTTGAGAGAACTCAGCGAAACATAATATCGTTACACACGACGGCTCACTTGTTGCGCTCTATAGCGTATTTCTCTTGTGAAACATAGTCTCAAAGCACCTGAGCAAACCGCAGCACCCACAACAACCGCAACTGCCACTCAAGCTAATCGCGGTCGTAACCGGAGGAACAGACCTGCCGCGCCACCTGGAACAACTTCGTTCCCTTCTGCCTCCCCTCTTAGAAACGCCCTCTCCGCCCCCCCCCCCCCCACCTGCTGGGTGCATACATGCTTACACGTCATCTCTCTTACTTACACCACAAACCACCTGTGTTTACGTTCCTCTCAACTCCATGTATACTCTGGCTCACCCCAAAGTCAAACAGCGGAAATCGAGACAGAAAAATGCGCAGAGTCTCCACTTTGAACCCGTCTCATGAGAACGGCACGTCCGCTTTCCGTCCGTGTAGGATTTGCAGCAGTATACGAAGCAGGTGCTTCGAAAACAAGAGCAGCGGTTATTTGCGCGGGGAAGCGTGTAAAATATTGGAAGCTCCCACGTTAGGCTTAGTTGCGAAGTTTTTGACGCAGACGTAGAAAAGCCGCATTCATTCGTGCGACAATGCGAACTGCTTGTGTATGTGTGGAAGCGGCCACGTTAGGCTTAGTTTTGGAGATTGTTTTTCTTGCGCTATACGGATGTGGCGAACCATTTGCCGTCCCCGGGCGCATGGGAAACGTCGAGCTTCCAAAAGAGGGTTGGCTCTTTCTGTCTTCAACAATAGACACGTCTGCAAATGTGATGAATCACGCAAAACCTCTGATAGACGTGGAAAAAACGGCGGATTGTCTTCGTCTTGCCGTGCAACAAGCTTTTTGAGGACAATAATGAGGATGCTAATTCAGGACGGCTTTAGATGTTTGCACAGACGAATACCTGTTTCTGTCCTCCTTGTCGACAATGTATCGCAATACGGTGTTTGCCTGCTCGCGTGGCTCAGTGGTTAGCCTGCTGGCCATGTCACGTCGAGACTGGGAGGTATCCGTGTTCGAATCCCGGTGTCAGCTGTGCTGTCTGGGGTTTTTCCTGGGGTTTCCTTATAGACGCCTTCAGGCATATGTCGGCGCAGTTCCTTTCGAAGTCGGCCCAGGACGCACATTCTCCAGGGCGTCAGTCGTGACGTTGGCCACGTCTGTGAGGCCGACAACGGCGACCCCTTTTACCACCACCCTCATTTTTCTTCTTCATCTGCAGCTTCTTCTTCTTCTTCATTATGTGTTTATAGAGATGTTAGCCAAGCTAGGGCTGGCTTGCTTCTACGTTAGGCTTACTGGGTAGGGTAGAGAGAAACCATGCAGAAACAGGAATGTTTTGGTTTCTCCAGTGCGGAAAATACATAATACACTTATGTTGACGTGTGCGTGAACCCTGCACGGCATTTTGTAAATGAATGCGGCTGTGGTCTGTGTGTACGTGTATGGAAACGCCGGCTTGCCACTTCGTGTCCGCACATTGTTTATGGCGCGGAAGCGCATGTTGTGCTGCGGTAGGCGTGAAACGGGCTGGAATATGTTGACGAATTTCCGTGACTTTCGGGTTGTTTGCGTAAGCGGGTTGAACGTACTCCTTCTATACTAAGAGCGGGTCTTAGCTGCACAGTGCTGTTTTAAGTGTCAAAGTGGGTGGAAGGGTAAATGGATAACGGAAGAAAAATATAAGTATGTACACGTTCGTTTCTGCGGCGTGGGGCATGCTGGTCCTTTGTAAACATATGGAAACACGCGCACATATTTATTTGCAAGTTTGCTCAAGTAATTGTTGTTTCTTTAGGGAGAACTTATTACGCGGCTACTACAGAGAACCTGCCCACTCTAGATGCTTGACGTACGCTGGACGCACAAGTGCAAGTAATTATTAGTAACTAATTCTGCGACAGCCTAAATTTTCCTAATTTGCAATTATAATCACGTATCCAATTCTATTTCACTCGCAGCAGTTTCATTTCAATTACATACAGTTACACAAATGACCTGCGTGGGTGATATTTCGTAAAGTTGCGGAGCAACCATGCATAAGTACATAAAACTGGATATGGTTTCGCATATATGTCTTCATCCGAATATTTGTTCAGATTCATATTCAAGTTCGTCTTGAACGTTCATCTGTGTCACCGAGTTCATTTTCACGTACTATGTGTTTTTGTGTTCAAACCATTTGGTTCCCTTACGTCAGGACTGTGCTCTTCCATTTCCATCGGCGACCCAACCTTTTGCACTATACATGGTTACACGTTGTTTTCAATTGATAAAAAGATATCGGCGCAATTGCCGTTCATGCCGCAAGTCTGAACACACAAGCCGGTGACCAGGCGCATTTCACCTGTTTCATTGCGTGCAATCAGTATTTACCACTGACATTTGCCGCACATGCATCCGACCTTGACTTCTCTTTGCTCCCTCTACAGGTGCATATCCACGACCCTAACACTGTTTTCCTCTTCTCCCTTTGATGAGGCTCGATAATCGTGACTCTCCCTCACGACTTTCACCAGACTCGTTGCGCCTCTAATTTTCGTTAATTTCTCTCTCAGCTCCGCGCGGGCATCGCTTAGCATATTTTATCCATACTTCCTTCATATTTGTTTTCTTTCCTGCGAAGGAAAAGTATAATCCGACCTTCACTTCCTGTATTACGCTCCTTTGTGATTTTTTTATGTTTATTTTTGTGTTTCTTGTATATGGGTTGTTACGTGGCGTGTTCGAAACTTATACCGCGATGATTAGCATGCAAGAACGACCTCGCGAGGATTAACGCAAAGAACCTGCGAAGCACATGCTAACGATTCCTGGCTTGTACATCGAGGTGCCGGAAATTGGCTGATAGTATATAACTGCCACTAGGAAACCTGTAGTGAATACGTATTGCGTAAACTAGGCTGTGCCGGTTCTCGTCCCTGTACCAGTTTGAAACGTGCCGCTCAGAGTGAAATCGATCAGTCGATATAGGAAGTGATAGCGCGCGGCTGCATATTTTTTGTGAGGTCGAAAACTTATGAACTTGTGTGAACGTTTCGAATGTGTGGCTTAACGGTTCGAAACAACGCGTGGTACTCCACGTTGAGTATGACGCGAACTGCAATCCTACCACCGACTGTGATGTCTTCTGATTTCTGTGGGTCTTTGTTGAACTTTCTAAGACACCTTGAGACTCACCCTGTAACTCTCCTATTTCGCCAAGCCACCTACTGTATGTTTTCTGTCAGTGCACCATCCGCAACAATTTCACCTGACACAACGACTTGTACATTCCACTCTCTAAGAAAAAGGAAACAGGAGTGGTTACAGCTTCTGGTCCCTTAGCTTGCCATTATACCCCGTTTTATCCCCACGTGACCCTCTAATTTAATTCCTAGCTTCGCAAATGGTCCCCTCAGTGCAATAGTCTACGTAAATATGCGCTCGGCAGGAATTTAATGGAAGTGGTCGGTATAGCTAAGCGATTTTCTACCAAAAGTGTAATAAATTGTCGTTCTTTCTTGACAAATTATGTCGTATACGTGTTGAAAGATTTTATAATTTTAATATATCGGCTTAATTCGAAGTCAAAGTATTCTCAGTTGTGCACATTGATGATTCAATTCAATTTTTATTTTATTTTCATTGAGTAAATATATCGGAGGGGACACAACTCGAAACGCACACTCTTCACCACGTAGCACTCTAAAGGCCAACCATTGCACGGAATATACTGTTAAAACAGAAATTCACGACATAGTATACGTTCCTAGCCAACCATCGTACCGAACGATATCATTCTGTGTCCTGATTGGTTGAAAATGGGAGGACGCGCCAATCTGGCAGGAGGAGGCGCCAATCTGGAGACAGGCGCCGCCTGATATTTGGGACACTGAATGATATCATTCGGAATGCTTTCATCAACTGAACTGCATAATCCACCATCATCTTTATTTCTCTAGAATTGGCACTGGGGCAGCGCAAAGCCTGCTGGCCGGCATCAGCCCCATTTCATCATCATTTCTTTATGTGCGCGTGTGTGTGTGTCGGAACGGTGTTGGGATAGGAGCGTGCTATGTGATGAAGATCTGTTTTAGCACTGTTGTGAGTGTTATACCCTACACTCTTAAAAATGAACTTCATCGCATAGCACGCGGAGGAGTGTGATATGCGGCGAAGTTCATTTTTAATAGTGTAGTCAGATGGCAAACCTAAGGTCGTTAGCAGAACGGCCGTTACTTCACCTATAGTCCAACCATAATTTCGAACGACATAATTCTCTGCCCTGATTTGTTGAAAATGGGAGGCGTACACCTTGTCTGTTACAATTATGCAGTTCATAATTGCCACAAAAGAGGCGACCGTTCCGCTAACGGACTTAGGTTTGGTTAACGTCTGACTAGGGTATTAGCAGGCTATTGACAACGTGGTTTCTGAAGTACGGTGTCTACCGAACCCAGTCAACTGATAAGATTCTAAGTCACGCAGGCTGTCATTGGTTCCGGCAGATATACTGTAGCGTCACGGTGGCGTTCGCGACGGTCTATTAACACGTTCTATTTATTACCATTGTCACTCCCGATTTGTGAAAAGCGCGGGGCGTACGCCACTTTTGTGACAATTATCATAACTACACAAGTGTCACAAAATGGCGTACGCCTCAAGTTTCTAACCAATGAGACGCGCAGACTCGACACCCCTCGAGGCACGCTCGGACAACGCTTAAACTCTTAGAAATGAACTTCACCGCATAGCACGCTCCTAGCCAACCATCATCTCGAATGATATCGTTATCTGCCCTGATTTGTTGAAAACTGGAGGCGTACACCTTTTTTGTGACAATTATGAACAGCATAAGTGTCACAAAACAGGCGTACGCCTCCCGTTTTCAACAAATCAGGGCAGATAACGATATCATTCGAGATGATGGTTGGCTAGGAGCGTGCTATGCGGTGAAGTTCATTTTTAAGAGTGTACTCGAGCTGCGGTGCACAGACTAGCTCCAGTATGACATCCCACTCAGCGGTCTGTTACCAAAGCAATTTTGACGTTCCTTAGTTGCACAGGTCTCATGAACAGCCTGTGAACATAAGTCTTGTCATCTCATTCGTCAGTTCAGTGCCCCCCCCCCCCATCACCTCTCACAGATTTCTCTACTCTTTTTTTTATATCTTATTTGTCTTTAATCTATCTCATCCTTCTTTCATCTTTTGTTAGTTTATCCTTTAGTTCCTAATTCTTTTCTTTTCTCTTTATTGATTTATTTTCTTCGGAATAGCAAGCCGACGTCCCGTTTGGCTGACCTTTCTTCCTCTTTTTGTTCTCTGTTCTAATAAATATATCCCTCCACCCCAGTCAGGGGGCATAACGATATCTTTCGGGATGGTGGTTGCCTAAGAACGTGCTATGCGGTGAAGTTCTATTGTTAACGTGCAGTCTCCACCGGGTGACATCCACGTATAGTCCTATATGGATTTAGTCCTGAGAGAGCTAACGGTTTTGGCAATGCATCTATAGTCTTCAAAAGTATTAAAATCACCTTACCTGTAAGTCTGCTTACGATTATTACTAGTATTAAAATCACTTTTTTCTTTTCGTCTTCTTACACTCACACATAAAAAAAAAGAGAGAGTAATCTTAGCCATTTGGGGGACCATTACCACAACCATCTTTTTAGTTCCATTGGTTCTTTTCGGAAGTTCACGCGAAGTTTAGGGATTATTTGCAGTGATATGGAGAGCAAATTTTATGGTCTGGGGACTACAATGGGGAGTAATTGCAATATAGGGTAGTAGAAGCTGTAATTGCGCCCCAAGTCTGTTTATGTTTGCATATTGCATTCGTACTGAAACACTGCACGCTGCTAGAGTGCTTCGAAAATTGCAGTTCAGCGTAGTTGCCCACCAGAATCCTATACGTTCATTTATTGTTTCTCGAACGTGAACGACCATGCACTCATTCCGCGGACTCGCAAGGACTTCAAACGTGTTTGGATGGGCCACGTATTCTATTTCCTTCAACCTGCTCAAGGTAAAGACCCCATCAGTATAGGCAACCAATTCGCTGAGAGCTTCACGCATGCAATTAACCGAGGAAACAAACGCGATGGTTGAATGATTATGGAGATTCACTTCAAACTGAACCCGAAGACGCATTGTCTTCGTATCGGCGAAAAGCCGAAAGCCTCCTCATTTTCCTTTGTCTCAGAGCGACTTTGACGCGTTCGCAGATTGTATGGTGACAATATTTGCTAACAGCTTCAAAGCCTTTTTACTTCCGTTCAGCACAGCGAAGCGATTACGTCTGTGAGTGATGCAGAAAGGACGGTAGAAGAGAGAGTTTTGGTATGCGGCGTGGGCAGACTTCAGGGGCAACCGTGGCAACATCCACCTGAAACGTCTGCCTGAGAATCTGAGGAGGCAAAATCTGAGGCTGCATACTAGGCGGTGCCATTTGATCACACCTCCTCGACTATGCCGCTGGTTTTCGTTTTGTGCGCCCAATGACTCTGATCTGGACGGAGAGTTCACAAGAGAATTTGTACAGCGATTCGTGCAAAAGACGTGCTTAAAAGTCATGTCCGTTAAACAAGCGCAATTTGTGTTGCCTTTTCCTGAGTGTTTTTTTATCTGTTTGCTGTTGACGTTATGACGATCTTCGTATAAAAGCAAGCACCATCGGCGGACTATACCAGTCTTACAGGACACGAGCGCGGTGCCTTCTGTATATAAAACAAAAAACTATTGCCAAGTAAATTGTGGGCTACAAGCTTAAATGTCTCTCCGCACCAATCCGATCTTTCAGCCTACACTCTTAAAAATGAGGGAGGGAGGGTGGGGGTTCGAAGTAGCTTGACGTTGTTGGCCGCACTCAAGTGAGCATCGTCACGACTAGAAAAAAATAAAATAAAAAAAAGGATGAACGATACTGAAGGAACGGAGGTGCACTGTAGGTGAGAGGTGCACTATAGAGTAGTCTTTGCGTTGGCACGTTTCTTGAAGAAAACACACGAGGTTGCGAGTATTTGTAAGTCGTTCTGCCTAAGAACCTTCGGGGGAAGAGGACGTAAAATGAACTTCACCGCATAGCACGCACCTAGCCAACCGCCATTTTGAATGACATCGTTCTTTCCCCTGATTTGTTGGAAACGGGGGGCGTACGTCTTTTTTGTGACACTTATGCGGTTCATAATTGTCACAAAAAAGGCGTACGCCTCCCGTTTTCAGCAAATCAGGGAAGATAACGATATCATTCGAGATTATAGTTGGCTAGGAGCGTGCTATGCGGTGAAGTTCATTTCTAAGAGTGTAGGAGCGTGATATGCGGTGAAGCCCTTTCACCATCGCCATCACCATTTTTAAGAGTGTATTCATGTGATTTTGCGATCATTCAGCCCATTCATGTCTTTTGCTCATTGGATTTTGATACACCTTCATCGCTTCCAACGCCTCAAAAATGCAACTCACGGGGAAAATGGACCTTTCAAGTGCGGCTATGCGACTGGAGACGGTTGTGCCTTGAGCTGCAGACGGTTGTTTCGACGTCAGTGTCTGTTTCGTCTAACGTATCGTCTGCTGTTGCTTGTGGCCCATGCAACAACGGCCTCTCTGCCTCCGGTCACGTTAGACGGGGCTAAGACATACACAAGAAAAAAGCAGAGTGAGAGAACGTTTTTCGTGCTTGCCGTGGCGAAACGTGAAATTTCATCCACCATCTGCATCACATTTTACTCAATTTCTTTTTCCAGCCTTTGTAACGCTATCAATGCGTGTAAAACGCACGCCCTTGCACAACGTCCATATAAGAAAAATAACCAGCAACCTTGGCCTTGTAGAGTCCACCCGTAACATCTTCTCCACATTACAAAGTCGGAGAAGCGGTGATGTAGACACACAGCACAGAAGCCTGCTGGTAGTATATTCTTTCCTCCAATCCGAGGAGCAAGGCCAAGTTGCCGCTATATGAGAGAGCGCGAGGGAGGGGACAGTACCCTTTCCTTTACTCGTTTTTATTCTCTCCACTTACTCCTCTACTGGTAGTACGTTCAACAACGGTCGGATGCTGCGAGTTTCCTGGACATATTCCAGACGCATGGGAGTATTAGAACACGTGCATCGGTGCTGCGCGCGCGTCTTTTTTTCCAGCAGGTTGTTGAATGCAGTGTCCGCCTCGTTGACCGATGAGTGACACCGTTGGATGTGCGACGAGTCGCCACTGCCCCAGGTCTAGTGTTCGTGATGGGCACAGCGTGAAATTCGGTCTGCCGATCCTATCTTGTGAGATCAGGATTATCGTTCCGGATAATCTCGTTCCGGATAGGTCTCCTTTGGGCTACCTTGTCTTCACCATATTCTACAAGCGTCTGCGAGCTTGCCCGTGAGACCTTTTCTCAAATATCGTTTCTTGTCTTTTCATTGCCACGCTGCGTTCAGCAAGAACTCCTTCTTGGAGTCGTACTTAACTCAGGAACGTATTCTGAAATAATGATTTCAATTTAAAGACGATTCCGCCTTTTGAAAAACCCCACGGCGTTCTCGATCGCAGGTCTATCCCGATGGAAGGTAGACACTAGAGCCGAAAGTAGCTTCATTCTTAGGCACTTTGCATTTTTTGCCCGTGTCTTTTCCTTGACTCATCGTGACAGTTAAGTACACGGTGTAAAACATACGTGTTTCTCCTTGAACTGCTTATAGTTCTTTCAAGACGGCTGCCTTATTCTGCACGGCATAGTCGTCGCAGACGTCTCAAGGACACCTACAACCGTTTCATCCGAAGCGCGCGTTCAAAACCATGAATTAAGCCCGTATTTTCGCCTCCCCTGTAGCTATTACGCTGACAGATCGCAAGGCGGCTGGTGGTGATTGGTTTACGAACGTGACGTCATCCTATATGGTCCACCGCCGTTCTCCGGATGAGGACATTCAACAAGTGGTTGTCCGGCGACATGTTCGAGCTCTGCGCAGCGAAGTTGGAGTGCTTTCGGTTAACGGTTCGTGAAGTTTGGTGAAGTGTTGTGAGGGGCAGCACATGTGGGATTACGTGGGATAACGAAAAAGGTCATTCAACGGTCTTCTGTTTGTAGCTGATTTCAATCTTTCTTTCCTTCGGAAACGAGTCGAAATTGTGCTTTCTCTTCGACGAATTCTCGACATCGAAAAAGGAAGCGTTTGTGAAAACGTATTTCCCATCGGATTTCCGTTTTAAAAGAGACATCGGTCATAGGAAACTGGTTTGAACGTCACCTGTCAACGGAGGTCTGTCTTCTGTTTGTGCAACTGCAGTGCGAGCTCCGTGCAGACTGTCGCGTTGCATGTGATGTGAGCAGATGCTTTGGAGTTTTCTTCTTCGGTTGTGATTATCATCGGCGTCATGATTTCGACAGTGAGCGCCGTCCATGCACGACCGCTTCGCCTCCGAAGACCAGGTGAGATATGCAGTGTGGAAACCCGCATATATGATAATTTCTTCTATCTTTTTTCATGTTTATACACCACGTACATATTGGTATTGAAAAAAAAAAGACATTCGGCTTTGTTGTACGGAAAAAGTTTTGGATTAACTTGGCTTGTGGTTTCACACACTTTGGCTGTTTTTAAGAGTATTTGTTTAGACACGCTCTAAAAACTGAACTTCACCGCATAGCACGCTCTGCTCCAACCATTGCCATGAATGACAGGGTTATCGCTTCTGATTCGAGGAGAGCGTCCGCCTTTCTGTGTCAATTATCGTGTATCCAAATTGACAAAAAAGGCGTACGCCCCCCCTGTTTCTTCGAATCAGAAGCGATAACCCTATCATTCGTGGCAATGGTTGGTGCAAAGCGGGCTACGCAGTAAAGTTCAGTATTTAGAGTGCAGTATGCATAATCCTGGAACATCGTTTTTTACACAGTCGAAAACGTTATTCCAGATAAAAGTGACAATGCTGCATATAGTTAGAGCGAGTACTGCGTTCAAAGCAATGACAAGCTGATGTTACCAACTGTAGCTAACTGACTGTATAGTATAATCAGTATTGTTCTAGACGGTTCCAAATATGCGCCCTTATATAGTCTTGGACATCGTAGAACGGACTTTGTGACGATTTTTTAGTTTCGTTGGCCATACCGAGGGCTTCTTTTCTGTCACTATTTATATCGGTTATAGTATTCCCCCCCCTCCCTTCGTTACTACACTGAGACACTTAACCAGCGCCATGGCCGAGTGGTTAGTGGTACATACCTCAGGCCACCGGTGGTGCTGTAGAGGTTTTCTCTGTTCTTTGGAAGACTTTCCATTCTTATAATCGACAGAGTTGCCCTCGAAGTCGGCCCAGGACGCATACTAACCCTCCTGTCCCCCACACCTCCCTGCTGTCCTATCTCCATATGTCCACATCTGGATGGCGCACATAGCTACAGTTGCTTCGTGGCGGTAACACGGAATAGAAGATAATAATAAATTGAGAGCGGCACACCGTCTATGCAATTAACCACTACCTTGCACTATACGAGCCGTGCAGTGACAGCTAGCTACGCGCAAAATACCACTGCTATAGTCTCTATAGTCTGAAATTAATATAGCCACCGTTTTAAGGTATCGTCTTTAAACGTCTACCATCTCCCGCAGTTTTTTCCTCTTCCGCGTCATATCACGTGGACGGGCACAAGGTTGTCGACATCTCAATACTTCGTATTATTGCTCTGCTCCATATGCAGCTAGCGGGCCGGTCACAATGGGGGAGAAGGCCTTACGTAATGGCCATGTCGTGCTCCTGTGATGGTGCCTTTTCTCGTTCAAGGACCGTCCGAAATGACAGAGCATCAACACTGCACGAACATCAAAAGAAGGGAGAGCTCACAAATGGGATCAAGGTATATAGCGACGTGTATAGCCACGGACGAACGGTGGAAAGAACGATGGGGTTTGTTACAATGGAAACTCGAAAGGACGATGCTCGAGTTTTAGGTTCAGGAAGTGAATATCGCCTCGGAGACAATGCGGACAAGACGTGACTTTGCTTCGTTTCTCTACATCTTCCTATTCCCGCTCATCACGTCCCGAGACTGTGGTGATTTTCGGGCAAAATGAGGAAGGAGGTGCCCTGGAATATTAACAGGAAGCACTTTATGCGTGACAGAAACGCTTAGAGAAGAGCCATTATTTGAGGTAATATCGCCGTTTACGAGATATTCCGTCAACCTTATTGAACTCGTGTCGCGTCTTGTCTCAAGGGACAACTCGATAAAGGATTACGCATGGCAGATGTCGCGCGAGTCAAGTATACAAGACAGGCAGTATCTCGAGCTGCGTAGAATACAGTTAATCTACTCTGATCAGTTTAATTTAGTATTGTTAGGCGATATTAATGTAAATATTCGAAGAATTGCCGCATTGATTATGTTACAGCTTAGTAAAAATAGATCTTAAGCATGCTACATGAAATGTTATTATGAATCACATGCACATCACAGAGGCGATCTAGTTGTTGTACTGCGTCCCTCCTGCACAGACTTTGTCTCAGTGTATAGCCTTCACTCCACAATTCAAGTACCGAACCAGATACTGTGACAACAGTCCTGTGCTCCAAATGTGGCGTCGTGGTGAACATTGAACATGTCCTGATAGAATCTGAGCTCTATATACGAAACTTAGAGGCGGCTTATACTCTGTGCTCAGTTGACTATACTGCTAGCAGGCAGACGTACAACCTGGCCCATCAATAGGCCCATATCAGAACCTTGTGCAACACTGTCGAGGTCTTGTAATCTCCATGCAGTTCCTGGTGTCTACCGGTTTGCTCCACACGCTCTTGTATCATGCTCTGTATCCCAATGACCATCGGTGCATCTTTCTTCCCCTTCCTTTCCATCTTTATCAGCGAGGAGAAAACAGCTCAATTGTTTCATGAACGACTTGTACATAGCTCCTTTAACTTCATTCTCATATCTCACATCCGATGTAGCGCATGGGGTAAGGTACCGCTCTCCAGGTGTGAATCACGTTATTAGTCACGATTTATGTATTTATCTGTTATTGTTGTTGTTATTAGAGGAGCCCTAGCCAGGCATATTTCCTAGCAGCGTATACTAGTCCATATACTAGCGTTCTAGCCTGGTCACAGAGGTATATCTACTACGCCAACGGAGAATGCAGTCCGCATGTTGAGAGTGAGGCGAGAAGATGGCGGACGCCAGACATACAGAAAAGCCGCAATTAATTCACATGTTTGATTAACGCAAATATTTTACGCGCTCTTCTTTAAAAAGCATACAAATGTGCTTCTAAGTATACGTCATCTCCGACGAATGTTTTCGCAACATGTTTAGCGTGCAAGCAACACCTTGAAGCACGCGGGCGCACTGCGTTAATTGTTACTGGTTGTGGTGACGGGACTGCTTGCCGCAGTGGGCCACGCTCAGGCCATTACTAACGCAGGATGGTTCGTGCGTACTAGGCAGACTTCACAAGGAACTGTGCCGACATTTATCTTAAGGCGTGAGGAAAACCCAGGGAAAACACACAGCCAGCGCTCGGATTCGAACCCGGGTCAGAAGCGTTGTCACTCAGAAGCGTCATGCGGCCGCCTGAACCAATCACGGACGTCTTTAGATTGGTGGACGTATAGTTGGCGTGTAGGAATTAACTTGTCCAGAAGTATAGTCTACAGGGTGTCCCAGAAAACGTGTCATTGAATTATAATAAAAACTACGCCACCTAGAATCATGCGGTCAACAGCATTTGTTCTTATTAGGTTTTTGCCACCTCCTAATGCGAATGTTATGTACTCCAAGCTTAATTATGTAAATATTTGCGAACTGAACTCAGAAAGTTGCCAAGGGAAGGTCACTTTTTTACCCCACCAATATGAAGAGCGTGCCGAATTCACTCAAATTCATGATAATTGGCAGTGATATTCACGAGCTATCCCATCGGAAAAAATAGCCGAATATCATGCTTTTTGGGGCACCGGACCATAACGCGCGATGACTTTTTGAGCGCAATCGCTCTCACTGCGACGAAAGGAGGTTCCGAAGCCAGCCGAAGACAGATTGATAGTAGAAAAAGTAACAGTTCCTAAAATTGGGAGAGGGAAAGCGTTATCCCAGCGAAAGTCGGACGTGATAAGCCGTGCCTGTTTTATCTCCTTCTGCGATGTCGGGAGGGCTGGGTTGCCAACCTCCTTTCGTTGGACTGACAAAGATTGCGCTGAAAAATTCATCGTGCGCTATTCTGTGCGACCTCCGTAGAGCATGATGTTCGGCTATTTTTTCCGATGGGATAGCTCCTGAATATCCCTGTCAATTATCACTAATTTGACTAAATTAGACACCCTCTTCACATTGGTGAGGTAAAAAAGTGACCTTTACTAGGCAAGCTCGCAAAAATTTACATAATTAAACTTACGTTACACGACATTCACATGAGGAGTTGGCAAAAACCCAGTAAAAACAAATGCCATTGACCGCATGACTCTAGGTGGTGTAGTTTTTTTACTACAATTCAATGACACGTTTAGGACACCCTGTATACTAGCCTGCTAATCCGGTAGAGTCCGTCCTCCAATCCACGTGATCAAGTAAATCGCACCACGAATGAGATTTCTTCAGTCATCGGACACCACAGAGAACATTATATAGCGAATATTAACATATCGGAAGGTGCATGTTCACGATTACAGTTCCGAAAAACATGATAAGCCAATCGCCCTGTTTCTTTCAAGCGGATGACATCACAGTGATAATCTTGCTTTGATAGCTTCCTTTATCGTACGTTTTCTTTTCTTTTTTTTTTTCGTGTTCTTAGGATGTACAAACACTCCCTATACGAACTGCGCTGAAACAAACGCATGCACACATGATCAACGTATACATATACCTCGTCTACACACAGCACGTGGTGCTTACGATGCCTGTTACCGTGATGGCCTAAAGTGGAATGCCATTCAAACGGTGGGAGGTCATCGAGCGAGCCGACCCAGGAAGACAGCGATCATCTTCTTACCTAGCTGCATGCATTGCCTCAGGGGAGGGTCTTCATATTTGCACCCGGAGAAGTTGCTGCTTTATTATGCCAACGTGCAGCGGGAACCACTCGCGTACTTGGTACCGGTTGGAGACGGTAATAGCATCCTACAAACGCAATTTGTTTGTACACAGAAGACGGGGCTGCAGGAGATGTTATCGACGATATATCGATGGCTGTCGGGATGGCTTTGGTGTGGCGATTCTTCAGTGTCCAGATGCGGAACGTCAGAAAGGCTGGGGTGGTAATGGTCGTTTAGGCGGTACGTGCTATATACTGTTGTCGAAGGCGTTTCTTCAGACTTAACAATGTAGTAGAGTAAATGTTATGTAGTTGGGTTAATGTTGTTATTATTGCGAGTATGAATTGAAAAAGCAAGGCCCGCACGCAACTGAACTCTTAAAAATGATGGTGGTGGTGGTGGTGTTGAAAGGGCTTGCCGTTGTCGGCCTCTTAAAAATGAACTTCGCCACATAGCACGCTCCTAGCCAACCACCATCCCGAATGACAACGTTATCGCCCCTGATTTGTTGAAAACGGGAGGAGGAGCCTATTTTGTGCCGTGCATAATGCGCACAAAATAGGCTCCTCCTCCCGTTTTCAACAAATCTAGGGCGAGAACGTTGTCATTCGGGGTGATGGTTGGCTAGGTACGTGCTATGTGGTGAAGTTCATTTTTAAGAGTGTGAACGTAAATATCACGTTATAATAGTCGTAATTAAGTTACCTTGAAGAGCAACTACGCTACGGTTACATGCTTGGGAAGACTTAACTGTGTTATATAGTTACATTTTTCAGAAAATGTAACTATACCGCTAGCTATAATTATAACCATGTAACCATAACCATTCACCTTTCAAGAAAGGAAATTCGAGTAAATGTGGAACTCTGAAAAACCGTTATTTCAACATAAACCATCGAATCGCAATTACATCATGTGCTTGTTGCACCTATGCATTAGTTCTTTTCGAAGTTATAGTCAGTAGGCTCTCAGCGGTGCAATCCAGATGCATATCCTCCCACACTAAAAAGTAGTTCGAGTATTGGAGCTTTCGCACTGTAACTTTTTAAAGAAGGTACGAAACGACGTTCAGAAAAGTTTGCACTGATGCGTCGGAAAATATGGAACCACTTTTAAACCTAATTAGTTACGTCGTAAGGCTAACTAAAGCAGCAAAGTTGGTAGTTGCAGTTACAAGTTACATTCTCAGGAATGTACCTAGTTGCTGTAAATATAGTCACTGAAAAAAGAAACTTATTTGCTACGGAAGCGTTTGACCACCGAAGCGCATGGACATTTCCTTGTGGACACAGGCCTGGCCTCTCCTTTAACCGCAAAGTACTCCGAAGTTGTATTTACAAAAAAATACCATGTAGCAGGCCTCATTAGTACTTTAAACACAGCACACAGTATTAGGCAAGGTACTTTAAAGTACGCATCAAGTGCATTGTCAATTTAGTTTGTATAAAAATGCACGAAAACCTTCATTTTTGTGCGGCTTTGTTACATGCAGAAATGTAACCCATGTGACCAGTTAAAAATGGTAAAATGCATAGTAATCAAAAGTATGTCTGTCTTCCAGTTTCTTACTTCACTTAATCGTGTAATGCTTAAAACCCAATTACGCATCGTGAGATAGAAATATTGCTAGCTGCCAACGGAGGAAACAATGTAAAAATGCACTAGAATTATGTATCATACAAACCCCTCTTATAGTCTCCCGTACTGCTGTGCTCTCCTCAATTGCCCTCGTCCACTGTCCGCTCATGTCTATAATTGCATCGCAGTGCTAACACGGCATAATGAAACAAGGGGAAAAATGAATCCTTGTAGTCCACTCCGAACGGAGAACATTTCATTCGACTATAAATCTGTAAACATCCTCTTCTTACTGACATACGTGGCCATTGTACGTAAGTGTAGGGGATTGCAGTTCCTGTCGCCTTTGATGACTCCCGCCGTTTCCAGAACAGCATTGAAAAGGAAGTGGAATAGACAGGCGTTGTCCTTCTGTCATACTTCGAGAATATCGTCTTCTTTCTCTGTCAAATCATCCACAAAAACGCAACGCCGTCACTTTTCAACATTTTTGTTTATTTCTTCCAATCATGGTCCTTCGAAACTGACTTCCTGACAAGCCATTGTAGCTGTACAGAAATATTCAACACTCGACCGCATTTTTTCACATCCCTTTTCTTTTTTTTTTTTTTTTCTTCCTTGAAACGTGGAACTTTCAATTCGCAAGACTGTCCGAATACAAAGACTCCGCAGCGTGATTTTCCCAGATGCCAGAATAGTGTGAAACGTACTTACGCGGGGCAATGACAGTATGAACTAGGACAGTATTTGAAATGGCGAAAAGGCTTTCTCTTTTTAAGTGAGGCACGTATATTTCAAATGGTGTTGTACACACCCTTAATGCGAGTAGCAGAAAGAGAAAGAATAAAGACCAGACGTTCTGCGACATTGTTGTATGTGCCCAAGGTATTACTACTTGCATTAGGGTTACACAACCTTGCTTTCGTGTGTCGATAACAGGTAATGTTTCGCATGGGTCTCTGATCCGAACAATGCAGTACCTGATTCGTTCTTTGTGTTGAGAAAGGGAGATATCGTTTAAACAGAGCGTGAAATCGATATTAAAGGACCGCGTAATGCTAGACATAATAGCAACACCCCGATACACGGCATAATACCGATAGGAGTGTTTAAACATCAAATAGGTCTTGCACCAGAAGTCACACTTCACTAATACTGGTAGACTGTCACGTGATACAAGACGCACTTTCATTCTATTATAACGAGGTGATCAGCTTAGTTCAGTATAGCCTGCGGGTATCGCCCAGCCGGTAAACTGGATCAAAACGCACGCGAGCCGAGACCGTGACACGGATCTTTGTCATGCAGCTCGGTAAAACAATCAACTAGGCTCATTAGCCAACCGCAGAACAATCGGCATTGTAAATACTTTATCGAACGATATACCTTCCAGGCACTTAGCAATTAAACCGAGGCGATCGTAAACCGTAGGCTTACGTCGTCCCGAACTTCCGCACATTGTGTGTACAACAGCTCGTGGAAATGTCTTGCATTGCGTTTACTCCTCCAACTGTACGAACAAAATGACGTTTCGGGGTCGTACATTTCCAGCTGGAATTTGACGGAGAAGTTTGACCCCGTGTGTCGTGCAGCGGCGTGCTCCATAATTTTCTCCGGTCCTTCTGCCGTTCATGTGGCGACCTCTATAATTGTCGTGTAACATGTAGCGACCTCTGTCTGCTTGTGTCGACGTTTTCTTCTGTTACGAAGGTTGTCAGCCGAGTAGATTGTGTTGGACACTGCATTAGGCCAGCGTACAGCTTCTTTGGTTCTCTTTATCTTTGTTGCTCGACGGTAATGAAGTAGAAGAGGTTAGGATAAAGAATGGGACAGCGGCCGTACCGCCGTGTTTTCGTAGATAGTGCAGATGATGAAGTAAATGTTTTGTATTAATACATCGTAAATCATAAGAATGGGGATGTGGGAACCGTTAAGGCTTCCTGTGACAAAGCTAAATGTAGGACCTGCGCACGGTCTTCGCGAAGACAAAAACATAATTATGTTCTGGTCACATCGTATTTTCTTGGTGTCCGCCATGGCGCGCTCAGACTTTCTAGTTCATTGGATGGTTGGTTGGTGGCGTTTTGTTGCCTAGAGTCACCGGCCGACAGAAGACTGCGAGTAGATGAGACGTGCGCAGTTACAAATGCTTGCGCTGAGCGATAATTGAATCCGTATATCAATTACAAAAAAGCACCGAACTGTTCCTTAACCGTGTTCAACCTAAGAACGGCAGGTTCAAGTCGCGCCCTGCGATAGTTCTTATTGGCTGCAATAACTAGACGCATCACTGTATACGACTCAACAAGTAGTGTGCTGACGTCGAAACTATGGGGCCCTATAGGCAGCACCTGCACTCCTAAAAATGGAGGAGCCTATTTTGTGCCATGCATAATGGCACAAAATAGGCTCCTCCTCCCGTTTCCAACAAATCAGGGGCGAGAACGTTGTCACTCGGGATGATGGTTGGCTAGGAGCGTGCTATGTGGTGAAGTTCATTTCTAAGAGTGTGGTGGCGCTGCACCCTAATTTCTCTCACGGAGTTACTCTTGGTGACAGATTTCATTTCATGCAGTTCTTAGGTTCAACACCGGCACAGATTGGCACTTTTGAAACCTTTGCCGTGTCTCGCGGATTCTGCCACCATGAGGCGCTACTTGACATTTAAAAAAAATGTAAGGCAGCGTACGTGCACGACTACAAGGGCAAAGTACATTTAATTGCGCTTCGCGTACGCACATCACATATGATATCACGTCACACATAGGGTATCTTCATATCCGAAGCGGCACTCAGCTCGGCGAACCCATTCTGTCCATCACCGTTCTTGGTATTTTTTCTCGCATTCCTCATCCTAATCCATCATCATTATTCTCGGCGTCAAAGGAGTTGTCTGCCATCAAAAGATGGCGCCGCCGCTCCGTGTTGACGAACCCGTTGACAGGACTCTGTGTGACTTTCTCATCTGGAGACGATATGACTCGTTCCGGAAACCGGCCTCATAAGCCGCTCCCTACTGACTGACGTGAGTCGTCTTCGGGTCACGTGGATAACGTCATGCAGCATTACGTCATCACTTGTCAGTCAGAACGGAGTGGTTGCCAGAACCCTGGAGTGACACATTGAGCGAGAAATGTGGTTGTCGCGCAACGGCGCCTTTTTTTTTTCTTTTTTTGGCGCACATATTATATTGGTGTCTGTCTGAGGCTAAGTGATCTGTGACGCTTATATGATAAGCTTCTCACCTGTTATAGGAAGTTTTCTCCTACGTCACATTGTGACGTGGCAGTGACGTTGCATGCTCGTAAGCTCCTCCCACTGGTGGTCACCTTTTAGTGCTACTGGCATTGAACGATGACAAACTGCGCTATTTTTCGATGCAACAACGATAGTTTTCATAAAAGAAAATGTGAGAACGACAATGACGAAGTGTCTTCGGGATAAGAGATCGCACGCGACCGAATTTCAAAACATCATTCAAGGCTTCGTTTTCGAGCAAATGCTATAGATATAATCTCGACACCCGCGCCGAAAAAGTGGCCACCACCATGGCGGCCAAACGCGTTCGTTTGACGTCATGTGAAAACACCCTATAGCAGTGCAGTCATAATCGAAGCATTTATCATAAAGTGATTAGGACAGAAGAATTAGCGTAAATACATAGCGTAGGACATTCTCAGAAGACTAGCATTTCCATACCTGCATATATATCGGAAGTTACCTACAGCATTTTACCGAGTTATTTTCCTGCCTGATGGGACAGCATGTTGCTCGAAGGGGACCGTACGTCCAGGACCGACTTCATAGGGAACTGTGCCGAGAACGTCTGACAGGAAAGTACCAATAGAGCACAGCAGACTCCGGAATTCGAGCTCGGCTTCCCAGTTTCGGATCGCGAGACCGTTACCGTAACCGCATGAGACCTTACATAAAACCCCAACACACTGCCTATGAGCGTCTTTGCATAAACAGCTACGCCGGGTTTTAGTTGAAACGCAGGAGATCCACGCCGAAATTGTAATGCAACCATTGTACGCTTTGAATGGCACAAAATATAAGTTTTGTTAATATAAATATAATATATTACCACGTCGTTTACACGTGTATACTCTAAAAAAAAGAGTTTTTGTACTCCTTTTGGGGACTAAATGCATTGCTACAAAAAATAGTCCCTTTCGGGAGTAAATGCACTGGAATAAACGAATGTCACAGAGTGGAGACTACATTTCACGTCCAGTTCTAACAATCCCATGTACATAATTCATGTGCATGCATGGAAATACTTAAAGTGGAATAAAGCCGTCAACCGTGATATATCAAGTGATATAAAATCTAGCGACATACATAGGGCACAATTTGCGAAGAAAGACGCGCTAACTGTTTTTTACTCTGTGTGGGTGGAAAACTAAGTTGACTGAGATAGCCTTATGCCATCAAATTGACCAAGAGCACATATTTACGTAGACTGTTGCATTCGGAAGACCATTCGCGAAGTTCAGTGAGTCAGTTTACAGTCGGGCGGAGTAAATGTCGGAGTTAGGGGACTAAAACAGGGAGTAATTGCAGTCTAAGGGACTAGAAGTTACTTGTGTACTTAGATAATTATGTTAATAAAATATTCTGAACAGAAGCTGCGATTACTCCCTATTTTACTCCTTTTTTTTTCTTAGAGTGTAGACATCGCTCTATTAGACCACGTCCACGACTATATGAGAATGCCTCCAGCTGGGCTTTCACCTTGCGTGGAATTTCAACCGCTATGAAAACGTCAAAACATTATCCTCATTGCGGCTGAATCAGAACCCACCAGCATTCTTTGGCGCACAAACCCGTTTAGCCTTTCTAGCTCCATCTCAACACGTCGCGTATAAATGACACGACTTTCACCTTCACATGTCAGCCACCCGCCGTCATCCATGCATGAAATTTCAGGCGCACAAATCACTTTGACTGGATGATACACCTGAAGAGAATGAGTCATGTTAGGAGGAGGGAAAGCCATCTGGACAAGGCATGCAGTGCGTGAAAACATACACCGTGTACCTGAGAGGTGAATGTCCAAATATTTAAGATTGCACGGTTGGCCGTATATAGATGGGCTCTGACGCTTCCAAACCGAGCGAGGAATTTCGCTGTTTGTTGGGCTGTTTATTCCATAATTTTACGCGTAATGTGTGCGCACGTGCCTTCGGCTACTCGTACCAGGGGCGAACCCATATTGGGACACGGTGGCGATTTGGGCTTGTCGGGGATGTGTCTTGTGTGTGTCTTGTCCAGTTTCTTCGTTCTTTTTATGTAATCTAAGCACTGGATTTTTATAGATATTAGAACGAACACGTGATCATGTGATTTTTTGTGTTAGCTCCGCGAAGCAACTGTGGCTATGAACGGCGTAGAGATGTGGACAGATGGAGAGAGGACAGTAGGAAGGAGTGGGGGACAGGGAGGTTAGTGTGCGTCCTGGGCCGACTTCAGGGGTACTGTGCCGACGTTCGTCCGGAAAGTCTTCGGAAAACCCAGAGAAAACCTTAGACAGCTCAGCCGGTGGTAGGATTCGAACCCACGACCTCCCCGTCTACAGCTCGACCTTCCACCTACGAGCGGGACGCCTGGCGATGAAACTCTCCATTCTTCACCTCACAATAACGCTGTTGTTGCTGTTGTTGTTGTTGTCATGATCTTCAGTCCAGTTCGCAAGAACGCCGGCGATTGAGCAACCGAAGCGGACATTTGTACGTTTGAAAATCGTTTACGAGACTTGCAGTACATGAAAACTCTGTACAATTTATTCGTTGTTTACCGTTTTACGACCAGAAGAGAGGATTAATAAGCAGGTATTTAAGGACTAATGTGGCAGTGCTGTGTAATCGGTTAGCACAGTAAGGACAAAGTGTTAATTTATGTAAACGGCGATTTTACTTTCATTAGCTTATTGCAGTTATTGTTCTTACAAGTCATTTAAGTGAAACTTTGTTCCGATAGATATTCGTTACAATATAAATTAAGTTTGTTCATTGGGCTGCTTTTTAGGCGTCGGCTGTGAGGAGTTTGAAAGCAGAAAGCAAACTTTCATGTGACTTTCATTCTTCTTTTGTGCATGTCCTTTGGAATACATACAAATGAACTAGGATAAAAAAATAAAAAAAACTCAATTTCGCGCACGTTTGCGAGTTTGCTTTCGTTACCACGTCATGTAAGGAGTATGTATTCTCTAGAAACTCTTCATCATCATCTAGAAACTTACACCTATTATACCTAACTATGGCGACAAATTTTCAGTTGTGGAAAACTTAATTTTACTTAGCAAAAAACAATCAAACAACTCCCATGAACACTCGGACATGAATTAATTTTCGCGCTATTCCCAGTGGAGACTGGAGAAATGGCTCCCCTATCTTTTGTCCAGCAGAGCCGTGTACTAAAAGATGCATAGCTGTCAATCAGACTTCAGCGTTTTGTGTCCCGGAAATGGTGGCGTAGCTTCGAACGGCGAACCGGGGATTTGGTGGGGAAAAATCGATATGCTACTTTAATTTTAATCCGTGGATACCTATACTCTTGTAACTCTCCGCAGAAATTTATTGTGTAGGCCGCTAGGCGTATCTGTTCCAACCCAATCCAATCCGCTTTCCCCCAACGTGGTAAGACCCAGTATATAAGGACGAAACACAACTTTGAATAGGCCTGGAATAATGCCAAACTGTATTTCGGATACCTCAAAAAATGGGTGGAGCTTCATATAGGTAAGTCCCATTAACGGCTGGAAGTTCCTTTTAATACACGGCTCTGTTGTCCGCCTTATGGAGTTCTTTTAATTTTTCTTCTTTTTTTGGTTATATTCTACCATCACAACTACACTAACAAGAATCATAATTAAGCTGGCCAGATTACAGAGGAAGAAAGAATTCTTCTACGCGTCGTACTTAGCGAGATGCAATCCCTCGAACGCACTCCCCAGCAAAGCACAGACGTCACAGAGCTCAGAGTTGCGTCCATTCCCATCGGCAGCCGTACGCACGTGACTTCTTGTGCGCCGGCCCACTTGTGGCGGTGAGGTCTGTGACGTCAGAGCCGCATGAGTTTCAGTACCCGCGGTGCCCATTTTCTCCGTTTCTATTGCCCTCCTCTCTGTGAAACATTCAATGGAGGTTCACATCGATGCAAAGCACCGTCTTTTACATTTATCTAGGATAACTTGGGATGACCTGTCGCAACCCTATTAATCTATTAACAATGTAATGTAAACAGTATGCATGTACGAAATCGGTTGATGTAAGACGTGGTCTGTAGATGTTTTGTCAGTGCATTCGTGAGGCGTGTGACTCTCAATTGCTTTCAATTAGGTTGTTCTTCGTCTTCGTTTCACGCAATTCACACAATCAACGCTCTGTAATTCATCCGTACGACGGCGTACGCATTAAGGGCGCTCTTAATTGCTGTCTTGGACGACGATGACATGGCAGCCGTTGAGCCAGCGTTGACAACACGGAATTAAGAGGCCGTGAAGAGGGTCGCTTCCGTCCTCAGGAACGGGTCCCTATTAAAGGCTCAGTGGAGGCTTGAGACGAGTAAGTTTTGCTGTCGAGACAGCTAAGGCACATCCCACTGTTTGCAAAGAGATGACGTAAACTGGTGCAACAGCGACACCGATTCGGTATAGACTGTAACTCCTCAACTATTAGACTGAAATTCTAAGTGCTGGATGGTCATTTCCTACACTACGTATATGACGGTATAAGTGACTGGGGCTTCCGGACGGGGACATCGTCGCGCGCGTTGTTTTGGTTTCGTCATGGTGGCGTTTTTCGGGAACAAGTCTACTATCTATAACTGTATCTGCATGACTTTGCTGCCTTATTTTTATTTTTATTATTTTATTGTATTGGCATTGGTTGATTACATGGCAATGGTGTGGCCAGTCCAATGTATGCGAGCTCGAGTCCGATCTCAGGACGACAGTAGGTTGTGGTGGTGTGGTACAGCATGGGCGCGGTACAGCATGGTGTGGTACCGCTTGGGCGCGCTGCACACCACGAGTGACGCAGCATATGGGGTGCCGTGTGCTAAAGGATCCTCAGGTGGGCAAAATCAATCTACCGAATAACGACTGTAGGGTTGCTCGCGGTCATAGTTTTTTCGCGACGTCTAACGTAAAGTTATTCATTAACGTAATTGATGTGTCGTTTCAATTCTTGTATCAGCTTGCTGTGTCGTGCCTATATATAGTGTTTTTTGTTTGTTTGTTTTTTGTTTTGTTTTTTTGCTTGTTCTTTTTTTGTGTGATCTGTGGGCGCCTTATTCGCACCTTTCAGCGTGTGAAAGAGCTGAGGCTGAAACATCAAGCGCCTTTAAAGAGCTGGCATACAGGCCTTCTTTTCTTCAAGCTTTCTTTCTTCCACTTTGCTCTTTTCGTCTTGGTTTTATTTTCACGGCCGACTGTTGCGTTTCTCCTTTGATGCCCGAAACGGAAGAGGGCAGGACAGCTCGAAGGGACACTTCAAAGACTTGTTGCTGCTTTATAATATGTCCCGTAACATGTCATTAATGTGTCCGGGATACTATATCTCCGCCATTTTCTTTATACTTCACAAAACCTGATACGACGCTTCCACTATCGTTACACAGCCCTTCTCCTTCACTAGACATTATACATGTCGTACTAAAAAACGCCGACCTCGTACATGCACTTTTGTCGTAATGTGTCTGTTGCGTGTTTAGCATGGTGATCGTTACTTTATCTTATTTTTTAAAACTATTCCTTCTTTTTCCGACGGTTGCAATATGACTGAAGAGGGTCTTTCTGCTTGAGGGCCCCTAATAGAAAGAGTCACCCTGCCCTTGAAGTCATTTGAATTCGATTGCATGGGACGTGTTTGCTTTCTCGTTAGATAATAACGGTTGAGGGTTATGGGATGATTGCTGGGAAATATTTCGGTTGGCGCAAAAGGCGGCGGAACTCGGCTGAGCAAACAAAGGACACTAATACCCCTGACTCACGGGCCGTCTTCAATGATCTCGTTGAACCCAACGGTCATTGAACGGGTGCCTAGCGCCACCTAGCGTGTAACGCGTCAACCTGTCCGGTAGCATTGGAACCAATGCTCTTTGTGAAGTTGACACGTCATACGCTTGATGGCGCTACGCGAATGTTGAATGGCCGTTCGGTTTAATCATCGTTGAAGACTCCGTGTGGCAGGGATATACGAACACTCAAGACAAACACAACTGTGGTGTGGGTGTGTGTCCCGCCACCGCCGTCTTTCGGACGGGTCTCGAATCGAGTCTTCCTGGTCAGTGGTCCAATTGGTTAATCGAGGTACGCAGCTTTGGAGCTGCGCAACGAATAGCGGTGTTCAGATTTGACATTAGTGCCAAGAAGGGCGTGTTCGAGACCCACCATATTGACAAAATTGGAATTTGATTGAGAGAGACAACAATCGAAAACAAAGATAGGGAAAGCTATTTACTATTTTTATTTCTTTTTTTCTTCTTTTTTAAGGCTGCCGTATTTTTTCGGACTTGTTCTTGTTGTTGCGGTTGTCCATTCTTTTACGTCCTACCCATGGCAGGCTCAGCTTCCGACAGGGTTGTAGACTTCGACGGTGGCACATAAAGCTCCGAGGAGTGAATGGAGTAAGGGTATAAAACAGGCGAGTTTAAGTAAAGCGGAACAATAAAACAGTGAAAACAGAGGGCCAACAAGTGTCCACAGGGGCGATACACTTGGAGGTGACAAGAAGCTATCTGTGCCGTCATCTAATCATTATTGTCCTCTGTGCGCGCGGTATGCAATTTTTCATTTACACAATATCTAATATCGTACGACCATTGTTTAAACTACAGTTTGGTAGTTGTTTTCTGAACGCGCAGGGTTAGGTACTTTTTTGCCCTGTTGTTCCTGATATTCTAACCCATCTTTATTTGTTCACTCGAGCCACTGGTGCTTTCAATAGGATTGTACGAATACTACAAGAATAAGAACGTCAGGCAAGAGTAGTACTTGTCGATGTGGCCTTTTCGCGTGTCCAGAATTCGCTTTCTCCTGCGAAAGGGACCTTCCTGTAGCACATCGAGGACAGGTCAAGTATAAACAGAATGGGATATTCCTCCCACGACTCCCACTTCGAAAATGATTCCCTGCACTTTTTTTTTTCATTCTCATTTCTTTTAGATTTTGCTTTGTTTTACTGCGTATATTATTTTTCTTCGGGACGTTGACTTGGCTTGACTACTCTCCGCCTGGCAACACCAAAAAAATCCTCACCATGCCGCTAGGTGGAAGCAACGTTACAAGTTGCTTCGCAATGCGACACGCTTTCTCGAGAGGTCATCCCATTAATCCTTACTTTCACTCACGACACATTCGCTTTCATAATGCGATGCACATGAATAATGCGCTAAGACAGCTGCAATGGCAGGTACAGCCATCTAGTGTCAGGCTTACTAACTATGACACTCGGTAACTGGGCGGCAATTTTTCTCTGGCCCATACGCTAACGCCGGTGCCATAAATCACCCTTGCATATCACTCTTCGCTGGAGCGCATTAGAGACAGCAAGCAAAGAAACATGCGATTGAATGTCGCGGTTGCCAGACTCTTGAAAGAAATACACAAAATGCGCTAAAGCGCGCGCGCGGCTGAGGTGGATAAACCCATCACTGTCCACTAGATGGCGCTGGCTTACTTTAGTATTATTTTGCAGATTTTTCTGAGCGTGCTTTCTTTTTGCCGGTGCTTTTCTTCATGCATAATGGAAAGACTGGAACGCAATTTCTCGGAAAATTGGCCCGCTTTCATGCGATACATTAGTGGAGGGAGGTAGACGCGGGGCTAGGATTTCAAAACGCGTGCTTCTCCGCCCGCCCCTTTGAAATGGCTGGAAGCTTAATTTGCTTAAGGAAATAAAAATATAATGCAAATAAGCACGACGAAAAAAAAAGGAGGAAGCAAGAAATATGGAGGTTGGAAGCGTTCTTTGCTCTGCAGCCTAGATGAAGCTGTGCTAGACGATTTATTATGTTCGCTCTGTCTCAACGTGCGATGGAGACCGTTGGCCCGGTGTTGAATTGACGTTTGGGATGGAATTCCATATTTTACGTGCGCGTGGGTGGGCAGGGTATGCTGAACGCCCTTCGCAGATTCTATGCCGTGGCGCGCGCGGTTTGCGTGATAATTCCAAATGGCATTTTGAAATTCGTTTTTCTTCTTTCTGTACATTTCAAACGTGGCGGATGTAACGTGGGTATAGAAATTTGTACGAGCGTCGCATCACCAATGAGCCGCGTCTTTTTTACTGCGCCGATTCCATATCGTATGGCCTGTATAGGTCATTTTCGTACACTACTCGCTAAGAAGATTTAAACAAAAACCTAGAATATCTTGAATATGAGAGGCGTTTGACCAGTTCCCAGGCGTTTCCGTAGTTCAGTGGATTCTCCAGTTCAGGATCGCGAGCACGGGGTGGAGGGTGGAAAAAGTGGGGGATACGTCGTTACTAAAGGTACATTAAAGTTCTAAAAGGTTTTGTACTTATTTACTTATTTATTTCGTTACTCCTCAAGGGCCCTTATGAAATGGTGTCACTCATGATATCACGATATGTGTCTAAAGCTGAAATAACAAGGCCATTCCCGTAGGTGGTACGCAGAAAAGAAAGAAAGGGGGTGTCGCTCAACGTTGGGTGGGGGGGGGGGGTGCCGCCAAATAACGTAATCCATGGCACTAGCTCTGCTTCCGTATTGGCTGTTAAGACTGGCCGCATGACACTACGCGAGCCTGGGAGGTACCCGCGTTCGAACCCCGGTGCCGGCTGTGCTGGCTGGGGTTTTTCCTGGGTTTTCCTCAGACGCTTTCAGGCATATGTCGGCGCAGTTCTCTTAGAAGTCGGCCCAGGACGCACATTCCCCCAGGGCGTAAGTTGTGACGTTGCCCACTTCTGTGAGGCTTACAACGGCGAGCCATTTCATCATCAATACCATCACCACCACGCGAGCCTTTTCCCACAGTGGAGCTGGAGTATGAGTATCTCTCCTGGCGTGCTAGTTTGTCTCACTATCTCCAATGGCGTATGTAGATGGCGGACTAGATTTCTTTTCTTTCTTAAGTTGAACACGACTATGCGGTTTTCATCTCCTGTGTTTGTGGTGGGGGGAGGGGCAGTGTCCACTAGGGGTTTGACGGCCATATCTGCTGTTTTTCAGTTTTCCTCCCTTTTTGACCTTTCTTACAGGTATTTTGGGGAGGCGTTGCAATATTTTTAGGGGCATTAGGCTCATGAGGGTGGTGCTCGGAAAATGAGTGTCCCTGTTACAGGGGCTATTGATTGAACATCTATGGTCATTGGACATTCGCATTCGCGAATAACGTATATATGGAGGATGCTCTCCCACCTACCACATTTCTTGAAATGTTTACAGCCAAATACGACATATATAAAAAATAATTATTTTTTCCTCTGCGCTCGATTGTTTTTACTCAATGTAATTTTCTTCCTTTGTAACGGTCATACGCGTTGTTCGTTCACTTCTTTGCGTTTTATATATATATATATATATGTACATTGGTAACTTTTATATCAAAGGAATTGCAGGCTTGCCTACCGTAGACATCACTGGAGCTGTGTCGCAGAACGCCCATAGTTTTAGTCATAGTTATGCACAAATCTTCTACTAATTATTCTTGTTCCTCATTTTGACAGCATCACCGCCATCGGCATTTTCACATCACTTCCCTTGTCGTTATCATCATCTCTCGTTGTCATTCCACACGCCAACGCGTTGCGTTGTGTTCGTCCCTTAAAGATTATCCGCGAAAGAATTCTGCAATAGGTAAATACGAGGATAATCGAGAACTTGAGCAGATTATTTCTTCCTCCAGTACCATTGAGCACTACACACACACACACATGGCACAACATACTGAGTCTGGATAGATGGTATACATCATCAATGCAGAGCGTCGTTCCTCTGCTCCGGGTGGATACAGACATAGCCTTGAAGTAATCATTCAACCCCGTGCCTTCATACTTCACTGTGCTGCAATGAAGCATTCGTTATTATTGTGAATCCTCGATGGAATGTTCCCGTAAGCTGTTTACATTGCTCTCCGAGCGGCAGATATCTTTCTTGGTAATGTGTCGGACATCTCTTCTAAGTCCCGCAGCGCCCTTCTTCATCTCGTGTACGCGACCTCATATCGGGTAAGCTGCCCTCATGACGATTTATTGACTAAGGCTTAGCGGATATAGTATTGTGTCCAAAAGGACTCGGGTATGTTGCTTGTTCGGGTTAGATTTGCTCCGGGGAAAACGGCGTTATTGGACGTTGCGTCGTGCCGGGAGAGCTGCAGAAACACGTTGTGTTACGGGTTGTGTATCCGCGAATTTTTCTAACTTGTAACAGAGCACCTATTAATTAATTTATCGACTTATTGGCGGACTGATCATCGCGATAATCTTGCTCATATGTGTGTGCCACCAGCGGTTACCTGTATTTACACAATGAATTGTTGAGCTCTAACAATAACGTGATTTTTGTACTTCACGTACCAATTAAAAATGCAACAAGCTGCACAGTAAACGGTGGGTCTCACTAGGTCATCACTAGTCTTCCTCACAGTTGTCATTTTTTTTTCCTTCGCAGGTGTCTCTGGCATCGCACCGCCGAAGACAGCAACCAACACATCCAGGGCTGGATCTCCCCACACAGGATCCTTCATCCCACAGCCCAAGTCGTCGGTTGTCACGCGGGACAGGAATACGTCAGATCGATCTAGGTGAGGTACCCCGTACCCCGTACCCCGCAGATACAGCTCTCGTTCAATGATGTGAATAGAGTAGCGAATGCAACCCAAACGAGGTGATATCGTTCATGAAGGGTGTTGTAAAACTGTGTTCGGCCAAAAAACGGGTCTGCAGCTGGACGGCTGCGACACGGAGTGACAAGTGGCTGTCATGACGCACCCAGGAGAAGGGGGGCACGGAACTCCAGTTTCCCTGGAAGTAAAGGGGAAACTGTCTCCCTTTTTTTCCTGTGTCTTAACTGCGTTTCTTGTTTTTTACTTGTTCGAACTTGGAGGTCTCTGGACCCCAGGAAAAGGCATTAGTTTTTAGTAGCAAAATAAACCTCGCTGAGCAAAGACGTCTTTGTGCTACGTGTCTTCTTATCGGTCCCCTTTTACCGGGCCAACGACAGCTTCACGGTGTCATCCATATATTGTGTAACGAGTGGGATATCGCAAGATATTATTCCACTACAAAGGGTAAACGTGACCCACAAGAGGAGTGAAGTGTTGAAACTTGCGTACAGTCCAGCCCGCGTCCAGTACCGGGATACCATGTGTACTATTGTTACCAGAAGGGGGGGGGAGCGGGTACGGGTCTGGTTGCTTGAAGATCATGCTAAAGGCTGTCAGGTGTTGGGAGTCTCAAGTCTTGCATGAGGTTTCCCCCATACCACGGAGAGAGCCGTTGGTGCAGTTTCTTTGCAAGCCAGCCGCCAGGACGTATGATGACGTCAATGTCTCCAGATCCCTCTCCACGTGTCTGCGCGTCATTAATGGCCGTAGTCACTCCGCGTCAGTAGCACGGACGTTTAAAGTAAAATACGTGCTGTTATGACAATAATGAATGTCCCAGTGAAAGACCTGAAGCCGGAAGACAGACCATTGTGGAGAAAGAATGTCCACGTGACCACAGGCAGCTCGCACGTAATCAGTCACACAGTCAATCATGGCATTTCATTAGGTGGGAGCACTTCTCTTTTGCGAAAACGTCCTGTTCCGTAGTCGGTAGGGAACAAACACATCGGGATTCACGCACTCGCTTGCAATGTAGGGCTGGATTTCTGCTGACAGTGGCAATGTTTTCTGTAGGCCTTCGTCAACAGCATCGTCGTCATCCGTGTCTCACCTTCCGGCGAAAGGATCCATCGTTGGTACAACGCAGTCGAGCTCGCGACAGAACGGACACGCAGGGAAAGCACCACTGACAAACGGAGGAGGAAGCGCGTGCATCAACAACAATAACTCTATGCTTGACAAGTTCAAGCTCTTCAACTCCAAGGACAAAAACGCAACAAACGACAAAAACCGAGGTAAGGACAATGTTGTTACGCTGTCCCTCTCGGGAAATAGGAGTCTTAGCAGAACATGTAGCGTAATGTTAAACAAGTACCTGAGGCGGCATACAGAGAGTATGTTCGTGAAAAAAAAAGGACGATTAATGTAATTTATGCGCTGGAAATGCGTTAGCATTCAGAAGACCCATCCACTACGTGCCCTATTCACCCCTATCCACCTCCATCCACCCCTAACTATCACTAACTGTTACTAACTACACAGCCACAACAGCGGCTTAAGCCTACTTCAACGCCGGCGGCGTATTTTGAAACGCTGCTTTCGCTCTTCCTCCGTCTCGTTCGCCCGCTTTCGGCGACGACCAGCAGCATCCGCTGCCTGACGTTGCTTGCGTTGTTCCAGGGTTTCGTCAGCTCATCGCCTTCGCTTAGAATCCGTCTTCTTTTGGCGCCCACTTGGCAAGGCACTCTTACTCGGTTGACTCCATTGTGTACTTCAATTCAGCCCATACGCGCCTTGCACACCCGCAAGTTCAGACTCGCCCGTGTATCTGCGCGCCGCCAAGACCGCTTCCGCAGACTTGCTCCTCTCCGTGACGTCACCTGCCGCGGCGCGCGTACGTTGGCTTGATGAGGTAAACACGACGCAAAAGGCAAAGTACATCGACTTCCGCTCCGTGACCTACTTTTCCTTACTCTCAACTCTACACTGTCCTCCTCCTCTTTCACGCGGCGTACTTCCCTCTCCACGTTTCGACAACGGATCGACACCGACACTTTTCCTTGAAGCGCCGCTTCTAATGCTAACGCATTAATAAAGGAATTTGCTCCTTTACAGACGCATTAGACACAGAAGCCTCCTTTACAGAAGGAATTGTGCGTATTACAGACGACATGCACAGCCGGCGTCAGTCTTAACAGCGACGTGCACCTGCGTAGCCTGCTGAAATGCCAGCGTCGCGAAGTGTTGGCCGCTGGGTTTGTGACAACGTCCCAACGAGCGTGCAGCACAGACTGCGGTGTGCGTGAGTGCGAAGCAGAGACTGACCGAACCCTAACGCCCAACCGAGCGTACCAATCCGGCGTCGTGCGGCGTTGCACGCATCAACCCCGTTACTAAACATTGTCTCGGACGCAGTCTGAAACTCAAAGGCTAACGCACTGCGGCGCTTCCGTCCACGCAGGCCACGAGATCCCGCGTTGTGACAGTTAGTTCTTACGGCGGTTGTACGTATCGGTTTGTTCGTGCGAAGTTTATACGTCTTACCGTGTATATAACTTCGTGATACATACACGTTTTATCAGACAAAAATGCTAAATGGTGTTTCAAAGCGACATTCTTTCGCTTGTGCTGCTAGAGTTGACCAGAATTCGAACCTGGAGCATCCGGTGTCTCACTGATTAGAAGCGTTCGAGTAATCTGCGCAGTGTCAGAGGTTGTGAAACAGGCACAGTCTGTTTGTATAAGCGTAGCAGGTGGATATTTTGTACACAAATATTAGATGCCGTGTTTCCTACCGAAACGTCCCACATCAGTCGTTTTCAAACTCGGGATACAAGCCAACCCTCAAAAATACGAATCCCTGCCCAAGACATTCCTCATTCCGATACTCGATTTATGAGTCCCTCGGTTTATGAACGATTTTTCTGGGGAACGTTCACCGTTCATAAATCGACGGTTGACTATATTCCGAAAAGTGCCATGATTTTACTTCTCGTGTCGATTTGTACTGCACAAATCCTTGAGTTCGCCTCTCGAATTTCTCCTTAGGCAGAAAGATAGTCAGCTTCAATGCCCTTGCTTTAGAACAGTCGCTTGCAGTCAGTGAAACGACGCATACATATTTACACTACGACCTTGCATCGGAGAGCGTCACACAAGGCTTCCATTCAGTGTCTAGTTAACCTCGCGTAGCGCATCTGGCATGATCCGATATAACTTGCTCATTTCATCTCTTCCAGCGTCTACTGTCTCGAAGCGACCCAGCAGCAGCAGCGGGTTCAGTTCTGCACGAAGCGAAAGGAGCGACTCTTCGGTCAGCCTATGCGGCGACACCATCTCGACAAGCACGCCGACAGAGGCGGGACATGGCACCTCCAAGGCCTCAGCAGGACACTGCAACGGAACGGCCAATGGGTCCGCCACTTCTTCATCGTCCAGCCCTAAGGTGGCCGTGAAGAACTTCGCCAAGAAGACCTTCGGCAGAGCGACCGGCAAACATCCCACTTCGAAGGCGTCCTCCGGTATGTAATATATGTCATATTGTACAGTATCAGCTCCAAAGACAAAAGGAAGATTGCTCAATGCTGCTACTCTATTCTTGTAACAGTGCCGTAGTTGAGTCAATGGAAGTAGATGGAACAAGCGCAATCCTTAAGACCTAACAACGCGCAGCTGCATGCTTCGTTTAAAGAATGCCAGTTGATGAAATGATAGAACCCTGTCATGATGGCAACTGCTAGCATCCCTGCGTGGAAATCGGAAGTGGGTTTAAAACTCACTTCAGGCGCGTTTCTATCAATACGTTCGGGATCGATTGCCTGTCGGACCGTTTCCTGAGGCGTACTATATTGACTGCCTATCCGGCAGCTCTGGTCATGTCAAACTTGAGAACCGAATGTTCTGGCAATGCATTTAAGTGCATTCGGCACATTCCCTGCAGATTGAGTTATTATTTTTACATAATTTACTGTCGCCAAGTGCATGTGTCTTCCGTCGCAGCTTATCAGAGCTTGAGCCTTCCATAATCTAACTATTCCTCCTCCAACGTTTTGTGCTTTTGCACTGTACGAAACGCGCATAGAGTTATGTACGCAAAGGCAAACGCTCTTTGCCGCTCATAGGCTTCCCGCATACGTTGTCATTGCTTTACTTTCCACATGGACTTCGTGCAGTAAGATAAGTGGAACAGGAAGGTGCACACATAAATGCATCCTCTTGTTATTGTTTCAGCCTCAAGGGAACACCTAGATGCTCCAGACCACAACAAGTCCGGACTACCACGGTCATCCCCGTCCGCAGACACATTGAGTGGCCTTGCAAAGCGATCGCCACCGCAATCCGGAATCCAGAGGCCATCTAGCACAGGACACGAACTAAACGGACATATTCCTAGCGGTCAAGTCGTACAGAAAGCACAGTCACCCGCAAATATCTCTCCGCCTAGCAAAGACGACGACAACGTGGACATGAACAGTTCAATGCAAGGCCCCGGTAGTGGGATACCAAAACCAACGGCAGCTGTGAAAGGAACGTCTAAACCGTCCAAGGAAGAACGGAACTCGGCTTCGAGCCCTCCGCCGCATCTAGAAAAGGAAAACCTAGACATAAATCAGTCGACAGATGCTGTCCTAGCAAAATCGTCGTCTGCTAAAGAATTGGGCTTAGAAGGAGGCACAAAGACTTCGACGTTGCCCAAGAACGAACGCACCAAAAAGGTGCAACAAAACAATCCCAGCATCGCCATGGTATCGCCAATCATGAGTAGCCAGCATGGCAAAGAGCTCACCAATGAAGAACTGGTGGAAGCGTCTGTATCCACCAATCAAAGTAAGGAGGCAGCAACCTTAGTTGGTGCCGTCGATACTACCGTGAAGTCCGTGCCAGCAGAAGCCAAGACAATCACCAAGTCGAACATTCCGGAAGGCGACGAAGCTGAAGATTCAGTGTCTAGTGTGCCTCCGATGCAGCCTCTAAACCGAGTGTCTCCTTATTACTCCCGTGTTGCGAGCCGGATCCACGCGGGCCAGTTACCAGTGGGCCGGATGCCGGCGTGTCTGCGGCTCCAGACGGATGTGCAGCGCGTGGCCAAGCACTTGATGGCGGCTTCGCAGGACATGGCCCGCCTGTACGGCGTCCAGAGAGTAGGCAGGCCGGACTATGTCGAAGCAGGATACGTGAGTGACGGTGACATCCTGCGGGCCGGATTTCCGTCCCGCGAGGATCCGAGCAGTGGATACGTGAGTGAAGGTGGCGCGTCGCTCTACGCGCGGAGGGCAGCCGCTGCAGCTAGGTGCAGGGATCCCAAGCTGATCAACGTGCTCCAGGATGACAGGTGAGAATCCACTTCACACTTGGCTCGTCTTACAGTCCTGTCTATCGAATCCAGTTATTGCGGTAGGTTTCCTAGATAAGAAACATGAAGGACAAGATCTTCTTTGGTGTGGTGGAATAATCTTGAAAAGGCTAGTGAAAAAGAAAAGGTCCGAGAACATGGAAGGTGTACAGCTCTCATCAACCTTAATAATAACACTGGAAAAAATATGATCTCGTTCCCGAGCGCGATTACAGCAACCCTGGGAGCCATGAGGAAATCTTAATCAAACAAAATTATTCTGTTAGCTTTTGTTTTTGGATTTTGGATTTGTTTTTGGAATTTGGAACAAACAAGGATTTTGTTCACTTAACATTCCCCCGGTGCCCCCAAGGTTGCTGTTATCACGCTCGGAAATGAGACCGAATTTTTTTCAGTGTTGTTATTATTAAGGTTGACGAGAGCTGTACCATGACCTAAATTCCTGTCTTGTCCTCTGTTGTAAGTTTGGGTGTCTGTCGCTTTGTCCTGAAACCCAAACTCGGGAACATGCAGCCTGCCACATTTATGCCCCGCTTTAACATCGGAATTTCAGAATAAAGAGCACTGGGCTTTATCGTTTATGGGCTAATTTCATGCCTGGCTCTGAAACACAAGGCAGGCACTCGAGCAAACCGATCAGCTCTTTAACCCTCCAAACTGTCCAATTATCCCCAACTCCCGAACTGTTTACACTTCAGGCTAAGGCCAACCATCTTTCACATGAGCCCCACTTTCTTATCTCGACGACCACACAGATAAACAGATGGCGCAGTAATTACAATCGGCGGACGCTTCCTCGTTACCGTTCTTTGACTTCCGCTTATATTACACGCAGCGACACCGAAAGATTGATGACATTGCCAATCGGCCTCTCTTTTTCTCGCCCTCGCCCTCTACTGCGCCCCATCCGAGGAGATGCCCTTATAGCCGAGTCAGGGGACGCTGAGCATCATCAATCAGTAGCTACATCGTTGATCAGTTGTGGTCGCTTCGCTGCACCGCCCATAGAGGGAGCAATCTTCTGGACCCGTGCCAAAGTGGCGCGACAGTGGCGACACTTCACGGAGGGGTAGAGAACGAGTTAAAGCTGCCAATGCCCCGTCGCGCCTCACTTGACACTGCATGTGCATCGTCTGCTTCTTTGCTTCCTCCTCATTTGTGCTTTCGTGGTGGTGTTAGAACTGCTATGTACAGGATGATTTCTCGCGTTATTTATGGAGCACTTATGGCTGCACATCGTGGGAGCTTGGTTCCATTTTATTCATTCATACGTCTTTAAAAAGCACATTTAGAGTTTCAACGGCCACCCCTTTTTATGCTACCATCGAGAGCTCTTCAGGATGCACCGGTATGCGGTACCCGCACTATATCCTATGTTGTGCACGTGCAACGAACAGGATGATAATGTACAATGTTGAGGACGAAGAGCGACAACATCGTGACTGAAAAAGGAATCAGTTAATCAGTTGAAACTGGACTTTGCACATTTTTTAACACCCGGGAAATCTGTCTTCTTTGTCTTCATTGTGTCAATTCAACAACTTTCATTTCTGGCAACTCACGAGCCGTGAAGAACGATCGTGAGCACCATTTTTTATGCCATGAGTGAGATAGTGGGCGTTGTCTACATTGTCTTTTCTGTATCCCTTGATTGAACTGTGTAGGAGGCTGCACAAAATCCCAACGTGCGCGAAGTAAACCGTTTACGTGTCCCTTCACATTAGTCAACCGTAATTCGAAATTTCTCCCTTATGTGATTCTCAAGGAGCGCGATAATGCGGAGCGGCCTCCCATTAGTTTCCTCAGACAGCGTTCCGCGTTGATTGGGCGAATCACCAACGTCGTCATCACCAGTGCCACATAAAGTGTGCAAGTTTCTCAACAAATATTAGCAAGATTATTGTCGCGCAAAATTCAATCATCCTTGAAATAGTTGCGCACAAAAAAAGGCCGAAATGACGAACCAGGAATGAAGAGTGAAAGTAATACAATGATGAAAACGTTTGATGCATCATTGCATTTTTATGGATTTTGCCAAATTGTCGACATTGTCCAGATTGAATGCCAGTGGGGCTTTTCATTTAAAAAAAAAACAGAAAGAAACGAGTACCTCCCAATAAATGCATTGTACTGGCAAGAATTCATTTAAGGGAAGGAGCTTCGACACATACTTTCTTCTCATACCAGAGAATGAAATCGAAGAATGGCTGGAATATTTTTAAATTGTATCGTAAAAAAAGGTTCATTCGCCCCATGAAAGTTACACGTGCCATCAACTTTATCTTTGCGTTACAAAGCAAGCTCCAAAGGGAGTAGAAAATTCGGTTTACTTCGCTCCTTATCGCAATGAAGTTAGCCAGAAGGCATTCTTCGAGGGAAAAAGGCCACCCGTTCTCCGGCATCGTAAATATTGGCTCCTATCCAGATTCTTGCGCCGGCAGACTTTGTTTCTGACGCGTCACAAAGAGCGTGAAAGTTCAACATTAAAGCGGGTTAAATCTAATGGAGTGTCTTGCTCATGGCACTTGCGTTGTCTCCTGCAGCCAGCTGTGGTACTCTTGTTAATTCCTCGTTTGGAAGATACTACGACTACAGTGTCTCGTCGAGTAAAATTTCCTTTGCTGTGTGGTCTAAGCTAGTGTATGTAGTTGCAGAAAGAGCTTCGTATCGTTCTTGGTGCTGGTGGAGGGACGGGGGAAAAAAAGTTGGTCTTTGAAAGACACGCATATTGATACCATCGAAGTCCTGCATGCACCCGTGGGTAAACCAGGTGAGATTTTTCAAAGGGAGAGCATCGTGTAGGTCCGTCCGTAGCTTTGATCACGTGACACAGCGACAGCGTGCCAAGAATTTACTGCAAACGATTGACCCCATTTTCACTCGTTTGGCACAACGAACAAAGGTGCAGCCAATTTTTTATTGTTAGTTTATTTATTTCTTTTCTTTTCTTTAGTCCCGTCTCTGCACCGCGAAGCAACAGCGGCAATATTAGCAGTGCACTTACGTGGACAGATAGAGAAATGACAGCAAGAAATAAGTGAGCAAGAGTGGAGTCTGTGTACGTCCTCCGCGGACTTTATGAGGAACTGTGCACTCATATGTCCAGCAGGGGTGCGTAGTGAAGGGCAAAGTATCCAAAATTGTACTTAGAGTACCTGCATACTGTACTGTTACCTGCATTACTTACTAATTACTACAGTACCTACATACTGCATGCTGCTGTACTGTAGAGTAGTGCAAGTACAACATTGTAAATATACTTAAAGTAAAGTACAAAGTACTGGGAATTGTAGTTTAAAGTACTCGCCAAGTACATTGCAATTGAGTTAAGGCAGTAATCTATGCAAGCTGGCATATCTTGAAGTGAAAAAAAATGCAATGTATGTGCATGCAAAAAAAAACGGGACTAAGGTTGGTGATAGTGCTGAAAGAGCACGCCGTTGTCGGCCTCACAGAGATGGGCAACGTCACGACTAACGCTCTGGGGGAATGTCCGTCCTGGGCCGACTTCTAAGGGAAGTGTGCCGACATATGTCTGACAGCGTCTGAGGAAAACCCAAGAAAAATTACAGGCAGCACAGCCAACAGCGGGATTCAAACATAGGTACCTCCCAGTCTCGACGTGGCGTGGCCAGCTAGCTAACCACTGAGCCACGCGAGCTGGTGGGACTAAGGAAGAGTGTCTGTTTCGATTGCGTTGCTTTCATTGAGTAAATGCCAATGTAAGCAGTTTTTTGTTCCCTTTATTTCTTTTTTTTTTTTTTTTTTTTGTTGCAAATGTTAGTTCTGAGGCCCAGCTAGTTGTGCTTGCCCATAAGTAAGAGCTGCAACAGATGACACAATTGCCGTTTTAGCTGCTCAGCCAACCAGCTGTGCTAGTGGAAAATATATTTTTTTCCTGATTTATTCCTCCTTGCATGTCTGGGTATGCTATGAAAAAGGAGGACAGCGCTCCGGTTTCGTGTTTAAAAATGCCGCATATTGCCAATTTACTTCTTTTTTTTTCTTTGTCTTTGCTTTTCCATTTGGGTACTTGAGTGAAAGTACTAGACAAAAATACTTAAAGCAAGAAACAACGTACACAATTGGAAATGTACTTAAAGTAAGGTACAAGTACACAGAAATGTGCTTAAGGTAGTTTTAGAGTGCTTGGTACTTAAAGTACTACCCATCACTGGGTACCAGGAACCCTAAGGAAAACTCCTGACAGCACAGCCGGTGCGTGAACTCAGTCCCGTGGTCACCCAGTTGAATGACGTAGCTCGCTAATCTAACGCCAACGGTTGACTGTCGTATATGCACTGGTTCCTTCACTTATACGTTCACCTGTGTTCTGATGTCACGCGTATGCAAACGTTTTTGTCGTCATATGCCGTTGTATGCATGCGTTCTGAGTTTGTGTTGGTTTCTTTTCGCTTCTTATTTATGGTTCTGTTTTGTTTCTTCCTTGCCACGTCTCTCCTCCCTCCCTCTTTGTGTGCCCATCGTTTGCCATTGATGAATCACAGTGATCCTTCATCTGGAACGTCCACATTAGTTCCCAGCCACCGCATCGGGTGAGTGCATGGCCTTTTACTTGAGTTTGTATTGCCCTTCCAGTTTTGTTCGCCATCTGAGTTGCCATGTTTTGTTCTCTGCGGCGAATACTATAACGTTGAGCATAGGGGATCAACGCTTACTTCGACTTAAATAACCTATGGTGTAGCCTTCTTAGAACGCGCCCCTCGACAAACTCAAGGCAAGACATAGCCATCAATTATGTCTGATAAAATTGACGATGATGAACGTTACTCGACCGAAGGGGAACGCCCCCTTTGTAGGGGCGGTAGGTCTGCAAGGATTGTACGATCTACCATTTCTTACTTGTAGTGGCTTTCTGTCGACGAGTGATGGTCAGTGACGTACGGTACGGGAAACGTCCGCGAAAGGTCACAACGAATCAGAATCGGGAGTTCACCGGCCTGAGACACACAATGAGTGTAGAGCTCGGAGCCCGGCCGAGTATGCTTAGATATGTTGTAAACAGCGTGTAGCTAGCCATCACTAAAGAGGCCTCGGGTTGCTAAGTCCTTTAATGACCCTTGTACGTATGTGTCTGTATGATAGTACACCTGTGTATTTCGCACAATCCGGTGGGAATCCACCAATTTCCACTCTGTTCCGTTTCCCACTGTAACACTGGCCCTCATCGTCCCGAATGGAAGCCTAAAACAAAACCCAATTCTCTTCCCTATTCCGACTGAGGAAGCAGAAAAAAAAGAAAAATCCCATTGGGACCACGCGGAAACCACAGCACGTAGCAATCACACGACATCTTACCAACAACAACGTTCCCACAGGACATCCAACGAATTCCCCCCACTCTGCCAGCATACACATATACAAAGGCGACGCACCCATATAAACAGGGTGTGTGATTTCCGACTTGCATACAAAGAACCTACACGGTCCCTCTATAAATTTCCCCCCTCATCTCCCCCTTCCCTTGAACGAATAGGATCAGTCCGGCCCACTTCCGTCGCTCGCGAAAAATCGATGCGCGGCGCCAGTCGCTATGGCGCTCTCAGGCGCGGTGTGTGCTCTAGTCATCCCATACCGAGTCCGACTCGGATGATACTTCTCAACTTGCGAGACCCACAAAAGTTTCCCTTGTTCTGTGGACAGCATCGTAGAATTTTGTGCAATCGCTGCCTTTCACACTAGATGCCTAGCATGTCTGTGAGTGGTGGAAGCGTACGCTGGTGCACGTTGCGCACGGGAAGCTTCGGCGTGGTTCTCATTGTTTTCGAACGGGTCGCGTGGTTTGGATAGATGTGGGTATGCTCGTCACATGAAAGCTTCAGCGCGTGAGTTTGGTGAGTGATTCGGAACTTGAGTTGGATAGGTGTATTCATCACGCAATGTTCCTGTCGGTAATGTGAGTTGCTTAGCCCTGCGGAGGTGCACGCCACACAGCTCACGCGCGTTCCGACAGCTTGTTGCTATAACATTGTAAGTGGTTGTACTGAAAAGTCGGTTTTGAGTCAGCTCTGTTGTCAGCAAGGCGAACATGCAAGGGTTTGTAGGTCTTGTTTCCGACTTTCTCTCCAGTTGAAGCGCGTGTTTCCGCTTCCAGGCCCAGCTGCATGACTCACCTTCAAACTCAAGTATATCTACTATCTTAGAACTCCGTTCTACTTTATTGGCCTCTCTACAAACTGTCGCTCCCTGTGTCGATTCCGACACCCAAACGTTATGTATGCTTTCAGCAGGCTCAGAAGAGAACCGCACCCTCTCGTTTCGAAAATTACGCGAAAGGATGCAACTCATGCCGTCCAAAAAAATGCAATTTCGCTCATGAGTAAGGAGTGCTCTTGCTTGTTCGTTGCAGTCAGCAAGCAAGGCCTTAGAAATACGGCCGTCTGAGATTCCGTATTAGAAGCAGCCCCTGTATGGTTTCGCTCGAAGCATTGTGTGCGTACCTTGCTTCGTTGTACTCATGTTACGGAGCTGTTGTCGGACGAGAGGGTTGTCTTCTGTGACCAGGGTAGGTGGTATTGTGTTTCTTCACGAAGTCGATCTTTGCAAGGCCTGTGGTTTTCAGTCCACTCGGGATATCTGTCAGGTTAGTTGCTTACGTTTGAACTGTGCATTCGACGAAATTTGAAAAGATGCGATCTTCTGTCTCGAAATATGTCCGAAGGGTAAAGCAGCTGCTACAGTGTATTTTTTCCCACACGTTGACGTGGCTAACATAACATTAGTTATCTGGTCATTGTGAAGAGAGGTACCAGATGTTACTTTGGACCTCCAGTGCTGCTGCTCAAGGACTTCAGTAACTCGCTTAGGATATTGAACGGGAAATTGGTGAGAGGTTCCCATTGCTCGGGCTGCGGTCGTACGTGGACAATGGTATCGTTTCTTTTGTCCACTCAGCTTCTGCTGCTGTGGTGAGCGTGCTCGTTTTGTACTGTGTGTGAGAGACTTGTACTGTTTGCGGTGGAATCGGCGATGCCTTGACTGAAGAGAGGCGAGGAGGAAAATGCACCGTGCAACCCGTCGTTATGACTGGTACAACAGCAGGTGAGGCGATGTTTCCAAAGTAAAGTTACTTCGTGGACGTACGTGCGCAACGGCGCAAAAAGCTTTCTTCTGCCATTTGAATTGCTCTCCGCATTTGTGCAAGATAACATCGAATTTGAGCAGTGCCCAAATAATAATGCGGTAATAATAACAATAATAAATATTTAGTAAACCACAAGAAGTAATTAGGACCAGAGACAAAAGTCACGTTGCGTAACTTGACGTGGGCATGTAAGCGACGATGTCCCCATAAAGAGTAACTCGTAAAACAAGTGACCTACCGATAAGCAGACAATAACTAGTTAATTAATTAGTGTACGATGGAATGCCTTCTCCTTGACAAGGATAGTGATCGACATAGTTCCTATTTTCAAAACTGGCTCTGGTAGCATGGCATATATGTAGGCCAGCTGGTGGTGAAAGGCTTTTCACATTAGTGAGCTCTGGTGTACGTTTCATTTGCATTATTCCTTCTCCTCTTTCATAAAAAGAATTGTTTCTAGCGGATTACATAAATGTACCTCTGTCTCCGAAATTTCACACACCTCAAATATGATACAATCTGAAAACATGCGTAAAGCAGGAAAGGGGGATCCCGTAATTCTCGTCACTTCTTGCTTTTTAAGTGCCTTGCAGTGCAGCACTTGATACAATCCAGCACGAAGTACTTAGAACGTTGGGAACAAAATTCTACGTAGTACTATTGCATACTGACCGAAAATCTCTGTGACCCCCATTCACTGCCGTCTCCAACGAACGAGGCGGTTGGATGGATGCCTTCACCAAGAGTACCAAGTAGGGTCGTAGCTTAGCTACGACCTCTTCCTATCGTCCTCTGAACGCAACATAAAGTTATCGAAGATACTTCCCTTGTGAGGCCCTGTTTAAGGACCGTATCACAGTTATCCCAAGAGCAGTGTATGACAACGATACGTTCTAGAACCTACTAACATCAAAAGGGTACAAACTTTCCGAGGGCACAGAACTGAGCCGATCGTATCCACATGAACACAGGGAGATCCTTTTCCGGGATAAGGGTTTTATCGCTGCCCCATATATGGGCGCGCAAAACAGTAAAAAGGGACAGAGCGTGCCTGTACCAGACGATTCCAGCTGTACAAAGAGGTTATGAGGACGAAGATATAAAAGGAAGTTACGACTGGAGATTGGAACGGTGTTCCTAATGCTCGGGGTCTAAGTGACGCGGGGAAATCCGCCTTTCACGACAGGCAATCCTCCTCTGGGTGTGTCTTTAGCCTCTGAACACATCGATTACTGTGTATCTCCCTTTGCGCAGGGACGAGGCGGTAATGGTGCGGAGCTTTACCTGTCCTCGTGTACAACTTCTTGGGGACTTAGGGGGTTGTGGAGACGCGGGAACGATGTTACAAATGCGGGAGGATTGTTCGAAGTGCAGGACTCGGTATATTGGAAGTGGGACCTAAGTTGTTCGTCGCTTGCAAAGAGAAACTGTGTTCAGTAGTGGAAGCATGCAAGCATGCTTCAGAATAGGAGGAGTAAAGGGATGACGTGCGAAGCGTTTTTCTGGTCAATGTTTACGGTGTTCCACACTCCCAACGATTTTAACAGAACATGTGAACTATAGTCGAGTTCAACTTAAGAAGAGAAAGAAATGTAGTCCTTCATCTACATACGCCGTTGGAGATAAGGAGGCACGATAGCGCGCTAGGAAAAATACTGCAGCGCCACCATGGGGGAGGGATCGCATAATGTCATGCGGCCAGTCTTCACAGCCAATCAACAGCGGAAGCAGAGCAAGTGCGATGGATTACACTATCTGGCGGAGGATGGAAAGTGACTTCTCTGTGCCCAGCCATCTGTAGCTATCCGATATCTACGGCGCAGTAATATTTTAAATGCTGACGGACTAGATTTCTTGTCCTTTTTAAGTTGAACACGACTCTATAGTTTCAGTACACTGCTGGGACATCATCATCAGTCGTATGGATTTCGATGTAATCTGAAGGACGAACAACGTGAAAACGCTCATATCAAGCCCATACGCCCATCGTAAAGTAGAAAATTCGGACACACAGTGAATGCAAATTGAAGTAAACGGTTCTTTTATGGGGTCCAGTAAGGTGTTTGCAAATGTGCTGTTGTGCCTGTAGGTATGCAGACCTGCAGTGTGCTGGGTCTGTACTGCTACTGTCCAGTAGAATGGAAATCCAGTAGGGTTTGAAAGAAGATGATGCAGTGATATGAGTCCCGTAAATTTTGCGAACCACACAAGCACGAACGACAAGGCAACCGATTGGGCCGCGCCTCCAAAGTAGCGCCGCTCGCCAGATCGACGATTTTTCGACATGTTTTTGAAAGTTAATTATTCAGCGACAAAAATAAAAATAGAAAAGGTCAACTAAAATATTTAGCACGATCACTCAAATGACGCTCACACGCTCCTCCAAAACCTCATATGAAGTATACAGCGTAATGGGAATCAGAAATGAGAAACTGTTACACATCCTGTCCTGTTCGGAGCGCGATTCATTCCCGCAAATTTGTAAATGCTTTATGGTTGATGGCTTTATGTACAGTGGAAAGAGTAAATGCATATACCTCCTCTCTCTTTTTATCTCGCACAGCCACAACCTGACACCCGCGCACCAAGAAAGAGAAAAATTAGAACCACCACGAAATGAAACGGGACTCCCTCAAAACTTCCCAATTAGCGGGGGAAAGCAGGCACCAAGCTCCCAGGAAACGCCATCCTCCACTATTTAAATCTCATAACCCCGAGGACAGATTAAACTCGGAAACTCGATCCGGGGACTTTTACACAAAAGACCGCGCGAGCACACGGCCTGGCGTCCGGAGATATACGGACAGAAATACACATACGGCATTTCGGGAGCAAAAAGGAAGCAAGGGAAAGAAAGAGGTCCTGATTAAAACGCCCTCTCGTGGCCGTCCCTCGAGAGGAACGTGCCGTCCGCTAATAGAGGGCGCTCGCTAACCCGCGATGGTTCATTGTAATGGAAAACGGGTCCCTGGCGACGCTGTTCTTTGTCGCTTCCTGCGCCCTGTTGTCTTGTTTTTCCTAAATTTTGGCCCTGGGTCAAATTTCAGAGGTTCAATAGCGAGTAGGTTGCGAGCTTTCCCGCAATTAAAATGCGTTGCGGTTGGAAAGCTCTTTCTCTTTTTTGCTCTGTCGGCTTGCGGGTCGTTATGCAAACGGACACGTGGTCTAGATGGGACATCCCAAGCATTGGTATTATTATTATTATTATTCTGTGGATGCTTTATTTCATTTTGGTCTGTCTTCGCGTACTTCTTTCAAGGGGAAATAAACTTCTAACATGGGTGAAGTGAAGGAAAATTTGGAAGGAAAAAAAAAAAACATTTTTGCAGGATAGGAATGTTCTTAATGTTCAAGCGTCTAAAAGTCTACATATCATTTCACACACCTCACGTGCTTGAGTTCCTTCCTACTACTGCTTCGGCTTCATTCGTACAATTTCAAACGAGATTGTGACACTCGCCGCCTCTTATGCCAGTTTGACGTAAAATACTTTGTTTCCTATTTTCTATATTTCGTTCATTTTCTTTCTTTTTTTCTTTTTTTTTCATCGGTTTGAACCTGCATCGCATGTTTTGCAACAAACGAGGCTATAGCCGCTCAGGCGATCGGCACCGCTAATACCGAAACTGAACCAACTCTGACGTCACTGCAGGTGTCTCCACCAATGAGACAGCGCGGGAAGTCACGTGCGACTACTAGTGGGAACGACAGCAGCTCTCGCTCATATAACGTCTGAGTGTCACCGATACGCGTCTTCAGGGGTTTATGTCTACCCAAGTACGACACGCAGAAACATAATAATTTCCTACTCCTCCAGTACAGTGTATAGATGTTGTAACAAAGCACACATATCAGATTTTCCCGTATGCTTATTATGATGTGATTGATATCTATCTATCTCTCACCAGTAATCGGGGGGTATGCAGCTTCGTGACCCACTGCTGGCTCCCCTGGCTCCTTCCTCAAGTGCCATAGTGTCAATCAGCACCTGTTGGGGGTGATCTTTTGTAACCGAAACAGAATGTCATTTAAACAGGGGCGTGTCATTGCTTCATGAATCATGCGAATACTGCGTCTCCTCTGCGGCTTCCTCGTTATATATTTCTTCAGCTCGGCGGATATTGTCAGGACGGGTAGTTGCCCAGGTCTTTAGTTACTTATCTAAAATTCGTTAATTAACTTCTTATTCAAAGTTTTTCGGGGTAATACGAGATAGCAGCATTGGTGCCAGTCAGAATTAAGAGCCACCCTTTTTTTCTAAAAAGTGTCACCAAACGAACACGTACTTTGATGTATCCAGCGCCAAATCTTGCTTTGCGAATAACGTATATTCACGACCTGCAGGTGCACACACCTCTGAGACTATGAGAACATAACCTGCACACAACAAAAAACAACACAGAAGCTGCGATGTCATAACAAAAAAGTAGTTTTTCCGCAGTAATAAGGATGAGCCAGTGACATGTCCGACACCAAGTGAGCTGGCGTGGAAACGCCCGAGTCTGACATGTTGTCACTCTGTCCGCCATGTGGGTTGGCTTTTGCAGCGCTTCGGTCGATTTTTCTCAGTTTACTCTCTCTCTCTCTCTCTCTCTCTCTCTCTCTCTCTCTCTCTCTCTCTCTTTCTCTTGCTTTTTATTACAACGCTTACTTTATTTATACTACAATTTCCCGGACGTTAATATAAGCTTCCTTTTGCTTCTTTTTGAGTTGAAAGCGATTACCTGTGCAACCTATCAGAAAGTTGACACGCGCTTGCTAAACTAATATGTGGGATACCATGGGCAAGCTCGTGTAATAAGTTTCAGCGTTAATTAAGTTGAACCTTAATTGGCTTAAGGTGCGACGGTTTTTCTTGTTTTTTAACGTCTTCTTTAGTGCATAATATGGTGCAGCTTTTTCATGATACCAGGTTTTAATAAATGCCACGTCACTTCGTTGTGTGTGTGTGTGTGTGTTGCTATCGCGATTTTGCTTTAAAATGTTCATTTACTTTGCGGCTGCTAACACCCACAAAGGAGCTAAAATTGCGTTCAGCTCACGGACCTCCAAATCCTAGGCTCAAACAGAAAACGCAGTAAAAATATTTGCGGCTGTGTTTCTATAATACCGTGCCTTGTGGTATTTGAGATATTCCAATAACGAAGGTCCTGTTCTCACGAACCTGTACAGAGTGGTCTCGCCCACACGCTTGTGGACTCGGTCTCTGAATAAAATCTAAGTTGTACTACTTTTTAAAAAAAAATATCTGAACGTATCCCCGAGGAAGCTCATGTCGGCACTCAGTGCATAGCGTGGATTCAGCATTGTCGACTGAGCATTGTTGAGGTGTTCCTACAACTAAGCATGTTGTGACGGCTCATTGCGTCAGCGTGCCTCGTACTGTCGTTAGAAAGAAGAGCGCTTGACGTCTGAACATGAAACAGTCACAAAGAGTCACAACCTTGTTTGTGATTGGCTGATCGTTTTTTTTTTTTCTAAGATTGAATCAATACCTATTTTGTTTCGTGTCCCTAATCAGGATTCATGTCTTTTGGAGAGACTCACTACAGGTATACAGTGAAACGATAAGCACGCCGCTACATGTTTGGTGCCATTTTTTTGATAAAAATTGTGAGCGGATAAAAACTGGTCAGAGCGGCGCCTGGGGTGAAACAACCCTCGTTTTAGCGGGCAACGTTGGCGCTCATGTATCCAGCATTTTTATGCTTTTCTTTTTTCTTTTTGCTTGTACGCGGCGCGCCGTGTACGTCGCTGCGTTAGACCCAATGTTATGGGCATGTAATGTAGTTTTGCCGCCGTACTTATCGGGCAATGCGTGATCCGTGCCTACTTTCGATACAGTGGTGCCCTCAGCTACAAGTATGCCAACTACAACTACAACTATAAGCCTAATTAAGCGTATGACGAAAATTGTTACGTTATAGTCCTAACTCATTTTATGAAATTGTGCTTCGGGTGCTTAACGATACCTTAAAACATGTCGATGACGCCCACCTGGCAGCCATGTGCGGCAATCAGCTGCCGCCCTTCGTTGTGTTCTCTCTCTTTTTCTACCTTTGAAGACGCTGAGTATGGCGGAGTTCCGCTGTATGTTTCAACGCAGCGCCGTGTAGTGTGCCGCTGTGTGTTCAGTGTATAGAAACGAACGGAGCGACCAATGAAACGCGACGCACATTGCACTGAAGCGGCCGCTGCAACACCCACACTCAAGCCAATGTAAGCTTTTCTGCACCACAACGACCAGTGGAATTAGCCAATAATAGTCACTCACGAACGTCACTGTTCTATTCCTGCGTTCTGCAGAAAATTCGCCGCCGCGTCCGTAGTCGAACGAACCACTCCTACATCGGAAGAGCTTTACGATAACGATAGGAAGTCATCAAATGTAAGCTTAGCAATAGAGAGTTTTAGTACATCGTACGCTATCGCCTTTGCGTACGTAAGAGGAGATAGTGTTGGTGGTTCTGCGCACGCCCATAAGAGAAAGAGAGCTTCGCGCAGTGCGCAGAACCACCAACGCTAGCCCTTACGTACGCAAAAGCGATAGCGCACGGTACACTAAAACTCTCTAATGTGATATCACCTGCTTTAGCCGGCGTTCACACGTGGCAACTTTTCCCAGCAACTCGAAGCAACTCAAACCAAAGTCTTCCGAGCAATTTCGAGTCCGCGTTCACACGCAGCAACTCGGTAGCTCCACCCACAAGCAACCTTATGGCGACCGGACAATGTGGGTTCGAATCGAACTGGTGGAATCTTTTCTTTAGCTGCTGTTTATCAAATTTCAGTCAGTTTTATTGCCCCAATAGATCACTATTGCCTTCCAGAAGTGGCAACTGATATGTTTCCGTGAAGTTCGTAAAAAAAGAAAAAGTTATCTCTCAGCTGCACCTGCAGGATTTGAACCCATGAACCCACAACGAAATACACAACGCCATCGGGAGTCACGTGGCAATGCTCCCCTTTCTGATTGGCCAGTGCACGAGCAACTTCTCAAGTTTTCGGTCTGGGAGCGATTCGCAGCAACTCTGAGCAACTCGAGTTGCTGGAGGTTGCCGGCTGACAGCAACTCCAAAGTTCCTCATAGTTGCTGGAAAAAGTTGCCCCGTGTGAACGCTGCCTTAAAGAAACAGGATCGCTGGCTTATCATGTTTTCGGAATCGTTATCGCGAATTAACACATTCCGATTTACTATTAGTGGGCTTTAATGCACCGTACGCTATCGCCTGTGCGTACGTAAGGGATAGCGTGCTGGCTCTGTGCACTGCGCGCAGTTCTCTTTGTTTTGCGCATGCCCAGATCAACCAACGCTGACCCTTCCGCACTCAAATGCGTACGATGCACTAAAGCCCTCTAATAGCAAGTTTTAGTATACAATTGGTAACGTCGCCGTCAAGTTACCGTACCTACCGGAACCAGAAGCGCATGTTAGTATAGACCACTACCGGTAGCACCGTAGGCCACCGCGTCTCCCACACCCTGTCAGCAGCTAAGATTCTTTGTCACGCTCTCTGTCATTGGTTCCAGTAGGCACGGTAAGTTAACGGCGACGTTAACTGGGTACGGTAGACGCGGTAGTGTTACACTAAATTACGGAGTTTTAGTATATCGCTCATGGGAGGCCGGTTAGATCTCCGCGTCTATCGCACCCAATCAACAGATAAGATCCTGAGTCACGCACGCTCTCATTGGTCTTGTTAGGTACGGTAACTGGACGGTATACTAAAACTGGCTACCCTCTCTCGGCAGTACGGGGTACGATATTGTTCTCGCGTGCCATTCGCGTGCCTCTAGTACCTTCGCGTGTAGTACCTCCAGAAGACTGTAATACGGTAAAGATGTTGCCAAGGGAAATCCTGTGCAGGTTTGAATCATGCTGTTTTATTACCACATAAAACGAACCCATAACCCCGGAAGAAAGCCGTATTTCAGTCGGAAGTGACGAGCCCCTTGCTGCTCCATGAAGAGAGATTGCGGTAGTTGAGGGGCCTTCCGCTATTCCGTTCTTTATAGGTCGTACTACTAAGAACATTAATAAAAACTTCAATTTTTGGAACAGTGGCAAATAACGGGTAGGGATACAAGGATCAACTGGTATGTACACAGGGTGTCCCAGAAAACATGTCATTGAATTATAATAATAAGAACTACACCACCTAGAATTATACGGTCAACGGCATTTGTTCTTACTAGGTTTTTTGCCACCTCCTAATGTGAATATCATGTAACGTAAGTTCAATTATGTAAATTTTGGCGAACTGAACTCGGAAATTTGCCAATTAACGGTCACTTTCTTACCCCACCAATGTGAAGAGCGTGCCGAATTTACTCAAATTAATGATAATTCACTGGGATATTGAAGAGCTATCCAACTTCAGCAAAAAAAATAGCCGAACATCATGCTCTACGGAGCCCGCGACGAATTTTTCAGCGCAATCGTTGTCAGTCCGACGAAAGGAGGTTGGGAACCCAGCCCACACCAGCATCGTAGAAACAGATAACACAGGCATGGCTTATCGCGTCCGACTTCCGCTGGGATCATGCATTCCCTATCGGATTGATTGATTGATTGATTTTAAAAGAAAAAAATGGAGATGGTAGTCTCGAGCCACTCGGGACTGGCTACTCCAGCATTCCCTATCGGAATTTTAGGAACTGTCACTTTTTCTACTATCACTCTGTGGGCTGGGTTTGGAGCCTCCTTTCATCGGACTGACGGCTATTGCGCTCAAAAAGTCTTCGCGCGTTATTCTCGGGTGCTCCGAAAAGCATGTCGGCTATTTTTTCCAATGGGATAGCTCCTGAATATCGCTGTCGATTATCATGAATTTGAGTAAATTCAACACGCTCTTCATTTTGGTGCGGTAAAAAAGTGACCTTTACTAGGCAAATACCCGAGTTCAGTGCGCAAATATTAAATAATTAAACTCACGTTGCATGACATTCACATCAGGATGTGGCCAAAACATAGTAAGAACAAATGCCTTTGACCGCATGATCCTAGGTGGCGTATATTTTTTAATTATTATTATTATTATTATAGTTATAATTCAATGACACGTTTTCTGGGACACCCTGTACGCGTGATGTTATTTCCTATGCAGTACAGGTTCTTAATAAAAAGGCTGTGAGAACTGCACAGATGGCGGTTTTGGAGGTCGATTATTCGGTAGGCTTGGTTTCGGTCTATTTTGCATCGCAAACCTCGACGTCGGATACTTCAGCGTATTCGCTCGTCCCCATTATTACCGCTTTTTTATGTTTTGATGGACGACTTCGAATAATGACTGCTCCAAGCTCCGGATCTACTGTCTCGCATTTTCTCGAAACGCTCTAATTAAAAGAAGCTGATTAACGAATTTTAGGTAATCAGTCTTTTTATAGTGTAGTTACATACTCGCTCGAACAGACTGTCCGTACGTATGGTCGTATAATCGACCTTCAAAACCGGCACCTGTCCTCCTCTCATAGTTTTTTTTTTTTGCTACAAATCTTCAACGAGTTAACAAAACAAAAAGAAAAAGACACAGAGACGTCCTGTTCATTGTTGCGAGCACGGTAGCACCTCTGCGTTTGACGAGCCTGGAGACAAGGACACAAGGACGGAGATGAGGAGGAGCAGGACATATTTCCCTTGTTCCGGAATTCCTGAAACTCAAGGAGATGGTGCACTAGCTACCCTGCGTGCTGCTACTGCGTTCCACGATATATCGTTGCTTATTGAACATGTAGCTTGTTAACGCCGTGTGCATTCTTCTGTCATGCACCCCTTTCTTCCCCTTTCGCATGTCTTCATGATGTCTAAGACGGGTGTCTTCCACCTAAAATACCCTGTAGAATGATCACATTACCTTGCGTGCACTTGGCACTTCCCATTTTCGGCCTCCTGAATGTCCTTGTCCCAGGAACAGCCAAGCATACAGTAATTATCCGCAGCGTTGCAGTGCGTGCTATACCTTCGTGCATGCGAGCGGGCCATAGCCGGCCCAGGATAGCCTGTTGCTCTCTCAGCCCCCCTTTTGCAGTCGATGTTCGTGACAGGGTTGAAAAATCGATTGCGTCGCAGCACGGGAACGCTAGCTTGACTCTCTCTCTTTTTATTTTCGTCGTTCAGAAAAGCTGGCCCCGCCCGGTAGTTTGACGACAGAGCAGGTCGAACGCTATCTTCTGAGCTGTTGCACGGTTCCGAAACTGTTGCTGCGCTACCGCTGGTATGGTTATTGTAGTTGGGTTCCCGTAGGCTTAATTAAAGGGAAGCTTTTCTCGATGGCTTAGCTCCTGGTGCAGCTTCATTGCGTCGCTTTGGAAGACGGGATGAGTCCTAAAGGTGGTTACGGTACTTTGATAGATGTGATTTATTTGTGCCGTTACGATGAACACAGTAGAAGCCCCATGAGACGCGGATGATGGAACACATGGCTTAAGGCACGACTCAGAAATTCTATTTGAGTATTGCCATTCGTGAACAGAAGTTGATCAGAAAAAAAAAAAAAACACGTTTTCATCCAAATCTGCATCGATCAGTTTCTGAGTACCTGCTAGGGTACTCCTCTGCAGATACTGGCGAGGGCGTGTCATGGAGTAATATTGCCTGCTACGTGTGCCAACTGTTATTTTCCCCAAATGACGGTGCACAAACAGGACAGGGGAGGTCTTTGCCAAACCGTTACTGGGGCTAGTCCTTCTGTACCTTACTCTCTATGCCGCTCAACAAGCCTTGAAGAGTAGAGCTTTAAAACGATCCTCATTTCTATTTTTGCAGCTTCGACGACAGCAGCTCAATCAGTAGTGGTATCAGCGACACCTTCGCCGAACTGAGCACCAACGACAACCTCACCGATTCTTCCCTTAGTTCTGATCCCTACGGCTGCCTAAAGCGCCATCACCCGGGAGCCCCTCTGTCCCACACGTCCAACAAGCCCGCCACCGCACGTAAGCCGGACCAAGCATCTACTTCAGGTCTTACTTCTTCCCCGCTACCCACCTCGAGCCGGTCCCGGAACGCAAACGTGAAGAAAACTGATTCTTCCATGCAAACGGAGTCCAGTGCTCTCCAGCAGGGCGTCTCTGCAAGTTGGAAAAAATACTTTCAAGAACAGCAGCAACTAAAGACTAACTCCTCCGAATCCTTGAAATCTAAGGACTCGAAACGTCCTTTTTCCAAAAAGAGCGCCCCTCCTCAAGACAGCAACAAGCACGACGGCCACAAGAAGTCGTCCTCAAAATCGGGATCGTCCTTGAAATCAAGCGACGACTCTAAGTTGAGGGGCTACGTCGAGTGCGACGGTGGAAGTGGAAGGTCTAGTCCTGGCAAAGACGGCTCAGGCATGTCCCGCAAGTCCAGTAGTCGCCCGGCTAACCCTGCATGCGTCGTTGCGAAGCGACCCTCCAGTTCAGCGTCCAATTCCAGTGGGAAGACCTCAAAATCAAAGCGGGACGCAAGCGAGTATGAACACCACGGCACGCCGACTTCTAGTCTGACGCGATCTGGCGAATTGCCACGTACGTCCAAGTCGTCGTTGGAACGGAAGTCAAAGGTGTCTGGAAGTACGCAAACGGGGACCCACGAGGCTTTCCTGTCAGTTCATTCCGACTCCGAATACAGTTCCTTAGGCAGGGCGGCAGGCAAGCATGCAAAACAGTACCTCACAGCAGGTGCGATGGGCGCGGCGGGACTCGGAAGTGTCCGGGAGCGTATTTATGGCACACGGTCACTTCTGAACGGGTCACCGCCGTCGTATGTTAGCAACGCGGACTACGTTATGTTGTCCGGGTTTCACCACGGTTCTGCAAGGGACAGGCCGAGATTGTCGGTGCCTTCATCGAAAGGTGGATCTGAGAGCGACAATTACGTTATGATAGATCATGGTGAAGTGTCCAGTCCGTACGCATGGCTGAGGCATAGTCCAACGCCGGGATCCATGACTTCGGCGCCTCTTGGGAGGGCGTTCGGTGGAATGGGAATTGCAGAAGCCGATAGTATGGAGTCCCTGTCTTCGACGGCTTCCAGCGCGCATGGACAGGTAAGCAAAAAAGGTTTCTGATTTCCATAATATCGGGCGAAGTCTTGACGAAGTAGGGAAAACAAGGAGCAGTATGTGCCTGGTACACACGAAAACTTCATACCGGTCTTCTTTCCCTTGTTTTTTTTTTTATGCTTGTTTTTTTTTTTTTTTTTTTGCTTCGAGAAAAATCGCGCCATGTAACGCTAGACGAGCGATAGCTGCATGTCCAGTACAGAACGCCGTGAAAGTGATAGTTCCATTGAAACTGCGCTCTAGGAAATGGGCAAAATAAAGGTTAAAAAAAATATAAAGGCAGCGCAATTGCGAAGGTATTCCCGAAAAATCGTGTTAGGTTTTCCACAGGCTCACCGACTGCGGCCTTCTCAATGAGTGTGTCAAGTTTAGTTTTAGCTTTGCTAAACGTTAAGTAAAAGGGCATCAATCGCCGACAGTATTAATAACACAAAGAATAAATTAGTACAGCCCTGGCGCATGCCTTCTTAGTCATAGAAGGGGCTACCACGCAGAAGTTCCATCACTGTTGTATTCAGCTTTGGCATGGTACAGTCATTATGTTACGCCACCTACGCTACCTTCCCTGCCCCACCACACCACGACATCACTGTACCCCGCACTGACCTTACCAGCACCACCCCCACATGGTGCCATCCTTCCTCCCAAAGACCCTGGCGTCCACTCTGACACCGTCGAGGCTGTTCCTCTACCAACGAGAGATTTCCGGTACGGCCACCTGTCCTGGCCGTATATCCCGCTCCAGCTCCATGAGGTCCACCCAGTCAGAGGGCCTCGAAGCCCGCTCCCTGATGCAGCGATCACACCACGAGACGTCCTCCTCGACTCCTGCGGATCACCACCATCCTTCTTGCCCTCCGTCACCCACACGGTCCATGGGACAGGTACAACAACACTACGCCCATCGCCTTCCTCCTCTTTTCCTTTTCTCTCTCCCTTTCACTCCTTCCTTTTCCTTTCGGTGAAGTGAGGCGGACAAGTTAAACAAAAGAACCAGGCCGCTGCAAATGTGTAGTAAGCGCCGCAATCAATAGAGAGCGCTGAGCGTCCGTTGTCTGCGTCTCCGTGCTCTCCAAGCGAATGGCCTGTCTCATCTGCTTGAAAGGGTCTTCCTGAGTTCTTGTTTCTTTGCCTGACGTTTCATTTTTCAACGCTAACTCTCACTGTACTATCTTTCATGCTGTCAAGCTCAGTGCTAGTGAATGAAATGTTCGACAGCATCAAGCGCTCTTTATACGACTGTAGAGGACCACGGGCATGGGCGCCGTCACGGGAGGCAAGGCTTCAGAAACGTAGGATTTCTGAGCCCAGACCATGTATAGTTGCGGGTGCAAAAATTCTGCCAGAATGCAAAACATTCTGCCTTGCCCCTCCCCACCCCCACCCCCACGGAAAAACTCCTGGCGGCGCCCATGATCACGGGATCCTGATTTTTTCCTGATTTTTTATGATTGCAGTGTTTTATGACTTAAATTACCGATAGTATATATCTTACAATGTTGAGGAGTAGAGAAACGGCATTTTTAACATGCGATATGCAAAGTGACGTTGTTGAGGGACTTTGGCATAATTAGACACGTCTACTCTACATAACGTTCATTATCGTTAAAACTAATTACGTTCTTCAACAGTTGAGCAAGTGCGTATTATCATGAATTACGAGAGGTAGCTTGCCAAGCAGCATCATGTTCTAATTGCTGTGGGTAGCGAACGCTGTGTGCTGGGGATCCTTGCGCACGTATACGATATAGCGAACTCCTGCCGTGTTAAACTACCTGAAGTGGCGCCTCCTATGTCAATATTTTTACACATCGCACTTTCGGGCGCACAGATACGAATGTATGCATATATACGGTCTCACTTAGCAAGTGCACAGAATTTGCAATTCTTACCTAAATATAGGACTTCTGCGCTGTTTCACACCGGATTATACGAAAGACGACTGGCCTCTGGCACCAAGCATTCGTAAACTTTTATGGGCATAGATGGCGGCTCACACAGGAGATGGGGTTGAATTACCACGTGTGATGGAAAGGAACCGGAAAAATAGTCAAACCTTCCATAAGCGCTTATCTAGTGGCATTTGTGTACTGGGACCAAAGTGGAGGTGCCGACATTTGGGCTGGCTCCCGCAGACGCGGCAGTGGTGTGGGCACACCAGGTTATAGGGCATCCCGGATCCTGGGTATTGTCACCAGACAGATAAGGAACATCCCACATACAAGAGAACCGCGTTTTGTACTGTCTTATTACGCGAACAATACTGGAACTCCTGAAGAGTCGCCGCCGCCAATGCAGATTAGTTCCGGCGCCGGACACTGATGTTCTGGGTACCTTGTCGCCACGCAAGTGGAAAGTCGGCGTCAGTCCCTAGCTACCCCTCGCTCCTTCTCCATGTGAGATTCGTCTGTCTACTGTCATCAAGTTAGGGTGTAACTTTCATGGAAATCGAGCGTATTACTAGGTGCATGCACAGAATGATACGTCGTTTAGCCCACTCAACACCTTAATACATGACACGTGACAATCGATTATGATAGCCTATCACATATCTTCACTGTCCCATTTTTTATTGATCTTCTTCAAGAGCTCTCGCTCACCAAGTTCGAGCAGTGACGTTTCTAGGTAGCTTATAACGCTTTTCCTTAAAGAAAAATATTGGGAGTTTATTGGCGCATTGACAACAATTAAAGGAAAATATAACAACATAACTTTATTTGAAGTTGATGAATGGCGAATTTAATCGCCAGGGGCGACACTCTATCCCAGTGCTGGTGGCGACGTGAGTGATGAAATAATGAGCCCCTTCACAACAAGGATCGAAGTCCTACGGTATCCCAAAAAGTCAAAAGAGTTTTGAGGGCAGAGCGTTGGCTCTGCCATGGGCCAAGTAACATACCGCCTTCAGGAACGGTCACACAAAATATTTCCTGTGGGAAGCACCCATTTCATGAGAGAATTTGTTTGCAAAGAGTGTGGCGGCGATCTCTCCCGGCTCCTTCTGGCATGTTGTGACGTCAGATCAGCCGAGCACTTTTATTGGCTGGCGAGAATCGTCTGCTACGGCGCGAGAACAAAGACGACCGGTCGTCTGCTCTGCTTCGGAACCGGACCGGCATACATGCAGCGCAAGTACGGATATGAACATGTGTACAGCACGTATACGTGATACAGGTCATATGGATCAGAATATGCAGTGGCGCTCACTTCGATTCATGCGCCCTCTTGTGCCGTTTCCGATCTTACGTGTATGTGATATATTCGCTCCGTGCTGTGCCACTAATCTTTCCAGTAGTCTATACAATAAATCTCTGCGATGCATCAATCGCCGTGTACTATGCGTTGAGAGCTTGCGCTTCGTTACTCTTAATTGCTGCTTTTATCTCACAGCATATTTTGCTCGTTTTCTTTCCTTCTTTCAGGGTACATCACGGTACCTTTACACGTCGTCCCCGTTACACAGTTCTCACGGACCGAGAAATTCCATGCCCATGTCCCACTACATGGGAGGACTGCTTTCCAAGATGAACACCAAAGACGACGAAGGTATCATGATTTCTCATTTTTATCTCTTCTTTATTTCCCTCAATGGTAATAATGACCGACTAATTCATGTGGATTTGTGTTGCACTTCCCCGCGCTCTTGTCGATTCGAAAGTAATTTTATACGGAGGTCGTGGTCCCGGAAATACCCAACGATGCGTCCAAGAAGGAAATTCTTGCTTTACAGCGAAATGCAAATTGCTGTAGTATTAGAACAATCGCTTTATGTCAACGTTGACGGCATGTTTAATATTGCGAAACAACTGCCATGGGTGAGGCGAAAATGGGAGCCTGGTTCAGTATTTCTTTGCGCATGGGGACGCACGTACGAGAGAAATGAATATTATTCTTACGCGTATTTATAAGGTACTATTTCATTTTCACGTAAGCCATAATTAAAACCATCATTCACCTGGATCCTCGATGTTCGGGGTTAGTAAGATTTACATAGAACTCGTCGGAACTGTTGCATTGACTAAATTACTTCGCTGAAAGTAATTACCCAGACTCCGCACATATTGGCTGTTTATTGTATAGATGGCGCAGAACTGGACAGGATGGGCTGCATGACATGAGTGACATTGTAATTTATTTATACCTATTACTTATCTTATCATGCATTTATCTGTGTTTCTGTTCCAGCACACGGGTCATCAGCATCTTTAGTCTCGACCACGTCATCGCTATACTCAACGGTAGGTTGCTGACATATGCTTGTTCTTGAGACATATACTCGTGCGTTAATAAGTTACAAATTTGATGCGAACAACAGAAGCAGAGGGTGTTCGTTAGGCGTTAAGTGTTGAAAATTGTTTACAACGACGTCAATAGTGCAGCGGAAGCTCCGCCTTCTTCAGGAGGAAAAAAAGTTTGGCTTGAAACCGCTACGTCCCGGATATAGCGATAATTGTATAATCCGGTAAACATATATCCCGGATATAGCGATCTTTATCCCACACAGACATTAGTGAGTTTTAGTCAATCGTACGCTATAGACGACCTGCGCCCCTATGTCATTGAGTACGTAACGCCGCCGCACAGACCATGTTGGTGGACACTGCCAGGATTATCAGCATAGCAGGCGACGCGTGTTTCCCTTTTCTTGCCCACCACAGCAAAATATAACCTCGAACCAGTCTTCGCGTGACGTCACACGTTTGTAAACAGAGGGTCGTCTATAGCCTTTGCGTACGTCAGGGATAGCGTTGGTTGTTCTGTACACGCGCAAAGCATAAAGAGAGCTTCGCGCATTGCACAGCAACACCAACGCTATCCCTTACGTACGCAAAGGCGATAGCGCACGATGCACTAAAACTATTTTTTCACAATCGCTCACCGTGCGTCCCAGTGCCTTTTTTGGCAACAGCGTAAGAAAGCATATCCAGCATGGCAGCAGCTCCATATCTAATCGCTTTTGTAGATGACGCGGGTGAACGTTTGACGCACGGCAGACGGCATCCTGATATTTAAAAATCACGCAATTGTTAGCCGTCCTCCGTGTCACAGCTTTTTATGGTTACTGATGGCTTTTGATGGAAACAATGGTAGTCCTTTTAATGCCCAGCGGGTTAGGGGTAAGTGACACGGCTGCGTCATTCACCTTTTTATCTAGACAGGTTGCGGAGTTGGACGGGCACCATTGTTTCTCGGGTCATATTTTTCAATGCGAGTTCGTTGTACGTTTCCGTAAGTGACGTACATGGCACGTTATCACATTATACTTACAATCGACAATAATTCACTCCCGTGTTCATTCGGTTTGAGGTGATTGATCGTGCAGAAAAAAAAAACTGGGTATAACAGAATACCCTTTCAGAGTTGTTCTTATCTGGAGTACCGAACTCTGCGTACGGTGTCCGAAATACTTTTTGTTTGTATCTTTGTTGATTACTCGATACTAGTACCTTTTACTTCAAAATTAAGTGATACAATGCTCGGTACCGAAGATACTACGCGATACTACGCTACTGCCTCTTCTTTTACGACTTCTAATTGGAAGGATATTTTTTTTGCTTCTCAATCAATCAATAAATCAACCAATGGCGCATTTGCCTGATATCGTTCTGAAACCTTCAGTCGTGTTGTGGCGTGCCCCACAAAAATGCGGTCAAACTTTCCGCAAAAATTGGTTTCCCGTAACCCGTAATAATCGATCTAGCACTTGGAGCGATCAGATAGAAATGCCCTAGCTACGTCCTGAAAACGTCCTAGCTACCATAGCCATCGTACACCACGATATCGGTAGATCGACGAGTGAATAGTCGTGCACCACGCACAAGATGCCGTGCAGGTGCCAGAAAGGAAGCTGTTCCTTATCCTTTGCGGTGCTGCCCCCCCCCCCCTTTTTTTTCCTAAAAGCCCCGAAGCAGTTACGAAGAGTCCCCGTCCTTCAGTAGAAAAAAAAAACAGTGTGATGCTTATCAATAATGTGAAAATCGACGATGATGTAAATACGTCTGAAAATAAATAATAAAAAAAGGCGGATGGTCGACGCTTGTCTTTTTTACTTTCGGTTTGACATACGAAGCAGGGGACATGTTGCGCCGAGTTCAACGCTCGCGCTGCTTATTAGTATGTCCACAACCGCGCTTAGATCGGAGACGCGCTCTTGAAATGATGAGTAATGCAGATAAGAATTAGGTCATTTCAAACGCTTCCGCTCCGGAGTCTGTGCTTGATGGCACTATACTTGAGTATTCAGGTACTAACGCTCCAGATAATGATACTGCATACTAAACTTTGGACTACTTGATGAAGAATGCTATTGGTCAGCGTCTCCTCACACGGTGTTTCTTCCCTTTACTCTTTTACTACCATAGACGGAAGAGAAGCAAGCCCACGAGATCCGAAAGCTCCGTAAAGAACTGGAACAAGCCCACGAAAAAGTTGCTACCTTGACGTCACAGCTCACCACCAATGTGAGTCTTCCTTTTCCTTCCGATGTCACCTAGAGTAGAGAAGGCCTGCTGGCTAATGGACGTAGCCCCGCCAGTCACAACCACGCTTCTGGCGACCGCAACCATGGAAACCATCCGCGCGCAGAAGCGCTCGTAGACGCAGGCTTTTTTGTATGCGAGATCGTGTGCGGCGATTCCCTCATGAAGACGACATGAGACTTTGTTTCACTTTGTGAACCGTGCATATCTTGTTTACTCAAGATAGTGCTGCATCCCTTTTGCCATCCAAGCGCCCTTTGTAACAAGCTATTGTTAAGAAAAAATCCACGGCGTCCTTCGAAGGGAGCTTATTCAAATCGAGAACGTTGCGTTTGTGCGACTAGCGATGGAGATGAAACCAAATGACTGCCAGAAATGCAGGCGTTTCCCTCAAAACAGCTCAGGCTTTCTGGTATGAAAGCATGAAAAATGCAAAAGGCTGCTTATGAAATTGAAGCAGTAACGCGTTGCCATACAGAAGTATACTAAACAGGAATCAAATAATAGAGAACGGGGAAAAAAAATATGAAGCAGCATGTACGTGTTTTGGCCCCTACGGTCTCCTCCTAACGTCGTTGAAAGAAATCGATTTGTTATTCGCAGAGCCCCTTATCTTGCTGTTTCGATGCCAAGCCGGTCTCATTCCGTACACATGGCGGCACCTCTGTACGATGGCAGCGTTCGGTAGTGGGAGCAGACGACAGAGGAAACGGTGATGATGATGGCGATCGCGATGGGGCTATTCGTGGGAGGGAATGTTTCAATTTGCTCGCGGAGTGAGATGTGGGATTGGCCTCCGGTGATATAAGCTTCCGATGGTGATGGGAAAGACCGGGGGGGATTTGAAATTGAGGTGTGGTCGTGCGCACTTTTCGGAAAAGCTTTCAGGGTACAATGAACGGCAGTGAATGCGTTGGTGCCCTTCCGTGTTCCTCATCCATTACGCGAGGGAGTGCCGTTGTGGTTACGGTGATTGGTTCCTTCACCATAACTCGTTTGTGGTAGTTCACACCAAACGTGTTTGATTATTATCCGCGTACGCACACGAATAACATCCCGACAGAATATCCTAGCGGGAGGAAAAGTAAAGAACTGCTCACATGGGGGGAAGCTCCACCGCTTCTTATGTTGAGCATTCGCGCGGAGTCGGAATGTCGGCAGTGGCGTACTGTATACATGCAGCAGACGACACCATCGGCCCTGTCGTCTGCTACGAAATATCTGTGGCTAAGCAGCAGGATATTCTACCATAGAAAACAACAAAGGAGTTCACGAAAGGCTATGACGTTTTGTTCATCTTCAGCTAGAGTTTTTTGGAAATGTCACTCCAGTGAATACGCGATATCGCTGTATTCCGAAGAAGAAAACAAAAACTACTAATTAAATTGAACCTTCCAAGGGCTGCGTATTACTACGCTAGGCGGCGTTAGTGTTTTCACGAGCTGTCATGGTCATCAATTTTTTTTTTGTTCTACCAACGAGACGAGATGGGAGTGAATCTATAGACCAATAGCACATATGTGGCCTTAGACATGAAAGCATCGTGATCTAGGCACTCGAAGTACATAACTACATGACAGTGGAACGCCGCATGAGCGAGACATAACAGAGGCGTCTTGTTCATGTCTCCTCCTGTGCTGAACTCATCACTGTTATGAAGGAAAAAGTCGACATCGTCTTCAGGGGGAAGTAGAAGATGTGTGGCACCCACTGGGGCGCTTGCATTCTATTATTGTTGGGGTGCCTGAATACTAGCTCCCTCTTTGTATGCAGAGGGAGCTAGTATGTACCCTAATTATTGTCTATTACCTCCGTATCAACGTAGAGAACTCACTCGGAACGGCCTTACCATCCACACTTTTCACACTTTGATTCGCACGAGCTTCACGCTTGAAACCCGATACCGACTAACATAAGGAAATGCACTCCATTGTGAAAGAACGCCCATGAAAATTCATGAGTGCTCGATCCACTGCAGCCGGCACTCGTTTCATTCGACTGAGCGGAAGCTAATTTCTCGCTTATGGCAATATAACAATTACGAAATCTTCAAGTGATTACGCACGGTAATAGGGAAGAAGTCTTAAGCGAGCAAGCGAACGACCTTGGGCGTTGTGCCGTGTAACCATCTTCCCATCTGACCTAAAGTCGTAGCGGACGCATGCCTGGAATGTTATTATGACAGCCGAGACCTCCGTCGGGTCCATCTGACGATGTCGAAAGTTTGCGTGGGCCAACAAATTGCTCCCGGAACGGCGTGCTTAGACAACACGTCTAACGGGTCACATGCTGGTGGTTTAATGGGCAATGTGGTCCTTTTTTCTTTCTTTTTCTCATCTTCGAGGAAGGTAATCTGATGCTGAGGGTGTTGGCTGTATGAGTCGCGAATTCGGGCTGATTCTGAGCGGGCTGTCGGTGAAGGTTTAGCATTCGGGTGTGTAAGGGTGAGCAAACCGTTGCTAAAATTTACGTAGGGTGAGATGGAAGGCGTAGCGTAACAAGCTAAATTTGGATATCGGTACTTAGTTGTCCGATATTAGTGAGCTTTCGTATACAGTTGGTAAACTTATCGTGCCTGTTGGAACCATTCGCAGTCGTATGTGACTCAGAATCTTACACACTGATTGGTTCCGGTTGATACGGTACTAAAACTCTCTAATGAACTTCACTTGACAAACCGTAATATAAGACTTGCCTCCAATCAAAAGTGGCTGATTGTGAGTTGACGTTTTATAGGGCTGTGTTGCAGTGAAGTTTGCACAGCGCCATTTCGGGCCCAAACGGCCGCGAATCCCAGCAGTATGGAGTTCCATCAGCGGGTTTTGCATGGTGTGTCAAACGGTATGGTGCCAAGGAAGCTACAGAACCTGTAGGAAATCAACAGAAAAAGCGGTACTTCTTGAAAAGCGCGAACAACTCGAAACCGTGTACTTGAAAGTGCCGCGTCGTCTGCTAAACTGGGGAGTGTTGCATGATTTGGGGCGCTGATGTTGCTGCTCACTCGCGCCACCTGGACCAGAGCAACAGGCCTATAGCGCATGAGTGCACATAAAAAAAAAGGAAAGATACCATAAGTTATCCCGAAAACCGGATAATAGCATCCGTTATTCCTTGCATTCCAACGCTACCAACCACTCAATCCATTAAATTAGTTCCAGAAGTTCCTGGGTGAGGCATAACATAGAAGGAGCAGAGTTACATCCGTTACTTGGGCTGAATAACTATAGGTGAGACACGTTGCCAGCATTGACTAAGAGAAAGTTCAATTGGACAACGTTTTACCGCTACTTCACATTAACTGAAGGCCAATAAGTCATCATTTCTAAAACTATGCTCGTCACCTTTTTCTTTTTTTTTCTATTTTGTCCCAACAGTACACATATAGCAGTGATGGCGCATTTTCTCCAAGCACTGATAAACAGATAAGGAACGTACCGCGCATCGGCATTCCACATCTCCGTGCATTTTGACGCTATGTGATAACCTTCTCCGAGAAGACTGTTAGCACATGGCCTTGTCATTTTGGTAGAAGTACATGCCCTTGTTACAAGCATTCCTTGTCTCGTTTTTCCTGTAGGACATACCCTCATATACTCCGCTATCCCCAACACCAGCTGTATGCTATGCATGTCTTCCCCACATAGCTCCCCAACATAGGGTGTGTGCACCAACTATGTGCTTTGTCGTCGTGCTCATTCATAACTAATGTGCTTCCCTACCGCTTTCCATACTCGTGGTATGAACGGAGTCACATGCAAACACCGCACGCGATGCTGGCTCCACGAGGCGGCTGAATAATGCACCTTTTTTCGGGCTAGTGCCCATCAACGCAGGAAATGGGAGGGGACGTTTCGGATCTCATCGGGGGCTTCTCCGTGCACCGAAATGTCGGCTTCCATGAACCGTGTGACTCACCTGAAGGAAGGTGTGGTGATGTTTTTCTTCTTTCTTTCTCTCTTTTTTCTGTCTTTTTTTTTTTTTTTTTCGGAAGGAGCCCTCGTATTGATTGACTGGCTTGGCAGGATTCGCCAGTGGCAATGTTCGGCGTAGGCTGCCCTCCTTTATAGAACAAGTTTGGTAATGGTTACGACAGTTTGAACAGGCTGCCGACTAAACGTTCTCGATCATCATTCTGTCAGTTGCTAGTAATGGTCAGCGGCGTACTCATTTCCGTGTTCTGTTTAGTCTGTTATCACTGGATGTTTTATTATCGTCCTTCCTTGGTCATAAAGAGGAAGCGATTATGAAGTTCTAATGAACTTTTGATGTAACATGTGTACGGCGATATTCCGTCTAACGAAAGATGATCGATTTCGGTTCCAAGGAGGGTTCCTGGTTGACGTGGATGCCTCCGGAGGCTTGCAGTACTGGCGTACCCACACACTTCGCTACAGACAAAAGAAATATAACACTTAATATTCCATTTATTACGTGAGACCGGAGGGCTCAACCCAGGACTAGCTCCGTAACCTCACGCTCTTACCAGAATAAACTTACCTTGTGTGTTTCGAGTCCATAACAGAAAGTAACGGGACACGCACTACTGCTCCTGCTCCCCAAAGTAATTGCAATTACGCACACTTTCTGTTAATATGTTGATTGGCTGAATTGGATTGACTTTGATTGATTGATTTATTTGACTCTAATGACTCCGTTCACTTCCCCGAAAAGGGTGCTGACTTGCATAGATTTTCACCCCTAAATCTCGAATTCTTTTCTGCAGATTAAATACATAAGCGTCCAGTTAAAGGATTTAAAAAATAGCGTTGTTCTATCAGTGCATGCAAGCAGCGCGCGGTCTACGAGGACCAACATTTTCGCAAACACCTCAGCGTGGCTGCTAAGCACGCCCAGCTGCATGCACTTTACCCTTCCCAAGTACTGGGCTCCCCATCCCATTCATAATATATAGCATCCAGTTGAAATGAAAAAAAAAAAAAAAACAAAGTTACCGTAAACCTGATATAAAAGCTTAGTAAACTACAGCATGGTAATACTTTGATTTTAATGTCAATGCGATATTTTAAAGAAAGAACTAAATAGGAGGCCCACACTGAAGAGGACCAATGTCGAACTAGTGTTGTTGAAAGATATTTTCCATAGCGATCCAAAGTTCAGTTGCGTCAGGGTCGGGTGACTTTGTGTGGCTGGGAGAACAATAGTGCCAGGGTTAATTTCAGGGTCAATGAAATGCATCTTATGTTATGGCACCGCGTTGTATGTCTCGGTAACGTGTCGCCTAACTGGACTGAAGGTCGCACGTCCCAACCCAACGAGAAGGCGCGAGATTTCAGACGTAGGTTAAAAAAAAAATGACCTGTTGGGGAACGTTCATCCACGGAGAGATCACTGGGTCCGTCACTCATGGTTATAATTGTCTTGCGACGCAATACTACGTCTCTAACGTCATACTACGTCGTACTACGAATAGCACACTACGAAGCTTCAGGACAACCACGTCGCTTCACGCGCTACGACTTCGTATAAAATGACGGAGGCGCAATCTAATAGTAGAAAACAAATGGTATTTCGGATTTGCAGATTCCGTTATTGAGGACCATTCGGCACGTTTCCGAAACTATTTTGGCACAGCACTTCGCGCAGACGGTTTAACATGTCGCCGAACGTGTATCTCTTGCGGTTTATGACTCTCATTCTCGGAACCTGTGGTCTTGCACCATTAAGCTCCGAATCATCATCATCATCATCATCGTCGTCGTCGTCGTTGTTCACAACCAACGTTACACTCCAAGGAGGAGTCGGGGGAAAAGGAACCCGTTTCAGCTACCGCGCATCGTATGTCCGCAGAACTTATCTCTTCACGACTCAAAACGCCGCGCTCTCATTGGCTGGTCGTGATATGGAGTCGGAGGCGGAGATATGGTTCCTTAAGCGTGGTTCTCATTAGCAAGTTAAGGAGACGCACACTGTTAACAGAACACCGCCACATAGCACGCTCCTGGCCAACCACCATCACGAACGATATCATTCTGTGTCATGATTCGTTCAAAGGAGGGGAGGAGACTATCTGGGACATTCACAATGTTTTTTTTTGTTGTTGTTGTTGTTTTTATTGTGTGTTAGTACAATAAAGAAACTGTGGCTATGAGCGACACGTTCATAATGTGTCCCAGGTTGGCGCCTCCTCCCATTTTCGGCCAATAAGGACACAGAATGATATCATTCAGAATGGTGGTTGGCTAGGAGCGTGCTATGTGGGGAAGTTCTGTTTTACCAGGCAACGAAAGGGCGGACCAGCTAGCATCCTCAGCACACCACAGCTGCAGCCCATCCTTACCAGTTCCGGCCGACACTGACAGGCACATGGTCGTCAAACAGCTAGTTGAGGTGCGTCATCCTGGCATACAGGACATCATGCAGAATCACCGACCCTCTCTTCCCACGAAAGCTCTTCCCCGTATTATGCAGACAATGCTCAATCGATTACGCGCACGGGATCTGCGTTCACGAACTCGCAACTGTTCAAGATCGGCTCCAGGGAGGACTCCAGTTGCGGTCACTGTAATCATCCGAAGGCTATCGCGCATATCCTCACAGAGTGCCGTGCATACCATACTATGCGGGAAACTCATCTTCCCCACGCCATGCCTGGCATACTGACGGACGTCGTCTTCCCCGAAGGTTCTTATGCGGAACGACTTTCAAAAACTCGCGGCCTCGTGGCGCTGTCTTCAAGAAACGGGCCTCGCGGAGAGACTACTATAGTGCACCTTTCATCTACAGTGTGCCTCCGTCCCATCAGTATCAGTCATCCTGCCTATGCATCACTTTGACATCCTCAACTCCCCTCTCCCCATTTCCTTTTTTTTTTTTTTTTTTTGGGGGGGGGGGGGCTATAGTTGTGACGATGCCCGCTTGAGTGCGGCCAACAACGGCAAGCTACCTCGACCCCCCCCCCCTCTGTTTTAACAGTGCAATAACGCGCCTGGAGAAATACTGCAGCGCCACCATTCGCCAACAGTAGGGGAGCGCACATTTCTGCAGCCGTGTATTCATGCGGCCAGTCCTACCAGCCAATACGGAAGCAGAGTGAGCACGATGGATTATATTGTCGCGCGCAGGAGGGAGCGTAACCTCTCTGTGTCCAGCCATCCTATCTGCGGCGCAGTAATATTTTGAGAGCTGGCGGACTAGATCTCTCTTCCTTCTTAAGTTGAACGCGACTATAGATGACCAACGACGTTCTTGCCCAAAGCGCCTAGTAGTTTTCGTTTACTTCTCCACTATAGACAGCACTAACCTCTGATTTTCAGTACCCTACAGTTTCCTTCTCTCTCTCTCTCTTTTTTTTTTTTCAACCATTTCGTTTTTGCTCTCTTCGAAGCAATCTCTCCTTGACACCCAATAGCGCTGTGAAAGATTTCACCACGACCCCGAAATCCGTGCGTAGGCACTCATTATATTCCTCCTCTTGCTACTTCAATGGTTTCGTTGCTCTTCTTTTTCTCGCGTTCTTCCTTTCCAGTTCGTATAGCCCACAAAGGAACGGCTTTTCCTGTACACTTCGAGAAATCGAAAAGCGACCGCGACGGAAACGCCCCCTGTACTTTTGGGCCCACCACACGACTACATGCTCTTACTCCGCGGCCCATCTATTAAGCCGACTTTCTGCTGGAGGGATTCGTTGCGGCAGTGGTGTGGTGTAGGTTTTCTCCATCGCTGTCGGCTTCCAGCAGCCATTGTGATCGGGCAGTAGGCCGTATCTCCCGCCAGATTCATCGCGTATACGGCTCACTATGTACGCTCCCATACGCGCACAATGGCGGCGCAGGTTCTATATCTCGCGTACTTTTCTGCGTTCATTTGTTGTGATATCGTACAAGGCGAGCCACTGTACTCGCTTGCGGTGATGGTATCGGTTTCTAAAAATAAAAATCCACAAAGAAAAACGAAACAACGATTAGGCGAAAAAAAAAAAGAAAAACGAAAGGCACATCCCACGAATCCCTGATGATGTGCAGTTCACCTTGACCTCCAAAGTTGCCGTTTCTTTTCTTTGTTTCAGTTATTTCTGCCTTGTTTCATTTTACTGTGACTTTATGTGTCATCAAGAAATCACGCTACATCGAAAGAAATGTTCGTGCTATTTAGGAGTGGGTCGTTTTGTAACGACACTCAGAAAATAATACTTATTAATAAACAGAAACACTTATATATTTAAAATAAGACTTCGTCCTAATGTCACTAATCATAATGTCACTTTGTCCTAATGTTCGTGTTTTATTTCCGCTTTTGTGCGTTTGTGTATCAGGAACGAGCAGACGTCAAATTTTGGAATTCTTTGTGGCCAACCTTGATGTATCTATCTTTAAACGTGTCGGGTTAGTTTCCTTCGCGTTGTCATCGTTTGACTTCCCAGCTTTCGAAACACCACCGATTCTGGGCAAGTAGAGGCCAGGAAAAAACGCTTCGTGTTATAATACAGCTTGAAATACCCTTAGGGTTGCCACTGAGAATAACGTCGTAAAAGAGAACGACAGCGTTCCTGCATCGCAGCTGTCATCTCCTTTCTTCGAAGTGCGAACTTTTTTTTTTATTTTTTCCCTTCTTCTAACCGCAACATTTTTAGCGCACAATCGCCGTTATGTATAGTCTGGTGGATAATGGTTGTAAAAGGACTTATAACGTTTCTGTATTTGTGCTTCATGATGTTATATACGGATTGTGCTGCACGCTTCAGTGTTGCGTATCGAATAATTTACATATTTATTCTCCCTGGCATCGTTTTTCTATGACATGCCATGATGTCACAACTGCATCGAGTTCGGCATAACAGTGACTCTGCTCGAATAATTTTCATACCTGTGGAAACCTAGTCTCTTCTGGTCTTCACCATCATTAATAAAACGACACGACCTACAAGTATACCTCTAGCAATGAAAAACAAAACATGCCGCGAATTTTCTCCTCACTCACAGGTAGAAGTTGTCAAATTCGCGAAGGCAGATTCTTTGCAAATTGTTGACCGCGACCGAACATCTATTGCAATGATTGTGGGTTAGCAGTGCGACCCGAATATCACTCGGCAGACCGCCGTGCATAAGCGGTAACCATAAAAAAACAAGCCATGAAACGCCTGCATGCAACATTGAAACGTAGCCCATTTTTCGAAACGTGCCATTCGCCATGCCCATCTTTGGCAAATCAGCGACAGACCAACCCCTCGTGGCCTGTCCCTCCTTCATATCTAAAGGGCCGCTTCCGTCAAGCTGTCTATCATGAAAGCTAGCCCTAAATAGAATCTCCAAGACCAAACGTCCCGCGGCTGAAGTACTTCATAAAGAAAAGGAGAGGCGCACAACCTAAAAACGAAAACGAAACCAAGAACATAAAAGAAAGTAGACGATGCAGAGGAGCATGAAGCATGGAGCAGAGCATGGAGATGCTTAGTGCCTCTCCCACCCGAAGGAGGGCCTCACTGTTGGAACGCCACGCACGCGCACATCGCTCCGCCGATTTTCAGAGCGGCCAATGCTTTAGCAGACGACGCTGTTCTGCTGGTGGAGCGGCAGCACGCGGCATGGTGGTGTATTATTGTTGTGGACGTCTCCACGCTGTCGATATTTTGACAGAGTGTTTGTGAATACTTTTTCGTGTTCTCCGATAGTGAGGTCAGTGTGTTGCCAAGGTAATCCGACAGTGTTGACGCCAGTGTCATCCGTAATTGTTGTGAGAAAAGTGTCGTCTGCGACGGTTGTTTCGAAGGTGTCGTCTGCAATCGTTGCATCAGTGTTTGCTATCGAATCTTCAATGTCGCTGGGCTTAGCTGTGTCGCATGCGTGACTTTGAAACTTTTTGCTTCTCAAGTTCATCGAGGAAGCAAAGGGTGAATCGTTTGCGTTTCAAATCCAGTGCCTCACGTCTGCTCCGAGTTGATAACAATAACACCCGTCGCAGGTGGACCAGGGAACGAGAGAGGGGACTAGAATCCTCCCTCTTTGTGTTGACCCCACCATTCGTGGACCGCCTGGCTCGTCTGCTTTAGCTCCGAAGAAGGGGGGTGCTCGTACAAAGAGGTGACCTTGAAGACGAAACATGGGCCTTCTCTCTGAGTGGCGCTATTTCGGGAAGAACACCCAAAGCGAGCTTGGTTCCTTCTAAAAAAAAAAGAAAATAAAAGAAAACGTGTGCCCAGAAGGAAAATCGTGATGTCTTTGCACGTGCAGCACAGTTTTACTCTGCCGCACCGTAAGAAACCGAAACCAAACACGTTCTACAGCGATGACAGTCCGCCTCAGGGTTTCTTATCGAAATCTGAACTTTCGCTGTACCCCGCTAACAATGCCGGCGGCGAATATTACGGCGCCGACCGCATCGAAGATGTCAAAGTCTCGCGCGGCGGATTTCCCGATTTCTACGGCGGATATCCGCTGGACGAAGTCGAAGACTCTGCGGCACCGGCCACCTCGGATTACGGAAGCGAACAAGAGATTATTCCATCCACCAACAGCACGGCCTCTATCTACGCGACTTTACGTAAGACGAAAAAGTCGTTGGGAAGAGCATTGAGTCGATCTCTCGATAAGGGCTTCGGATCGGAAAGGATGACGCGGAGCGAGCCTTCAACACCGACGTCGCCGTCCTTTCCTCAAGCACCATCGATGCCGCCGTCCGAAGAAGGTGGATTCCATTGTTGTTGCAGGAACAGCTGTCACAGCGGTGGAGGATATAGGATGCGAGTGCATTGCTGTAGCACCATGGAACCTCTCTGGGAGGCTGAACCAGTGCCTCTCAGGAGCAAAGGAATGAACTGGTACGATAGGAAAGCCAAGCACAAGTCTTGCCCCACTTTACAGGTGAGATGTGATAGATAAGGGGGATTACATGTAAATTGCGATGTCGCAGTTGTGCGCGCGGATGTCCTTGTATGGCGGCAGGTATGTGTAGTGCTCTTCGTAATTTTAGGGTGTTGGTTGGAGTACTGAGTGCTAAAATGTATCGCGTTTCGTTTTCTGAACATAAACAGTAAACATATGCATTTCACGCTTTCAACCACTTCCGGCCTTCCAATACCTAATCTACCGAGCTCGTCGATAAAACAGAATTTGAAGAACCATGCCTGTTCTGAACATGGGTTTCGATGTCCAGGGGGATACGACAGGTGCAGGAACACCCCTTTAACGTTTTTCGTTCCTAATCGTAAACTGTACCGAAATATCTTACTTGGTGGCGACTGAAGTGTTTCGTATTCAAATGCAGAAGAGGAAGAAAAAAACTATATCTTAGGTAAAATAAAAGTAGCTTATTAATGTAAATTACTTATATTTACCTACATTAATATTGCTTACATTAATATTACTTCTTTACCTACGAATTAACACCTCCTTCGTGCAAGCTGTGTAGTACTGTAGCAGAAGCAGGTTTGGCAAACAGATTATGTTTCCGGGGACTACCAAAGTCAACAATCGTAGCCCGGTATATACTTGTCCCAAACACACACAGACACACATTTCAAGAAACGCAAAGCGCAACTGTAACGCTTTTTCTAGAACCACGATATATTTAGCACGAAAACTGGCACGCATAATGCGTACTCCTCCACACATCATAAAATTACTTTATTATAGCCTTTGAAAGTTGGGGCGAATACCTAAAAAGAAGCCAATTAATTCAGGGATGAAAGATGAAATTTGAAAAAGAAATTTGAGGCTTTGTTTGTATCTGTCCCTTCTATGTTGTTCCAGCCTCAGAACATCAGTTTATCTCTAATTCAGGGAATTCGCCGTAAATATCGGCGTTAATGTAACGTTAAGCGGAGGTGCTAAAGGCAGCGGCGTGCCTCGTAAATTCGTTTCCTGCACATATATGGCATTCCCGCTTTGAGCCCTGCCGGCACGCCGGAAACGATGGTATGCCTTTTTTTAGGGTGTACCTTTTCACCACCACGCCGCAGCTGTCTCCGCATGTCCACAAAGCTCGCATATGGCAGCTCCTCCCCCGCATTTTTAATATGGCTCGGATTTCATTTCTTTTCATAAAAAGTCTGTCTCTCGCAGAGATCACTAACCTTTGTACCGTTGCATGCTGAAACATTTCTTTCTTTCTTTCTAATTTGCATTTCCGCGTTCATTTTCACAGTAACAAGGGTGTACATGTGCATATATATCAGTGTGGAATGAATGCCACCGTGCTATCCGTGGATAGAGGCGGCTAGCGATGGGATAATTTTGCACAGAAGTATATCTACGTATTTTTTCTTTCCTTACAAGTTACAGCTGTGGCAGTATAAGGTTGGTACTGATAATGCGAGAATTGTAATTGTATTGTAAGTGAAACTGTAAAATTGTGATAATTTTCTCTGCGGAGTTTGCCAAGTCATGCTTTAGTGACTTTTCTGTCAAGCACCACCTTTTCACTGTGCTCAGTGTCTCGCGAATTAGTCTAACTTAATTAGTTAGTTTTAGCCAATTGCGAGAACACCACGTTTACATTTTTCTTATGATATAATGAAATTAAAGAGATAAAAAATCGCGTAGCATTTTGTTAGAGACTTTTCGATATCCTAATTGAGATTGATCTTGAACGAACGACAACCGGTTTTTCTCGGGAAAAAAAAGCAACAGATTTAGAAAAAGCCTAACGAACCTTAAAATTCAATTACGACCAATTCCGGTCCTGCCGCGCGCGGCGCAAAAATTAAGGAATCCCCGCCGTGCATATTGATTGAAGCCAGTTTACACTGGCCGTACAAGGAACTCATTCCCCCCCCCCCCCCCATTTCCATGTTGATCTTATAAGCATGGCCTTGCCGTGCGGCACCAGGGGCTTCACTTCGAATCTATGCTACCGTTGTTAATGATCGCCGCCCTAATTCATTCCGAGCAGCCTTGAGCCGGTCCTGTACGACGTTTTTTTTCTCGTCCACTTTCCTGCCATATTGCACTCGTCAAACTAGTCAAGGTCCCTTTCCTTAAGTGGCTCGTATGAAGCCCTGTATGGCTACAAGGCCTTACTCTGTATTTTCGATTACGAGGTACTCTTTCGTACCCTTTGTACGCGGCTACATTTCGGAGGAATGGAGAAGTGCCGGTGTCGGTGAGTCGGTCGGTGACGCGTCCGCTTTCTGATGAAATGTTTGCGAGTTCGAACCCGACTGATTTCGCCGGCAACTTACACTCACGTTCAGCATAAGAATGGCAAGGAATGTAGTCCGTAATCCCTAATTAAGTTACTCCGCCGGTGAAATTATATTGCAAAACCACCAGGGCACGTTTGCACTAGCGTCGAGGAGATTCTTCAGTGGCGTCCTCAGTAGCATTTTCAGTAACCCAGGCACCACTCCCAAGCTACCGAGAACACCACGTAGGAATCTTCGTTCCTGCAAGCTGCATGGTGCTGCGTTTTGGGCTCCTTCGGCGCACTACTTGTCGCTACGTGGTGTGACGCGGCCAGCTATTGCATCCGATAGGACCAACCGTAGGGCGAGGCTTAAACGTGTCGCTCCACCCTACGCTGTTTCCTATTGGATGCAATAGTTGGACGTATCACTCTACTTTGCGACAAGTAGCGCGCCGCAACCGCAACAAAATGAGTCCACGGTGGAAAGTAAGCCGTTCCGAGGGTGGAACATACAAACATACAAACACAACACAAGCCTCAGTGCGTGAGAACATGAACAGTAGACGTATGTCGGTCGTCGAAAAAGCTATACAGCGTCGGGATTTGAATCACGCACCTCTTGATTACCGGTCAAGTCACTGCAACATCTTGTGGCCCAGCAGTATACCTTCTCTGATGGAGTAATACAGTTAGGGTTAACGGGGACTACATTTCCTGTCATTCTTATGTCGAACACGGGTTTAGTACGTGCACATGTTGTGCAAACAGGTCGTCCTTTTGGAGGAATATGAAGTACGTACAAGGTGCTGTTTGCTGAACTCAAACCGCTCGTTAAATAACCATCAGAAGCACAAACTAATTTACAAATAGTGACGTGTTTGAACTATAGCAATGCGTGCAACAGAAAGCATGCGCAAACAGGACAAGACGACCACTTCCTCGGAGAACAAAACTGCACTCTAAGAAGAAAAGATTGCCCCTAGATTGTTATTGCGTTCCATTTTACTCCTTTGAACCTTCTTCCCAGCACCGCATATGCATAGTTACTAAACTTCGCTTAAACTTCCGTTCTCTTAGGGCCAATAGTTGTGCACCTATAGTCTCAAAAATTACTGATAGTACTTCTCTTGACTGTGTTCCGATACAGAAGCGTTCAATCCAAGATCTGGTAAACACGAGGCAACGACGAATAACCCGATAAATATTTAAAAAAAAAAACAGTCCAAAAACAGGGATCTTCGGTTTTCTGATTTCTGTTGCACTCATTGCCAGTTCAAATATGCTTCGCCAATTCACCAAAATTTCTACTGTTAGCCACAGCGGCATTCTTCGTGATCACAGTCGTCTCGCGTAAAGTCACGAATTAATATTACGTTCACAATAACTTGCCAGTATGTATACCCAGTACATAAATATCACTAAGAACTTAACGAAAAAAAAATGGTCCCCCTCACATCGGAGTTCAGTTTCCTTCTCTAAATGTCCCATACATTGCTCCTTGCCCATAAGCCTTTTGACGTCCAGCTTTACAAGGCCCAGCCTTGTGACGCTGCTTGCAACAGCGCAGTGACCTTGCTGGGATAATCGGACACTGCTAGAGCAGCACCCCGGTGATTACGGACGCTCACATCTCCTCGGGGGCACCGCCACCGCGGGGAGTGGTGGCAGAGGGGGGGGGGGCAAAAAAGGGGAAGGCAAAGGGGGCATCTGTTATTACGTGAGCGAGTGGAGAGGGAGAATACTTTATTGCCGCTCAGCCGAGAGTTTGCTCTGTGTAAACACAGCGGGCTTTCTAGTCCCAGGTGAAGAGATACGAGCCTCGGTTGATGCACTCGAAATATGAGAGCGACCCTTGTTTCTTGAGCCTGCCCGCGAAAGGGAAAACAGAAGTTATGTGCTATTGCACATTCCTGATTGCTTTGTTCGATAACCTTTCTAATGTATATGTTCTTCGAGGGGTTGTGATGAAGGCATGGCCACGATGTCTTTTAAAGTGAGGGTCGTTCGCTCTCAAGCGCTACCTCGAAATGGAACTTTTGAGTTCCGGCACAGCTTGCGACTGCGCACCGTAATGGTAGCAGTGGCTGTCGAAGGATTCTTGCTAACAGTGCAAAAATATCGGAATTTCGCATATCGATAGGTATCGAGACCTCAGATGCTCTGTGACGCTCTTTGTTTTTTGTGCATTGAGATATCACACGTGGACTCTCCTACACTGTTGCCTGTGGTGCCAAGTTTTGTGGTAATGTTTCCATCTATTCCGTTTCAAAGTGTATAGATTTGTGTAGTTTCCCTTTCTCCGTTTCTGAGTAACGCGTCCTGGAGTAGTCAGTCCCGAGTGGCTCGGGACTAACATCTCCTTTTCTTTTCTTTTTTTTTGCGAATCAAATCCACCAATACACCGACGAAAAGTGTCGATATTTAATAGAATATTGACATTTTACCAATATTGGATCAATTAACGTTATTCTGAAAGCGTTGACAACATGGCTGAGGAAATATATCGATGGTATCGACACAGATATCGAGGTTTGATTAGTGACGGTACGTTAAGGGCCCGAATGGATTACATAGTCGACAACGTTCCGTCCCTTGCGTCCCTCTTGCATCGTCATTCGTCCCTTGCATCCCCAACCTTGTTTGGAATGCAAAGGAAAAATAGGACGCTGGAAATTCGCATTGAACGTTGGAAGCAAAGCTAACGATATTTCACGACGTTTTTATTTATTTATTTAATGAGTACATAAAATTACAATTAGGATGCAAGGTGAGATTACCAAGGTTTACACTATGAAAACAGTAGGGAAAATAAACACTTGCAATGCCAAGGTGGAGGTCCCATGGTAGAAATGCTAGTGTGGGGACCTCACAAAGTTATAACCAGGGTTGTCTGAGACGACTCAGTTATTAACACATATTAACTACAACAGTCACAACATACAACAACTACGTATATTGGCAATGAAAACGAGGAAGTGGCAGAGGGAGAAATTGCAAAATATTGCATGAATCAAGTGGAAAGGCTTCGTACAATGAATATCCAATAAGGGCTGATTTAATTCAAGCCAAGACAGAAATTGTTCTTATATTCAGGGGGAGTGAATTGATGAAGATTCGTTGAAAAGGAAGTAAATTGGAAGGAACCATAGTTTGTTCTACATCTTGGAGTTGAAAGAAAATGTAAATGAGAAGACGCAGTACCAGTCGGGTTGGCTCTGCATGTAAGGTTGACGTGTGGTATGTGTGGTAAGCTAGAGAACTACATATGGGACAATGTGAAATGTTTGTTTACACAAGGAAGGCGCTATCGATCGCAAAATGATGATATCAACAAACGACCTCGGGACAGCCTACAACGATCACGAGAAAACGTAACCTCGCGTAACACAATGTGTCGTACTACATTCACGTTCTGTGCTGGCTGTAGCTGGAGTCACGTCTTGGCGCCCTGTGACATCTATTCTGCCATTAATGGCCTCCCATAGAAGGGGCGCAGCAACCTTCAGTTGACAGTACTCTTCCTCATGCTGTGACTCTAGGACATCCGTACGACCGACTATTCCCTTGCCGATCACGCGCTGGAAGAACTCAGTTTTTGTCGCCAAAACACTGCTTGCCAACTTTATCAGATCTTCACAGGTCTAGAAATGACGTTGCTTGCATGAAGCGACGATTGAGTAAGAGAAGGGTATCTCTGGTGTATCCGTATTGCTTTTCTTCTTCTTGGAGGCCGTGTCATCTTTCCGAGGAAGGGCAGTGAAGACGACCTTGGCGTGCGCGCGAAGGGCATTTTGCCACGACGGAAAAGACAGAATTGGCCTCGATTGTACGAAATGGCAGACCTTTTTCCTGCTGTCTGTCTGTCGCGTGACACGACGATGACATCCAGCGGAGCAGCAGCAATTACACTGACATGCTCTGTAACGCTGTACGAAGCGACGTTATGCGGTTGGTTCTCCAGGAGTCACTTGACCGTTCACTTAAACCACACTTTCTCGGTACCAGAAGTGCACATATGGCTAATTGGTTCATATAGGACAATGGACAGACACGACACAAGAGACATAGCGCGCTTTCTAACACTTGCCAACTCGTTAGAACGTGGAAGTCTCGCGACCGTCCGTCGTTTGTGCTTTTCCTCGCGCCAATTACATCTGCACACAATTTTTTTTGTGCCGGGCTTTTTGTTGTTGTTGTTCCTGAGAGTTCGTGACTTCACGTCGCGAGACATAGTCTCCGTACGCACGGCCTGCAAGAGAAATTACGGGCCCAGGGGATGGGTCATGCCTGGGGCCCCTCCTCAGGTCTCGATAACGCAGTCCAAGTATTTCTTCTTTCTATTGTTACGACAGGCCTTAGGTTCCCGTGCCCCTGAAGACGCCCGGGGCCTGGGGGTGCAATCCTCGGCTGCCTCACCCTCTCGCCGGCCCTGTCCGTACGTAAGCACAGTATCAGCGGTATAGCCGAGAGGGATAAAGCAGTTTAAAGAAGCGGGTTGAACCCATCCGCTCGGTGGCAAGGTCGTGTTGAAGGTCGTGTTGCAGACTGGGAGGTGGTGGGTTCGAATCCTACCACCGCCTGTGCTGTCTGAGATTTGCTTTGTGTTTCCGGCAGACTTTCCACACCAATGTCGGCACCGTTCCCCATGAAGTCGGCCCAGGACGCACGCTAACTCCCCCGTCCCCCATTCCTTCCTACTGTCATCTCTCCGTCTGTCCACGTCTGTACTCCGCTCATAGCCACAGTTGCTTCGCGGCGTAACACGGAATTTAAAAAAAAAAGAAGTAAGCCCGGTACTTTCAAACGACACTGATGTGATTCAACCGGCTTTTCATGGAAGCTCCCCACACCCCGTTGCACCTCAGTCTACCAAATAAAGGCAAAAGTGTGTTCAAAGTGTGACTAACCCGCAGTGTAAGCGCCGCAAGCATCTCCCCGATTCCTGTGGCCCGTTCACGGTCTTCCGCTCTCTTCGTGACTAAGCCGACCCTATACCTTTTACCTACTCTTTCCCACACGGCCCGCAGGCAGCTGTTTCCAAGATATCCACCCCTTCTTCTTTTTTTGCTTCAATCGAAAGGGCGTCCTTCGGGCACGAGATATTTTAGGGCATGCGGGTGTGTTATATTAGAGCTCGCTTGTATCGCACGCTCTTTCTGGCATCTCCGTTATGATACACATGCGTAATATCTGTCGTGCTTTGTCGAAACTTGCGTTTTTCGTGAGGAAGGAGGGTGGGAAATAATTGAGACCTCTGCTGTGCTTCACACCTGGTTCCGTGTAATTACTGGCGTGAGAATACCCTCTCTGTCTCTGTTTTTCTTTTCTTTTTTATCCCCATACCAAAGATTCCTTGGAGGAGGAGCAAATGTCCGTTTTGCGGTCTTTTATGACGTCAACGCTGTGTAGTCAGCAAGAGGTACGACGGTTGTGTTTAGGGGATGGAGGTGTGTGGCCCTGCACCATCCGGAGATGGAAGCGGATATCTGCGGATATCCGCAAGATACTTGCGGATTCGGATGAAAATTTAGCACTTTCTGCGGTGTGCGGATCGGATGCGGATGCGACGGCGGCGGCGGATCGGTAGCGGATCGGATATACCGCGTGCTCTAATTTCTTCACCAGCAATTTATTTGCATTGCGCGGCGACAGCGAGCTCATGCTCGGGTTCACCTTTGACCATGCACGGCCAAGAACCAAGACGGGAGATGAGAGGCATTCTGGCGTGTCGGACCACGCGAACACCGGCAAGGTAGCGTTCCACGCGTACCAGAAGACCATTCATATCGAGTTTGTTGAAAGGTTTACCTTTGCTTGTCGTCGTGAGTCCTTCCGTGACAGCATGGAGGCATCCGAAATTATACCAACATGCTTCCGGCGGTCTTTACGCGTCCTTCGAAACGTGCGGATCGGATGCGGATGGTGCGTTTTGCTCAGCGGATCGGATGCGGATGTAAACTGTTGTGTATGCTGCGGATGCGGGTCGGATGGGGATAACGTGTGCGCGGATGCTGGTCGGATGCGGATGCTAAAAATGTCATCTGCGCAGGACTCTAGACGGAGGTGCTCTCCGTTTCCTGTTAGTCGTTCTATGAACTGCACACGTTGGTCTCTCGAGTGATACCGCGCTGACCCTTACTAGTAGTTGTAACATGCGGCTGACCCATTGGGGTTACAACAAAGCCTTCTAATGCTGAATTCAAATTTAAAACAGCAAACCCGGGTACTTCCTATAGGAAGAGTAATTTTTCTCCTTTATTCGCTTAGCACTAGCGGCGCTGAGTAACACATTGACCGGAGTTATATTGATAAGAAGTAGCGACACTTTAACTCCCCGAGCCTGAGAGCAGCACGCGAGCCGATACAAATCGGGTACACTGAACCGCCCAGCGCTTATAACTACGATATATCGTGTTACGCTTCACAGCATCGCTGCATCGACCCATTCTAACAAGCATTCATTCGTTGGAGCCTTGCGTTTTGTTCCTTTTCTTCTAGTTTACCTTTCGCTCAATCGAGCAGCTGTTCTGCATGTCCTCCGCACCGCGCCCTTTAACACGAGTCCATCTCCATTTTTCTTCAGACTTCATTTCTCTACCTTTTCTTCTTGTTTTTTTGCTTCTATGACGTATATCTCAATGCTGTACGAGCGCCGTACGGACTGTACTGAACATGGCCAATAGATCGATGGTTCGCTCCTAATTTTAGCTTGTCCTAACTGTACACCGCTCACATAGGGATCCGTCGTTTTTGCAGGGCATCGAACGGCTCGGCAGGGTATAGGTAGTATATAGATCTCTACTCCTCCTGTGTCGAGTACGTGCGGAAGGGGCTTAGTCGAGGATAGGCACACGCGATTGGTTCGATGGAGCTAAATCAGGAAAGTGTTGATCGGTTTCGATCGATTCTGCTGGGGTGTCACTCAAAGTTTCATGGTGTGGCCCAGGTCTGTCGTCTCCAGATTATGTTGGAGCTTTATGGAAGCATTTTATTCAGGAAACAAATGTCTAAAGTGTACGAAGGTCCAGCGACAAAGAAGGACCATTGGTGGATTTGCGTTCGCGTGGAATGCTTTTCCCGCGTGGACCTTTTCCTTCTCCTTCCCAGTTTCTTACTCATTTGGACCTTGTTTGTGATTTGGACCTTTCGCTTTTGGATTTTTTCCCCTGCTTCGTTGGATCTTCCTTCCCTTTGGTGAACTGTCCTCGGGAGATATCTTCCTTTTTTTTTTTTTCACATTAGATCCTTCTTCGACACAAGCACTCGGTTCATCCTTGATGTATCGGGACATATTGCAGAGGGTGGCTAAGATACAGCTAAAATGTATGGGAACATCAGGAGATAGATAAGTCTTGCGGACTGTGGCAGCTTGTATTAGCCCTAATTACTACAGTTAAGAATTATTATGGTTGTCTATTCTATTCTTACGTAAATACCTAACTTCCGGAGGGCGTAATATATTCAAAGACATCGCCACGCCAGCGTTGTAATATATGCAGCACACCTGCTGCCATATTATGTGAGCACATAACAGACGCTGCGCTGTACGCTTGCCGTTATCATCAACTGTTTCGTATTGTCTCCAATTCTTCGGTAGCTGAATCGCAAAAACAAAAACTAATCGGCCCTTCTGACCCTAAAATGGCCCCTCACACCCGCAAGGTTGTTATAACACTGGCCAGTCATCGATTATACATAGGGTAACACTTCGAACCACGTCGGGCCTCGAACATTGACAGAGCGCACAGGTTGCGTCATTTTCACAATTTCACCTCGAGATTAATTTATCGAGAAAAGACCATGACGTGCAGCCCGTGAGCGTCCGCTTGACAAGTGGGTAGGCGTGCATTGATAGCGACATATCACTCTCTGTGTGTGCTCGTTCGCAAATGAGAATGGGTTTCCTTTGAAAAGGTCGGCTGTAGTTTCCGGAAGAGGGGACTCTACGGGTGGTCCTCTTCTAGCAGGTCCTTTCGTATTTAATGGCCCGTTGAGGGGGCGATGTTTTCTCGTTTATTCAGAACAGGGTTCAGGCGAGCGATTATTAAGCTGAAGGTAATGAATTTTATTGCGCAATCTAAGAGGGTAAACACAACAAGGGAAGGTTAATAGGATGATGAGATGTGTGTGTCGTCACCGTGTGGGCGTTGCTTCACCCTATGGACTGTAACTATACGCAGGTCAATAGGGTATGCATAGGCTCTACTCTTGTCCCAGTCGTAGGCGAGATACATCTAAGGCATCTTTTTTTTTTACGTAGAATTTACATTTTGCCCATCGTTGATGTAGGTGACACCTAAGAAATTTCACGTAACGTTTTAGCGTTACGGTTGTTTGGGCTGCTGAGCACGCGGTGTTCTTTCGTGGTGTTTGCCCATGGCTTGTCTACAATTTGTATAGCGTTACGACTCACCTTGGGGTTAAACCAATGTAATTAATTTCCGTTAATTTCATTAATCCGCTAGTTTCAGATAATTATGAATAATATTGAATAATTCGATTAAATATTGCTTATTGGGTTTACAGTTATCAAGCCAGTTAGTCAATTTAACAAATAAAGTGAAGCTCATTAATTCAAGCAAAGTCTGTAGAAGTCACTAGAGTAAATTCTACACCCAAAATCTCGCTTACCCCTCCAACGGGGAGAGCCCTGTGTAAATTTTGGTGGACTACTAAACAAATTTTGTGCAGCGTGAAAATACGTGCGAATAAAATTATGTGTTCGCGCGACACGTAGTTTAGGCAATCGAGCATTTATTTTCGCTTACAGTTCAGCTGCTCAACCGTTGCTCCAAAGTCAGGACGTTTTCATTGAATGGGTTATGACATTTTGATAGATTTCCTGTCACCGGCTGTGCTGTCTGAGGTTTTCCCTGGGTTTTCCGAAGACTTTCCAGGCGAATGTCGGCACAGTTCCCCCTGAAGTCGGCCCAGGACGCATACTAACCCCTCTGCCGCCCACTCCTTCCTGCTGTCCTCTCTCCATCTGTCCACGTCTGTACGCCGCTCATAGCCACAGTTGCGTCGCGGCGCTAACACGGAATTAAAAAAAAAGAAATAAAAATTTGATAGATTAGCTGATCGCATCATACACGCGTATCGTACTGCACATCGGAGCACTGACGACTACACCACGAACCCATATCCGCGTCGCGCTCTGACCTCAGAGGTGTGAGGGCTACGGCCATTCCGATTGGTTCTCCGAAGCACGTGACCTCTACCGCGCTACCTCACTGGCGCGGACACATCAGCAGTGATGGCAGAGACGGGTGAGTTTCGGTATCAGCAGCGCCGGTTTTTCTCCGAAAAGTATTTCACTCTTCGTTGTAAGATTTCGAATGCAGGTTCTCCTCGATGTAAATGACCATGGTTTGCATCTATCCGGCATGCCATAGGGCAAGGTGTCACAACCTCATTAATATACAACGTGGTTTCTTGTTATACCTAGAGGGCGCGAACGACATGTTTCGCCACATTTCACATTCAGCTGCTTCTTTAATCGTATGTCTTTTTGGAGCCATGACGTCATCGTAGATACTGACGACCGTAAACGACACTGAAACGGGGGCCCCTTAAAGTCTCTACCTCGTCTCTATCTAAGAACCTTGCGTTCGTCGAATGAATACGTTACCGCAATCGTGCGATTCGAACTTCCCTTCCCGGCGATTCTACTGACGTGCAAGAATCGCAAATCCTCTTCCGTCTTTCTAAGGCCTTGACTTATGGGACAGAAACTTCGTCGGGCGTTGCCATTTGATCTTTCAGCCAGCCAGGAAAGTCCATGATATACCGCCGCAGTGCATAGCTACACGCCCGCAACTATCTCGACGTGTAGTCGTAAAGATGACCGTTTCAGATAGCCTTTTGCCACGGCGGAGTCTGGCTACGCTGCGCTGTGTCAGGGTTGCCCAGCGTAAAATGAGTCGGAAGTGGTGCGACGACGCGTTTTTTGCCAGTTTGGTCACGTACTTTTGATTCGTTAGCGCGCTACAGTGACGACGTCGTGGCAGAAATGACGACCTCGTTTTCCGCCAGTCTCACGGAGTTGTTGCCTCGGCTAATCTGATAACGGCCCGAAATGACATTGAAAAGATGGCGATGCAACCGAAATGTCACGTATACGGGAAGGTTTCGTATCATTTTGGTTTCCGACTTTTGTGTGCGTGTGGTGGTAAAAGAAGGGAAAAGGCCACGCTGAACCTAAAAAGCACACAATCAAACATGAAAGAGTAACTGGGTGCAACGCCACTTGTCGAACCCGTCCAGAGAGGACTCTTCCCCGCGTTTTTGCCGAGCTCCGTGTCAGTGAGGGCTGCCTCAGGCGTATCGCGAAGCAGCCGCCAATTTGTGCAGCAAGACTTGTACGTAACGCGTTACAAGTAATTGCGTTACCTGTAATCAATTGTTTTTTTAGTAAGTTTTTGAGTAATCAGTTACATTTTTGGACCAGTAATTTTTAAAGTAATTCGATTACAATTTTTAGTAATCAATTACTTTTGAAGTAGAATCTGACTCAAAATAACAATGTTCTGTGACAAATTCCCTGTGTCGTTGCTGGGCTATTCTACTGTAGTAAGCGGGAAAAATATTATTGCTACTTCTCACGCGCGAGTCTTTTGCGCTATTTCAGCTGTCCCAATCACTTCGGAGTTGGGTTTTTTTTTTTCGAAGTACACAGGTGCGGAAATTTTTGCATGAATTGAAAGTCACGGCCCGAGTAACGCGTTACTTTTATACTCGTTACTCAATTACATTTTGAGTCGACTAATCTGTAACGGTAATCAATTACTTTCCCTAGAAGAGTAATGGTAGCGGTAATCAATTACTTTCTTGGAGTAACGGGCACAAGTCTGTTTGTTTCTCAGAGCTGGCCGGCGGATGTTTTCAGTGCGCGTAACAAATATAAGTTTGTAAGATGAGTGAATAAAATGATTTGAGACGACGTTGATTCGTGTGGCGTACTTTTCACTGTTCTTATTGAATATTTCAATGTCTATAAATGGCGTGAAACGTTATGGCCCTTCTGGCTACTGTGGCTGCCATTCAGATTGGTCTTGTATTGGATTTGTAGCAGACTACAAACCGATTCGAGCCGTCTTCAGAGCACAATGTATCCGGACAAGTTGTATTTCAATCCAGCTTTTAGTGCCGGTAGTTATTTATTTATTTATTTTATTTTATTATTATTTTTTTGCTGACATTGGGGTCGCCGGCGTTCGACGCGCCGAATAGGAAGAAGGATATGGCAAAATGTGGCTACCTTGTGGCCTTTGTGGCTCTTGATTGGCTACTTTCCTACTTTATGGTTTCTACTTGGAAAGTTTGGCCAGAAAGTGAATCATGAAATCAAGCACGTAAAACATTCGACAAAACACGTGAATCAGCTTACCCCGTCTACGTGGCGTCCCCCCCCCCCCCCTCCCGCCGCCCCGCCTCATCTTTTCGTATGCCCCACTTTCAATGGGCGGTCTGCATTCTCAGCTGGCGGAATAACACTCTGCGACTGTAGCTCTTATGTTTTCTCGGAGTACAGTCACTATGGTAGACTGGTATGTACTGTACGATAGTGATGGTATTCCAGAGGTTCACTTGCCTCTTGATGATGATGGCACGCGTACCATTCTGGGAGCTACGCCTCTCTCAAGGGCCTTTCCCCTAGAGAGGGCCGCGTTCCTCAAAGGGCAACGGGAATTAAACATGGCCATACCATGCAGCGCTTGTATTAAAGTGGGTGGAGTCGTGTCAACGAAGATAAATTAGTCGAATACAAAACGGGGCAGACCACTTAAAAAGTGATTATGGATCTCGTGAAGTCACTACTTACCCCATGCGCGCACGCTTTTTGAAAATAAAACTGTTTATGAGTCTAAACACGTAAAATCAGCATCAATACAAAAAATATAGAGGAAAATTCCGCATAATTAGGCTGAAGCTTAGAGCCACAATGGAAACTAGCGAGAACTCCGTATGGCATATGGGTGGTGGATGCATCATAACTGGAACTCTTCGCCGGATCTGGTGTCACAGAAGAATTTGCCTTATATATGGAGATACCTCGAAAGAGAGTATTGTTACCAACTGTGTAGCACCAGGTTTATTTGGCTTTTCAGACATCTCGGAAAACTCAAACAACTCTGGAAGCTCCACTGCTTAGGAGACAGCTCGAAAGGCACGTGTTTGTGAAGTCCCATCACCAGCAGCAATGGGGTACACTCCTGAAACAGAACTTCACCGCATAGCACGCTCCTAGCCAATCATAATCTCAAACGACATCGTTGCGTCCCCTGATTTCTGCAAACGGGAGACGTGCGCCATTCTTGTGACAATTATGAACTGCATAAGTGTCACAAAAAAAAAAAAAAAAAAGAAGAAGATGTACGCCAAAGTATTTCTACAGCAGAAGACTTCTACGGCTGCTCTTCCGTAAACTTGGCCGACTGAACATGGCACCACCAGTTTCTAGAAACGACTTGGTATCAATTAACCTTGCTTCTCATTCGTTTCTCCTGTTTGAGCACACACAATAGTACATGGCGTGCCTAAGTATATGTGTGCCACATCCACCTCGATTCTTGTCCTATTCTTTCCTGACGGCGTGTCCCCGTGGTGGCCTCGTTGACCACTTGCCCGTGCGCTAATTCTTTAGAAAAGAAACTTTTGATTCCCGATTAGCGTGCTATAGAAGTGAAAAGAAATACCTCAAGTTGAAAGTGACCAACAAAAGGACACGGAAATGTTGTCTGTTGTGAGCTCGTCTCCAAGCCCATACTTTGCATGTTCAACCATCCGACGCATGGCACGAGCAGGGACCCCGAGCGTCCGAGGGACCTCAGTCATTCAACCCGAGCGTGATACCTTTATAAGATATAGTTATTGCGTGGCGATGACTAAACTAGACAGCGTTACCTCTATATAATTACCTCTATATCGCCTAATGGGAATAGGAAAGAGGAAAAGCAACTCCAGCTCCGCTAAATTTATGTAATCCACGTCTTCGTCAAGCTGTGTAGCTCATCCGGGTTCTTCTCCGTTTTGCTTCAGTACAAAGCACGGTCTAGATTAAGGATCCCGTGAGCATGATCCGTTAAGGACGCCACGAACCATCGGCCCGCGGTATCTCCTCTACGGATCCTCTTGGAACTCCTTCAACCCCAAAACGAACTCTCCGCACAGCAAGCGTCTGCCAACCGGAAAGCAAAATCCACTTTTTTCCCTATACCTTCAACCACATCACAGGCGCAACAGCGAATGTGTAACGTATGACGTCACACTCTGCATGCCGCGAGCGTATCGCCGCGAGTGATAAACGAACCGCCACGCATCGACGGCAAATTGGCAGAGCGTGAGGCGCTCCTTTTTCCTCGTCCCTTGACTGCGGACGCGAACCGCTGCGAATATAATATATACACGCACACGAGAGAATACTGTATACCCGAGACGTCTTTTCCTCATTCAAAGCTCTGACAGAATCCATGCAACTCCCCCGTGGCGAAGACCGTACGCGCGGCAGCAGCTGCCCGTGACGGCAGATACACTATCCGAGTGTGGGCCGCGAGCGTTAATAAGAAAATGGCACGCAGAGAAGAAAAAATAAAGAAGGTCTGTGTGTGTATGAATCCGAAATCAGGAACCGTGTGTCTTGTGACCTGTGAAAAAGAGCAGGAAATGAGTCTTTTCGTTTTTATTTCCTTTTGTGCATAGAGGTTACAGGTTTGTTGTGGCTCATGGTTTGTAAACAGTACGTTTGTTTGCCGTGCGAAGAATAAGCAAAGACCTGCTGGGCACAGCAGCAAAAAAAAAAAGTATTCTCATTAGCTGGGGTACAATGGATGTCGGAAGGCGAGCGATGAGACACTGCAGTTCTATCTCGCCTTCGGACTTCTTGCTGTCTCATCAGCTAAAGTAACGGCTTTCAATGTGTTGTATATTTGTTATGCGAGCCTGTACAAGCCAATTACATTTTAGAAGCCTGTGGTAAAGCGCCGCTGAAATTTTTGTTGATGGAACGAAAGCGTGAGACCAAACTGGCCTTCGAGGGTACCTTAGTTGCTTTGATTCATAAGCACACTTCAATGCAGAAGTGTCTTACTTGTTTTGCCCCTAGCACTTTTGTCTCGGCACTGAAATGTGATAATGCCTAGGTACCCGGTTGTAATGCAATGCGGGAGAAAGCGGTTCACACTCATAACTTGCTTACGTACTATTTTGTGCTCGAAGGCACAGAATGCTATTTCGGAGTGTCATGTGGCCATAAGAGCAAATTAAGGGTCATTATACGGCCATAAGGATGCTCTGTATATACGAGTTGTTCTGAGAATCGAGGGCAACATCATCAGCTGTATTCCTTTGGGACTGCATAATGCAGTACGAGAGATAATTGTTGATGAAAACTGAGGACAATATCTTTACCTGATACCAAGAGGTCGTGTCACACCGTTTCTTCGACCGAATGAGTTCGAAAAAAAGCCAATGTCATCTACAATATCTCTGCTGCAATGATCCGCCCACGAAGCTTAGTCGCATGAGGAAATAACCATCGAGAACGAAACAGAAAGGCAACAGCCCTCTACCGAAGAAACGTCACCGTGACGTAATCATGACGTTTGTAGACGTAGTGAAACCGAAACAGCGCTGGCGGAGATCACTGCTGTTTCACAAAGCCAATATTCCTTCAAGAAGGTCACGGGTGGCTTTTTTGTATTAGTGGTGCACACAATTGACGTCACGATTCTTAGTCGTTTTCGTGTCTTCATTCGCGTTCCCAGTCCACCGCGGAAAGAAAAGGCTTTATGCCAAGAGCTGCATCGTCTGAAAGACAATCGTAATACTGTACGGAATGTGGTTTGTTACTATGACTTAGTTCGCACTTGCTTTGTATAGAGACACCACGTGCACTCCGAGAGCAACTCGTGCCCTTCAGGCTACTGAAGATGGAAGAGCCCGGTAGCCATCTTTAGAAAGGGCTACGGGTAGAATGGAGCAGAACAAGGCCATACAACGAATAATATGTAAAGAATTACAAAAAAAATTTACAATACGAGAAGCCACATTTAAACGTGACTTTCTTGTGACTCGTTGATTTTTTGCTATAGTAGTTCCAGTCTACCAAGTTGGCGGCGCTGTTGTACCATCTGACGTCATTGGTTTGTAAACAGCGATAGGTCTATTGTATCCGTCGTTTTTACGAAAATTTGACTAAGTCTTCCAGTGGAAGCGTTCTTCGAAAAATAATTCGCAATGCGCTAGAGTGCACAGATCTGTATCGCAGTTTCTTGTGGCACGTGTAGTGGAACGCTGAACAGAATATTCAGATATACAGATACCACGGAACGAGAGTGTCAACTAATTTAAATAACACGCCTTCCAGAAAGCCACTGTACTTAAGTCCAGAAGTTCGCGAAATATCCACCAGTTCTCATGGAAACACCCTCGAAGCATGCGGGTTCTACGAACCCTCTACGCTTTTCCAGTATACTTCACATTGCATAAGGGCAACGTCCTACCAGCGTCAACAACATTATCGGCTTATATTTCCATAAAAGTCGCATCTTTCGCAAGATCCTGTGAACATGCCGTTTTAAGCTTCCGAGTTTCTGTTCCCCAGAAGTGGTGCGATGACAACGCCCTCTAGTGGCCATGCCAACGTTCCGCATGGCCGACCGAATGAGACAGTGGAGATGAAGAGGGCAAATGCGTGCACAACTTACGAATCCATTGGCAGGTCCAGGTCATTAGGTGTACGTACTTGTCAAAGGTCGGGGCGACTTGGATGGAAGGCTTCCAGGCCACATTGTTTATACGCCGGGTTGATGAGGAAGATCGAGTCGGGAATGCCGAACAATAGGGAAACGCTTCGTTAGTTTCGGTTTTGGTTTTGCTGTCTCGTTGTTGGACGCGATTGTTTGTCTGGTTTATGATCTGTGTGGTTCTGTAAGGCCATGAAGGTGGAACGTTTGTATGACAAATGAAGCCTTTTATGAGGGCGTCGTCGCTGATACATCGCAGTAGCTTGGGTGTGTATCAACCAAAGGTGTGGGGTACGTGATAAATACAGTTGAATGAAATATGCTGCAGGTGTCATCGATAGGTTTGAAGCAGTTAGGAGCCCTGCGTCAACATATGGGGATTGATTTCTCATGAGCGCTGCTGGTTTTATAAATTGCTTGTACGCTGTAAATGGTTGCTAAGCAACGCGTACCATAGCAACTGAGCCCTTTCGTGCGCGCTGATTTTTGTGCTTTCCTGCGTTACAAATCACACTGATTTTGCGTTTGGAATGCTTATTCTATGATGATCATAAACTGTTTGCACGTCCAACGCCGATAAACACAGCCGTGAACACAAGCAGCTTGTTTTTCCTTCTGCGTTTTCCGTTCCCACCTTGGACGTTCGCGCTTCTTTCATTTTGAGCTTAATCTTATCTTTTCACTTTACAAGTATTTTCCCGTCTTTTGCAGGAAAATGATCCACACTCACACGAAAGCGAAACCGCAGCTTCGGGTGTTAAATGCACACAAAGTCCACTTTACATAACGCCTATACAAACACGTAAGCTGTTACGAAAGTTGTTTACTGGCTTTTAACGCCCACCTGACGTCTCGCCCTCACTCCAACTATCGGACCAAGGTCTCCCACATATCAGCCCAATATGGCGAACGAAGTCCGTAGGGGTTATACACGCTGAGGCAGCAGCTACTAATATTGCCGTCGTTTCTCTTCGTTTTAAACTACTTTTATGTTCCCGCGCCACTAAGTTGATGCTCCCTGTATCAACAGCGCGAAGATTTGAACTTCACACCTTGCTCGTCTTGTGCGCCCGGAAAGGCTGAACAAACAAGGACGTTATTTTCGGTTGGACCGAAGTTTGTACAGCGTGCTTGTTCTCTTCCTGCCCCAAAGCGCGCCTGTTTTCTTTGACTCTGAAGGTTGGAGGTTGAGAGTCTGGATCTGCAAGCTTGGGGCGTTGCACTTAGATGCGTTTGGAGGCGGTGGAAACAATGTATTACTGAAGAGGGCTCGATGTCGCAGCATCCCTGCAAGAGACGGAAAACGCAACCGAGAATTATGACTCTCTCTCTCTCTCTCGAGAAAGCTGCCTCTGAATTCATGTCCCTAAGCATCTAGATGCACACTGTCAGCGGTTGAATGGAGAATACTGGATTATAGGGCATAGCTCTATATATGGTCATCGCTTGCGGTATAGTGTCACGGACTGACCTACTTGGTGACTGACTCGAAAAGCTCGTTTTTAAGAAGACCAACCCTCAAATTTGAAAGACTCGGTTATCACGAAGTACCGTTCCACGCAATATTGACTTTTGCCAAAGTTTCGATATCAAAGTTAGTGTCTCAAGTTTCTAACCAACCAGTATCAGTCCCAAGGTGCAGTTAAAGATCTTTGAAACACTCATCGACGAAGTACCATGACTGCGGGCTCTGTGACACATTTAAGTAATTTTCTCACGAACAATTTAAGTGAGAACCCTCGTGTCAGAACTGTGTCCCAGCTCTATACTCGGTACCGAGTCTTGATACGGACCATCCTCTGTCCTCAGCGTAGCCTCAGTCGACAGACGCCAGTGTTGTCTGTCGAACCGGAAGACGCGTGCAACTTGTCCCCTGTGAGTCATGCCCAGATTGAAGTACTCCAGACCCCGGTCACGCCTGACGTAAACATAAAACCCCGTAGAGTCTCCTTTGCATCTTCCACCCAGCGAGGTCTCTCATCGGATGACCTTTTTCCCTTTCGAACTTTCGTCGGTGGATAAACTCGTCCCGTGTGGGAATGTTTATGTCCATCCTTCCACATATCATTATTCGGGCTGTTCCGTAAATGGCATCTTTCACATCTTGATCTTCTTTTATACGTTCCCTTCTCTCTTTCCAACCGACAGTTTCCGTTCGCGATACGTCTAATCTTCCGACCGAAGTATGTTAGAAAGGGCCAGTTGGACAAAACAGACTTTACGCTTAAAATTCTGGAATTTCTAGTATAAAATCCTCGGGTTGGACGGAGTGCCTTTCCAATGCTGGTTCGGGTTCTATGTGAACCTCCAAAGGGCGACGGTGGCGCGGAGTTTATTGTTTAGTAATATCTAAGATGTCCGCAATAAGGTGTCCCTATGGACACAGTTGTGCCCAATAGAGAAATGCCTACTTTTGTATCACAACAAATGATGATGCATTGCGGGTCAAGTGCACCACCTTGTGGCAGTGTTAGCAACCTCCTGGGGCGTTCTCATTGATTTTGATTACGGTTTCGTTTTGGTGAGCTGATGTCGTTGCGATTTACAGAAAAAGTATGGAACCAGTAGACGTGAGGATACTGCTTCCGGAAAAGAAAAAAAGAAGGAGAGAGAGAGAGAGAGAGAAAATTGTCGATTTGAAGGTTATCGTTGTGGCTGCGCCGAAGCACACACACTGTCCTTTGCACCTGAATGAGGGAGAGAGAGAAAACAGCCGGTTGTTCTATTTATTTTATTTTTATTTTTTTGAGCATTTAAGGGTAAGGAGAAAGCGCGCTGTGACGGAGCGACAAAAATTTTTCGTGCATTTCCTGCATATAAAATACCGCGAAGGGGCCGAAGAACAGAAAAGTACAGGTCTTGTATCACACACAAGCGAAACGCCGTGAAACGCATCCCGAACTACGTGCCGGCCCGAGTACCAGGCAGATCGAAAATTGTCTGCTGTGCCATTTGCCGCATCCCCCTATACGTAACAGTTTTATGTCACCCACGAAGTGGATATCGTTTAGTCGGCTATAAAAGTCGGTAGTGCACAGCTATGAATTCAACTTGCAGCTTTATCGATCGCGGGCCCGACCCAGAGGGGCATCCCGTAGAACGACCGCAGAGCGCGAACCCACAGGCAAGGTGCCCGCTTACTAAATGTGAAAAAACAAAATAAAAAGAATACTAATAACAATATTGATGATGATGATGATTAGGATTATCAAGGTTTGATAAATAGACATGTGTGCAGCATGAAGCTGGGACTGAAGAGAGCAAACTGTATGTTCTACCTCATGTCCTTTTGTGAAAAATATGCAAAGCCTTTTTAGGATACCCTCCAGACACCCCCCTTAGGACGCCATCCGCAGCTGCGCCTCGTAGAAATAACGGCTTCACGGGGTAACTTCGCCAATAATCCTGGCGGTTACCGCGGTACAGGGAGCATCCCAATGAACACTACTGAGGGATGCTCGCATGTTTTCTGCGGTGAATAGTCCTCTTGGACTACCCAAATCCCAGAGCAAGTGGGGCTAACCCCCCCCCCCCTCTCCTGTGCCACCATCATCTCTCGCCTCCATCTTTCTCTTCTTCTCCCTCTCCTGGGCGCACCGAACCGCCACTCCAGAGCAGGCTGACCGTCCCTTCCCCATACATCACCTCACCACCAGAATAGCGACTGGTGGTTAGTGCTGCGAAGTGCACACTCATCCCTCTCCTACGTCACCTCTCCCCTAACTCTTCTCCCTCCCTGGGCGCACTGGGCCAATGCCAGCTAGATACAGAAGGCCCGTTCATTGCCTCCTCTCCCTCCTTCCCTACGTGGACACAAAGTCAAGCAAATGACTGCAGCTAACTTGGAACCTGTAAACCTGAATCTGTGGACAAAAAGTTCAACACGCTTTTCAGAAATTCCGTCTTGAGAAGGTTATGGGACCTTTTCGCACTTTATTCTAAAGATTCCCCATTTAGTACACGGGGACGTTCAATCACTGCTCGCAGACGACGGTGATTCGTCTCCATGGCCATGGCCGCTGAAAGCACGTTCGTGATTGGCTACCACCGTGGAAAACACGATGCCGATTGGCTGACTCTTAATTGTCACGTCACGTCAACGAGTAAGCAGGCTTGCTCTATCTAAGCGGTGTTGACCGAGCCACCACCTTCGAGCGGGCTGACCGCTTCCCCTACGTCGTTCCCTCCCCCTCCCCTACTCGCGTCCTTTTGTACTTCCAAAGTACATAATATTTTAAAACTGTAACGATGCCGAGAAGATTAGCATGTCGCCTGCGACGGAATGACACGCAAAGTTGTGAAGCGTTCCACATCTTCCTTTCTTTCTTTTTCTTTCTTTGCTCCGGTGAATGCTCCGGTGGAATTGTAAGTTATGAGCCATGATAGGCAAACAGAGCATGAAGGGCGCGTATGGTTTCAACGACATCCGCTCTCGTACAATCTCGTACACTCGAGGTACTCGAAGCCAGGAAAGGCCCTGCAACTATGGATGTTTGAAAGTTAATGACGTTATTTTCCTCTATTTTCATTTTGCAATCCAATTACAGTGTTTTTCGCACACAGAACGACAAAATCGACAAATAGGAAATTCATCACTACTGCATCTACAATGGAGGCTTCAGTTGTATTCCGTGCCAATTTAATTTATATAATTGCAATCCAATTTATTATGAGTGCAAAGCTACAGTGTTCCACGGGGAATGTTTCACCTATTTTTTGCGAGCATTTAACGAGACACTAATAACCCTGTCCTGTTGTTTCAGGCACACATGGTCGCAGCATTTGAGCAGTCCCTATCAAACATGACATCAAGGCTCCAGCATTTGACTGCAACTGCTGAACAGAAGGTATACTAATTGTATCTTCATTCCCTTTATTGCCTATACTTTGTTTTTCATTCTCATTCAAGAGCGTCTAACGCATGTGTATTCCTTCAGGACTCCGAGCTGTCTGAGCTGCGTGGAACCGTAGAAGCCCTGAAGAAACAGAGCGCCGAGGCGGGTCTCACCAAGATGGCGCTGCAATCGATGGCTGCCGTCCAGCGAAGTATGGGAAACAACAGCACTTGTCCCACCACCACCCCCACTGCTGCTAACCTTGTGCGGCGCCATACCTTTAACACTCCCAAAGATGCCGCTGGTGAGCACTCACCCACCCCTCCCTCCACTAAGACCTAACCTCCGTTCACAAAGCATTGGATGCTCCTTTCCTAAGCTCCTTTCAGTGAGCCATGAGAAATTGGCTGTATGATATCCAAAATATTACAGTTAGATTTACAGTTACAGTAAATCTACAGTTAGATTTACAGTTACAGTAAATCTACAGTTAGAATTACAGTTAGAAGTTAAATGATGGCTAGTTGCCAATAAGTCGAGGACAATTAAGGCCTTTGAGGCATCTAAATCTAATACCCTAGTCAGACAGCAAACCTAAGGCCGTTAGCGGAACGGTGGTTACTTCACCTGTTGTCCAACCACCATTCGAAATGATGGTTGGGTATAAGTCTGACTAGGGTATAAGTCTATCACGTTGGCAGTCCTATTCTCTATATGACATCTATGGAATCATAATGCTAATGATGCGGTCTCACCATATGCTGCAGTGGCGTATATCTGCATGGATATCCAGTGCTTTGAATAGTAACGCATCTTGGACTTTCCCTGTGCATGCAGTGTAACAGGGCATCTTTCCGGGTATGCTTCGGTGGTGACCTTACACCCTCTACCTTGACATGAATGTAACGCTTTGTGGTTATGGTTGTTGTCTTGGGTTTTCCTCGCTTGGTTTGCGGCAACCCTTTCGATGTGGACATGGATATGGTGATTGATGTGACACGTTGAGACGCATGTGTGCTTAGACATATCTGCTAATATGGAACTTTGTACAAACCATACGAAATGCGTTAATTTGTGCTTTGACAAAAAAAAAAGAAAAAAAGAGAGCTGCAGTGGTCCACTTGTGCTTCTTGCATAGAAGACACTGTTACATACTTTGACGCCGTGTTATCCCCAGTGACATTCTTCATTTTCCCCGTACTCGCAGTACAATCTCCCACGGACAAGATATCATGCTTTTTTTATCGGTCGTATTAACAAAAATTAGTGGCTTAGTGAGTCCTGATTAAGGCCTGAAGAGACGAAGAAATCTGGGCCTGATGTTGTACAGCTCCAGTCAACCTTGATAGTAACACGGAAAAAAAATATCGTCTCGTGTCCGAGCACGATTACAGCAACACTTGTGGCCATACAAGGAAACCTTAATTGAACAAAATTATTCTGTTACTTTAATGCGAGGATTTTGTTCACTTAACATTCGCCCAGTACCACCAGGTGGACTGTTATCGCGCTCGGAAATGAGACAGAGTTTTTTCCAGTGTTATTACTAAGGTTGACGTGTGCTGTACGAATGGTTTGTAGCGCTTGTGATCATTGCTTACTGAATCATCGTACAATTAAACTAATTCTGATTCGCCAAGCATAGAGACACGCTCGAAAACCTCCGACAGTGGGCTAGAAGTCTGGTTCAGTAAAGTGCAAAAATTTCTCTTCGTGAAGATTACCGTTATCTTGATATTAATACAAAAGGAACGAGATTTATCCGTTGTGTCGTTTGTGATTCGCGTGCGAAAGAAGCCACAAGGTGCACTTTCCCTTTCCTTCTTACGTATCCCGACAAGAGGATACCTCGGATTGGTCTCATCAAACGGTCGATTTGCGGAGGCCAATGAGCGTGCGCTCCCTATTGTCTCCCTTTAATGAGCAGGAGAGCGAGAGATGGGGGGAATCGTGTTCACGGCAAGGGAACACGAATCTTTCATTCTGCGAGGAGAATTTTTTTTACACTTCGGTGCCCCTTTAAGCCATTTGTAGAAATTATGACAATGCGAAATGCTGCTCGTTGAGCTTTCATAATTGTTCGTTTATTCAGAGTAATGTTGTTCTCTCGTTCAAGCAGCGTTGCAGGATCACAGGATGTCGCGACAGTTGTCGGCGGATTCTATGTCCAGCGTTAATTCGGCATCTAGTGCTTGCAGCAACAGCTCGCTCAAGAATGGCAGCTGCACTAAAAAGGAGAAGAAGAAGAAAGGATGGGTAAGGCCAGTATTTGGGCTAGTGTACAGCATGAGATCTCAATCGCGGCCCGGCTATTATTATTGTATCTAGATTGTCATTTCGAAGGTTGTTCAATTAGAGTGCTTGTAAGAAGAATTATTGTACCTTAAAACCGTAGTCTGTATTTCGTGTACTGCACGCCAGCAGCGAATCTAACCTCTTTGTTAAAGCAATTGTACAGCAGGAGGCTTGTCTCACTGTCTAAATTTAACCGACGCAAAACAGTCTTCAGCATACTTCGAAATTCGACCAACCCAAGTTTTTAGGCCGAAGGCAGTACTATTTCTGAAGCGTGACGTGGTCAAGCATTGCGCTTGTCCCATCCTACAGTTTGCAATCCAACGACCACATTCTGTAAAGTGCACATTTGGAATTTGTAATAAAAATTTATAGTAGAGCGTTATCCGCGTAACGCTCGATGACAAATGTTTTTTTTAACAAGATAAAGCTCCGGATCAGTTCTTTCACAACGTATCCACGAGGTCTACTACTTTCGCTTGAAAGATTAACGCAAAAAGAAGACAACCACCGGCGGCTGAATGTCTCATTTTATTCCGTTTTGAAGCTACGGAGCTCCTTCAGCAAAGCCTTCTCGCGAAGCAAGAAGAACCGCAACGGCTCAGTTTCGGACGTCGAAGACCTTCGGGCGTTCCAGTCAGACTCATCGGTGCCCAACTCGCCCTTACTGGGCATTGGAGGAAATCACGTTCATTTGAATGGGATCACGTGTAACGGTGGGATGAAGACGTCGCATTCCTCTTCAGCGTAAGTTGAAAGTGATCAACGTTAATAAATTCCATGTTTATGCCTAGCCGAGGAATAACAGAACTGACAGTCGCCGTCCAGGGAAAGTTAATTTTACGTAAATTTTACGCAGACGAGCACTTAGAAGTCAACTAAGGTTTGAAAGCAGGGTAGTTAATATATTATTCATAAGGCGGAGAAGGTCAAAAGGCAGGAACAGACAACACAACCGTGTGCTCTTAACGAACTGCTAACTAGTTTATTTTATGCATGCACTTATAAACACACGAAAAAAAAAGAGAGTGCTGACGTCATTCAACCAAATTTTTGGTGACACTTAACCCATTGTCTTGAGTGCCCATTCTGCAGGAATTGTATCTCTTCTTATTATGACTTAGAAGTCAGTTGTGGTGAACCCTGCTTGTCTGACTACCCGAGAAAGTATGTACAGCCAACCCTCGATTTATGAACACCCTCGGTTCCCCGAAAAACCGGTCATAAATCGAGGGATTCATAAATCGAAAATTCAGTTAACGGAGTACTATCGAGCAAATGCAACAGTATTTCCGAGTTGGGATTGTGTTTATAATGCCATATATTGTGTAATTTTGCTTTTGACCATGCCTTCTGCTGTATCAGTCTCACAAAGAACAGACGTTAGCGCATTCACACTCTGTTTATTATGCAATACTAAATTGTTTAATTTTGCTTTGGACCATGCCTTCCGCTGTGTCAATCTTGGAAATAAGAGATGTCACCACATTCGCACTGGACTGGTCTCGGATTTCCTCCGGGATTTTTATTCATTTATTCGTTTATTAATCTCCGGGTGACAGCGACCACCTTATTCATCAACTGAGGTCAGGAACACTTAGTCGCACCTTGTGCGACCCCGGAAAACCCGTTTGTTGTTCGGGTTTCGAGGGGTTAAGAACCGAGGGTGCAATACCTGGAAAACGTTTTGTAATGTTCAGGCGTCATTCATAAGACCACGGAATTATCCCTTTGAAGGTTTCTGTTGACCTCGGAACGATCCGTTCATAAATTGAGGGCAAAAACGCTGGGCAACTCCTAGTTGGTTCCCGGAAATTCCGTTCATTATTCGAATATCGAGGTTCATAAAACGAGGGAAAAATGAAGGGAAAAGTTTGGTTCCCCGTGCTCGTGTTCATAAAACGAGGGAATTCATAAATCGAAGGTTCATAAATCGAGGGTTGACTGTATAGGCTATATGTGATGCAGTTTGAGTCACAGAGTAAAGAACAATGTCGCAATTCGCAAGGGTTCACCATTGACCGGGCAGTCCCTGCAAAGCACGGACAAAATTATCGCTTCCTTATCGTATTCAGCATATGTGTTGTAATGACAGTTCGTGCTCTTTTCACATAACCGGTGCCCCTGCATTGGAGGCAGCATAAGCAGTAAACTCTCGTTTCATTCCTGTTTTTCTAGATTTCTTCTTCTTCTTTTTTTCCGGTAAACGAGACCAGGAAAAAGTTTGATATATGCGGCAATTCAATAAAACAGAAGTTCCAAAAACACAGTGCGAGTAGCCTCGAAAACAGTGCGGGTGCATTAAAACAGCACTGAAGCAAGCAAACAAACTTGGTGTGAGCACCTTGACAGCCTATTAGTTTACATACACGGACGAAACTGGAGAAACAGGAAGAAAATCACGTCAGTTTGCCATGCGGACTTTCCGCCGGCTCGCCCTCCGCACAAAGCAAAGTCAAATGCGGATAACTGTCTTCGAAAGCATGCGTTTTGGTTGGGACAGCGCGAGGCTCCGAATAAAGCGTTAATTTGAAAAAAAAAAAAAGAAGAAAGTAGATTTCATTGTAACGAGAGTTTACTGTATTGGTACCTTTCTCACATTCGCGTCGTATCCTAGCGGCTGTCGAGCGAACCACTCTCGGCGCGCGCCCAAACAAGCCCGCATGAGTAGCTTATAGGACCAAAACCGGTCTCGGATTGAGGCCGAGGAGTTCGCGTGGTGTCCCCACACCTGTCGTCCCCATGGAGTGCCATCTATTGAACACGGAGATAACCTTCTCTGGTGCGCCCAATGTCATCGGCACCGCAGCGCATGCGCACAAGCAGTTGTGAAAAAATGTCAATTGTTTTGTTTTTTCGCTATGTGGGTTTGTTAACGTTAGGTAGGTAGACTAGGTGACATGGGTGCGTACGGTGAGACAGATGCAGCCATCTTGACGCTACTACGTAACTAAAGTGCAAAAAACTTTTTCCTCGAGTAATTTAATGATATCGTTACCTTAATACTAACACAAAACGAACGGGATTCATCGATTCCGTCGTTCCTAATTTGTGAGCGAAAGGACAGGCAATTAAGCTTTCCGTCTCCCTCTTAAGAAGCGATGATTGGACGAATCGCTTGAGGTGACCAATAAGAGCCCGCTCCTCATTGTCGGTCATCTTGAGAAGGAGAGGAAGAAGGAAAGCGTAAATTGTGGTTACCTTCGCTCATAAATCACAAAGGACGCAATGGAACCCCCATTCCTTTGGTGACGTTATCAAGGTAACGGGAATCTTCCATTCCACGAGGAGAAGACTTTAATGCCCCCTTAACAGCATGTTACAGAATCTGAAAAATCGTATCATGTGTCTCGTTCTTTTTTTGTTATTGATTTTTTAGCCTAAGTGAAACTGAAGAGGATAATCCGGGAAATTCGAATCATGTGTCTCGTTCTTTTTTATTTTATTATTTAGTCTAAATGAAACTGAAGAGGATAATCCGGAAGCAGTACGTGATCTCAGGAAGCAACTACGAGAAAAGGACATGGTGTTGACAGACATCCGTCTCGAAGCCCTTTCTTCTGCTCACCAGCTGGACAGCCTCAAAGAAACGCTCGGTAAAATGAGGGTAAGCTCTCTTTATGCATTGACCTTATTTATTTATCATAATGGCCACAGTCTCAATTTATATTCTATTTGTGTTCCCTCAAGAACGAAATGATGAACCTGAAGCAAGATAACGACCGCTTGCAAAGGTTAGTGCACAGCAAGTCGCTGGGATCTTCTCAGAGTTCGCTCCCGAGGAAAAGCAGCGTGGAAAGCATCAACAGGAGACTCAGTGCATCTGAAAGCACGACGTCTACAAACCTCGGTACGAACGCTTTTGCGCTCTCGCATTGATGCAATGAAAATTAACCGCGTGAAAACCACGTTCGAAAACAATGCCCGGTTCCCTTTGTACGCAGACATCATAGCAATGGACGGCAACACCGATGCAGACGGGAAACGAGTGTCGGTGATGGCGTACCTAGGAGGCCATGGAGATATTACCAAGTTCATCTCCAAAGCTGAGGTTAGTCTCAAGATTTAGTGAAACTTCGATATAACGAAATTCGCGGGGACCGCGATTTCTTTCGTTGTATCGAATATTTCGTTGTTCCGTGATTGACGGGACTTGAAAAAGGTTTATACCGCGAATTTTGAAGAGGCAACCAACATAAAAGCGTATATGTAGTAGAAGATATACAGGGTGTCCCAGCTGGCTGTGAACATATTTTTAAAAAATATATATAACACCTTTTCCAAGATGAAATCAATTGCAATATAGCATATACTGAAGGGCACTCCTTAGGAGGGCATTAGCAAAGTCCAAAGGCAATGTCTTAATTAACTTTCATTAATAAACTTTTTAATTATAAAAACTACAAAGTTGTCCCAGTGAGAACATCTGTTCCTTTCGGTCACCTGATATCGTAGCCGTTTTCAGAACAAAAATCCGTTCGATAGATCGCCCGCGAAAAATTTGTGAAGGAACGCCATTTTTTTCTTTATTTCGTTCATTGCGCATCTTTACACACGCGTATTTCCTTCATCCCCAACGTGAGAGGGGAAAGGAGTACAGTGCCTCCCTCCCCCTCTCTCTCTCTCTCTCTTTTCAAGAGTTTCATTGTTGTTGAAAACTACGATGCCGTGTTTGGGCGAGTTACTTTCGTTTTGCGTCCCTGTTCTGCAAGTACGCTTCACCTACAGCACATGTGTGCTAGGAGGAGCATGCTTTACAGCAGACACCAAGCGTCGGTCGCCGTTGGGTTGGCATAGTATTCGATTAGTTTTTAAGCGTACGTTACTAGACTTCAAACTATCTGCAGTCAATGTTTCTCTTTACTATGACTGACTATGACTATAAAGTATAGCCTGACTATGACTATAACCGCATCGGATGCGGAGTGGAAGCACGTCGAATCTTTTCATGAAAATTTACCCTGTGTCTCGAGGTTTACGTATCCTGCAGTGTATTTGACTATATCTGCGCGGTGACTTCTTTGCTGGACTACCCTGTTAAGGTGTATTCGCAGTGGATTTTTTGTGCTGATGTCGAACTGAATGAATACGGTTCGAAAACTTAGTACAATTTGTTTCGCAGGCACCGGGCGAAGTATACCTTGGTTCTATATTGGTCAGTGGGAAAACAAAATGGGACAACTTGGACCATCTTGTTCGAAAGTGTTTTAAGGTGAGTAAATGATGTTCGCTTGCTCCACACTATCCGACTGTGTCCAGAGCTGCAGAACATACGCGCCTCAACAATCATACAGTGGTCCCTCATTCCATAAAAGGGAGACTCCGCACCAAAAACGTGTTGAGGAAACAGTGCGACATCAATCCATACCGTACGATGTTTAAGTGGACACAATTTCTCATCGCCAGATGGCGCAGATAATCGGAAAACGAATATTTTCCTTTGAGTCATTCGGCGCTCCTCCACGGAAGAGCGGTCCAGCAACACTGGGCTTTACGTCACCGGTATTCTTCGCGTGCGGCTCTCTGTAGGCTATGTTCTACCAGTGGCGAGTACTTTACATCGAAATCGAGGAAGCAGATGACTGGTCACTCATGTTGGACGAAGAAGTTTCCACCCGCGTGCACGAAACTAAATAAACAGACACGGCCCGCATGAGACTACCTGTGATGTCCCGCAGGGTACAGGAGGTCGGAGAGGATGCCTTAAAGAATTTCGGTTACGATATAAGCTTCACAGTGTTTTTTGGCAACTAACGAGCTCCCAACCGCCAAACCGACTTTGTTTCCCGTTTTTGAGGAATGCATCGAATGTATTTACGCAGTCACTATAAGACTTTCAAATTGTCCAGCAGTCGGCGTTTCAGGCAATAGCATGGACCAAACATAAAATTAAGACAAATGCTTTCTTATGATGCTCAGAGTTCCTTTACAAAATATTTCAATTAAATTCACAGCCAGTTACTTACAGTTGAGTTTTCAAACGAGATTCTCAGCCACTGTGACATCACTGCCGGTAGCTTGCAGTATTAGCTCTGCTATGCAGTTAAGCCACCAATACGCTGTACAATTAAGTAGGTGAGCTGTCTGCACAGCTCCCCAATTTTCCTCTTTCTCCTATTGCTTGTTGAGCGACCTTATTGGTCCCTCTACCAAATAAAGTGGGCAACATTCTAAGATGTACAGGATATGTACATGCCATTCATTTTTCTTATTCATCTTGTAAACTACCGCCATCTGATTTATAAACTTCGAGCTCGATTTGCGTCGTTTCAGTGGACACAATTTATGGAGATTTCTCCAGCCGTCGTTTCAAACGAAACGAGCTCGAACAAATATAGTCATAATCAAGTTTTGCATGAATTTCTGAAATGATCAATTTGTAGGTGACATACAACAGTTGTATGATTGAACTATATTACTGAAGAAGTAGAATGATAAGTCACCGCTTATCTTGCAGGAGTATGTGTCACGGGTGGACCCTTCCTCGAACTTGGGTCTCAACTCTGAGAGTGTGCTCTGCTACCACATTGGCGAGGTTGTACGTTCCAAAGGTGCGTTTTCAATGTAAATGTTGTTACACATACCCAGCCTGTGCTGTACCCATATCGACGAACAGTTTTGTTTCGCTTGTGTCTCATTAAAAAAAATAAGAGGTTACAATAGTTTCTGGCTTCCATTGCAGAAATTGAACTTCCTGAGCTCCTACCTTGTGGCTATCTTGTTGGTGAGACACTGAAGATACAAGTTGTACTTAAAGGTATACTTTTCTCCTCTCGTAATCTAGCCTAGTTTACTGTCTGTCTCTCGGCAGCCTGTATTTAAATTTTTATCCGTTCGATTTTTAATCATCATCATCACCACCAATGTTTTCTTCATTAGGGACCAAACAAAATGCAGTAGATGGAATGGCACTGGAGACGCTCATCCCAAAATCCATTGTACAGAGGTATATTTCTCTGCTCTCGGAACATCGTAGGATAATCCTGTGTGGACCTAGCGGTACGGGGAAAACATTCCTTGGTCAGAAGCTCGCAGAATACCTTGTGCTCAAGTAAGCATTAAATAATCATCTTGGTTATGTGGCTCTTGTAAACGAAGATGTGCCAGGTGAGCAAACATATCTCAATAATATAGAAGCTCTCCCATGGTTTTATCCAGGTCTGGGAAAGATGTTGCAGCAGGATCTATTGCGACATTCAGTGTTGACCACAAGTCTGCCAAAGAATTGCGTCAGTACCTGTCCAACATTGCGGAGCAGTGTGAAAGCAGGTAGGCAGTGAATGCACTTAACGCCAGGGAGTTATAACGGTAGTGGTAGCCGAAGAAGGGGGTTTATCGTTGTGAAACCGGTAACGGTTGAAGGTCTGACTTGTCTTTGTCTACGTCCTTCGTTTTGTTCGTTGCCTCATGTTCGGCAATTATAACGGAAACGGACAGAGTACGTTATACAGAAATTGAAGCTGATAGCAGCAGCAGAAATGCATACCACATTCCTCCATCACCAGAAACAGAAACGGAAAAGAAAATTACTGATGGGTATTGAATCCGGGTAATGAATGCTATCATTAAGTGCTGTCATGTGTTATTTTTTTCTCTTTTTGAGGACTATTCTCAGTAATACATGCCCTGAATGCCACATGACAGCATGAGACTTTGAGGATGCACCTGAACACATGCAAAGAGAGTTCTACACAACTGACTACACGACATACCACGACGATTCGCACTTGAGTTTTTTGTTTTTTTTTTTGTTTTTTTCGTTTCACGATGGGCATTTTCTTAAAGAGATGTTCGAAGGCACGAACCTGTTTAAGAAAAATAGTGTTTTTGTATGTTTTTTTGATAGATTAAATAAAACACCCTGTGCGTAACATGTAACAATGTATCATTGTTGTGTTATATTCACAACATAGAATTCTTCAAAGACTTCTTGTTTTCTGCAGCAATGCTGGCGACCTTCCAACTGTGATAATTCTTGACAACCTGCACCACGTTGGATCATTGGGGGAGGTGTTCAATGGATTCCTTAGTGCCAAGTATCAAAAGTGGTGAGTCGATGTTATTAAGAACCATATTAAACCACATTAGATATATGAAATGCTCTGTTGCATTACAGTTATTGTTATGCTATGCTTTATCATACATTCAAAACTTGTTTTTTCAGCCCATATATTATTGGCACTATGAACCAAGCAACTTGCTCCACAACAAACTTGCAGCTTCATCACAACTTCAGGTGTGTACATATTTTAAGGGGGGGGAAGCAAAAGACATGATTGAGTCTAAAAAAATAAAATGATTCAGATGGCTATTTTTATAGGCATTATGAAACTAAGTAAGTATGGAGTAATGGCAATATGCAATAATAACAAAAGACGTAAATTAAATCACCGCATCCTTAATTATATTTGTGTTCAGACATGATTGCGAGGGGACTAAAGTTGCTTGCAAAAATTATTTTTGTCAATGATGCTGCATGGTAGTAATGACAATTTAATGGAATCTTGTTCTAACAACCATTGCATTTCAGGTGGGTCTTGTGTGCCAACCACATGGAACCAGTGAAAGGGTTCTTGGGACGCTACCTTCAAAGGCGGCTTATCGAGGAAGAAGTCAGATTATCAGCGCAGCAGCCCAGCTTGGCGAAGGTTATTAACTGGATGCCTAAAGTCTGGCTTCATCTCAACAAGTTCCTCGAGACACACAGCTCTTCAGATGTCACAATAGGTGAGACATGCAGAACAATATATTAAAGCAATTTTATTGACATCGTCCTGCCTAAACCTTTCGTCTCACAAGCCATAACTCGTTTTAGGCCCAAGACTTTTCCTATCATGCCCTATGGACGTTCCAGGATCGCAGGTCTGGTTCACTGATCTCTGGAACTACAGCATAGTTCCTTACCTACTTGAAGCTGTACGTGAGGGCCTCCAGGTATGAAGGACTTCTCCTGAATATACCACAATGCCACGTACATTGGTCACTATTATAGAATTAATGGGTAGCAGAATGGGTAGAGAATGGGCAGAATAAACCTCTACCCGAGAAACGTCATCATGATGTTGGTAGACAGATTGAAACCGAAACAAATCGGAAGGGGAAGGCTGGGTTGAACGAATGGACACTTGTTCTCTGCCTCCTATTGAAAGAAGAGTAGGACTGAAGGTCGCGTCCCTTTCAGGGACTATCATAATCCCCTCAAGACCGTGGTTTTCGAGCGTGACCTTGTTCGCCTCTACCAAATAGACGATTTCAGAAATTGCATGGATGGCCCACCAGAGAGCGCCGCGTTGCGAAAGCCCCGCTGCACCTTAGGATTTAGTTTTTATGAGTCAGAGAGAAGAAGAAGAGCGCAAACGGTTTCGGTTTTCTTTCTCCTTCACCTCCCGCACTTTCAAGCAACAGGCAGACGAGCACGAATGCAAACCATTTCCCACAACGCATTGCGCGATGCGCGTGACTTGCGCGAGGGAGGGCCCCCATGCGGAGCACAAGGGCAATATCTGAAATCGCCTATTGGTAGCGCTGTCGAATACTATGACGTCATTTCATTTGTTTACAGACAGGAAGAGGTCCATTAATGGGTAGAGGTAATTGTAGAATTAATGGGGTGAGCTGGCCGAATCAAGCCCACCAACGCCCTGCACTCAAAGCTCTTTTGAACTTTCGGGACACAATCGGACTTCGAGCCTTATTTTGAAGGGGCTCATTATTTCATTCCCCACATCACCACCAGCAATGGCTGATAGACTCCCCATTCATCATCTTAAAATAAAGTTGTTGTTGTTGTTGAAAAGGAACACAACAAGCCTAAGGTAAATTAATTGTTGACAAAAGAGTAACGGACAGCTAGAGAGCAGTACCAAGAGACACACCCTGAACGCTTATGTAACGTGGGAGTATCCAAAGATGCAGCATAGTGCATTGCAGTAATGTTTGAAGAAATTACAAATAATTGTCTAGTCTCCTTAGTCACGCAATTCAGCTGTGTTGTGAACAAGAAATGTGTGGCACTTTCTGATACGTCCTGTCTATCCTCTTCTAGTTATACGGCCGTAGGGCACCCTGGGAAGACCCTGCCGAGTGGGTGCTGCAAACATACCCGTGGTCTTCGTCGGGCGATGGACCTCAACTGTTGCGACTGCGACCAGAGGACGTTGGCTATGATGCCAGTGCAGGTGCCAAGGCCCCTGCAGAGCAGTCAGAGGCTGAGGCTGACCCATTGGTAGGTAGACATTTTACAGCATTTAGTAAGCGCCTGGGCTTTACCCCAAAGCAACAAGTGCACTGTATGGGTGCTCACACTAGAGCACTGCACGGGCTTGAATTTATCTGCCCGACCCCGCCCGTACCCGAACCATTGAGTCGTACCCAACCCTAGCCATACCAAGCTGCTGAAGACTCAGGCCGGCTAAGGCCTGGCGCGCAGCTTCATAGGCAGATTTCTAATGTGATCCGTCGAACACGTGTGGCGGCCCGTGTGTGATGACGAAGACGTGCCTCTGCTGCCACGCGCTACGGCTATGGCACGGCAGTTCTACCGGCACCGTCCTAGCGTGAGGCCACGACCATCTGCCCGCTGGGACATTCCACCATCGCCGGTCAGGACTCATGTAGAGGAACACCACCTCCTCTACATTTGGTGACCCGAACTATGAACACCATGTTCGGCGTAATTCGGCCCAATACCATCCGCATTTCCTGCAAGCCCACCTCTGAAGTCATCTCCGAAGGTGCGGTGCATCGTTCAACCGAGGAACCGCTAGGCGACGACGCCAATCCACCGCGGCTCTACTCATCGCAACGCCCGGCCGCGAAACACCGTGGTTGTACCCATCTACCCAGCTCACGTCGCAATGGTCCCACACTCCACGTCACGTCGCCACACGCTTCGTGATGGCACTACTCGGGCTTCCACCAGCGGCACCTTCCCGAGCATCACGCTCCTGTACCGGTCGCGGTACGCCGCTGTCGACCGCCCCACACGCATCTGCTACGCTTGCGGTCCAAGAACCCTGCCCGCCTCGCCTTCAAACCAGGCTTCCATACAAGTCACTGGCAGCTCGTCCAGATGCGGTCAAGAGGCTCCGGGACCAACGTTCCACCGGGGACACGCACGGAGGCCACAGTGAGTTTTACTCCCGGTCTCCCCGTGCTTCACGATGGTCCTCCCCGCAGTCTCCTTGGCGACAACACTACGAGCCCAGCGCTCACGAACCGGTCGCGGTTCTGTCGCCCCTCTCTGAATTACTTCGGCATACCTGCCCTCACACCGCCCCTGGAACCCGCCCGGTCAGCGCTTGCCCGCACCAACCATTCTGCTGCTACTGCGATTTCTGAACAAGTCGTCCCTGTTCCACGTGTCGCCCGTCTTCCTCCTCTTCATGTATCGACGCGGACCCCAACCGCCAGCTCTACACCGCTCCGCGTCTGAGGGGGGGAGTGATGTGGCGGCCGTGTGTGATGACGAAGACGTGCCTCTGCTGCCACGCGCTACGGCTCTGGCACGGCAGTTCTACCGGCACCGTCCTAGCGTGAGGCCACGTCCATCTGCCCATGAGTCCTGACCGGCGATGATGGAATGTCCCAGCGGGCAGATGGTCGTGGCCTCACGCTAGGACGGTGCCGGTAGAACTGCCGTGCCAGAGCCGTAGCGCGTGGCAGCAGAGGCACGTCTTCGTCATCACACACGGGCCGCCACATCACTCCCCCCCTCAGACGCGGAGCGGTGTAGAGCTAGCGGTTGGGGTCCGCGTCGATACATGAAGAGGAGGAAGACTGGCGACACGTGGAACAGGGACGGCTGGTCTTGCGTCTTGTGCTGAGTGGGCAGAAGTGGCGGGATGAACGGTGCGGACAAGAGCTGGCCGGGAGGGTTCCAGGGGCGGGCTGAAGCGTAGAGCAGAGTAGGCAGGTAGGCAGAACGTAATGCAGGATGGGGCGCCAGAACCGCGACCGGTTCGTGAGCGGTGAGCTCGAAGTGTCGCCAAGAAGAGTGCCGGGGAGGACCATCGCGAAGCACGGGGAGACCGGGAGTAGCACTCGGTGGCCTCCGTGCGGGTCCCCGGTGGAACGTTGGTCCCGGTGCCTCTTGAGCGCCACTGGATGGGCTGCCAGCAGTCTGTATCGAAGCCTGGTGGGAAGGCAAGGCGGGCAGGGTTCTTGGGACTGGCATGACGATGAGGATGGGGCCATGCAGCCGCAGCGGCGTACCGCGACCGGTATGGGAGCGTGATGCTCGTGAAGGTGCCGCTGGTGAAAGCCCGAGGAGTGCCATCGCGAAGCATGTGGCGACGTGACGCAGAGTGAGAAACCATGGCGATGCGAGCTGAGTAGATGAGCGAGCTGGGTAGAACCATGGTGTTGCGCGGCCGTGCGTTGCGATGAGTGGAGCCGCGGTGAATTGACGTCGTCGCCTAGCGGGTCCTCGGTAGAACGTTGCACCGTACCTTCGGAGGTGGGCTTGCAGTAATTTGGGATGGTGCTTGGCCGAATTATGCCGAACATGGTGTTCTTCAACCGGCATGGAACATGGCACCAAACAGGCATTTGGTGACCCGGACGTCACCAGGCCGTCTTCCTCCTCTTCATGTATCGACGCGGACCCCAACCGCTAGCTCTACACCGCTCCGCGTCTGAGGGGGGGGAGTGATGTGGCGGCCCGTGTGTGATGACGAAGACGTGCCTCTGCTGCCACGCGCTACGGCTATGGCACGGCAGTTCTACCGGCACCGTCCTAGCGTGAGGCCACGACCATCTGCCCGCTGGGACATTCCACCATCGCCGGTCAGGACTCATGTAGAGGAACACCACCTCCTCTACACACGTTCAAACCATAGGGCACAGACTCATAATACAGTGGGATCGACTCAGGCCCAACAACTCTAGGACTGGACCCGAGCCCGCTATCAAAACGACCTTGGGGCCCGATTTCGGCCCCGCCATTTGCAGTGCTCACGTTTTATCGAAATATCCAGACACATGCTTAATAGCATCAAGCAGACTTCTGTTAAAGGGACACTAAAGCGCAAAAGTGTCTCTGCGGAATGAAAGATGCCATTACCTTGAAAGCCAAGGAGCAGGATTCATCCGTTGCATCGTTTGTGATTTATGCGCGAAGGAAGCCGCAATTTGCGCTTTCCTTCTTCTCACCTTCTCGAGAGGGGCGACTCGGCAGAGCGGAAATGGTGCCCAATCATCCCAGGACATCACTTGTGGAGACCAATGGGAGACCGCCCGCCAGCAGCCCCAACAACATCGAATATCCTCTGGATGTACGAATAATGTCCTAACGAATTCGTACGTCCGACGGATATCTGAGGGATATCCATTGGACGTACGAATTCGTTAGGAGATTATTCGTACATCCAGAGGATATTCAGTGTTGTTGGGGAAGGGAAGAGGGAGAGTGCAAACTGGGATCTCCTTTGCTCTTAAATTACAAACAATGCAATGGATGAATTCTGTTCCTTTTTGTATTTCCGGAGAGTTAAGGACATCTTTCAACCCACAAGGTAGAATTTTTGCATTTTAGTGCCCCTTTAATGTCCTCTTGTTTGTGACATGGGAACACGTTCGTTTATGCTGCAAGGTGGCCTTCTCATATTGTGTTTCTGAAAAAAAAAATTGTAAAGGAATTTGTGTACATGGTGTCTTGGAATTCCTTTCAACCCTGGCAGTGCTGTACAAAGGCGTCGGTATTGGGTTCTATACGGCACAAAGAAACAAACACCGTCTTTCGTGAAACCCGCGTGTGCCCCTGGCGCTACCTTTTTTAATAGCGCATTGTTGTTGTCTTTCTTTTATTTAGCTCAACATGTTAATGCGACTACAAGAGGCTGCCAGCTACTCTAGTCCCCAGGGAAACGATGGAGAATCTGCTGGCTCGGACGACCACATCAGTGCGAGTTTCGAGGGAGCAATGTAGAGGATCTGTAACGTGGCTAGTTTTCTCTGCATGACCAAATCCCAGTCCAAAAACCATGAAGGTATAGATTAGGGAGTGTTTCAATGACGAAATGATCAACTGTCGGTATCGTCATCCTGGAATACCGTACATCAGGAGCCTTGAATTTGACGCTAGGACATAGATATCTCATCACTCATGCTTGCCACATCAAATGCAGTGCATATTTTTGAGAAAAGCCTGTTGTTGCTGGGTATCAGACGTGTCGTCATCGACAGCAGCAGCATCCGAAAGAGAAAGACTTTTCACAGTTGTATATTTGTACATGCTTTATACCAGTCAGTACGTCCTGCGAGTACTAACCTGTAAAGTCATGTGACAGTTGCTTTGCAACAATGCTAGTCTAGTGATTGCTTGTAAATAGCACTTTTCCTGTTGTACAGTTTGCACAGATAATGCATCGGGTACTTCTTTCTGTACAGAGAACAGAGACTGTCATATTTGCTGTCATGTCCATAATCAGCAGGTATTTTTGTCACATAACATTCTTATAGCAACCATGTGTGATTGTGCATTGTGTGTGGTACTTGATTGTAAACGTAAGGTTCGAGATGGCAGATTCATTCAGATTCATTTATTCATGTTTTATTGGAGTATCTCGCTGCTTTCTGCGAGCATGTTAATAAGGACTAGAAATTAAGGTAATTCATTGTTTTGAGGTACAGCAGCTAATGATGCCATGCTCTACACAATTGTTACAGTACATATTGAGCTGTAATGGAACGAAAGATTTAGGTACATTTCGTAGGTATATTACAGTTTTTTACTACCATCTTCAGATCTGTGCATCTACCATTGCAGCATTTAATGCTACTAGGGTTGCATCTAGTAGCAGAAAGTTCTGTTTGACAAAGTTATAGTATTATGTTGCTATCATGTTACGTTAAGTAGATTACAATCGCTCATGGTTTGCTTTGGCCGGATACTTCGGTCAAGTATCCTAACGGCAACAAAGCCTAGAAACCAAATTAGCTACTTGCCGCAAGGTATTATGAACACATGTGTGGTTGATCGCAGAGAAGTGCTGTATTTGCTGCCAAAGTGTTAAGATAATTATGTGAAGCTATGTTGTATATTTATTTCTAATCATGCTTGTATTACATCACGATAAAGAAAATCGTTAAGAAAAGTGGTGTAACAATAAAACCCCTGTTTGTACAACTGGCCATTGTTTCATTATTTATTGACTTCATAGAGATGTCAAGGTAGACATTGAGGTGAATCAGCTGATGCCTTTTCTCGAGGCCTTTCGGCCCTAATCCAAGACGAATGCAGACCGCGCGTTAATAAATGTGCTTTCGCCTTTCACCATATAAGACGCAGGCTCCCTTTTTAGCCCCACCACCGCGTACGCGGATTTCAACAGATACCAGAACCAGCATGCACTGAAATACAAAATGTTGGTGTACGTTCATCAAGTGTAGCATGGCGTATGATGTTTGCAACGGTGACAACGCCTTTGCAATTAGCTTGTGGGTCTGCAAACGACGTCAGCGTATACCTGTGAACTTTCCTGACACGCTATCCTGACAAATATCGTGTTTTTAACTCAAGCTACCGTGTATAATGTGATTACTTGGCAAATAAGGTAGTAAGCCCAAAATATTTCTCTCTTGCTTACGTCATGCCACTAGGGGTCACGTGGTAGATGTCTCCGAGAAATAACGCGCGCTTGCTTCTTTCTTTTTACATCTATGAGATGTCCCAGGGATATCGAAAGTAAGATATTTTTTAAAGTCACATTCTGGACGTACGTAACGTACGTAGCATAGACGTGGCGGACATATGCGACGTGTGCGACCTTTGAGGGACGTACCTGGGATATCTCTGGTTTACTGGGGCAAGTTTCCGGCGACTGCTGAGAAGAGCTGCCCGTTCTGTATCGAAAAGAGTCACCAGCACACTATGGTCCTGCAGAGCGGATGCTATATGACGATGCCTTATACCCCTGTCACACTGGCATTTTCGATCCTGCTCGACCGAACCTGCTTGAACCCAATGCAGATCGGATGGTGCTACACGGCCGCTTCCAAGCAGGATCGAACTTTGATCCTGCTTGACTCAAGACAGTTCCCATAACAGGATTGAGAATTTCAAGACGGCTCAACGGCCGCCATTTGCATCCTCGACCATTCAACCAGTCAACCATTCAATGCGCATTGAAAGTGGCAGTGTAGCAGCGTCAAAACTCGAGCGTGCTCGGGAAGTTCGATGCAGATCGGATTCGAGAAGGATCGAAATGCACGTGTGACAGGGGTATTAGTCGACGGGCTACTTTTTTCTTTAAAAGTTAGATCGAGATGAAATGTCAGAAGTATGCGGTACGCAATGTCTGAACTTGAAATGGGAACTTACTCCACGATTTTGCGACGATGTTTTGATGGAGGAACAAGACTAGCAAAACGTTACAAAGTTCAAATATCCACCGAGACGTTTCTCCAGCGTTTTACCAAGCGGCTTGCCGCGGCGTTTCTGGAGCAGCAGGCAGAGCGACGGAGAACAATAGAATCGCGGCGGCAGCCCCCGAAGGTGTTAGGCGAGCCAGCAGATATTAGCGAATCTGGGCGACGGAAGCAGCGCGCGCAAGCCAATCAGGGATCAGCCTCAGGCCAGGTCTAGCCGATTGCGCCAGTAACAGTAGTAGCAGTTACGTCCTACCCCTTTTGTGCCAGTTTTCGGGAACCCCCATAGATGGCGGCACGCGGATTTGTTCAGATTGCTCGCGTGGATAGCGTTCGGCAGAGGATCAGAAGATCGTAGCGGATGAAAAAACGTAATTCTTGTGTGAGCGTCCAACATACAAAACACAAATGTTGAATTCCAATGGCAGATTCGGAGCGCCTCCGGAGCAAGTTTTGTTGCTCCGCCGAGAGCAAGTCTGTTCGATTGGCGGAATGGGAACAGTTCTGGAGTCTTCCAATGGGAGCTCCGGAGCGGCATTCGAGCCAAGGTCGCTCCAGGGAGCAGCCCAGACTGCTCTGCCAAAATAGGCAGATTCAACCGGAACTCTATGTGACATGTCACTTGTCGCTTGTGCTTCCTATTTCCTGTCTCTGCTTCGCCAACATGGCCGCCTCGCAACGCGTCTTCGCCGTGACTAGTCTTTCGCATCGTACGTTGGCGATTTTGTTTCATGAAGGAAGCGGTAAGTCAGGCATTACAATGGCAATGTTAGGAGATTAGAAGGGCCTTGATGTTGCAAAACATGGCGTTATAACGGAACATGAACACCTTCTTCTTCTTCCTCCGTCTCTGGCCGCCATCCAGGGCTAAACTCCAAGTTGGGCGCAAGTGTTCCATTCGCAGATTCGGATCACTTGCTCTAGGCCAGATCAAGCCGCTCCATTGCAGAGTCCGCCACTTGCTCCAGCTCTGCCACTGGAATTCAACATAAGAGAAATGCGTAGCAGATTGATGAAGATGTCAACTGGAATGCTGCGTTCACTTCGTGTATTTGGGTGCCTGGTGAATGCGCTACGACAGTAAAGTCATTCCGCATACAAGAAAGAAAGGTTGGAGAAAGCACTTGAGAAAGCGTCTGTCCGCTCAGAAGGCAACAATAAGGGGCATTCTCAGATGGGCCACAACACTATATGGCAAAAACGATGAAGCAACGTCGTGGGGGTGGTGCTTCTGAAAGAACTCGCCATTGTCGGCCTCACAGAGGCGGTCAACGTCCGGGGTAATGTGCGTTCCGGGCCGACTTCCGAGAGAACAGTGCCGACATATGTCTTACAGCGTCTGAGAAAAACCCAGGAAAAACCACAGGCAGCACAGCTGGCACTGGGTTTCAAACCCGGGTACCTCCTAGTCGTGACATGACATGGCCAGCACGCTAATAATGTGTAGTTGTTGGGGTACCTTATTTAAGAGCGATCCAGTGAGACCGTGCTACGTGTACGAGGGGGAAGGGAAAAGCTGAGGGTCTGCGCAGAACGCTGACCTCACGCAGCATAGCGTATAGCGGGACTGGTATTCACAACAAATGGCTCTGTGAGTGCACATTCTGCAGTATCTTATTCGTTAGTTATCACTCAACAGCAACTGTTTTTGAGACCTTTTCACTTGCACTAAAAATGTTTATCGCTGTTATGTGGAGCTTCTTTCCTTGAGGGAGCACGGAAACGTTCGCATGGGATGCCATGCGCCGTTTTAGAAACGCTACATGCGGTTAGCTTTGGGCGTTTTTCGACAGCGTTGCTTGCTTGCTGCCGAGAAAAGCTCAGCGTTCTGCCGTTCGAAAAACGCCTCGTGCGGTTCGATCACTACCGTATGGCTGGGGTGGGGAAGAACTGGAACGAGGGAATTTACTGCAGCAAGAAAGCACAATCCACGATCCACCAAGAGGGTACGGAACTGCTCCAGGAGCATGGTTTAGTTGACCTTTAGTTGTCCTTACAGAAAAGTCAGCATCTTCGACACTGCAACATCAGGAAGAATGTAAAACGTCTAGCAGAAGTCTACAAAGACTTGGATTAACGTTTTCATGATGGGGTTGTATCAGTCACTTTGCAAAGGCATTTTTCAGGATTGGAATGTTTTGGTCTCCGTGCTGTGAGCAGTCACAGTGCCTACTCTAGTTCCTGCGGCGGTCGCCATCATCCGTTGGCACCTTCTAACGTCCTCCTTCCGAAAAAGCCCACCACTGTCCGGCTTTTTCAGTGACCGTCACTTTTTAACACAACCATGCACAGTATTGCTCTCCTCTAGATTGGGTTGGGTTGGGTTTTGGTTTGGTCTGGATTGGGCTTGGTTTAGGTTTGTGTTTGGTTCGGTTCGTGTTTGCGTTTGGGTTGGGTTGGCTTTGGTTTGGCTTTGATATGATTTGGTTTGGCTTGGTTTGGGAGATACATCGAGTACATAAAGGCCGTCTTATCCTCAGAGAATCTTTGGAATTGCGGGAAAGCGAATTGCTGCCGCGGCGTTTGGAGAGCGGCAGGCAGAGCGACGGAGAACAATAGAATCGCGGCGCAGCCCCCGAAGGTCTTAGGCGAGCCAGCAGATATTACCGAATCTGGGTGACGGAAGCAGCGCGTGCAGTGGTCAGTCAGGGATTAGCCTCAGGCCAGGTGCAGCTAGAGTCACTGTACCCGGGGAAGAGTATCGCATTCGCTTTCCCCGTGCCGCCGCCTTGCTCATTCGCCGAGGCGCGTCACGTGGTGCGTTTTCCTCCTCTTTGCTTCCAACCTCTCGCCGGGTCTACGGGGAACGCTATAGCTGGGACGCATGTGCGCGTACGTTCATGTGCCGCTCTTGGTTTTTTGTACGTGAAATGGATCTCAGAGAGCTGAGGAACTACGAACAACCATGTCTGGATGTTGTGCTGCAACGGGACAGAGTCAGGGAAAGCATTTTTCTGCATACCGACGGGCAAAAGTGACGAGACGCGTAGATCGGCACAGAACCTGCCGGAAGAACTTCGCGCCTACGAATAACACACGCTTGAGCGAGGTAAATTTCGTGGCGTGTTTATTTTTCATTGCAGATCTTTGCACACAGTATTGAATAACAGTTCAACTGTGCGAAGAACAGCGGGGCGTATCAAAGTAGTGCTTGTTGGATTTTCCCATTGCGTTCCCTGTCCTGCGGTGCTAGCAAAACGCCACTATCAGGACCACTTCACACGCGACGACTTCGAGGACAAGGAGATTCGAAAGAAGTTGAAGTGGACGGCAGTCCCAAGCAGTTTTGCATACCGGACACCTACGAGGCTGAGGAAGGCTCCTATCCCCCGTTCTTCGCACGCAGAGTTCTCCGGGGAGTCACCAAATGACTTGCACACTGAAGTTGATGACAACCTAGTGTAAGATCAAGGGCAGTGGAGGATGGTAATGCGTCGAAATATATGTAGATATGCACTATGAGAACTATTGAAACTTGTGAAAACTATTCCGAAATATTGAAAGTTACGAAAACTATTCCTAAATATTGAGCTGTAATTGTGAGTGAATCAACTTTGCAGGGGAAGACAACACCGTCACAAATTTCTGTGACCAGAGCATCGAGGAATATGCACAGGAAAAACCTGCAGACAAGTCATGTGATGGTCCCCTCGACGAGGTCGCAGCCTTGAAAGAAACGAGCAAAGGCTGAGACGGAATGTAGTGACTTGAAGCTCACGGTCTACTCCTCATGGAAGATCAACTGCTTGCGTTGGAGCGGGGGATTGGAAGAACAATCCACAGCACCTTACATGCGCGTGAAAAAACGTTGGCATGCACATAGCCATTGAACGTCTGAAATAGAAATTTAATTGCGAAGAGATGAGAATAAAACTGGTGGAGGTTATTTATGCCAACCTGAAGCTGCACACACGAGCACTATACTTTTATGTCCACAAAACAAGTGAACTAAAAGAAGGAAAAAAAACTGATCTATAGATGCCTTTTAGAGGCGAACACGCGCCAACATAATTCGTCTGTTAGCTACAGAATACAACAAATTATACTGTAGTGACGCTTGTGCACTGTTTCGTTAAGTATTAGCCGAGTCCCACCACAGGAAGTCACTAAATGTTTCGTGAACAGCCGCGAAATCAACGCGATGTAACACTGACTACAGCTATCCTAACACGCGATCCGCGGCGGCTTGGAAGAAATATGGCTGCCGGAGCAGACGACGCGGAGTGGTTGCGGTACTCTTCCCCCGGTACAGTGACTCTAGGTGCAGCCAGTGGAAGTATTAAAGATAACAACATATCGGCATCTTATCCTGGAAGAACCAGAATTTCCTTTACCATTCCCCGTAGTGAGGACCCGCCATTGGATGCCGGAAATCTACGTACGTTGCTGAGTAAACAATCACTCGAGACTGGGAGGTACCCGGGTTCGAATCCCAGTGCCGGCTGTGCTGTCTCCGGTTTTTCCTGGGTTTTCCTCAGACGCTTTCGGACATATGTCAGCACAGTTCCCTTAGAAGTCTGGGCAGAACGCACATTCCCCCTGGGCGTCAGTCGTGACGTCGCCCACCTCTGTCAGGCTGACAACAACGAGCCATTTCTACCATTACCACCGAGTATCACGAATCACGAGTGGAAAGGCAAGCTCAAGTGAAGCAACACTGGCAGGTGGTAGTACGACGATATCTCTTTGATGGCTAAAACGAAATTGGCATTAGAGCAGCAGAAACTGAAATACTTGTTGATGGTTTCACTTAGTGTGGTAAGACAAATTTATAAAAGTATAAGCGAGCGGTGGCGTGTTTCTTTATTTTTTATTTTTGTTCTCGTCAAAAGTACAACTGTTTCATTGCAACTGGTCGTTATTGCTGCACTATACAGGTTCTGTCGACTGTTCTAGCCACGGCTCAGGCAAAAGCAGCAAGATATGCCTAATGAGACATCAAACGTACCAACGAACTCCTCTACACGATTAGAGCTTCCAAATGCTCCCCTGAGTAGATCAAAAACAAGGCTTTTCTTGTACAGCTAAGCAAGGCTACTGAATGGCATGTCACTGCTCTTCGCGTAGGAGTTATGCATATACAGTATCACGTAGGATAATTGTGGATAGTACCTATTTGGGGGCGAATTTCAACTTCTTTTTACTTGTCTTCTACTTTTTTAACCAGTGTTCATTTTCACTCTGCGGTGATAAAGCTGAAAGGGAATCTGTCAGATGAGACCTACGGATGAAAGATTGGGTGGCGGGACCCTCAGAGCGAAAGCTGAGGGGCGGCAGAGCCCCCTGTGAAAACAAAGGGGGGCTGCTGCCATTCCTGCCCCCACCTTCCGACGCCTCAGCCATTGACCATTCATGAAGCTGGAGTCGAATTTTTATTTTTTGCTGGGGGGCTGTGCGGGCCGTACTGCAACCCCAGTCGGGCCACCACCTTGGCACCCCTGCTGTAGATTAATCCACCTGAGCTCCAAGGGCTCTACGTAGGACTTTATTTCTTGTCTTTTCGTTGCTTCTTCCAAATGGTATCCCCCTACGATCACACAAGGAAATCCAACCGCGCTCTTGTACCCTTGTGCATGCCATAAAATACACAGGGGAGATATCGCGGAATGGTGGTGGACTTCTGGAAACTCGAAGACGTCAATCCCTTTCCTTGGAGTTAACTAGAAGGGACACCATATGAAAGGCGTACACTGGCAAAATACTCGTAAATCGAAGCATTGCCATTGCTGACACATGCAGGGCGAGATGGCGTGGGAGATGTAGCTCCATGGACATCGTACAATGTCCTACTAGAAGGGGCTTGCGCTTGCACTTTGTCGACACTGGGAATACTGAACTTCCGCATGTCCGTAAAAGCGTCAGAATACATGAACATGCTTTACAATTGGAGAAGAGCGTTGTGTGGCAGATGCAAATGATGTTAGACAGTGCCCACGGTAAAATAAGTGTCCACAGCGAAATTGTGACAAAGAGTACGCAGTTTTGTTTTGGCATTCGGAGCACTATCATTGTATCGTTAAACGCTTTCTGTGGGTGCCACCATTAGCAGCGGAATGATGAGAGCGTCCCCATCGATGTAGTCATCATTGGGAGAACCCGGTTCGTAATGGCCGTCACGTGCCCACTCGGGAGTGCCGCAACTGTAAGGACTAAGTGGGAGGTACCGAGAGTCGATCCACATGTCCCAGGACTGGAGCGGAATCTCGATGCTCAGGGGCTCCCAATACGGTCGAGTATGTTCCTGGATGGGAAGAACCACACGTGGTGGAGGCACGTCGATGTACTGGAATGGAGCCAAGGGTGGGGTATAGTAGATGTCAAATACTGAGCGGGAAACACCTCCCACTCCCCCCGTGGATGAAGTGGAGCCCTGTAGCTTCAGCTCTTTTGGCAACGTTGCAGATGCCGAAGGAGCGTCGGTGTTTGCATCAGCTGAGTAAGCCCACGCGCTGTCTTGACGGAGTGTGTTCCTTGGTGAATCAGGCAAGACCACGACTTCTGGTATATCTTCCTGGAGCTGAGTGTCACTAGGAACATCTTGTGAAGGTATGTGTGCTGAACGACGACTGCGTGGTCCACTTTTCGCTCCTGGTACGAATATGAAAGCGGAGAAGGTGCCTACCAAGGGGCCTAGTACGCCAACGATTATGAACCTGATGTCCTTGCTGTAAGCCAAGATGCAGGATGCAATAATCAGTGGTAGCTTAAAAAATATCCAGATAGCTGACAGCCACATCATCTGCTTCTTAGAAAACAGTTTGGGCATTTTCATTCACCCTTATGGATGGTACACCTCTCGCGTGCTTTAATACCTGAAGAACAGGTCCCACAGCTCCTGTCCGCGTAACCCCATTGCTGGTGGTTACTCCGCTCACACGTCGTCTTCTTTGGTTGTGTGGTATATTGTGCGCGGTCGCACAACAGTTGTGCAGATACAAGAATATCCAGGAAGTGGTAGGGAGGGTTTGAAGAGAAAACCATGTCCATCTTGGCGTGTCCTGCTTGGGGGTGATACAATGACTTGTATGCCAGGATGTTACCGGAGGTTTCACAGCCCGTGGCCTAACTCAACAGTACGCGTAGATGGCGCGTGCAGAGTGGCGCGTCCTCGTCGTCGTCCGCGCTGTTGTCCACGCACGACCACAGGCATATTCTTCAGCGTAACACTCCCCTTGCACTTTCAGAACTTCTCCCTTAGTGACACAACGAAGAACGGTAACACAGTGTTGGGTGATTTCTATACTACGATGGAATTACGTTCGTCACAGACTGGTGTGAGTAGAATAACATTGGGATCACCTATGGAGATAAGGATCACAAAGATGCGAAGTCATGCTGCTTCTATGCAATAACTTACTCAGACCCCCTAGTAAACCTTCGTCCTTGGTACTTCTTCCTCCTTTTTCGTTGCTCACCGATCACTAGTTGATACTTGCTGATGACGTCCGTAGACAACTGCTTCCATTCTCGATAACAGGTTTATTTACAAACAACATTTTATGGACCTCTCCCTGTTTGTAAACATATGACGTCATAGTGGTCGACAGCGCCACAAGTTTGGTGAGTCCAACTATGCTCTTAGCTAAGGGCGAACAAGGTCGCGCCCGAAAATCACGGTCTTGAGGCGAGTACGATAATCCCTGAAAGGGACACGACCTTCGTTCCTACTTTTCTTTCAATAGGAGGCAGCGAACAAGTGTCCATTCAAGGAAACCAGCCCTCCCCTTACGATCTGTTTCGGTTTCAGTGTGTCTACCAACGTAATGATGACGTTTCTCGGGTAGAGGTTTATTGAAACAGACATAGATGACAGGGTCGAGTCGACCGACCTCAGAGTAGAGCGTCCGCAACGGAGACCGGTAGTCAGGAAGAAGCCCCCTCATTGTTCTCGCGTTCCCTTTTATTGGCATCATCACCCACCCGTTCTCCCCGTTTAGACAGAGGATACTATGCACACTGTCTGGCCTTGTCTGGGTCTTCCCTAAATCCGCCAAGGCCAGTCTGCCGTTGTCCAGCGCCAGTCCTCAATAAGCACGCGGCCATACACGCTTACCTTGAGAATTAGTCTGTCCCACTGACGCAGACACTTAGCACGAAGAGCTTACACGATGGGGATAAAATGGCAATGGGCTGACTATTTGCTAGCCTTGGTACGAGGGTGTTTCTTTTAGATACATAATGAAACCAAGGAATGTGCGTACAACCAGGAAATAAAAGCTCGAAATGGAAGTTTGAAAGGAGAAACGTCCATCGCGTGGCAAGTTTCACGTTTACGCCCCTACACCACGAAAGCCCAAGAATATTTGGCGACATCCCCTCCCTTTTTCCCCGTGCATCAACCAGCGCGGGGAGGAGGGGGGTTCTTATTTCAGCACTACACACATGTCGGTAAGTGACCATGTTCCCCCTTCCCGTAGGAGGGACATCCACAGGGGGCATCCGTCCACCAAATCAAACTCTGCTTCGCCCGTACCTGTTCTGTTAGTTTACTTCTTCATTTTTACATTCATATTTATATTTGTACTTTTTATTTCCTTTTTTCGTTTTTCTTTTTACATACAACCAAGCGCGCGCATCACATGCTTTGACTCGGATGTATTCCCTTCAGTGTGTTCTCATACTTGCAGACACGAGGGAAGAAGTCTCACCCCCAATCTGCTGAATAAATTCAAATTCAGATATTGTGAGCTAGTTGGTATATGCCTTTGAGGACAAACTGTACTTCCGCTTGGCCAAGCCCGACCACAGTTTATGGCAGCCAGAAAGAAGGCAGCGAAGCATCCGGAAAGGGAGGGAGAGATGGGTGTCCTCCGTGCGTGTGTCCGCCAGAGCTACTGGTCGTGGTTTTTTTCATCGACTTGGCGGAGCCAATGATTGGCAAAGTATCCAAAATAGTACTTAAAGTAAAGTACCTGGCATCAATGGTACTTGAAGGACAGCACCAGCTTTTAAATGTACTTAAAGTAAAATACGAAATGCTGGGAAATGTACTTTAAAGTACTTGTGAAGTTTATTGCAACTGACTTATAGGGCAGTAATCTAGGCAAGTTGGTACATTTGAAGAGGGAAAACGAGCAACGTATGTGCAGGTGCAAAAAACGGTACTAAGGAAGACTGTTGCGTCCTTCCTTAGTCCACCTTTATTCCTTTGTGTGTGTGTGTTTTCTTCTTCTACGTTGCAATGTTAGTTTGCATAGCGCCCCGTGTCACCGTGTTTGGTGATGACAGAATTGGTAAACCGCCCACCCAGGGTAAGCGTTTTTTTTTCTTCTTTTTTTGCAAATACTAGTTGTGAAGTCGAGCTAGTTAGTGCTTTCGCATGAATGTGAACTGTGTCAGATGCCAATTTCCATTCACTGCGCAGGTAACCAGCCGTGCTAGTCTATTTTGTGCTAGTGTATTCCTTGCTAGTGTAGCCGTATTCTTTCCTATTCATCATTGATAGTATGAAAAAGGAGGACAGCATATGCTATACGTGCAGCCAAAGAGCTTCGGCTAATTTTTTCCCTTACATACTTCAGCCACGTGACGACCGCAGCGTGACGATCGCAAAAGTTCTTGCAGCTACGAGAGTCTATCTGAGGAACATACTTGGATACTTTTAGTACTATGATATTTTTGGTTTTCAGTTGACAAATATAATGGGTGGGTTTCGAGTTGAGAAGTAGCACTACGCATGCTGGGTCTTCGAACTTCCGGTCCGAAATTCCGCTTAATTGGAGCAAAGCAAAACTTTATGAACTCTAGCTTAAACGACAACCAAGATGAGTTTGCAAGGGAACAGCTGCCCTCCCAAAGAAGAATGGCAATTTAACAAATACTTCGCACGTGCTTTCCCTATGACAAAGTTCAGATTTCGTGACACATCATTCATATTTCGGTTTCGCTTGGCGTGCGCTTTGAAATCGCGGTCTTTTGCTGTGCGAAATATTCTGTTACAACGCGGTCAACCAAATGTACAGGCAATGTTTTACGCAGCAATCTTCCGCACTCTGAGGATAGTAAGCATGTTAGTTGTTTCCTTTTAGTTTGGGACGAAGCTGGTGACCTTATGAGTTGATAATGTTATCACAGCCACGCACAGTAGACGATTTTACAAAGATGCGCACGCCACCAAGCGCGCGGCGCAAAGAAGCATGGCAACTTTGAGCGACACTGCTCCGTCGTCTGCTTCGGTTATGGTTTACCCCGGCTGACGCTGCTGCAGAGCACGCCGGGAATGTTGTTGTTCTTCTTCTACCTCCGCCTCTGTTCGTCTCGTAATGCTCAGAGGCGCGATAAGTTCCATGAGCCTTTGCGTGCTGCAGGGGGCATGCTTTTGTAAAAAGCTCTATTCAACATGATGAGTACACATTTGGTGACAAGTGCCTACACCCCTTAGTTTAATTTTCGTTTAGGCTGATGACATTTTTCCAAAAGCGCAGGATCGTTCGAAACTTGATGTTGGACGGGTGTCTTGAAGTCGTCATGGTATAACCGAAGTCAGTCCAAACTTGACGCTGTCACGCACGTTCAAATTTTAAAGCGTCTGGAGTAGCCTGAAGACAGAAGTTGATTCCTGAAGGCCAACTTGAATTAGTTGACGGGTGCCTTGAAGTCGTCATGGTATAACAGAAGTCAGTCCAAGCTTCATGATGTTACGCACCACGTTCAAATTTTAAAGCGCCTGGAGTAGCCTGAAGCCAGATGTTGAAACTTGAAGCCCAGTTGAGTAAAAACTTGGAACCGCCTTTACTTCAAACCAAGTGGAGTTAGCTGACGGGTGTACAAACATGAAGCAACCTTTACTTAGCCTGAAGCCAGATGTTGAAACTTGAAACAAACTTGAGTACAAACTTGGTGACACTGCATCCAGCTCAAGGCTTACTTGAATCGGTGATCGTGATAAACTCCATCTACCATAGGCATCTTCCGCGGGTTGTGGGCCCTCCAAACCACCCGCCTGGCTGTGATGGTCTAAAGCAGGCCCCACCCAGTTTTAAAGGGCCACTACAGACTAAATCTCATGTCTTCAGAATCCTACCAAACTTATGTTAATGAAATCTTCTTGTCTCATTTTACATTGCTGCGAAATATTTTGGCTCTACGTGGCGCGAAAGCGAGAGAAAATTAATTTTTTATTTTTGAGAACTCTGACGTCATGTTAGGATCCGACGGAGCGCCCGGCTCTCATCTGGAAACGTTGTTGCCCTTCGCGTCTTCTGGGGGGCTCACTTTTTGCACTCCGTTAGCGGCGCCCCACGTGACATATCATCCGACCGCTCCGACCTTGGAGAAAACACAAAGGAGGGAGAAGACATCACTCCCATTTCCATCAGTCTCACATGATTTCTCCACCACATGACCCTCCCCGGACGCCGGCGTCGCTGCTAGGAGACGAGTGCCCTCTCCAGAACATGACATCATTGCAATTTGTGTGCTTGTGATTACGTCATTCGCTCGTCCCGTCATCGAAACTTGTGAAGGCTCAGCAGAACTTCAAAAATTGACAAAGTGCGCTGCGTTCGTAAGCAGGATTGAAATTTCGCGTATAGAATCCTTCAGGCACCTTCTTTTCATGGAATAAATGCTGTTTTCTGAGTCAGGAGTGGCACTTTAACCCTCGGTTAGCTGGAACCTATGGACTCGGAATATTCCAGTTCCAAGATATGCGGAACATCTGCTTCCTAACGATGAAAGGTGGAAGTCAGATGGAAGATGGAAGATCTGCTTCCTGCTTGCGCCCCTCACCATAGATGAATGGCGTACAAGATGAGGGCCAGGAAGCAGAGGGATATTCCCCATATGTTCCCAGCCATTATCAACTGGAATACCATTCCAGTTACTAGTGCGATTACTAGAGCGCCGATTACTAGTTACTAGAGCGCCGCTAGGAGGAGCAAAACGACCAACTTAAGGACGTCCATGACGAGATGTGTCATGTTCAAGTGGTCAAAAAGGCACGTCCATGTCATTGTTTTTTGTGAATCGTTAGTTCAGCATCTGACAACTAGTTGGCAAACTACTGCCTTTAATAATAATAATAATATTTATTTTATTATTGTAATCCCCATCTTTTAGATTTCCCTTGTGTCTTACATCCGTGCGTAGTGTCAAAGCAAGATTATGTCACCTTACATGGTTATGGTTAGTTGGTTTAATAAAAAACAAAACAAAAAAACAGCGATTTTAGGAAAATATCTTCCGCGGAACAGCACCGCAATCGATACTGCCCCGACGACCGTTTAAAGGGCAACCTCCATGGAGCGAATTTTTGCAACGAAGTTCGCGCGGCAGACTGCCACGCGCGTTCCGCCGCCAGTTGTTCGCCGGCACCAGCTCCATGGAGCGAAAAACCAGCGGACGGCGTCGAGAAGTCATGCTGTGATGTCACTGTTGCCAGGGTATAAGGTGAAAGCTTAGTGAAATCAATTGCTCGAAAAAGTGCATTTAATGTCACAAATTTTGCAACTAAATCCAACATCTGTCTGAAAAGATGCGCCCAGTAACGTACCGAAAAGCATATTCACTACTGCGAAAAGAAAACATGTTTCTTGGCAGAGAATGCTTCACGTTCTAACGATACAGTTGGCGAAACAGCGAGCAGACGACAGCATCCAGTTGGAAGAAGAGGACGACGACGATGATTCACGAGAGCAGACGACCACGTGCAGGCGATCTGCCGTAGATTCGTAGCGGAAGAGCACTTTGATTGGTTCATCTGCAGTTGACGCTTCCGGAATCGCGGACGCTGGGCGAAAATACCTGGCATGTGCAGATCGGCGGCGGACGCTCACATTTTTGACGCCTCGCGCAGGGCGTCCGACGCTGAGCGAAGTTCGCAACTTTTTCGCCGTACATTCGCTCCATGGAGGTTGCCCTTAATAGGATATTGGAGATTTTAGGAAGAAATCTACCAGGAAACAGCAGCTGCCCCGACGACCGTTTGGTAGGCCGCCCACTCCAGCAGGCTCATTGCAGCTCAGACGCCCGAGTTCGGTGGCTCGACCATCAGGGATTTCGACTATGGTTCTTCTTTTTTCTTCTTCTTCTTCTTTTTTTTTTGTGTGTGTGTTTCACTTCACGTGCACGAAACAAATGCAAAATATTTCGGACCCAAAGCAAACCACTTCTCCGCTAGGTGGTGCTTCTTCTGCGCCATTGCGCGCCATGTTACGAACGAGAACTCGTGTCGTAAAATATACAGAGGTCTCAGATAAAACATGCGGTATATGTGGACAAGAAGAGGAGACGGCGGAGCATGTCGTATTGTCATGCAAACGTATTCAGCCGACGCAGGGTGATGTGACCTTGCGAGGAGCACTAGGTTTCCGAAACGAGAGTGGGCGATGTTAACTTCGAAACAGTACCAAATACAGAGGGCCGAGTAAATGATTGGTGGTGTGATGCGGCAGGCTGTGAGTCAATCTACGTGACAGTGGTTCAGTTCACGGTGCCTACACTGGACGTGGACGCCAGAGCCCTCAAGGTAGCCCGGATAGAAGCTAGCATGAGACAGAGTCAAACAAAGGTTGTAAGCAGGAACTTTACTGTGAGCATAGGTCGTGACCCTGGGCCTGTCGCTTGTACTGGGAGAATCACGCCGCACGCAGACCCAGCAGAAGTAACTCTCGGGGCGGGCAGCGCAACACCCGCAAACCATGCAATACTCCGAGCCAGAGGCAAGAACCTGTGGGGCAGACCAGCAGCCGGAACCAGGAACCCAGGACCAGATAGAAGTTGGAACCAAGAGCCAGGCGGTAGAATTCCAAGACGATGCTGACAGTCAGACAGAAGTCCTTGTTCTCTTCCAGAACCCAATCGCCTGTGCCCTTCTGTCCGCGCACCTTACGTCGCACACTCTGCACGTTTTTCCCACCGAGCTTCTTCTTTGCCCAGGTGTGACCACGATCATGACAGGTCGCATAGGAATAACGTAGTTGTCTCCAATGCACACACCGGCAGTGTGAATAGTTGTGATCATCTGAAGTAATTTCACTCTCAGTAATGTGCCAATTCTATACTAGGTGGCACAAGCTACCGCAACTCCAAAGGGAAAAGCCGCATTGTCCATCCATCCGAGCGCGAAACCTCGCTCCCTTTGCGCGTCTCTTGCGTGCTGTTTGTGAGCGGCTTTCTGGCGCTTTTGAGCCTAAATGTGCAGAATAGAACGACTGCCGAAGTTGCGCGAAACCTGCAATATCGATGATTTTTTTATGCTGCGTTACGTATCACATATCGAAATGATTTTCTTTGTGCAATCCCCATAATGGCGACACTACCTCCAAAAATATGCAAGCCCCTAGATACAGCCATTTTTTTTTTTTTGAAAAATATCCCAAGGTTCAGTTCTTTTCCTTTCCTTTTTTTTTTTTTCGCAAAAATGCCTAAGCATGTAGAGACGACGAAACAGCAAACTGTCTAGCGGCCTAGAACCTCGATCGCGTATCAAAGTGTAGACCAATGCCTCTATTATGCAGGAATAAAATATCTCGGGGGCGTTTTTCCTTGTTAGAAGTACAAGTCTTTGAAGTAGAGCGGTGTATAGTAATCACGCCGCACGTGAGGCTTCCGGGCGCTCCTTGACCCCCCCCCCCCCCCAAACCTTGGCTGCGACACCCTTTTGATGATGACGACAGCGAAGGGACAGATGTCACCCTTGAACGTGCCGAACCAGCCGGCTTTATGTCATCGTGCAGCTGCCATGACGTCAAGATCGGTCCTACGGACACCCAAATCTGAGGTGCTGGATGCTGCTCGCTGAATCGGTCAGTAGCCGCCGCGAAGGTCAGCGAGAAGAGAACGCTGATAATGCGCAGACATGCTCATTTGGACCACAGATGTGTAGGCCCTTCTACAACCGCAGCAGTATTCAGCTCTTATTGGGGAAGGGTCGTAATATCGCCTCGATCTCGGCACTGCGCGGCAACCATCAACGACATATGTGGGTACCACTACTTCCTCTGCTCTAGTAAGTAGAGTGAACCATCGTTAATATAACACCCGATAATCTGACATGCTCGCTTTATGACTGTGTTTTTCGTATACAAGGAACCGTTCTGCCGCCATGTAAATCCACCTCGTTAGTATGACAATCCGCTTATCCGACTATGACCAGCATTTTTGTCACAAAAGGTAGGGTCAAACACAGGTATTATCTTCTCGTTGTAATGACCGCGTCATCCTAGAGTCACTAAATAAGCTACGCTTCAGAGTATCGACACAGAGGTCCAAGGGAGAGCAGGAGCGCCATCTTGTTTCCACACCACACCGGTACCATGGTCAGTTGAGGATTAACGACAGCTCACATAATGCTCTCTGTGGGATAGAGAAGCGCGTATGATTGTTGTGCGATAATCCATGTACTGTTCACCGGAGCGTCCCGAGGATCGTGAGAGAACTGATGTTCTGAGGCTGGAACAACAAGTGTCGTCACGTCCTTGTCCGTGATGGGATGAACGGAGGAGGTCCACAGACTGTCATCATAGGAGCTTCCAGTGATTGCCATTTGCGTACATCCTGCGGTCGTCAACCGAAGGACAAGCATAGGAGAAGAAAATTATTTTAATACCGCGTTGTGAATTTTAATACCTGCTAACAATAATCAAGTTCCGTGATATTTCTCATTCCCAAATGCAACCAAAGAAGGAGTGCTCATGCATAAATTGCAAAACAATTACGTACAAGCAAAAAATATAAAACGAAAACAGATAAGGGGTGCAAATACAGATTGTCGCATTTTAAACGAGTTCGTCCATGTACTGGGTTTGACCAGTGCCGGATTTACGGGGGGGGGGGGGCACACGGGGCACTTGCCCCGGGGCCCCCACCAGAAAAGGTATTGTCCAAGGGAAATGTGTTTTGCATGCCTGAAACGCATCCCTGAAACGGAAACTTGGTAGAAATCTCTCCTCCGTCAACGCATATCGACCCCGAATAACACATTGGATAGACATGGAATACACGAGGGAGCCCCCACAGCACAGTGCCCCGGGGCCCCCCCACTGTAAATCTGGCACTGGGTTTGACGTGCAGTAAACTATCGTTTGCTAGACTGTTCACTACGTTTTAGTTGCATGAGCGTCCGCGAAGGATACCTCGCGGAACGTTGCACGGGGCATGTTACGTATTTCCGAAGAGACAAAAAATGATAGTGTTTCACTGTCCAAGCTTCAGTTACGATGCATGCCCCAAACCAAAGCAGTAAGAAACGCGGACATTGCCTTGATAGCGATTTAATACTCCAAGGAATTTCTCACTTCGTTGTTGGTTATGTGAGAAATCAAGTTAAACTTAGTTACCTCACCCTTCATTTTGACTGTGATGCGAAGAGCACTCCCGAGTTTGTGGAAGTTTGGAAGACGAGGAATAAGTTGTACCTGTTTTGTCTTGGAAAGGAAATGTCGCTGCAGCATGTGTCACTCATTGTTCGTGATGAGACATACGCTGAACGAATAGAGATAAGAAACCACGAATGAGAAGCTGGTGATCGAGGTTACATATAAAAAACACACACGCTGACTGGGTGCTGCAAATGTGCCCTCACTTCTCAAAGTAAATAATTCACCAAGGTATTCGGTTGTGCTCCTGAAACCATACTAGCAGTGTCCTTGGGGGATTTGCTGGGGAAGTTCTGAGGATGATACGTGGAGTCTCATTCTAACACTTTTCTGACAAATTGAGGACCATTGGGGGACGTCCTAGCGATACCATTCCTATCCCTGAATGACATCCCTGGGATAGCCTGAGGAGGTCAGTGTGTTCTTGGGGGAAGGAAAAATACATACAAAGCCTCAAATCGTCCCGAGGATGTCAGGGTGAGCTCAAGGCCGTCAACCTTGATGAGCTGCTTGCAAAAGAAAGGAACAATTCACCCGCGCACGATACATACTTAGATGGCATCGTCCACCAAAGTGTGCGTGCGCGTGGCTGTCGTGGAAACAAGATGGCGCATGCTCGCTCTTGGATCTCAGTGTCGATACTCTGAAGCGAAGCTTATTTAGTGACTCTGAGTAGAGTCACCTCTGGAGAGAGACTCTAAGTGATGTATGTGGTAGTCCCTCCCCCCCCCCCCCCCCCCCCTGGGGAGGAGGGTACCACATATATCAGGCAGAGGGTGACACGTGTTAAATTGGGGCGCGAATCTTTTGGGATGACTCCTGGGGTTGCTGATCTCTGAATTACTCATGGCACTTTTCGGACCGCCAAAGCACTAGCCGTAGTGCATGAAAAGGCAGTGCATGAAAAGGCAGTGCCCAGCCCAGTAAACCAGATATGTATCGGAAATGTCCGCACGATATCCCACTTTGAGTTTTGGGATATCTCAAGGACTAGGCTGAATAGGTCGTTGGCGTCTACCCGTTGACCCGTATTTCTTCCGCATTTGTTGAGCAAGGGAAGGTTCCAGGAGTGTCTCTCAGGGATATTTTGGCATATATCCCTCAACCTACGTCACCGATCATTATAATTCCCGTGGAAAAGGTAAAATGTGTTTCTTTTCTCTATTTGTTTATTGATTATCGTGCGATACGCGATGAGTCGTTACAAATATGATTAAAAAAGGTATGGCTATGAGGGCATAAAATAAATATTATTATTAACGGAGGAATGCGTGAGAGAAATACCGAATTGAACAGGCCTCATTCCACATGTGAACGGCATATTACAATGTAGAAATAAAATACAGTGCGAACAAATTGGGTGCGCAGTATGTTGACTAAAGACGCAACGACTTTTCCATTCATGATTAAGGTTGACAATATGTTCAAGGTGCAATGTAGAATCCACGCAAATATTTGCTGCCTAAATCTTCAGTTGAGTGGTTCGTGGAAAATCAACGTTGTTCTTTATGTTCACAATCCACCATTGACCAGGTACAGTTGAAGCAGCGTTGATTCAGCGCTACCTTTCTACATGCAAGATTGTTCAACATTAGACAACGTTGATTCTACGTTACACCAACAGTCAGTTTTGACTGCCAGCTTATTCTGTGAGAGCTTTTTTGATTTGTTCTGTTGGACATGTCTGAAGTGAGAAATTATTTACTTAAAGATAGTTTCTAACATTTTGATACAAAAAAATGAAATTGACACGCATTCTGAGAATGTTGGAAATGGCTGCTATTACCACAAGATATCTTTATCGTAATGAATATTCACTTACCCGTAATATTCACTGGGGGATATTTGTGACATCTCATGGTGGATATACAGCGGACGTTGTGAGGATACACGTGACATCTGGGGAGATCTGTGGTATATTGATGGTTTGCTGGGAGCTTACATTGTGCTGCCGCTGTCGTGCACGTAAGGATAGCCGCAACGAAACTATCTCTGCGGTCAGCGGAGGGTGCGTTTCTCGTTAGTATATGATAATTCGCTTTATGACCAAAATCGGTGGGAACGGTAGGTTCGCAGAACGGTGGGGTCAACAATTTGCAATAGCGTTCAGAATAAGCTACGCGCATCCCTTTGCAAATCACAAAAAGAAAGTTCGGGGCACAAAGAGCATTTCCGTCAGCTTGGCCCAAACGTGGACGTCGACTGGTCTTGCACCTGGGGACAAGCTCTGCCCGACTTGTTACAAGTCATGCATGAATGCCGAAGCAGCTCTCCAATACAAGAGCCGCAAAAACTTCGCGAACCACCGCAGCATGAAGAAGACTTCGGTGTCGCTGTCGCTTGGAACTTCTTCACCACCTCCCACGGGAGAGGACCATGCGATGGGATAGGTGGAACGGTAAAGAGACCCGATGTGGCCAGCTTGCAAAGACCGCGTGAAAGTCAGATCATATGTGTTTACGGACATCTCCATGACATACATGCATTCAATATGGGAGCCAAACGAAAAGGTTTGCGGAGAAGAAGAGGTACTCGAAGAAAGGTTTCGGGAAGCTCCTTCGGTTCGCGGTACATACAACTACCATGTTTTCACCCGTTGTCGCGGACACATCTGCAGGCATCGTTAACATCAACGTCAAAAAAGGGCGATGTTCTCCGCGTTTTACGGTACGTAGTGTGTTAGCTACGTTGTTGTTCACTGTGAAGTGCAAGCCTGTAGTGAAACTTTCCACGGAAACGCAAGATACAAGCAGCTATTTACCAACAAGCAACCCAGGGGCAGATTCAGGATTTTTCTGAGGAGAGGTTACAGCCATGAACAGCATGCTAGACACGCGATATGGGGTCAATTAATCACTATTTGAAGATGGAAATTGAGGAGGGGGTCAGGACATCCGGACCCCCCCCCCCCCCCACTCTAGATCCGCCCCTGGACAGATTCATTGTCTTTCACCTCTCGTCATCATCATCCTCACCGTCAATGTTAGCAAAAGCCAGCTCCCGTGGCATAGTGGTTAAGGATGACCGCCTTCCATGCCGAGACTCGGAGGTGCCACGGGTTCGAATCCTGTCACCGGCTGTGCTGTCTGAGGTTTTCCACTTTCCAGCACAGTTCGGCACAATTCCCCCTGAAGTCGGCCCAGGACGCAGGCCCCCCTTCCTGCTCTCCATCTGTCCACGTCTGTACACCGCTCATAGCCTCAGCTGCTTCGCGGCGCTAACACAGAATTTTTTTAAAAAATAGTAAAAGCTTCGTTCACCATAGTCATAGCAACTTTTGAAAAGTAACTTTAACAACCCTGGTCATAGCTTCGTTCTCACCGTCTCTCGTTCACGGCCTCTCGCAACCCTCACACCACGCATGCCCAATTTTTGGTTTCGCTTTCTTTGCTAGAGAGCAAAGAACGCTATCGTCACCGCCAACACTAAAAACATGGCGCCCTGCCATGGCTCTTTCTGGGTTCGCGGTTTTGGCCTTTACGCAAGCTGCAAACTGCTCCTGGCTCTCTTCTGAAAAGTCAAAGGATTCTCATTTAAATATGTATGAAGTGGTTCGCATGCTTCGCCGTGGTGAGCACGTATGCATAGTTTCACATTAAACAACACAAGGCGATAACAGAAACGCGATATGTGCGCGCAAATCGAGGTCGTGGGATCATTGGAGAGAAATTAATGAACATGCAGAGACAGAAAGCTTTTACCCTGTAGTAGAATAATATTGAGCGTTACTCTGTGGCACTCTGAGAAATGCGCTGACGAAGAATGATTTGTGTCCTCGCGATATGACCTATACACCTGCAGCTGTCAATAGCGCCACTTGAGATAACCAGCTGAGATCGGGATATTTCGATACAAGTAAGCAGCATTCAGCTGTGGTAAATATTTCGGCTAAAAAGTAGCTCGACAGCTTCTGCTGTGAGAACAACATACAACTTATTCTGCGTGTGCGATTTTAATTTCATTTCGCCAGAACTCCATGAGCAATAATTTGGAGCATACTATGCGCGAGCGTAGGGTGTATGTTTTTGTGAAATGCTATCGAATTTTTCTTTGTTTTTCTCCGTGACGAGGAGGTCACGATATTTTTAGCACCAGCAGAGCGTACAGAGGACGCGAAAAGTAGCGATAATATGTTGGAGGCATTGATGTTATTTTAAAAACTTTGCCGGTGGCATGCTGTCAATACATCATGTCCATATCTGCTTCTGGTGTGACTATAACCCGGCGCGAACAACATTCCTTCCCGCATTTATGCCAACCCGTCTCCTGCGAAAATGTTCGATGTCTCTGAAACCCACTTGCCAAATTACAGTAAATTGTGGTTTCAGTGATGTGTGGCATATTAAGATGCTGTGTGACATGTACTAAAAAGTTGTGCAATGGAGGAGAGGATTGTAGATTATCCCAGTCCAGTCAGCAGCAAGGCTCATGAACTTCTGGCAGTTCGACAAATTTTTATGAATGATATTAACAAAATCACAATCTCAAGCGGCATCTTTGAAAAGATCGTACATACTTGAATGCTGAGACTGCACACCTGTTATTCCAGTTTCTACGTCAATCACCCGCTAGCAAGCTCACGAAATCATGACGACGAGAAAGTACTTCTTGGCCATTCTCCTGGTCGGGTTAGGCGTCTCGACAAACTTTTCCGCTTGCAACACCGTGAGACAAGACAACCAATGTGACTGTAACCTCCTCTCCCAACAAACTGTGGAAGTGGACTGCTCCGGACAGGAGGGGCATCTGTTGAATTGTTTCCGCTCCATCAGGGACCAATCCGTGGACAACTGGGACCGGCTCGTGATTAGGAGAGCGCAATTTAGAACGCTCGAGCTTAGTGGCTTTGACTTTCTGGCCAAGATCAAGACCCTGGAGGTGACAGTGTGCCGTTTTGAGGAACTTTTGTTGCGGGGACTACCCGCACTGACGTCCGTCCATCTTTCATCGAATGGATTGCAGTATGTGAAAAAGGTATTCACATTTGTCTGTACTTTTTTGTGTGTATGCATTGAGCAGAAATTTAATTGGAAGAATCGTTTAAGGAATCCAAAGAATGAAGTGCATTTAGGGGAATTACAGCCTTAATGGGCTTGAAGTTATGGGACTTAAACGATCCTCGACTTGTCCCTGGTTCGTTTTGCACTCCATGGATCACCCTCGACTCAAAGTGTTGCAATTAATGTCATAATAAGGAGGTGTTGCCAGGCACCGTGGCAGAACAGAAGGGTGCAGCGCACAATGTAAAATTTAGGGGAGGGGGTGGGTGACCACCCCTCCAGAGCATCCGGTTTAACATTATGTAGCCCCCTTTCCCTCCCGTTGCTATGTGTTTCGAGAAGGAACACTCCTGAGATCTTGCGTGTGTATGAGAAATGCAAAGCTGAGCTTCATTTCTAACACTGGCAGAATTTCCTTTCCAAACCAGTTACAAAAATTGGCCTAGTTCAAGTCATGCAAGGTACTCAGTGAAGCCATTGACCAATTTCGAAATTAGGATTGTATTCCACTTCGAGCTAGGTGGAAATAGTACATTGTGCAAAATCTCATCCAACAGAGTGTCACAGTTTTGAAGAACAACAAGAAAATTGTACTGGATGTTCAGGTCCAGGTTCGGTGTAACCGTGACAGGAGCATGTTCTAGTGTGTCTTGTCGGATGTTGTAAGCACATGCAACCTAGAAAAGGATGACAGAGGACAGAGGCTAACTATTTTTTGATATTATGAAACATAATCAGCAAGTTTTGTTTAGAAAGTGAGGCTTGATTGCTTCGCAGAACAAAAACTAGAAGTACTGACAGTGACATTACTGCAGCGAAAGCACTGCCTATAGAATTGAATGATTCACATTAGGCTACAGATTTTATGTACACATTTTGCACGTTGTGTGAGCATCATGAAAATTCACATGACAACATTAAGGTGCGCTTTAATATGAGAGAGAGCATAATAACACAAATCCTCTTCAAATCTCTGTGATGTTTACACAGACATCACACGACGGAAACTGAGAGATGTGTGGCTTTTTTGACGACGGCCATGTTTCAGTTGATCGCACGATGGGTGTCAAGTACACCCGGAGTTACAGCAACGACCGTGGACGGCCCTATCCTGTATTCACGCGTATTCTTTTTCTCCGATCCTTAGGAGTGGTTTGCCCCCTTGCCATCACTCCAGCAGCTCCACCTAGTCGACAACAACCTAACGTCAATGCCCAACAACTTCACCCAAGATCTGGCTTCCCTGCAACACCTGAATCTCTCCGGCAACCAGTTCGCGACGCTGGAACCTGCCTGGTTCGGATTCTCGCCAAACCTAACCACCTTGGACGTGTCCCACAATCAGCTCACGCAACTCGAGGATTCTAACAGGGGCCTTACGTTGTGGGAACGCAATGTGCCCGGTCTCAGGGTCCTCGCGTTTTCTTGGAACCAGGTACGCGGAGCTTCTTTCCTTTTTCCCTTCTTTTGTGGAAATTTCGAGTATAAATGAGGGTCATTATTCGCATTGATAAAGCAAAATAGCTTCCCAAGCGGCACAAGATTTTGGCCCGATATTAGACTGATATTGGCAACACTGGCCCAATATCGCTCCAATATAAAGGCCGGCATTGCCAATATTGGTCCAGTATTGGACCAAGGGGTTGTGCTGCTTGTGTTGGGAACTTTGGGAACTGTTCTTGAAGGAGTAAGGAAGTGACGTTTATGATTGCTCGGAACCCTGTGTCATTCATTAAGTAGTCTGTCAGGAGCCATCATGCGTAGGGACTCGTGTGTTAGCGTAAAACCCGAAAAATCCGGAAAACTTGGCAGAGTGCCAATTCAGCCACAGATACGGAGCGGAGCACCAGCACTGCACATTCATCACGGCTGTTCTGCATCTTGTGTTCGTCTGAAATGCGACAAGCGCTCTCTTTTTATTTTTCATCTGATATTGGCCGATTTTTTAATATTTTTTTTGCAACCCCCCCCCCCCCCCCAATTTTTACGAAACATAAAACCCAAAAACATACGGCCCTAATCATGCACAGTATTCTCGCTGTATGGCGTATCGCAATGTAAAATGTAATGCAATGTAATTTTCTTGCTCCTTTTAACTCTGAATTTGCGTATTTAACCACTCGCATCACTTTGAAAAAGAAGTTACGTTTGTGATGAGAGCTGAGCTGACGTGTTACGTCTGTCCAGGTGGCCAATCTATTTGACAGAGCATTTGAGTCGCAACCCAACTTGACCGAACTTCACATGGACCACAACGAACTTCAGGGCCTGCCAAGCGGGATGCATGAGACCAATCCACACCTGGATAAACTGCATTTGGGAAGTACGTTACCTCGCGAGCCATTTTATCCGTCACAATTTCTTTTACAACCCTTCATAGTCTTCAGAGACTTAAAAAATGGCATGCGTTGTTTGTATTAGTGTTTCAGTACGAGAGCCAAGACAGTGCTAGAATATATGAGGGGAATGTTTGAGTTAAAAACAAAAACGAATTTGTACTAACTGCACATTACATGTGGGTGAAATTACATGCACGTAATTTTCAGCATAATAATCTCCACTCTTACTGCACATGTACCAAGGTGCATTAAAGTGAGGATACCATATGAAAAAAGAAGTTTTTCAGACATGTGTGCAACCAGTGGTATATTTCAGTATTTATTTTGAGCGCCCATGAACAGCAGAGACTTTGTAATGGTGCAACACATTCTTGACTTCACTGTCATCTTGAAACTTTGTGCCACCGAAGTGCTCTTTGAGAGCTCTAAAAATACGAACATCCGAACGTGCTGGGTCGGAGGAATATGCACTATGTGGAAGACCTTCAATTCGTAGACTGTGGATGGCTCCTACCATGCAGAGTGAGGAAAGCCTCAGGAGGAATTTCAAAGACCTAGATTACCTTGCATGTCAGTTGACTGATATGAAGAAATTTGGATGTGTGTAAGCCAGCCTTCAGTGATGTTACATGATAACGAGTTGGTATTCCTGGATAAGTGTGGCATGCGGAGATGATTGTACAGGTGGCTTCGGCAATGTTTTTTTTTTTTTTCACAACAGGGATAACACTGGTACATGTTGCACACTCGTTCAATACTATTACAAAATCAACTCTTAATCATAATTGTGACTTGATTACATCGGATAGCGATTGATACTGATGAGGACAACCATGTTGTTGTAGACAACCCATGGCAGTGCACCCAACAGCAGCTGGAACCGCTAGCCCACTGGGTTTCCCCACAAAAGCAAAGCGCAACAGTAGCTGTGCCGGACGTGGAAAGCGCCACATGCTCTAGCCCTCCTGAGACAGTGGGACAGATTATCTTCCTCTACAACATGGAACTGTGCCACAAATGTTTGTGCATCGTCAACACTGGCAATCTCAAGTTAGATGTCAACTGCTCCTCCATGAACATGCACCAGCTGCCGCCGAAGCTGCCGCCGGGCACCAGGATGATGATCCTGTCGCACAACCACATCGATTCACTGTCACTCCCATCGGACAAGTAAGAGAAACTCTTAGGGTGTTATTTTCATCACGAGTACTTCCAGAGATGATAGATAACAGATATAGAACAAGAATAACAAAAGCGAATAAAGTAAGGCTTTTTATGTCCGTTTAGAAGATGTGAGGTGGATACATGCACTTGAGAATCGTGATGTTAGTACTAAATGTAGCTGTAAGTAATGATTAGCATTCCTAATTTTGAATTAGTGTTGGCAGAAAGCATGCTTTGAGAGCAATTTTAAATTCTTGGAAAATTTTGAGTTTTGTTTCTTTAAAACCTCCAAAAACACAAAATTTTCCACAAATTGAAAACTCCAGTGAGCACCCTTCAAGTTTTGCCAAATGAAAACGCAGAAGAGTTGGAACCCTAGAGATGATGTAGTGATCTGCTAGAAACACTCAAGGCCGAGAAATGGCAGACAATGGGAGGTATCACAAAAATGTTTTTACCTCATTAAGCAACTAACTAAACGAGAAACTAAAAAAAAATTCACGTGAGCAAATTCTGGTATGCTATATTAACACACATAGTTACATTATGGTTTTCTACCATTCCCACCGGTAAGCAAGGTAGGTTTGAGCTTCCATTATTATTATTATGCCGATCCAGTGCAGTTTGACGTTACCAATCCTCTTATCAATCCTCGTTATCCTCCCTTTCTTAAACCTCTAGCGAAGGCTGGAAGGACATTCTGGGCTTGGACCTCGACTACAATGACATTTCAGATCCAGACCAGGTGGAGCTGGTCAAGGTATCCCCAAACTTCCAGGGCCTGCTGAAACTGAAACTGAGATTCAATCAGCTGACTCAGTTGCCCAGCCACCTGCTTGAACAGATTTCTGAGAAGCCCTGTGACATCTACCTGGAAGGTAACCCGTGGCACTGCGATTGCAAGACCAGCTTCTTCGCCGATTCGCTCACCAAGAGCAAGGTTAGGCCCTGTACTCTTTTGCTTATTTAATTGTAACTAGAGCCTGAAGTTTTCGGAAAATTTTTTTTTTTAATTCGGGGGGTAAAAATCGGGTAAACAAACATGTGCACTAAATTCACGCAAATTTCGGGTGAAAAATCTCCAGGTATGCTAAATTCGGGGAGAAATCGGGCTCAGTTGCTCAAACTAACTGTAATGGTTTGGTACAAACGGTGATGTAACTGCATTTGCTGCCAAACAAGTAAGTAATGCATTCCTACAGACATCCCACGTTTTGTGTTTGATGCGCAAGGTACATAAAAAAAGTTGTTTTCCCATTTTCGTTTCCTTGCTATAGAGCAGGCATACGTTGGCAACTTTTGGAGCTGCTTTAGCTACGTTGAAGAATAATTTTGGAAAAAAATGTCAGCTTTTGCCTTTGTCTAAATACTATTCAGACAGACTGTATGGCTTCTAGAAGTCCGAAAAATTGGTTGACAACAGTATCGGCAGGGGCAAAGGTGTCAGTATTGCACACCGTGACACTAATCAAAACCTAGAATAGCTGGTAATGTGTCATTGGATGCGAATCTAATTCCGAGATTTACGATTCATTTATCTCTTTATGAAACCTTCGAGCGTCTACACTAAATGACATTTATGATACGCATCGTGCAATCCTCCACCACAAAGATATCGACTTACTTGGCTAGCCTGCAATTTGCTTCAGCATTCTGTTTGTATGTCTAGTCATAGCATGTGCCTCCTTTGTAGGGCTTACGAAAATGGCAATGCATGTGCTTGCGGTAGACGATGGCTAACCTGATCATTTTCACCTGGCAATTATGTTCCAGCTGAAGGACGTGGACGAGATCCGTTGTGCCAGCTCAAGCGCCCGCCAGCTTGTGGGAAAGACTGTCCACCTGTTGAGGAACGAAGATTTCTGCCCCCAGGACAATATAGTCAATCACCTGCTCGACGTCCTCATTGGCTTGATGGCCGTCGCCATCCTTGCCATCCTTACAAAGCTGTTCGTTGACTACAGGCGGCAGAAACGAACAGGCAAGCTGCCGACCTTCTTTGGGTGGACTTGAATCTTGTATCCCTTTGTGGTAGAGACCTCCAGAAGATGGACTGTGGCCCAAGTATCCAGCACCGGCGGTGAAGACAGAGGCAGCTTGGCGGACTGCTGCTGTAGCACGAAGTACCTCGGGTTACTTTCAGAAAGGTACCACCGCACTAGGTAGTAGGAGAGAATGGTAGTGGTGTAGGCACTTAATGTGAGCTCCAGTGAGATTTCATTGCTGCACATTTATTCCAAAAGTAGGTGTTTGTATGGTTATACAAAGGATATCTGATGTACAAAGTATCAGCGCGCTGCCAATTAACAAAAAGTCACCTCTGTCAGCACTTAAGAGCTTCCTGCGTAACGATGAGTTTCAAGAAGATTGTCATTTCGTTTATGATCAGCCTTTGCTGCACCCACTGTTCTCGAAGTTGGTTAAGCTCTGTGGCTCTACGGAGGTTTGTGGAAATGCTAGGAACATTGACATTGAGACGTATGGTTCCCTTCAGTGGTTGTTCGTGTGCGATTGCATCAGTTCTTAGTCATAGAAGACTTGCAAACTTTGTTGTCTTTGATACCATCATATAAGTCCATATTTGGGATACAGTAATTAAGTTCTTGAGCAGTTTCATGATTGACCTTGTGATAGTGCAGCAGACTTTATCATGTGGAATAACACTGGAGCTGATGTTGAAGCTACACCTACCACTGCTTGTCTTCCTACAAGAAAAAAAGAAAAAAAAAAGAAGAGAAGGGTACCTGTGGCAGTATCAAGTCCCACGTGTGCATGATCTTTGCTACAAACAAATCAAGAGCTGCTGGAGGAAAGTTTGAGTGAGTGCAGTGACTGGTTAAAGGGGTTGCAACACTTCACATCAAATTATGTCAGAAAAATATATTTAAAAAATTGTAACTACATAGTAGTTAGTGGTTGGGGTTTCAATATATTGGAACCGTATGTTTACTTCACTATATTCATATCTCCACTATAAAAAGGTTCTACCATAATTCTTTTTTTTTTTTCCTTAATACTCCTGCATGTAGTGAAAAGCGTGCACTATGATGTGTCACAACCCCTTTAAGCGCAGTGCGTAACCAAGCACGACGTACCTTCTGCAGAGCGTCTTTGTAGCTCTCTATCTGTTTGAGATACAAGCACATCGAATTCCTCCATATATGACCAAGGCACCAGTTGTGGATGTGACCGCACCAGTCCAGATTGCTTGTAACTTTCGCACTTGTGCTTAATGCTTTTTGTGGGCTTACAGCAACCAGTTGATTTGTTCATAAATACTGTGGGGTGTTTTGCCAGAGGCCGCAGTTCTTACTACATGCTGGGGCCACAAGGCATACAAGAGATGTTCGCCTGTAAATAGCCATAGGACGCAGTTTTCAATCGATGGGGACTAAAATCAGCTAGACTTGCTCAACGTAGGAGATCAGTCTGGTCCGAGAGCTGAACCACCAAGAAAGGATCACGTAGAGTTCTCTCTCTCTATTAGTTACATCATTTTGAGCCGTAACAAATGCGGTTATACAACACACCATGCACAGACATGCTTAATACTTAGAGCCTGAAGTTTTAGGGTTTTACCCAATTCTTCCCCGAATTTTCACCCCGAATTGAAGGTTGCGTATTTAGGGTGAAACCCGATTTTTACCCGGCAAACTGCCCTCACTGGGACATCTGTAGGAAGGCAATAACTTAATTGTTTGGCAGTAATTGCAGTTACATCACCGTTTGTATCAAACCACTACAGTTAGTTTGAGTAGCTGAGCCCGATTTCTCCCCGAATTCAGCGCAATGGAAGTTTTTCCACCCGAATTCGGATTAATTTAGTGCACACGTTTATTTACCCGATTTTTAGCACCCGAATTTCGAAAAAAATATTTCCCGAAAACTTCAGGCTCTATTAATACTGGATCTAAAGAAGAAAACATTACTCTGCCGAGTACCAATTCTCGCAATGCAACACAGCCTGTTGTTCACTGCAACAGTCCAAACTCGTGTGAGCCAGGTATCTGACTAATGGCATAGACTCACTCTAGAAACTTGAATGATCTTCCAAGAAGTATTTTTAGGGATTAGTCTGGATATAGAGGGAGGAGGTTGTATGTCTTGTACATGATCTTGAGGGACTTCCATTTTGCGGGACAGAGCACTTTCACCCGAAAAAAGACTTTGCACAGTCTGTCCACAGCTTCCAGCAGAGAACCGCTGCTAACGTCTTGTGGGATTTTCGCTATCTCTTTGTACCATATATTTAGCATGTACTCCGTCCCTCATTGTGATGCCAGCCATTGTGACCGCAGCCACCATTGTATACTATATTACCACGTAGGGCAGTTTGCGGTGAATTGTAACATGCACCTTGTATAATCTTTAGAGCCTGAAGTTTCAGGGTCTTACCCGATTCTTCCCCGAATTTGCACCCCGAATTGAAGGTTGCCTCTTTAGGGTGAAACCCGATTTTTACCAGGCAAATTGCCCTCTCTGGGATGTCTGTAGGAATGCACCAACTTACTTGTTCGGCAGAAAAATGCAGTTACATCACCGTTTGTACCAAACCGCTACAGTAAGTTTGAATAACTGAGCCCGATTTCTCCCCGAATTTAGCGTACTGGAAGTTTTTTCACCCGAATTTGCACGAATTTAGTGCACACGTTTATTTACCCGATTTTTACCCCCCGAATGTAGGAAAAGATATTACCCAAAAACTTCAGGCTCTAATAATCTTGTCTCACGATGGTGTCGTTAATGTGATCACGAGGAAGGTCAGCGTCATTTCGCATATTGCTCAATTTTGTCTTTAGGCATGAGGCAGGATCACGTCACTGCTCAGGCTGCGACGATTAAATACCGAGTAAGTGAGTTGACGTACGGTTAGTAATTAAAGAAATGAGCAACAATGTCATGTTGCTGAAATTCATAATGCAAGTGCAAATAAAAAAGAAGACGACGGAAAAACTGCATTTTGTGAATCACGTGATGACTCGAAACTGCCTCGTATGTTTTTGGTCTGGCCTTATTATCACGCGGTTGTATTTTTAATTGCTCCAGCTTCTACCATAGTGGTATGATATACCTCTGTCAGACGGGCACACAAACGGCCTTTAAGGCAACGGCATTAAGAAAAGGCCGTAGCTGAAATATGGCCTTAAACCATGGGAGGCTGCCAGACGGTATCCGTGAAGGCGTTTTGCCGGTGGTGTCCACGCCTATAAACACATCTGTGAACGTTGAATGAAATGTAGTTAAATCACATTTATTTGCACTGTGAGCATTCGGAAACAGCGTTTTGTGTGCACTTAGTCAATTTGAAAAACAGCAAACGATATCGATGCTTTGCTGTGCGCGCACAGTTTTTGGATGCAGACGACACAGAGTGCAGTGGTTCGAGGGTATCACTACGAACTGACGGGATATAATGAGAAGCAAAGTGCAAATATTCACCAGGGAAACTCTAGGCGTTGAGCACGAAAAAAGAGTTCGCTGAACATTACGTCTGATAAAAACATTTTACTTTGAACTGAAGGAAATCGGCGCCATCTTGTCTGTGCCGTTTGGTAACGAGATTTCGACAGTTTCGAGGGAACGCTGTAAACTGTCTTGCGGGAGCTCCGTTGTCTTTACACCTCAGTTTTGTCGCAGAGGCCGTATGACTGACCGCCTGGCAAGAATTTAATGACCGTGTGCACTTAAGACCTTAACCGTTACGCCCGTCTGACAGGGGTAATAACCTATGAAGTTGGAAAGGCAGTTGATGATGAAAATGCCAGTCAGTATCAGAGGTGGGACCCCAAAACACACCACCCTGTTTGCCCGTCTGTAGGTGTGCCACCATTGCACCACACTGACATGGTCCCCAGGAGACCTGCAGATTTACTTTCCCATGATTGGACAAGTGCACTGCTTGCTTCTATTGCACGTTATCGAGACTATTAACCATGGAAATCCTGATTGTGCGATGCACCCATTATTTTTCAGTGGTGTAGTTTAGCACCGTGCATTCACCTGACATTAATGATGATCATGTTGGCTGTTGAGAAACCTGTTCCAAACTTAACCGTTGGTTATACTTTTGGAACTTTGGACCTCTTATAAAAAAAAGGGTCAATCTATTGATCTCACTTTAAAAAAAAAAATTGGACAAAGACATGAAATGTTGCAATGTGTGACAGGGTTGATTTCACCGCTTCCTTTTGTGCTTTTGAATCATGAGTATGTACATTACCAGATATGTGTGATGTGAAGGTACTTTAGTCAACACGGATTCTCGCCAGTTTGACATGCTTTCATGTGAAAGTTGTGTCTAATAGTTAAACTATGAATGTTTGTTCTGTTTCAGCACCGATACTTTTGTTAGTTTCTAGTGCGATGATTAGGTGCTCACTGTGCCAAATGTTTCCTTTTTTTTTTTGCATCCGGCACTTAGGATATGATGAATTTGTTTGTTAAAGTAATTCTAATTTAATTACACTGATGACTTCCACTTTTGTGTGAGGCATGCAGGACATGTGCCAGTTACGCTATGTTGTATGATTTTGCTCAGCTCAGAATGCTGCACTGTTATGTAGACTGTGTTATGCACATTCAAACGTGTATGATTATGTAGCACAGTGTTAGGCTCACTGACGTGCAGTTAATATAACATTCTATTGCTACTGATGAGCCAAATGTTATGCAGTTTAGGTGCATACTGTAATCGATGAAATTTTTGTGCACTGTTACTTCGAGCTTTCTTGGCACTCATTGCACATGTAAATTTTGACGATGCTTTATTTTTCAGTTTTCCTGACAAAGAAAGCACCGACTTGTTGCTACTTTGCTCAAAGCTTTTTGTTTTGTTTGTTTTTCTCGAGAGCATTTTAGCTGTTGGATGAGCTCATCTAACTGTAAATAGGATTTGACTCTGCCAAGTTTTATGAGAAGCATGTTTACCCCTGGTGTGCAGAGTACATGTATTTTGTGGTAGCTTTGAGGGTGTACAAGGCATTTTTTTTGTAGCCATGTCACGAGTGTGGTGGATTGCCAATAAACTGCAGGAACACGCTTGTTCCAAATTCCAATGGGTTGGGTGGTTGCTTCTCACAGGAGACAATTTTGCAAAAACTACAAATTTGAAAGTGCTGGCATTTGTGATGCTCTGTGGGTGTTTTGAAACAGAGGTACTGATTTCAATAAGGAAACTGGTATGCAAACTTTTATGAAATAGACATTTGCACAAACTAGTTGCTTGATTCAGCAAAATCCATGTGAAAGAAGACAGTAACATGTCCCTGAGCTTTGGAACGGAACATGAAACGAACAGCACCACTGTCCATTTGCCTTGTTCCCAAGCTCAGGGGTATGTTACCAATGTTGAGGTACTACACCAGCTCGCTTGCATATTACGTTGTCTGTGTATTCACATGAGCGACATTCCCTAGAATACTACAGCGGAAGATGCTTTCTGCTGCCTGTATGTTGTGTCTTCACATGCACTTCTAACCGCGGGGAATATCCTGCGACACAGCCTCAAGGTATTCCGTAGCGGACAACGGGAGAATACTCTGACGGTGTCGTCTGCTAAGTGCACCACTTCCAATTTCCGGCACCGTGTGAATGCTCAACATAACACTGGATGGAACTTTGGCTCACTGAGCAGTTTTCTGCTTTTTTCTTCCACTAGAACATTCCGTGAGTATGTTGCTTGTGTGAATACACGGTGTGTTCATTGTACAAGGTTGTATTCAGGTAAGCGGCATAAAATAGCTGCAATATTTTTGTTGTCTGTATTTTAACTGTTCTCAATGCCGATGAATCTTCCGCATACAGCATACTGTAGGAACTGCACAACCTTTCTTTTTTTTTTTAGTATAACTACAAGAAATGCAGCTACTGCTAGGAATCCAAAGACAATTCAAATGTTCAGCACTTCAACCATTAAACTGGGTGACACCCCTCACATGTTAGTACACCAGTTAGGAACGCACGCTCTGTCTGAAAGCGTTCATTTGCGCTGCCCCAGCAGCAGTTGCAAAATATCAGCGAGAACATTGAAATTTACTTTTATTAACACTGTAATTTACAGTATTTACCATGGTGGTTATTCGCACATTCCTATTAAAGCCGGCACCCAGCTCTATCGAGGGTGACGTCATTCCTTAAGAAGGAACTAAAAGCGCTATTCTGGAGGACACCAAAAAAAAGTTGCAATCTCAATCACAATTCGGCAGCATTCTTCAAAAATCACATAACGTCATCCTTGTTATGACTAGCACGGAAAGAAAGAAAACAAAACAAAAACACCATTTCAATACCGGAGCAATATTACAAAAGGTCTTTGAAGGGGACAACTGTACTTTGACTTGAAGACAAAGAAAAATGTTCCTTAAAAAATATATATATATATAAAGGGCAAAAGCTCAACACAGTACAGTCACTCTGAGTAGTCTGTTCCTAAATGAACAAACAAAAGCTTGCTAAGAAAATATGCACCTTTTGCAAAAAAAAAGAAGTTTCCAGATGTACCACAGCTTTACGGCAGCACCCGCAGCACATGCCGATGGCAGGGCCAATACACAACTGAGGCCGTGGGCACCTTTGTGAGAATCAAGCTTCGAACGCCAATGCCAGGTATTCAGCAATGCTCTCTACAAGGATATAGGTGCTCGGTAGCAGAACAGTACATCTCAACATCTCCAGAGCAGGAAACATTTAACCAGGCAAATATTATAATGGAATTGCAACCTCAAAATTTAATTCCAACCTTTTGGGGGAACCACACACACAAAAGAAACACTACTCTGGCCACCTTGCCGCATCTCTCAAACCAAGGGAGGCCTATCGGTGCATGGATGTCATTATGAAACAGGGAAAACAAATTGATGACAGAAACAGTAAATAACCTCTCCTCGTCTCATCTTTCCAATCTATCAAAACTGCAACGTTGAAAAAAAAAAAAAAGCAGACTAAAAAAATTGACTGCATATGTGCACATATCATCACTCGAAATGTTTACAGAGTTGACCGTTTGATGGGCAGAAGTAATACTTGTGGCCTCAGACGTCCATCTTTGTCCTTCTAGGATTCTCGTAAGGCCAACAAAAGTCAGCCAAAATATAGGTATACAACATACTATGTATATGCCATCATTTTCAGCAGAAATGAGAAGGGAGTTGCATATGTGCATACAGTATTTTTGAATTTGGAAACTTTGGAATTTTTCCTCGCATAATGAACAATGCGGTTACTTTCACACCACAAAACGAGCACAATTTAAGCTCTTCCTCCTTCACCCCCTCCTCAAAAAGGTTCAACAATGTGAAGGGGCCTCGGATTGGCTTCCTCAAACAACCTCCGCGATCATTGGACAAATCGTTTAACGATGGAGAAGACGAGAAACTGCATCAGCTTGACTCAGAAAAAAAAAATTTAGTGCAAGGGGTCGGCATAGTACACTAATATGGGCATGCTTAGGTTAGGTTGGGTCAGGTCGGGTTAAGGAAGGACACCAACTCCGCTCGGCAATTTCTGCCTCCTCTGACCCTTGCTTCTGCCTCTAACCCTTTGTTCTGTCCTTGTGCACAATCATAAGCAGCCCCTACTGAACCATATATTCAACAAGAGTGCTAAGCTGTTCACAATCTCAAACTCCTGATGTACCTACACCGAACAAGACTGCAAGGGAACACACACACACACACAGGACACGTTTGGTACACTCACAGACGTCATCTCTGCACTCTACTATTATGCCTTGTAGGGGCAACGCAACTACAATATTTTACACGTGGAACCCCGCTCAATACCTCCCACGAAACAGTTTACAAAATTCTGCTCCCTACCAATAACGATCCAACATTCTAACAATACTGACAACAAACGGGGGAGGTGGATATGTACAACGTTCCCATAACTTTGGATTCTTTTATGTTAACTCCATTAACAGTGGCAACGATACAAAAGTGATTGGTGCAAGTTATTGCGAAGGTTATAGCTGGAGAGTTCAAACAGATGTGCTCACCTTTGCAAAAAAGGTTGTAACATGCACATGCCAGAGAAACAGACGTAGCAACAAAACGGACATGCCATTTCAGCAGATGGGTTCCCCCTTCTCGATAACTAATTTACTGCCAATATGGCATGCAAGCCAACTCTGGTAAGTGGACAAGAAATCTCCTATCAATTGATCCCGTTTGAGAGAGCAGCAGCAGACATTCCAACTGAAGCACCGCGGAAACTCAACACGATAATAGAAAACAGCGAGTTGAGCTCGGTAGCTTGGTCCGTGCATTGAAAGGTGGTGGCGAAATCTCACGACACAACTTGTCACGTCTGCTTTCCTTTTTTTGGTGGAAGAGGATGTTTGTACTCTCTGAGTGTGGTCGTCACAATTCAAGCAGAAGCACCGAGCATTCCAATCGGTTCGGAGGATACTTTCAAAATTAACAGAATGAAAAAAAAAAATACATATATATAAAAGTGAAAAGAAATATCTCAGACGGGACTTCATGGAAGACAAGAGGGCACCTCGTACAGACACCTCGTCCTCCTTCCTCGAACTTCACTTAATTTACATACAACAGTTTCATCGCCAAAAAAGAAACAAACATTTTTTACTAAAGGAACCTGTTCGTCGTAACAAAAAAATAAAATAAAAACGTTATTGCTACAACCTCGTCTCTTCCGCCGCAACCGAAGAACGCGCCTCTCCTAACGCGACGCCGGACACAACCACCACTTTTTTCTGTTCCTCAGACTCGATCACCTCATCAACGTGAGCGACGGCCTTCGCCTCCGACGAAGCTATCAAGTCTGGCGGCGGACCGCTCGTGTTGATGTTCGGCGACGGCGTCTCCCTCCTCGCCTCCTCCGCTTCCTCGTCCCCGCCGTGCTGTTCCAGGCCCTCTGACGGACTCGTGCGCGGAGGCCTCTCTGGAGGGTGCTCGCTGTCCGACGCTGTCAGGAAGTCCCACCGCGCCTTCTCGCGCAAGCTGCGTCGTAGCACCACGTCGTCCTGCTCCGCGAGGTGCGCTCCCACGATGTCCACCAGATTGTCCGCCGCGCACTCGTTCCTCTCTTCATCCGGGTCCCCGTTCGTCAGGGACGTCCGGCTCCTGGGCAGTTCCTCTTCCGTGTCGGAGTCGTCCGCGAACGAGAGAAGTTCCGTGGAGGACAGGGGGCTGCTACCTTCGTCCTTTTTGAGAGATGCCTGGAGTTTCCCAACAGGGCTTGTTTCAACTACGCTGGACCTGGGAAGAAAGCGGACAGACCATGTAAGTAGAGCCTGAAGTTTTGGGGTTCAACGCGATCCTTCCCCAAATTTGCACCCCGAATTGAAGGTTGCCTCTTTAGGGTGAAACCCCGATTCTTAGCCGGCAAATTGCCCTCACTGAGACGTCTGTAGGAATCCACACTAAGCAAATGCAGTTACATCACCATTTGTACCGAACCAGTTCAGTTAGTGTGAGTAACTATGAGCCCGATTTCTCCCCGAATTTAGTGTACTGGAAGTTTTTCCACCCGAACTTGCATGAATTTAGAGCACGTGCTTACTTACCCTATTTTTACTTCCCGAATTTAGAAAAAAATAATTCCCAAAAACTTCAGGCTCTACGTGTAGGGTGTTGCCGGAGTAACAGACTCGTACTGTGGTTTTGTTTGTAGGCAATGGATAGATCACAGATCAATTGCGTGGCAATGATACGATGAGGTGCTATCTTTCAATTGGAAGAGATTAGGAATGCATGTGTGGTCATGGGGTATTATGTAATGCAAAGATGTAAATACTAAGCAGTAGCACGAATTATGTCTGCACAGGTACTCCAGCTTAACAATTCCTGCCATACGTACGTTAGCGTCTCTGACCGCGGCCTAGGCTCCGGTGTTGGTTTGTGGGGGTCCGATTTGGGTCTCTCTGGAGGCGGAACGCTGGGACGCTCCACAACGTGACCCGTTGGCTTGGCAGTCTTTGGTGGAGGCGGCCGTAGCGGCCGTCGTTCTAGGGAGTGCGTGTTGCAAGTCTCAGTGATGTTCTCCTGAGATCTCCGGTGCAGAAGCTGCGTGGGTTTCTCAGCCACCTCGGGTTTTGACACCTGTTGGTAGAGGAAAACATTGCAACAGCAGCACAAGCGAAACAACAGCAATCAAGAAGCCCTCCTCTGACTACAAGATTATAGTAGCTGCATGGGGAAACTAGGAAATAAGGTGATGTCTCAAAGAGTGTCCCCTCTATGGCTATAAGTTCAAAAGTATGTGTGTTGTACTGATGTGTCCGACAGTGTGTTGATCCTGCTTTCATGCTCACAATGTAGCATTTTTGGAAAATAGTTAATTAAGCGATAACTAAGGCATGACTACTACGCAGAATGCTATTAAGTCAGCTACGGCGCACAACGACATGACAGGTAAGGTATCCTCACAAGCTTGGTAAAATAAGCCTCATTGGTGTACCATCACTGCCATCAACCCTCTCTCTGCCGCTGTATGCAGCACTAAACCCAGTGGTTGTTATTCCACGAGGCACCGAGTCAAAATTACAGCAGACTTCCGTTAATACGACTTCCGATAATTTGTTTGTTTTTTTGTTTTTTTGCTTAATTCGGAGGTCCCTTCAAATGCCCATACGTTTCTGTTGATAAAGAAGTTTGTTATTTTGAACGTGAGAAGCAGTCCACATCGTATAGTTCGGCCGATGCGTCCACAAACCAGACACCCGTGTTGCGCTGCGCATAGCAACAGCAAAGTTTGCCCTAAAGCTCAGGTGGCAGAGTTCTCCTTTTTTGCCGGTGGCTCGTCAAGCATCCCCTCGTCCTCCACATGAATCACACTGCGGCAGTGCAAGACTGCCAGACTTCCGTATCAAACGCACGCACCCAACATCATGCCCACCAAGATGATGATGATGGCGATCGGGCTGAAGCACGTCAACGGAGTGGTGCCGCCGTATTTGAAAATATTGAATAGACCAAATTTGTTGCGAATACCGTTTGAACCGAGTAAACTTTTCGATTAATATTTGAAATTCCGAATATTCGCCCAGCTCTACTAGTAATTGTAACACAATGCAAAAGGGGAAAAAAACTGACAAGAGCTTTTACTCAGCTACGAAATATTGCAACATTTGCAAAGAAAATACGTGAGATGATATAAGCATCAGGTTCTGCAAGAAAGAAAGACAAAATGTCAGATGCAATGAGGGTCCACTGAGCGGCGCTGGGTGGGCACAGCGTTAGAGTGAGCACTGCAAGCTACGGAGTGCAGCTTCAGCACACACAAATGATACTGTCACAACACGACACTGACTTATTACTCATAGCAGATGTGTCCCCAACACTGCCCTGTTTCTTTGTTGGTTTTTTGTCACATAATTTTGTATCACTTAAATTTGAATTTTCAATTTAAACAGGAGATGTAGTCTCCCACTGAGAAACCAGCAAGAGATATGAAGGACATTGAAGGCAGTGACTGAATTTGATGGCTACGAGTATACTTTGGAACAAAAATCCAAGGGTCTTTTGAGGACCTCTAAGGCTGTGCAGTCATTTTGCCTGCGATATAAAAACACAGTGAAGCTAGGGCTATTTGAATAATAATTTAATTTATAATCAGTGGCTTTACATCGCGAGCAACGCCACAGTGGTCTGCCTGTAGAATAATTTTGCCTACCTGGGGGTTCTTTAATGTGCACTGGAATCTCAAAACACAGTACACTGTGTTTTCTAATGTCCCTCGCAGAAGACTGCGTGTCAAAGCAACCTGTGTCCTGCCGAGTTGCTGGCAACCTCGACCGGGTTCTAACTCGCAACCTTGAGGCCTGTAGGCGAACACGCTACCAACTGAGCCACTGGGGCCGGTTTTAAATGTTTCACAAAAATACTATGTGCTCGAGGCATCACCCAACGGAATGCATGGGGCTGCACAACGGTGATCCATCCATTCACAGTCTCTCGATGTCATAGAATAGGTAGAAAGGCTGATGAGCACAATGAAGGCCTCCTCGTTACTTTATCCCATTTTTGGCTTCCGCTACTGATCACTATTGCAATGAATGAGAACTTCTGTGGTTTTGAAACTACTAAAAGTTCAGACTCGATATACCGTAATTTCATGCGTATTAGCCGTGGTTTATGCGCAATTTTTTTTTCTCACGGGCGCTCTGCGACTTATCTACCAGTGCGGCTTATCTTATGACTATTTTTCCCTGGTATTTTCCCCATGCTGGTTTTAACGAAAAAGCCGACAGTGTCTCTGGAACAGCACCGCCATGCTAATGCACCTAAAATGCGTAACAGGGACGCGTCTACATTCGAGTAGGCTGACCCTCCTGGTGCCTTCCCCCAACCAGCGTTAACGAAAGTGGTGACAGTGATTCGTGTCTTCTGGAAGGCCACTGACCTGTCGATCCATGAAAAACACGCAACAAGGGCACAATCCGATCTTGGTAGAACACTGGAATTGACCTCCTTTGTTGTACACCATGCTGACCTCGGAGTATGGACCACAGGGTTTAATGCCTTCTCTACGGTCTCAATTGTCGCACAAATCAGTTGCGTCGTATTGCCCACGGCTTATCTGCGAGTGCGGCTTATCTGCGGTGCAGCGTATGCGCGTGAAATTACGGTAAACGGAATTTGCACTGTGGTCCTCATAGGAAAAAAAACAAAACAGAAAAGTCAAAGGTTTTCGAGGACAGCAGAAAATTGCAGAGCTTTCATTGAAGACTGCAATTGCAGGGTATTCAGTACAAGTGGGAACTATGGAATGTGTTTCAGTGCTATCCCTTCCTTGTTAAGAGCCTCACCAAACATTATAAAACGACTGGAACCTACTTCACTGTTTACCTGCCGTGCGAGTGGGACGGGCCTGCGTCGTTCCAGCGTCCCGCCGGTGTTCTGCCGTGGAGCTGGTGAGACGGGAGGCAGCTTCGCTTCCATGTGGGACGTCAGTACAAAAGAGGAACGATCTCTCGGTTGCATGAGCGGTTGTCCTCCTCCTCCTCCTCCAGCGGGAGCAGGGGGAGCGGGCTTCTTGCCAGATCTGTGAAATGCACGTGGGCTTTGTCCTGGAGGGCTTGAGGAGCTGAAGAAGTAAAATTTCAGTTCCCTGAATCAATATCCTGCTAGAGACCGAGCCAGCACCGAAGTAATGATTTCATGTGAACTTGCATCTCAAGAAATACTGGTAAGCTAAATGTGGGGCTGTAAGGCTGTACTGTGGAATGTTTAGAATGTGAATGTTTCTTCTGTATGCTCAAAGGCAAGAATATAGATGCAAGAAATACATGCACTTACACAAATTGCACCAACCGTAGTATACTATGCACCGAATCTGTCGTATCGGGCTTGGAAGTCTCGGATAAATACTGCATACGGGATGGATCTCATAAAATAATTGATCTGGATCTCAATCTGGATGATTGATCTCAATAAAAATTACTTACACACGATGCACAGGCTTTGATTACCGTGGCCACCAACGGTGGTGGACAGTTTAACAGTGTGCACTATTAATGCCGGTCTTTCCACCCCCTGCTGCACGTTATGCATTAGTGTGTGTTATCGGGGTGCCTACCAAATTGCAGGCTTTAAAATTTCCTGACGCTTCCAGGTTTTCACCGACTCTTCTAGACCCCCAATTCCCAGACCAAAACAAAAGGGAACTTGGTGTCTGCGAGCTTGTCATGTTGGCGAACTGCTACCAGCGGCAACGTTGCTGCGGCGTTGCAGGTCAGTCACCGATCGGCACTTGTCTGCTACTTTCCCCGACTTCAGCTGCTTTTTGGCAAATTCCCTGACAATCCCCTCACTTTTTTCAATTGCATCAAGATTCCTTGACGACTCCCGGTTTCCCAGGTTTTCCAGATTGGTAGACACCCTGGTTATACATAGAGCCTGAAGTTTTCGGGAAATATTTTTTTTCTAAATTCGGGGGGTAAAAATCGGGTAAATAAACGTGTGCACCAAATTCGTGCGAATTTGGGTGAAAAAAACTTCCGTTGCGCTAAAATCGGGGAGAAATCGGGCTCAGTTATTCAAACTAACTGTAACGATTTGGTACAAACGGTGATGTAACTACATTTTTCTGCCAAACAAGTAAGTTGGTGCATTCCTACAGACATCCCAGTGAGGGCAATTTGCCATGTAAAAATCGGGTTTCACCCTAAAGAGCCAACCTTCAATTTGGGGTGCAAATTCGGGGAAGAATCGGGAAAAACCCTAAAACATCAGGCTCTAGTTATACACTGGAAAATATGGTACATTGGTCCTAGGGGGCGTTTGACAGTGCCAACAGTTTTGTCCGAATTGTCGGTCAGCAGCTGCATTTCTGCCTAGAAGACATTATGTACAGCACATTAAGGAAGAGTGCAGCAGCGGACGATGTCTGTGTACGGGCAGCCAGAGTGGCTGAAGTTTCGTTTTTTGTGCACACTTTTTGCGCTCATGCGTTTGGCACGATTCACGTGGCACATGATTCACGTGCCCCATGAAATGGCGTAACCAATCAAAAACAGGAGCCTCTTCGCACTTCGCAGGCTTCGTTTCATCGCTTCCCGCGGGCAGAAACACTTCACGAGCGAACGGAAAGCTAGAGTTAAGCGAAGTTGACATTCAAGTTAAGGAGCTTAACACCACATTAAAAATATAGTAGGCAAAACAAAAATTATATAAAAAATATGTCCGAAGTAATCAAAAGTACGAAATATCCGGGTTTGAAGTAACGCGTGTCTACTGCATATTTTACATGTCAGGACAACACCAAAAAGAGCATTGAAAAAAGTAAGTCTCTCCTGATTTGTACTTCAAGTGCTAATGGCAGAGAGCGATCAGATACTAATTAGCAAATGCAATATCTAATTTGTTGTTGATTTTAGCATAATGAAATACAGCTAGTACATGATTCAGACCAAAGCATAGTACTAACACCGTCTTAAAGGGACGGTCTCGTACACCCTGGCCTATCCACAAAGCGTACCATTCGATTCCTCATATCTGAAAACGTAATACTGTGAATTTGCTCGTCCAGAATCGCCACGGTTATTAAATAAACGAATTAAGTTGATAAGAACAGCGCCAGCACATTGCGATTTCTGTTGGCAACATCGATATCCGCTACGATGGCAGACCGCTTATTGGATGAACAAATCGTCTGCTCTCGCGCCTTCTTGCAGCGGTGAGAGCAGACGACTTCCAAAAGGTGCTCGAGGATCACGGCGACGGCAATAAACTTGCTGCATGTAGTCTGGTCAAACGAAAGATGCGTATTGTAAAATGTGGCCGAACAACAATGTCAATACGTCTCGCATCTTCATTTCGAGCGGCAGTTTACGTGGATGACTCCACCTAATAAAGGCAGTTGACGCTTATTTACTAACTTGTCTCGTATCGTTCGGTATTTTTAGCACTTCTAGTTCGTCTTACCTGCGAAAAGAATATTCCGTATGGAAGTGGTGAAAACGTAACCCGGGTGTATAACAACTCTTTTGTCGACGACAATGTGACGAAAGTGGATATAGAAAAGCACCTGTTGGGAGTAACACACTCGAAACATCTTCAACAAAAGGTCTGATTGTCACACGCGCGTGCGTGTACTCCGCACGTTTCGTTCACGATGCATATGAGGTAAAGAGACGTTCTGCGGGCACGATATGTATGGGACGGCGCCGGACGCAGCTCGAACTAAAAGATGTCGGCCGTCACGCAGTCAACTGTTAGCGGCAACGGCGTTCAAAGAACTGGAAACGCGCAGTATTGAAATGTAGGTATTACATTGTTGATAACAGCCAAAAGTGATGTGTACAGAAATTGTCGGCACCGCACGCAACGGCAGTCCCGCGTACCTCGGAAGGAAGTGCTTGATCCAGCAGGCTACATCAGTTTGTTTTGCATATAGCCTCTCTAAGGTATTATCCCTACCGGAGCAGTATATCGCCAAACTATGCTCAATAATGTTGTCTTGTGCCCCTTCAGTAGCTGACACTAACTGATGAGAGTGGCACTCCTTCCTGTGCCAGAATCAACACCTATTAATGGGTCACAAATATAACAACTCAAATTCGCAGGTTTCACAGCTCTATTTAATTTTTCCCTGCACATTGCTGATGTGAGAAAAGTATTGCATAATATAAATATGTAAGTTATATCCACAAATCAGTGTTGTGATTATATGATGTTCAAGCAACAAAAGACAAGACAACCTTGTTGACAGGACAGGACGACAGGTTGCTCAGAGCTTGCTGCTTGAACATCATTATGACTACCCGATACCAACAACCCAATTTTAACACAATTGGTCAGTCCTGTGGACGTACATTACAATAAGGGACAATAAAAGATGACTACATAAACACTCAACTTCCGCAAACTTTATATTCAACGTGCTGGACATGTTAGTCTGCAACCCCTGATATCGAATCAAAATGTGAGCCAGTATGGGCAACAATAAGCCAGACGACATGTAAACATGTTGCAAACCGCTGTTCCATCTTCCAAATTTGTCATGGATATCTAGGTATTTTTGATATTTTTGAAAGTTTTTAAACATTTCCAAATCTTTTATATTCAACGTGCTGGACATCTTAGTGTGCAACCCATGACACAATCAAAATATGAGCCAGTATGGGCTCATGAACACACCGGTGTAACATGAGCAACAATAAGCCAGACGACATGTAAACATGTTGCAAACCGCTGTTCCATCGTACAAATTTGTCATGTATGTCCAGGTATTTTTGATATTTTTGAAAGTTTTTAAACATTTCCAAATCTTTTATATTCAACGTGCTGGACATCTTAGTGTGCAACCCCTGACACAATCAAAATCTGAGCCAGTATGGGCTCACGAACACACCAGTGTAACATGAGCAACAATAAGCCAGACGACATGTAAACATGTTGCAAACCGCTGTTCCATCTTACCAATTTGTGATGGACATCTAGGTATTTTTGATATTTTTGAAAGTTTTGAAACATTTCCAAATCTTTTATATTCAACGTGCTGGACATCTTAGTGTGCAACCCCTGATATCGAATCAAAATGTGAGCCAGTATGGGCTCATGAACACACCGGTGTAACATTAGCAAAAATAAGACTGACGACATGCGACAAGTTGCAAACAGCTGTTCCATGTTACAAATTTGTCATGCACGTCTAGGTATTTTTCATATTTTTTAAACATTTACACATCTTTCATATTCAACGTGCTGGGCATCTTAGTGTGCAACCCCTGACACAATCAAAATCTGAGCCAGTATGGGCTCACGAACACACCGGTGTAACATGAGCAACAATAAGTGAAACGACATGTAAACATGTTGCAAACCGCTGTTCCATCTTACAAATTTGTCCTGTACGTCCAGGTATTTTTGATATTTTTGAAAGTTTTTAAATATTTCCAAATCTTTTATATTCAACGTGCTGGACATCTTAGTGTGCAACCCCTGACACAATCAAAATCTGAGCCAGTATGGGCTCACGAACACACCGGTGTAACATGAGCAACAATAAGCCAGACGACATGTAAACATCTTGCAAACCGCTATTCCATCTTACAAATTTGTCATGTACGTCCAGGTATTTTTGATATTTTTGAAAGTTTTTAAACATTTCCAAATCATTTATATTCAACGTGCTGGACATCTTAGTGTGCAACCCCTGACACAATCAAAATCTGAGCCAGTATGGGCTCACGAACACACCAGTGTAACATGAGCAACAATAAGCCAGACGACATGTAAACATGTTGCAAACCGCTGTTCCATCTTACAAATTTGTGATGGACATCTAGGTATTTTTGATATTTTTGAAAGTTTTGAAACATTTCCAAATCTTTTATATTCAACGTGCTGGACATCTTAGTGTGCAACCCCTGATATCGAATCAAAATGTGAGCCAGTATGGGCTCATGAACACACCGGTGTAACATTAGCAAAAATAAGACTGACGACATGTCGACAAGTTGCAAACCGCTGTTCCATGTTACAAATTTGTCATGCACGTCTAGGTATTTTTCATATTTTTTAAACATTTACACATCTTTCATATTCAACGTGCTGGGCATCTTAGTGTGCAACCCCTGACACAATCAAAATCTGAGCCAGTATGGGCTCACGAACACACCGGTGTAACATGAGCAACAATAAGCCAGACGACATGTAAACATGTTGCAAACCGCTGTTCCATCTTACAAATTTGTCATGTATGTCCAAATATTTTTGATATTTTTGAAAGTTTTTAAACATTTCCAAATCTTTTATATTCAACGTGCTGGACATCTTAGTGTGCAACCCTGACACAATCAAAATCTGAACCAGTATGGGCTCACGAACACACCGGTGTAACATGAGCAACAATAAGCCAGACGACATTGTTGCAAACCGCTGTTCCATCTTACAAATTTGTGATGGACATCCAGGTATTTTTGATATTTTTGAAAGTTTTTAAACATTTTCAAATCTTTTATATTCAACGTGCTAGACATCTTAGTGTGCAACCCCTGACACAATCAAAATCTGAGCCGTGGGCTCATGAACACACCGCCATAACATTAGCAAAAATACGGCTGATCCATCTTGCACATTCGTAATGCACGTCTAGGTATTTTTGATATAAAATACTATAATCATCCATGATGATAAGAGCTTATTCGATGCAGAAGCATGGTCTTTGATGCAGATATGTTGGATGGTCCTGAAAAGGGCTTTTTTTTTCATAGGCCAGGGGTAATTGAAGACGTTGAAGTAGATCAGCTTATCCTTGATTTTGTCATTTGCTCCAGGTGTAATGACATGAATGGAAAGCCTTCACTTATCACGTTGACAACCTCCTGCCGCTTGCGGGAATGGATAGAGAGAGCAGCTTTCTTCAGCAGTCTATCCAAGTTCTGATACATACATGACCAAACCTGAAATTTTGCAGAACGTACCATGAAACACACATTTTTATATGCAAATAAAAAGCTGCGCAACAAAAACAAACCTTACAACACCTTTCAGGAGAATACAACACCATGTGTACGTGACTGATCGAAACAGGTTCCGGCACATGCTGGTATTGGCGAGCAGTGTCTACACACACACCTGCAATGTTTGTACAATTTAGAATGGTGTCACGATCAAGCGGAACATATATACGCAAAAAAGTGCGCTTTTGTGGATGAGTCTTACCTGCGTCAATCGATTCCCGATCATCCACTACTTTCACTGGCTAACCACTTTGATGTTGCAAAGGGTCAGTAGCTAAAGGTTCATCGACGTCCCCGGTTCTTCAATCGATCGGCGCCGATGAGCTCATCTTCACCGCTTAGTGACAGGGAGCCGTCACTATCGCTAAATTTGCTATCAGACATTACGACGTCGCGCGTGACAACTTTCAAGCGCAAAGCACATACACCTCCGACTGTATTGTGCATTGCGCTTCGGTCGCCCAATGGGCGAGCTGCCACCATAAATACCATAACCACGTCACATTTGACGTTGCATGAGAGGGAGTTGAATCCAGCTGCGACTTCCGTCGTCTGCTGTCACGGCATATTCCTTCAAATTTCTCGAAAACCACTTCGTTGTTCTGGTTGAAACTTCGCGACTGTATTTCTGTAGCACTCTTGAATATAATTTCAGCTAAGTTTCGGAATCGCCCGATCTGTACGAGACCGTCCCTTTAAGTATCCAGGACAGTCAAACAGTACCTTACAACTGATTTTTTATCTCATCTACTTTTGCTTTGCACATACTGTTTGTGCATTGCATATTACAAAGACAACATGCAGAGTTCTTCAATTATAAATCATGAGATCCACATGTTCTTGACATAGTAATAAGTTGTTGAAGAAAGCAGAAAAGATGACCATGTAAATCTTCTACAACCTATTTTCACTGGTCTTTCATATTACATCACAGCTATATCTCATGATTCAAACGTCATTGGGTTTCACCGTTTGCGCCAGTAATGCAATAGAGCAACAACAAACATGTGAAAGGCGTTTAGCCCATTTACCAGTACTCCACATGGCCTCATCCTACTTAGGTGTGTCAATAGAGCCTGAAGTTTTCGGGAAATATTTTTTTCTAAATTCGGAGAGTAAAAATCAGGTAAAAAAAACATGTTCTCGCAATTAACGCGAATTCGGATGGAAAAACTTCCACTATGCTAAATTCGGGGAGAAATCGGGCTCAGTTACTCAAACTAACTGTAGTGGGTTGGTGATGTCAATGCATTTTCTGCCGAACAAATTAGTATGTATTCCTACAGGCATCTCAGCGAGGGCGATTCGAAGGGTAAAAATCGGGTTTCACCCTAAAGAGGCAACCTTCAATTCGGGGTGCAAATTCGGGGAAGAAGCTGGTTAAACCCTAAAACTTCGGGCTCTACATATGTATGCACCAGCAGTGCAATAGAGCAGCAACAACCATGTGAAAGGCATTATTCAGTACTCCACATGGCCTCATCATCCTGGTGTGTCAATGATGCTGGCGTTCATTAGTTGTCGGCCAGTTCCCTTGGGCACGTATGCCTCTCAGTGCAGACATTTTTTTCTAAACTGCAATGTATTACTCACCCTGTGAAGGAGTCGTCCATGTCACCGTTTGTGGTCTCGAAGCTGTGATCCGAGCTCGACGCCCCAGGGTCTCCGAACCCTCTAGCACTTGATGGTGGACTGCTGACAAACTCCTCATCTGTAAGTATCGGATGAAACCACATTGTGTCGTATTATGGTATGTCGCTTTCATGCTTTACCCCTTTTCCGGTGCAACCTTTAAGGGCGCACTAAAATGCAAAAACAAGTTCACTTCAAATTACGTTACATGCAATGTTAAGTTTGCACTTGTTATCATAATTCAAAACCTAGATTCCGTTACGAAGCTACAATCAATATTATACCGGACTCTTTCTTGCTTCGACGCTAAGCAGTGAACGTCGTTTCAGCTCGTGCATCGGTGTTTTTAGTCCACGCTGCACGTGCACACATGCGTCACCATGGAGCAGTCCCGGTGAAAAACATAATGCACGTTGCAAAGCGGACTGGCGTCTCTGTCTGAAGGACGTGAAGATAAATGTTGTCAGTTAAACATTCGCGAGAACTGTTCTGGACTACAATTCAGTGAGTCGGTATTGAAAAATGTAGCAGTGCGCATCATACCTAGGGTTGCCACCAGGCCGGTATTATACCGGCACGGCCGGTTATGTGTTCGCTCTGCCGGTTGCCGGTAATAGGGTGATACCGGCAGCCTTTTGCCGGTATTTGCAGCTCAAAACCTTTCATAGGGCGGGCTTTTCCGGGCTTTTCCCTTCAACATTCCACTACAGCTTGAATAAATCTGGACCACAGACCCAACTCCGCGCAGTCACCAGTTGTTTCCTTAGTTACTCATTATTATTATTATTATTATTATTACTGTTATTATTGTTATTATTACACTCAGGAACACGTTTCCTCCTATTGTCTTCAGCTCTCTCTCTGGTTTTCTGTGTGTGCTCTTCCACCCCTCACCCACTTCCCTTTCCCGCGAGCATTTCCTCCTTTCCCTCTATTCCACCTCCTCTCCCTCAGCCGGTATTTTTCACTACGAAAGGTGGCAACCCTAATCGTACCGCCTGTATACGGAACACTACCTTCGGACCCGTTCCAAATCCACACGCCCACGATAGGTATGCGCGCGCTTCTCCTGCTGTCTCATTGGATGCCGCCAATCTTTGCCTCCTGGGGATCCCATTCCTTGCCCCCAAAGAAGACTCCGTTTTCACTGCGTTTCTCTTCTTAAACGGTAGCATTGTGTGAACTAATTTTGTTCGAACTGGACTAATTGAAGCACGGACTCTCATTTGAGAGCAAGTTGTTTTCACATTTTAGTGCCCCTCTAAAGGAGCAACGAAGTGACATTTAACGTGGCTCAAAACCCTGCCCCATCTGGTGAGCTGTCCACCAGGAATCACAACGCAAATTATTTCTGCTCTGCGTCGTATTTTAGCTGCACAATCGAGTTTACAAAAACCGTCGGAGAAAGCAGTCGCTGACAGCCGACATGGTCCTCGTGTGACGCAGAAAAGGCCCCAAGCTCTGTAGGTCACCTGCGATCATCATTCTTTTGCAGGAGCTCATTTTATTCGTTGCAGAACACTCCTCAGCACAAAAAAAAGGAAAAAAATCGGGGTGGAGGAGGGTGGGGGGGTCACCATAGCGCCCCTTGTAAACTTGAGGAGCTTTAAAACCGTTAAGTCTTGGAAGTCTTCAAAATAACACATTCCGGTACTGTAAAAGTAGAAATATTTGAGAATTTTGCGATCAATCATTTTCTCGCGAAATTTAGGTTCCGCGAAATATAGGTAGCGGGGGCGAAAAAGTATGGGCACTGGGATTCGCCACGATAATGAGCTCCACAAAGACAAATCCACTTACTTGACGCTCTTTATTCTCACAAATTTGTTCACACTGCTATAATTCAAACGCAACTTCAACGTCGGTAGTTTTTTTCGCATACTGTATCACTTTGCATTCCAGATACCTGCGTTCATAAGACCAGCACGCATGCCATTGTCAAGGGATTGGAGTTCACTGTCAGCCACTATAACCGACATGTAGAGGCTTTACGACACTACCAGCGTTGTCATGAATCCCAGATCTCCCTTGTCCCGTGATCTCCGCTTCAGTCCGCTTCCACACAAATTTGCGAAATTAAGGTCCCGCGAAATATTCTCGAAACACGCTTCCACACAAATTTGCGAATTATTAAGACCGCAAAATTAACCGCTTCTACAATGAGTACAGTCGCAGACAGGTTTTTTTTTACGTTTAGGAGCCACGAAATCCATTCAAATTATCGAGTAGTCCCAAATTTTAGTCAAGGGTAAGAACTCACGTTATGAAGAGCAGTTATTCGAGATAGCCAAGGGGCTTGAACTGTCAAAGTATATCAGTGCCACAACGAACAACAGAGATAAAATGCCAATGGCAAACTTCTGCTGTTCAAGATGTGCTCAAGATATCGGGACCTCAAATGTGCCGGTTGTAGGGCTCACACAGTTGTCTGAAGAAGCATGGTAAAAAATTTCAGACAAGTTCTAGCTGAAAAGTGTTAAAAGAGAAAATAACTGTTCCTCATAGACGTGGTCTGAAGTATTGGATGTGGAAATGAAACTATCTTTGATCTCATGAGAACATTATGGAAAATTGGATGGTGACAATGAGTGGCGAGGTCTGAAAAATCAAAAAGTCCCCTTTTTTTTTTATAATTTCCATAAAATCTGTCCAGACAGTATTCCCTGATGATTCAGAGTGTAAGAATTCAGACAGAGGCACCAAACACATCAAAGTATTCAACACAACACGCTTATTCACGTGATTGCTGCTCTAAGCACACACACACATGCTATAATCGGCAAAGGGTTAAATCAACAAACAAACAAATTAACTGACAACTCTATTTCAGAACCACATTCAAGCTCATTTCTTAGGTCATTCCTTGTTCCAAAATGAAGACTGCTTATTTGCTTGGAAGTAGTAAACAACCTAAAAACAGCTAATATAGGTCTTAAGTAATAGTATTGCTTCAATGGAATCTGCACAGTATTGAACAAGCAGTTCCCAACATATTACAGTATTTACTCGCATGTAGAACATAGCGTCGTCATGGCCCAGGCCCCTGGTTTCCCGCTGCGGCAAATTCAAAATTCCGTTCACCGGCACCGACCAATTCCACCAGTTCCGGCACCGACCCCTAAATTCCGAGATTTTCCACGGCAAGCAGTGAATGGCTGCTTGAAGTGGGAATCACTTTATTTTCTTGGACAATGTGGAAACAGAACTATTTTATAAAATTACGGATTGAAAGCACTGTTGCAGCTCAGCATGACAAACATGATACCTTGCGTTCTCTTCTGACAAAGACAAAGGTCTGTCACCTGCAATCATTTTATACCTGCTGAAAGGTCTTCCAACATCTATGGGGTTTACGGGAACCTTATAGGAAGATTACAGGAAGGAGCTTACAATACATGCCCTGTGGAAGTTACAGGGCACCCCTTTTTGTTTCTCGGCTGTAGGCATTATTTAAGGGTCTTTGAAGGCAAACTCCCAGACATCGAACCAAAGTTCCCCACTGCCACCGCTAAGCTGCACACGGGAGGGACGCCGCCCCTTCCTCAGGCGAAGTATGAGCCATAAAGTTGGGCTAACGTTATCTTAAGCTGAACTACAATCTGTCTGTTCTATTCCTGCAGCATGGGCAGTTTTGTAAAGCAGGCTTCACCCCATGCAGGGAAGTTTCTGGTGAAGCCCGCTTTGGGTAAGGTGTTGTTCGTATTCAGCGAATAGTTGGATATTCGGAAATTTGCATATTGGGTATTTGATACGCGATACTTTGCGAATATATTCGATCTGTGATACTTCGCGGAATCGCGGAAAAACCCGAGGCCTCAGTCATGACCTAACACTTCAAAGCCAAACCTACCTGTGCCAGCCTCTAAACTTTCGCCGATTTATGATAAACTGGCGCACAAAAAAAAAAAGAGGAAAAGATGTAATTCTTTCGTAAATCTGGAACGGCGATCAGACGCCTCTCAGCTATGATATGCCAGCGAATCGAACTGTGCAACCCGCAGGTGCCAAGAGCATTATGGTGCAAAACTACTGAAAAAAAACTGAACTGAACTGAACTGCACAAAGGTCGGGTTTGTACCCCTCAAGTGTGGTGTCTCAATTTTTTCCTGGGTATTGCATGCACCCCTAAGTGGCGCTATGTTTTGTGGAAAAAATGTATGGTCTATACGCGAGTAAATATGGTAACGTATCTAGAACCACGTGAAATTCTCTACGTAAGCTAATGACAATCACTGTCAGTGTTTGGGACAACATTGGACGTACCTACCCCCTGGAAAGAACCAGTCGGCGTAGTTCACCAAGGTATCGACTATGGAGCTGTGGATGTTGGCTATTCCCATGTTCACCCTGCACATACGTAAAACGGGGGAAACATGTTCCGTCAGGCAAATCGACGAGACAACCGCAAATAGAGGTTGGTAACTAGAGTGACCACTGACCCCATGAGGAGTGACTGGTTTTCCTCACGGGCCCACACAAGGTTGGGGGCGATGACGATGGCAATGTTCTGCGACGTCATCTTGTTGCGCTCGCTGTTGGTTGCCAGCTTGGCCAGGAACTTCACGACGTACCTGAAGGGTACAAAACGGCAGACTCTGAAACATCGTCACTTGGTAATGAACTCGAGCACGTGGACTCGAGCATCAGCTCAGAAGCGTTTTTGCTGACCTCAGGTTGTCGTGGTTGGGTTCTGGCAGGCTTTTCACCACTTGCCACAGGGCCTGCAGCCTCGCATTTGGGTCCGCCACGCTGTAATGCCAATGTACGTCATCATTCATGCCAACCTTCCTATCAGAATTCAGGGGAACTTGTAATACTGATGCAGGGGAAGGACTGTTGAAGTTGATGAGGAGGAGAATCTACGTGGGCATGTAATACAGTGTACAGTCGCCGACCGATTTTTCGGACCCCGATTTTTCGGACATGCTCGATTATTCGGACTCGTTCGCGGAACGGCAGCTGGTCCCATAGAGATGATGTATAAGAACGTCCAAAATTTCGCACGTCATGCAGCTCCGTCGCTCGATATTTCGGACTCTGTTTGCCCAACCCACGAATTTCTCTCATGGGGTGACGGAAAACATTGGTATCATCTGAAATTCGTATCAAAAGAAATCAACCAACTAGAATATTGAAGAAAAAAAAAAAAAGGCAGTGATGATTGTTGATTTTCCATTCCTCTGAGTAGAAGAGGTCTGTCGTAGCGCTTTTGCGTCTTCGTTTTTGGCCAACGGCCCAGCACGTGCTGTCCGCCCGCGAGTCGCGCGACAGCGCTGTAAAGCGAGCTTCACCTAAGGGTACATTTATGCTGCAGCATCGCTGCTGGCACATGGCACATCGCTGTTTGGCGATGACGAAACAAACACATGTATCTCTGTGGGCGCGTTCATGCTGCAGCATCGCTGCTTGCCAAAGATGCACGCCATGATCATCGCCACAACAATGCTGCCAAACATGTTTGAACATGCCAGGGGACTACCTGACTTCTGGCGATGACAGGTCAAACACAGAGCTTTCTGTTGGTGCATTTACCCTGCAGCCTGGCTGCTCGCTTATCCTCGCCGCTGCTTGCCGCTCTGCTCGCTGCACCTAGGGATGTAAACATGTTTGTCTTCCTGGTATCATTGATGACTGGCGTCTTGAAATCCGACCTGCGATTGGTTGTGATGAAGTCGGTTTCCTCCTTCCCACTTTTCCTCGTTTCCATCCTTCCACAGTGAACGCTGCTAGGCGACTGATATCGCGAAAGCGAGCAGCATCTTGAGCAATCTGCAGGGTAAACGCACCCTAGCGGTTATGCGAGCAGCGATGTGCTTGAAGCTGCAGCGAGCAGCGAGCAGCGATGCTGCAGCATAAATGTACCCTAAAGCACGCATGCGTTAGGTGAAGCCGACTTGCAGACTTGATGACGGCGGTGCCTCTGTCAGTGTACTTACAGTGACGAAATGTCGCTTGCGGGAAATAGAAGCTGATGTTATCAGGCAGAGCTGGAAGCGCGTTAGGAAAGCATCGACAAATTTTTCCAGCCTACTAGGGCTTAGTAAAGTTTATTTTGAAGCAAAATTCGTTTTTTCGGACTGCTCCATTATTCGGACCCTTGCGGAGACTTGCGCGATCCCCGCCGAGTCCGAAAAATCGGACGGCGACTGTAATCCCATTACTAATTGGAAATCTCTTAATTCGAACTGATGTTTGGGTCCCAGCACAGGCCCGTGTATTTCAATGGGGGAAAACGCCTGGTAACTCAAACGTACGAACGTGCACAATGGTTTATTGCCCGTGATTGCCCGGCTGCACCAAACTCTCCACTATGCGCCGGCCAAATGTCGGCTGGTGCGCTGCTGGCGTGTCAGGAACACCTTTACTAATTTCGAGTTTACTTATGTAATTATTCATAAGTAGGGCTGTGCGAATAGTAAAAACATACAGTTCGAATCAAATATGAATATTGCAAATTGAATTGACTTTGAATATTGAATCGAATAAGCAGTACAACGTAACTACTTCAAGTAGCCCTGTTTACTGCAATGTGCGTATACAGAAGCAGATTGATTTTTCGGACACTATTTATTCAGACTCGTTCAATAGTTTGGATTCCCCGGGAAACTGGGCCCTTCACCATACAATCAATAAATTTTTAGTACCGTTACCAGATCTAAGTCTGAAGGCATGATTTTCAGGACTAAAACGCTTGCGGACAAGTATCAATATGACCATTTTCGGCACTACGGCGGAGCTTCGAAACCACCATTTTGGATTATGCGCCTGGATTGGATGCGCCTGGCCTAGTAAGCCACGACGCGCCTCTGATGCAGCTAGCATGCTGCGCATCAAGCCCTCATTCAGAGCAGCTCCCACTAGTTCTAACTCCGCTTAATTCGAACAAATCTTCGGACCCCTTCAAGTTCGAAGTAATGGGATTGCACTGAACTGTATTCCGGCAACTATAGCGGCAACTGTAGAGTCAGGATTGTTGCCGACACTAGAATACGGCTGAAGCTGTGCACCGGAGGAAGCACTGACGTACCTTGTCGCTTTCATCCATTCTTCATACAGCGAGAATGTCATCAGGGGTTCTGGCAGCTCCCGCAGGTACAATTTTAGTGTGCCTGTCATGCAAAACATGTAATATGTTTATGCACAGGGTATTTCCACAGCATGTCCAGACTCTCTGGCCCTAAAGAAAGCCATGCCATGCTGGCCATGGCTTGTGGGGCGAGACTATGTACAGTAAAACATTCCTTTAACCTCGATGTTTTCGGTTATCTGCACACTTCATCCGTACATGTGAAACGGGTACGCTGTCCCGTACTCCCGTATGTTTCCCGCATATACGGATAAAGCAGGGGACACAAACAGGCTGCAAAATCTTGTGCTCTGCGGCACACTTCCTGTACAAGTCAGGCAAAGATCTAAGTTCCATACACAAAAGCTTGCTAACATGCACACACAAACGACGCACACCATCTGAACCGTTCAACATTATTTCCATAAAAATGTAACGGAAGTGATCTAGAAGTTTTTCTTTGTTGATTGAGCACAATTCTTGCACAGCTTACATCGCAAAATCTCTGGTAACAACACTACGTACTTGCAACGGTATGTGGGTCGCGCTCAGATTCTGTCATGTCCACGACCCCAGCATTGAAGGCACTCTACAGCAAAGAACAGTGTCAAGTTCAGAGGCTCACGAGAAAGGATAACAATGGGGAATGAAAGAAATCAAACCTCACCTTAAGCTTCTTGATTTTTGATGCACTACCAGTGATCCTGAATAGACCCTGTGACAAAAAAAGAAAAAAACATACGTGGAATGTCATCAGAAGACCGCGCGCACCCAGGCCTGTCTTCGCACAAAGTCAGACTTGCATGCTGTCTGTCCAAGCATGCATAATTACCTCCTCGTCCATGCCGTATGTAAGAAGGCAGCAGGCGCACTTTTCGATGACCAGAGCGATCTTTCGATCTGTCACTCGCAAATGCTCCTCCAGCGGGTACCCAAACACTGGCTTCTGAGGGGAATCGCCTGCAATAAGACAACTTTGCTTCAGAGCTCAGTCACCAGTCAAGAGAGTGGCACGTGAACAAGTGCATGCTGTACAGTTGCAGACATTTTGAAGAACACTTTGGCAAAGGAATCTCTTTTTTCCACAGCTAACATTTAGGATTAGTTTTGAAATGAACAGCATGGCTTCTCGTACGCATTCATGCTGGAGCCCAAGTAAGTTGTCAGAGCTCATGCCTCCCAGCAAGCAGAGGCACATAGCAGAGGAACATTGGAATTTACAGAAGTCACCGACCAACATTTTCTGGCCTCTGGATGAATGGGTGGTGTCAGTTGCATTGTTACAAAGGTCAAGAAGTCAGGATTTTTTTAGAGTTCGAAATCAGTCTGTGATTACATTTTGACTAAACACACTGAAGAGAGTCACTTGTAATCTTTTACTAAAAATTCAGACTCCTCAATAATACTAACCAGAGGATGACCCTTAGAAGTCTCAAGAACTGGTCTGTGCCCAAACTTTTTATGGCTCTACCACTAAATCATGCACATGTAGCCAGTAACCCCTGCAATACTCTTGGATGACTGTACTAAACATACCCACCAAACAAGGGCACACATTATAGCAAATAAATTTGAAATAAACAGAAGGAATGGTGAGAAAGCTGGCAGGCTGGTGGTATAGACATCCATTCTATGTTTGAAGTTTGTACCATGTGTCTCTCCTTCCACTGGTTCTGAGCTTTCTAAATGTGGAAGTTGGAGATACTCTTTGAAAATGACTTTTGTGAGAATACGGTTCTACTTATACCTGCTCCATCAACTTCTCAAATCACGACCAAGTGTTTTGTGACCTGACATCTGCCGAGCCTACCAGCGTAACAAAACATTTGCCAAATGGCGAAGGCCAACAGAAACACTGTCCTCCCAACCCACCAATAAGCTTCCAGATGGCAGGCAAGGTGGCATCCAACTCCGCGAGTGCCCTGCGGTGGTAGTCTGCCTGCAGCTGGTACCACTGGCACAGAAGGTGGGCAAACTCAGGCTCCCGGCTAATAAGCGTCAACATCTCTGATGCCAGGGCGTCCTACAAAGCGAGAACACAATGTGAAAAAAACTAGCAGTGTGCTGTCCTCTCTGTCTAGCCCAGTCAGTAAACATTGACGCTCTCACCGCAAAGATTTCAAGGTGGGTTTTCCCATTTGTTTTACTATACTTGTCGATAAGATTGTAGCGCTAAAATTTTACTGATTATGTCCCAAACTGACAATGTTCTCTCCTCCTTACCCGACACTGCTCCACCTTAGCTGTGGTGTCCTCTGCCTCTTCTTTCAGGTTGTCAGTCTTTGCCCCTCCGCTGCTTCCTGATGCGTTGCCCGCTTGTTGCATGTGCTTCAGGGCTTGCTGGTACCTGAAAAAAAATTTGCGCACGTCAAACTAGAACCTACGCATGCTATGCACTTCTAAACGACAAACAGAGCGAATGGGAAGCAAACTGCTCTCACGGGAGAAAAAAATGCATTATAGGAGTGCAAAATCATCACTAGGTTTGGTGTACCTCTGCACACCATGACTTTGTGGACCTCTGTGTACTGTGACATAGTGTTCATAGACCATAAACTATACAGAATGCATACCATTCTATTCCCTGTTGTTGATAATGCTAGGGTGCAAAATGCGTTGCCCCAAAAGGCCATGGTTATCACATAAATTAATAAGAGCTCCATAGCGCCCCACTACGCTGGCACTTTTCATTCACGAAATACGTTGCATGCCGGTGTTGAGGCTACGATAGCACATTCTGGTTGGGAAATACAGTGTATGCAGGTCTTGAAGCTACACTGGCAAGTTTCCTTTGGGAAATATGCTGCATGCGGATAGAGAGGTTTTCAATACACTATCTTACAATGCAGCATATCTAGCTGATTTCTATACTGCGATTATATGTTACTTATCATGCGAGCTAATCAGCTGCACAGCTGTGCTGGAGCATGTGATATTTCACTGTTGTACCCCTGTCACAACTACAAACAATTGAACCACTTAAATGCAATATTCACCTGTTCTTAGCAGAGTCCATGTCCAGTGTCAGCTTTGACAACTGCCGCCGCAGTTTGGAAATGTTGGGGAGTTCATTCTGCAAGAAAAGAAAGAAACTTAAGTGTTAGCATTCTGAACCTGTGCTGTCCTCCTGGGACGGCTGCCTGCAATGTGAAGGAACCGTACTTCTAAAAGCTGGGTGATGGGCTGCAAGATCTGCCGATCTGTCTCCTTCTCGTAGTTCAACAGTTCCTGGCCCAACTTGCCCTGCAGGTTGGCACATTCACTTAGTGTACACCTGCGAGGGACCATTAAAACATTTTTATTTAGATCATGTGCGTTGCCGGCCCGATATTATGGCACTGTGCTGGATGGCAGTGCTTACTTACCCAAGAAGATTGCTGTTCCCGAGGATTTTATGGCATTCTTGTAAGCTGTGGAACATGGCCAACTCTGGCACCTTTTTCTGATAAGAGATATTAAACAGGACCGTTGTAATTAAAGTGTGCGTTCTTATGTTCTTCATTTAGCATCCTGCATAGCTTTACAGTCATCACCATATTTAGGAAGCATTTCATACGTTGCCACAAAAGGCATCCATCACTAAGTTCATGACTACATGTCATGCTGTAGCACAAATGACCACTGTCAGCAAAAAGACGCTTGAGTTAACACCATTCAACAGGGGGTAGCCATTGCACTTCCGTCACTTAATTTATCATTTACTATTTCCCTCATTCATGTTATTTAGAGGATTACAGCTTCGAATCCTGCTTTGTCGCATTCCCAGATGCTGAGTAAATGGCTCACTGGGAATAAATTGAGAAAAGTTTGCACAAATAGACAAAAATGCATCAGCAGTAACCACTTCTGCCAACAAGGGTTTCTCATTGTTTGAGAGCTGCTGGTAGCTATAGTATGTTGCTGGTAAAAGAATGGTATTCGACACATACCTGAAGTTTCTCATTGCTGGCGTCTTCGAGTGAGACGTTATGCAAGCAGGAGGATATCCTCTTCTGCGCGCACGTGCACGTCTGCTTGATGGCGTCCACTCGCTTCTCGGCCACGACCAAGTCCTCTGTCAGAACCTCACTCTTGTCTGCCCTGAAAGAGCAAAGCGGGAGACATTCTAATTAATCATCCATGCTCGGGGACAGTTTGTGGAGAGTACCTATTCTAATTTGAAATGTACAGCAATATTTTTGTGACATGGGAGTGCAACCCTTGCAAGACCAACAGAGACCCTCCCCTTTCCCCCTTTCCCAAAGACCACCTCCCCTTCTTTCCTGTGCACCCCCTACAGGGGGTCTTTGTTATTTCTGCTTTAGACACTGTCAGCAACGACAAATAAAGCTGTTACAATGTTACTGTAATAAAATCCCCACCCCCCACTCCCATTTTTTTGGAACATACCCCACCCCCGTGTTTGTGATTTTGAATGAATCACTTAAGCGGCACCTATTTTGCATCCATGGAGATGCAAGTGGGACCAGCTTGAGCCCAACTTGAATGACGTGGTTCATGCAGTTAAATGTGAAATATTTAAGGAACTTATTCATCTCCCTTTTTTTCTTTAATATCCAATCCAATCCAACTTATTTGTCTTCATTTTCCTCAAATTTACATATTATTCACACCCAAACATTCCTCGAAGCGCGAATACTCGTCCTCGTAATACAAGAACACATTTTAGGTCACCATCACATGCTTGACCTTCACTGCAAACGTGTTTCCGTGGCTGAGCAACCGCACCGAAGTAATTTTTTTTCTTTATTTTTCAGGAGGGCTCAAGTAGAGGGCTAGTTGTCTTATCAGACAACAACCTGATCGAAGTTTCTCACAGCTTTGTTAAATGCCTCAAAGGCTTTACCGGGCGCGAAATGGAACCAATATCGAACCCTCGCTAACAGCGCGCCTCCTAATGAGAAGATTTCTATCTGGCATCCCAACCGTGCCACAACACAGCCACAGGACGTGTAAAAGAATCTGCACACGACGCGCTTTCAGAAGGAAACGGAGAATATAAACACTGGAGATACGTGACTGTCTGATTCATCCTGTTATCTTGCTGATGAGATAACGCCATACAGCTGCAAGGGAAGTAGTAATCCGTTTGAATCGTATCTATAAAGATGGTCATCTCAGCAACGCATTTAACACGGTGAAGACTTTTTTTTTTGTCTTTTCTGTGCTAGCGCCGCGAAGCAACTGTGGCTATGAGAGGCGTACAGACGTAGACAGATGGAGAGAGGACAGCAGGAATGAGTGGGGGACAGGGGGGGTTAGTATGCGTCCTGGGCCGACTTCAGGGGGAACTGTGCCGACATTCGCCTAGAAAGCCTTCGGAAAACCCAGGGAAAACCTCAGACAGCACAGCCGGTGGTAGGATTCGAACCCAGCACCTCCTAGTCTTCAGCACGACCTTGGCTGCTGGTGTGAAGACTTTGTGACCTCACCAAATTTTTCGAACGTGCCAGGGAGGCGGACATGACTGCACCAGAGGTTCCCAAACACACAGCACAAATACAATAGTAATAATATATGTTTCTTTTTTTTAGAAAACTAAATGCTCTATTTAATGGAGTACTCGTCTTGTGGAACAACTTTGCGCGAATTAGTGACTTTTTACAAGATCTTCTCGGGGGAGGAGGGGGAGAAATGCTGCTGTTTTTTTTTTTAAGCTTTTTGGCCTCTTTCGCAAGTATTTTGGGGGAGGCGTTTGCAAGGTGTTTGGGGGTGGTGCTGGGAAGATCCCTGGGTGATCTCTCTTCGTCTCCAGTGCGCGCCCGCATGCTGACTCACACACGTAATAAAAAAAAAAAAAACGATAAGGGTGCAATAACTCGAAAGAATCCCATAGTTGGTTATGTCTCCAGACACGCAACGATGTCGGATTTGCAAACACAGAAAGGTGCTCGAACCACAAATGTCACTTCGCCTCGACGCTTAATTATCATCTGAAACGCCACAGAGACAGACAGAGGTCAGATTGAAACACATGACATCTATTCATGCTTATGCTTTGTAGGTAGGGTTTACGACTTTTCGGAGTTTTCATTTGACAAAGTTCGGGGAGCATTTTTCCAGAAACAAAGTTCCAATATACGCCCCCGATTTTTGCCGAATGCTCAAGAAAAGCGGAACCCGCCTAGGAAACACTATGAAGAAATATGGTCACGCTAAAGCATATGAGAGGCTGTTTGTATAAATCCTTCCACCAGCTGTACTGTCTAACGGGTTTCTCCGTGTTTTCCGGAGGCCTTTCCAGAAGAACAGTTCCTCGTGAAGTTGGCCCAAGACGCGCATGAAACCCCATGCCCCTCTAGCTACGTGATAGCCTCCACAGGATTATATATTTATATCTCGCCTTGCGCAAATGCGGATAACGATTGAACGAACGCCCAGCGTTACGATAAACCTCCGCCGTTCCCTGGTAAAGATAATGCCCGGCAACGATAACGTCCACAATTCGCGTGTCCGCACAAATCGAAATATCGCGTGGATGTCTTCACCAAAGGCGTGCCCCATATCGCAAGGATAGGCTAAAACAACTGCCGTATCAGTAGTTTATCAAGATAAACCGGTATTGTTCGGCCGCAAGAGTTTACGCAGCATAATACTCCCCAGCCCACGGAACGCCCGAACGAATGAAAAGTAATCAGGGAGATACATGAATTGATTAGTGTCCCTCAATAAAATATGGAGCAGGCGGGGAAGCATCTGTTCCACTTTCTTCATCATCAGTAGCAATTACGACATGCAGGGCTAAGCGAACTGCAGCTATAGATTGGACGGCCAATTGAAACCGATAACGCTATACATCATGCGTGACTCCTGTATGTTGTCGCGGTATCTGGCGCAAACGAGAAAATTGCGCAAAGTAAAAGTTTTCTCATAAATAAGCGCAAGTACGGACCCAGAGGCAATTTTTAACTGTAGAATAATTGAGCAAGCTTGCGACGAGCGATAGAAGACAACAGAATCGTCCGCAAAATTAATCCGTTCTGCACGTCTTTGTCCTGTCTCGTTCTGTTATCTGCAATACTTTACTATTAGTAGCATTGACTGAATGATTGGATGTTTAATGGCACAACAATTATTATTATTATTATCGTGCTTATCTATACGGGGTCTTTCAGTAACCATATAAAAAAATATATATATAAAAGTATGCACCGTATGAATATGGGCTCAACGCTATTTATTCCTGCTAGGTTTCTGCCACACGTTGTGGTAATTAGCGTACAATGCACGCTAACTACGCTAAAGTTTAATTAGCCAAGTGAAACGTAGCGTTTTTCTTCATGAATTCGATAGCCTATGGCCCATAGCCTATCGAATTGTCAATAGTGTATTGTGGCCATGACACATGGAAATTATTTTGAAAAGTGGATTTTTACATGCTTTATTTTTCAATGTTTTATTCTTTAATGATTTATTTCGGCGTCATCCCAAGCGAATTGTTCCGCAGCGGCAAATATCGGCGAGCGACGAATTTTCGGCTGCCAAATTTTTGTAGAAACCGGATGAAACACTTCCCGGTTTTTGTTGGGATTGGGTATTGTGGCCATAGGCCATCGAATCCACGAAGGAAACCGCTTGCTTCACTTGGCTAATTTTCTAGTTCAATTAGTCAAAATAGCTAAATTAATGCGCGACATGTGCTATCACAAACAACGTGCTGCATAAACCTATAGGAAATGCCGTTGACACCATATGAATACGCTGCATATATTTTTACTTTTTCAATTAAATATTCTTGACATGATTATTGAGACCCCCTGTATAATAAAAGAGAAAGTTATCGCGCCTTATAGATGAAAGAGGTTGCCGACCCGACTTGAGGAGTAAAAATAATTCCCTAATGTCGGCGCGAGGCAAAAGAAAGGACACGACAAAGCTCTGGAGGAGGGAAGCTCATATCTGCAAGATGCTCCAAGGGCCACGTGCACGATGCAGATCAAAAGGAAATCGGCCAATCAGCTAGCGAACAAGGGCCGACACGAACCGATAAGAGGACATCCTTTGTTGAGACACGATTGGGACACGGCCCGCTATAATAAGACAATGGTGGCGGCATTATAGCCCTCCGAAGGGCTGTCAGGTTGCGGTGCAAGCGTGCTCTCTGAACCATATCTGCCGTCTGACGCGAGTGCCAGCACCGTTACAGGCATCCGTAAAATATAGCGCCTTTCAGACCTCACAGACCGCAGTGCCGTGTATTAAAAGGGAGTATGACCATTAATGGGACCTGCACATACCTGAGGCTCCACCCACTTTTTCAGGTGTCTAGCCAATCACAGGTCGAAATACAGTTACCTAATATTACAGGCCATCCAGTACTTGTACCTCACCCTTAAAACTGGGCGCCACCAGTTTGGAGAAACCATAGATTGATTTGGATTGGAACGGATACCACTATAGCGACAGACCAAGACGACGGATTGTGCGCCTACTGTTATCAACGCCGTCTGCATGGAGAAAGGCATGTTGGGAAGACTCAGAACTGCAGAAATGGTTTCCGGCAGAAATGATTGGCCAGGAGAGCGACAGAACCGCCTTTTCGTAGCAGACTGCTCCCAGTATGAACTTTTAATCACGTAACGTATAAGTAGAAGGAATCAAAAATGCCCAAAGATGTATGTAAAGTTCCATTATACAATGCAAAATCTTACGCATCAGTTGCGCCTTTCGTGCTACTTTCTTGAGATCGCGGTCTTCACTAAGCCTAACGGTAGCGACGAAACATGTCATTTTCGCGTAAATAATGACGGAAAAAATAATGAGCGAAAGTTGAAGCCGATTTTGCAGCTGGTTACAAAGGATGTATAATCACAGAATAAAATTAGAGTAGTTTATGAAAAAAAAATTGTCACAAAATTTCCGCTTCGCCGCTCCAAGCAACATCCTCCATATTGAAGAAATTTTGGTGTCGTGGCGGCGCCCGTGGAAAACGGCAACGACGGCAACCAATGAAATGTGCCCAAGTTTGATTGACAGGTCGCGCCTCTCTTTTGGGCTCCTCCTAATAGCAAGACTCCCTTTAAATACACGGCCCTGACAGACCGGAACTTACAGCGTCACCAAAGACGTTACTTGGCATTAAAGGGGGTTGTGACTCTCTGCTATATGTGGCTCATTACGTCATCCACGCATTGCACCGCGCGCCATAATATTGAAGAAAAAAATAATTATTTTTCTTCGTGGTGTACTTGGCGAGACGAAAACCCTCGGTGGCGGTGCTAATGAAAGAGCTCGCTGTTGCCGTCCTCACAGAGGTCGGCAACGCCACGACTAACGCTCTGGGTGAACGTGCGGCCTGGGTCGACTTCTAAGGGAACTGTGCCGACATATGTCTGACAGCCCCATCTGAGCAAAACCTGGGAAAAACCCCAGACAGCACAGCCGGTACCGGGATTCCAACCCGGGTACCTCCCAGTATCGACGTGACATGGCCGGTATGCCAACCACTCAGCCACGCGAACTGGTCTCGAACAGACAGACGCGTCAAGCCAACGCCGTCTAGTGGCAATTAAGGGTCCGCCAATCACGACAGTTCTTTTGACGGCCGTTGCTAGGAGACAAGCCGCAGTCAGTCGCATGGGCAGGCACTGAGAGGCACTGATTTTATACGTCTACGTGCGAAGGCGTGAGCGAAGGCATAAAGCAGGCTCTCTGTATCTAGGTAGCGTTGGCTGGTCAAGCTCCGGCTGCCGAGGAGCGAGCGTTACGGCCGTTCCCATTGGTTGTCAGAGGCACGTGACCTGTCCGGCGCTGCCGCATTGGCGGAGACTCCTGCAGTGACGTCAGAGTCCGACGAGTTTCGGAATTCACGGCGCTCATTTTCTACGCGTCTAGTATTACCCGCTTGTTTGCTGTAAAACTTGGACTGCAGGTTCACGCAGTGTCGCATTTCCTTTAAAGGAGTTGCGACAAGTCATCCCAGGTTACACCAGATAAACGTTAACGAAACTCATGCGGCTCTGATATCACAGACCTCACCGCCGCCAGTGAGGCAGCGCAGAGTCACGTGCCTACGGCTGCCAATGGGAATGCACGCAACTCTGAGGTCTGTGACGTCTGCGCTTTGCACGGGAGTGCGTTCGAGGGCTTGTATCTCGCTAAGTACCATTCGTAGAAGGATAATTCTGCTTTCCTCGGTATTGTGGCGTGCAATACAATGCGTTCATGATGTAATGAAGCACACCTACGAACATGTCTAAACCCTTTCAAGGTACTGTAAAGCAGCAGGCATGTTGGCAACGACATTTGAAAGCTTATTCCGAAAGAAACCCACACTGCAAATTTTATGTGCGACAGGTGGGAAACAAGCGCCCATTCGTCGAGCAACTGTGTTACATGTCCCGCAACCCTCTATCTGCCTTGTCATGGGCTGAGTAGCCGGTTTCAAGAACTTTCTTTGTTCAAACGAGATAGTTCCTGACATATATTCTCTCAACATGCATGAACAGTGGTACATCGTGGAAGTAAGTGACATAAGTGTCAGTAGAATCACCATGAGAGTCACCTATGCAAAAATGCACCACGTCCGGCAAGCCGACGTGGTGATGGTAGCGGTCCACAGATGTCGCCGTACGCTCCCATTGTTATTGGCACGTTTATGTTCGCCGCCATACATGGCGGGAACTGCGGTGTTCGCGTGGGGTCTAAGCACAGGGTTTCCCGTAATATTAAATCTGCATTCTCTAAAAAAAAAAAAAAAAACTACGAGGTGGATTTGAACAAAATTTGTGGCGTTTGTATACTGAGCACCCAGGCTGTCAAATAATATAAGTATAAAATTGTATGCCTGCTGCTTTACAGTGCCTTTAGCATACCGCGCTTATAGCACGCATATAAAATGGAGCAACAACACAACTACTTTCCAGAAACGGGGCAAAATCCCTTTTTTAAAGTGACTGCGTTCGATGATGTTCTCGTCACCCAATCAATTCTCAAAGTGAACCGCCTTGCATGCATTTTCAGTTTCTTTTTCTCCCTTTTGCACGGGGCATATCGTTCGAAAAGTTCAACACACTCAGCGCCGTACTTGTCATTAATCACGGTTCTTTATTGCAGTTAATATTTCGATCATACTGAAGGAGAAGATTGAGACACATCCGGACGAGGCAACAGATATCGCGAGCGGATGTCGCATCAGTTCCTGGCCCCCAAAACGGAAGCTAATATCGGCGATGACAGCCCAGAAGGAAAAAAAAAAAAAGAAAAATATACGAACTAAAATTCAAAGAACTCTATTTTGCACCGTTATACCCGCGTTACGTACAGTGCTTTTCTCCCTTTGTTTCATACCTTGGAGCGCTTCCAGAAAAGAGCTGCTCGCCTGCGCTTGACATATTTTCTATTTTTGTAGAGCGCCATTTCGCCTTTTCTTTTCAACCCTCGATTTCTCCTGTTTTCTCGTATTTTCAACGTCTTCCACTGGCGCGAAACAAAATCTGGGAGTATATGTAACACTTCCGTTTTTTTTTTCTTTTTTGCAGTAAGTTCTTGTTTTTTTTCTACGTACGTATTCGATTATAGAAAACGCGAAAGGAAAAGGCCACCTTAAGGGTATATACCGAAATTATAGTTGAGGGATTTTACGTTCACCGGCGGAGAAGGAATTTAAGAGGCAGCCGTCGCATACCCCCGGGCAAAATACATTACGACTGGAGGAGTCGGAAAAACGATTGTGGACTGTGTACGCGAGCAGCGGTGAGTATATATGTGCGGCCAATGATATGGAAGCGACGCTCTTTCAGAAAGGAAAACCTCTACCATGTGTTGCATCACATCAACTAGTCAAATGTGTTCGAGGGAGAAAGGAAACGCGGTAGAATGTTGACGTATGCGAAGGCGGAAGAAGTCATAACGTTGCAGCGTGTCCGGATGGAATATAGGCGCACTGGCTGATGCAGAGGCGGCGGCGGTACTAAATGGCGCAAGTGTATATAGGACGGTTTCTGGTCAAACAAACACCAAATCGTGTGCAACTACAAAAAGAGAAAGAAAGGAAAATATGTTAGAAAGATCTGAGGTTTTCTGTCCGGGGGTCCCTGAAATCCACCATTAAGAATAAACGTTTAAGAATAAAACATTCAAGAATAATCCGCTTAAAAAATACACGGTTAAAAATATATCTCCAAAAATAAACCGCTTCCTATCCCCGCTTGAAGATCACCGTTTAATAATCCCCAATTAAAAATAAACTGTTTCAAAATCCCCTCACCATCTAGCACGGAGGCGGACTGATTGCAATTTGCGCCGGGTTAGATCATGTTATGTTAGGTTGGTTTAGTTTGGTTTCGGTTAGTTTGGGATAACTTAAAGAAAACCTATAAAGTTTATAACTGTGAGGTTAGTTAAGCCCCTTGCTTGCAGTTAACGTTGATTTGGGCAATACCCCATGACTCTAGCAACTGTAGGGTGGATTTGGGGGGATTCTGAAACGATTTATTTTTAACGATATATTCTTAACCGGTGGATTCCTTAGCGTTTTTATTTAAACGGGGATATTTCGGCGATTATTTTTGTGCGTTGATTTTTAAGCGTATATTCTGGGAGATATATTTTTTACAGTGGGTGCTTACGCGTTTATTTTTGAAAGATTATTTTTAATGGTTTCAACTGTCCCTAGGCTCCAGGACCCGTGACGTCACAAGTAGGCACAGATGAACACCGATCATTCGGGAGCAACCACGCGAGCACATATTACTACTCCTCGCCAAGAATTGTTTTAACTTTCCTACACTTTCGTTCCGTTGTTGTTGTTCTATGTACTTTTGTTTTTGTTCTGAAGACACCAGCTGTGGTTTCGATAATAATAAAAATAAGCCAGCGGCATGGCCGAGTGGGCGAAGGCGTCCGCTCGTTGGTGGTAACCAAGGTCGTGATGAACACTGGGAGGTGGTGGGTTCGAATCCTACCGCCGGCTGTGCTGTCTGAGGTTTTCCCTGGGTTTTCCGAACTCTCCAGACAAATGTCGGCACTAGTTCCCCCTAATTCGGCCTAGAACGCATACTAACACCCATGCCCCCCCCTCCTTCATGCTGTCCTCTGCCCATCTGTCCACATCTGTACGCCGCTCATAGCTACAGTTGCTTCGCGGCGCTAGCACGCAATAAAAAAAATCAATAACAATAAACGTAAGGCATCCGAAACTCCGAACAGTTAGCCGTACGGCATTGTTTCGGGTGATCGCCTGTAACGGCGTTTGCCGCCGCCGCCGAATTCTTGAACGTGAGAAACGGGCCTCGCGCGGCCGAGAATACTGCGTTTAAAACAAACGAACAATGTACCGTGCACCATTTTTTGCATAACTGTCTCGCCGCGGCTGCGTGAGGATGCCTTATTCGGAGTAAATGGGTGCCCGCGTCGCTCCACGGGCAGCTTTGTTTCGTTTCAAAGGCAACGACAAGACGGGCGAGAGATAAGCATGCATTGTCTAAGCTTTCTTTTTCTATTTACTGGAGAGCACTGTTTGCCAGCGTGCGGGGAAATATATCTGTTTTGTGAGTCACGCAAGGCGACTGTCCCGCGTCGGACTCGAAACGATTTCTCCACTGACCTTCAACGATACGATGTACGAAGGACTGCTAAAGGGAAAATACAGATGGCGTTGCGAAGGGAGGGCAGAAATTTCCTGCTTGAACCCCGAAAAGAATAAATCCTCCACTGCCCCGAAACACGCCCACTGTCGACCAAAATAACCTGTCTGTATCCTTCAGCCGGACATTACTATATACCTCCTTGCATCTTTTCATTTTTTTTTTCAAAATTTTATCGATGAAGAAAGATCGACTAAAGGCAGGTCGATACAACCGAACCCATTTCATGATCTCATTCGCCGAAACGCATGCAGAAACGTAACAGCGGACGTATGTCTTCGAAGCAGCAGCAGAATTCAGATATTTGCAGACGGAGGCGTTCGATTGCGAGCGACAGACGATACATCTCCGAAATAAGTCCCGGATGTCATTTCAATGATTGCGTGTTTATAAGGGTCCTAAGATGTACACAGCGTCGAAACATCTTGCCGCTTCAGTAATTACGCGTAGGCTGGTGATGCGCTTGACAAGACGAGGCATTCAATACCTAGTGAACCATATCAGCCGTTGTGTAACTACAGTTTGTCGTTCCCCTTGCCCTTAAATGTGAGCTTGGAAAAGCAGCAGCTTTCGTTTTGCCTCGCATTTAAGGGAAAGGGAGAAAGCGTGTCTCTGGCGGAGAGACGACAAAAGTGACCACTAGAACTGCCTTTATTTCCGGGGCCATTTCCCCGCATTATATAGCTGAGCCGACACTTTTTCTGAAATTAGCAACGACGTCGGCACCCCCAAAAAGGAACAGACGTTGTCACTGCGAGAAACTTCTTTCATAATTGAAAAGTGCATTATAGTTAAAAGTAACGAGGACAACGTCCCAGCGGGTTGCTAGTGCGGCACCATAAGGTGGTTCACTTGACCTAAAATATATCCGAATTAATTGTAGTTGAAAGTAAAGTAAAAGTTACATAAAACAACAGTCATTTCCCTATTCGATAAAACCATATCCATATTTGACACAGCCACCCTGATACCGCGACGACAGTACTTCGAACACGACGGCGACACAAGCACCCTTGCCGATTCGAAGACATAGCACCTGGAATGTAAATCGTGAACGCGAACCGGTAACCATTATATTCGCTTCGGTTCACTTCAAACAACGGTTCAAACGGTTCGATAAAGTCTGGCGCTATAAACGACTGTTTTCGGTTCGGCAGAACATACCGGCCTCTAGTTCGTTTCGGTCCGTGTTCGCCTTGGAGCTGGCTCTCACCACAATCTCAGTGCACAAGACGGGGGGGGGGGGGGGGGGGGGGGATGCAAAGTGGTCCGACGTTCAGCACGTTATATGCACGACAAAACACGGCGTAATTCACGAAAGAATCTCACAAATATAACAAAGTTAATCGATATATTCGAATCTAAGGGGGTCACATATCGGGTTACGATAGACTGCATCATTACGTACAAAATGATACGGGATGTTACACAATCCCAAGCGTGTTTCGGGCATCTAAACCGCAGGAGTCTGCAGTCAAGGTCAATCTGCGGCAACATCGCAACGCGAGAGACATCATTGATCAAACAGCGTGTCGTCGTCGTGCGTGTAGAGGAACGAGAGGAACTATGTTAACATCTTCAGCGATGATGTCCATCGTTCGGAAAGAAAGTTGTTTGCTGAGAGCAAGAATAACGCTTGCGAGGCCATAACAAATGACCGCACGGTATAACGGGGCGTAAGTAGGGATGTTTTTTTTTTTTTCTTCTTCCTCGTTTTTGACGTTTCCATAAAGGCGATTATGTTCATGTGCCAGTGAGCCCGAGTGTCTCAGAAAGAAAATATATGAAAGAAAAGCTGGTGATGGAACGAATAAAAACTGCTTTCAACTTTTATCCTACATAGCTTTGTGCTCGAAATTCGCCCGTTTCTCAATGGGACAAGCACCCTTTAATTCCCGGCTAGTCTCTCCTAGATACAACCCTTAAGAAAATGAACAGCAAACACGAGACTGGCCCCTACAGGATAGACTTCTTCGTACTGAAAGCTCGTATACTGCGACGCAACTGCGACTCGGAGCAGTAGGACAGATGGAGAGAGAACTGCAGGAAGGAGTGGGAGATGGAGGGGCTAGTACGCGTCGTGGGCCGACTTCAGGAGGTCTGCCGATACGAGGCGAACCTAACTAGCACAGATTGTGGTGCACTTCACTCCCACAACTCCAAGTCTTAATTCAGCACGTCCCAACTAGCGGATGCTGGTCCAACAGGACTTGCGGACAAACTAGCTGGACTAGTGGCCTAGGTTGCACTTGGACATATTTCTACAAAAATTACTCTCGCTTCCGAGAGTGCGTATAGTCCGCGCTTATTCCCAGCGTCATTCGTCCAAGGTCCACAGTGGCCCCGTTGGCACTGGCTGCCCCTGTATACGAAGACAGGTTCGAGAGTGAGCGAGAGTCCGAGTGAAGGAAAAGACGCATATCGTAATCCGCGTATCGCTCTGTGCGCAAACACGAGCAATAAAAAGAGTATATGCCCACCTGATGGCAGTCACCGATAAGAAGGCCTACTCGAAGCACGCACACAAATACTGAACGAAGAAAGACAAATTGCTGCGGCGCTGCTGGAAAAAATTGTACGCGGTAATGTCCTCGCGAAAATATGCAATGGCTAAAAAGAAGAAGAAAAAAAAAACAGCGAGTGGAAGGACAAGAGGTCTCTGTGCCTCCTCAATCTTGCGCCTTTTGCCTGGAGCAAAAAGGGAAGACAGTAGTAAATACTCTCAATAGGCGATATGAATTACCAATTACGATGTTCAGAAGGTTATTGCGTCTACCGAGTCACTATTCAGTAACTGTAATTGCGTCAAATGAGTTTTCCTGTATGCACATCTCGTTGGCGCCACTCCCATATACTAACCAAGATGACCGTGCTAACCTGCGTCGCAATTGGAGCGCACGGTTTCTTTTACTTCAAGGGGTGTCTTGGGGGCCTATGACATCCCCTCCCCCCGCCTCGGAAATATGTAGACGACCATGTATGTGTGGCGCCGTTCCTTCACGGCGTTCAGAGGATGTCGCTGAAGCGCTCAACAGGGCTATATAGCAACGCCACCTATACAGAAGGCCTGCTTATTGCCTCCTCCTTCGCTACGTGGACATATAAAGTCAGAGTTCGTCTGCTACTGCGATTCGCCGTCCTGCGAATTCAAGAACTCTCAAACGACTGCAGCTAACTTGGAACCTGCAGACCTGAATATATGTAGACAAAAGTGCAAGACGCTTTCCAGAAAATCGGAAGAAAATCCAGAAAATCAGGAGAAAGATACGGGACCGTTTTGCGCTCTATTTTCAAATTTTCCCATTTAGTACGCGGGGACGTTCAATCACTACTCGCAGACGACGGTTGCTCGTCTCCATGGCTACGACACCTGAAAGCTGGTTCGTGATTGGCTACGGCCGTTGAAAATGCAGTTATGATTGGCTGACTCTTAGTTATTACGTCACATCGACGAGTAAGCAGGCTTTCTCTATCTCGGTGGTGTTGGCTATAGTCTCCACTGGGTAGATATAATCTAATGATCGATATGTCAGTGCACTCGTCGGCAAGATTTACCATATTCGTGCACGCACATGCAAGGACAGATCTAGGATTTCTCTGGGGGGAGGGGGCTCCGGTCTATATAGGACAGCATCCTACATACACCGCACAAGATCAACTGAAGCTCATGGTGACGACAGAAATTGCGCGGGGGATCAGGACATCCAGATCTCCCCCCCCCCCCCCCCCCAGGGCCGCCCCTGCATATATTGTGAACGTCGCACGCACCTCCACGTCGCTGGAGGTCCCAGTTGCCATAATACTAGTTCATGGCTACGCCACTGGTGGCGGCGGACGACGTGCTGTATAGGCTACTCGTATCACGTCAAAAAGTGTCCGGGTTTGGTATAGCAAGCTTAGGACAAAGCTTTGCCAACTGACCCGTTGAGTTCGGTCCCTGCTCGAAATCCGAATTTGAGAATGTATATATATATATATATGAAAAATATTTTATTTCCATACCGCAGGCTGTGGAGGGAACCGCCGAACAATTCATCGCATGACGCCGCGAACCTATACAGATGTTGGGTAATTACTCGAGAGCCTTAGCGAAATGACGGTAAACATAATGGCCGACGTTCCAGTCACTTTCGAATTACTGTCACTCGGCAGACGGCGACTATAGTTCCACCGACTTTGCTGTTCTGTTGCCCACATAGTGACAATGCAGCACGGTCATCAAAACTTGCCGGAAGTTAGGAAGGAAAAGAAAAAGAAACATCAACTGTCTCAAACAAGAACAAAGAAGGGCCCACAAACGTCAACATAATAATCGATTTCGTATGTCGCTGCGCCATTTAAAACCCAGCCCTCATACGGCAGTTTTATTTGCCATTTTTAATGGTAATTTTATTACCGTCCTCCTTTCCGCTTTCGGCAACGAAGACCCGAAACGGAAGCGAGTCTCACCAGGACCGACAACTCGGCCGTGACCGGATATCCGGTTCCTCAACGCGCACCAGCGAACACCACGCCCCCCTGCGACGACTCCATCGTCCACCCAGCGGCCATTACGAATCATTCAGAACAATGTCGTTACCGCGTAATGTCCACACACGCCACTTGTTATACGGGACAAGACGCCAGACGGACGTCCGCCAGATATAAAGAATAACAAAGTAGAAAAAAAGCAACGACAGACCCTATAGCGTCACGCGACTTCAAAGTCTGCTCTGTCAACGACACAAAGGGACGTACGTAGAGCGGGGAAGAGTTTGAATTGAAACCCTTCTGCTGGCTGTCACCTGCAGAGAACTCCGGGTATGTTACCAAACCTGGCAGTGTCTGAAACCGAAGGTGATACCTGTGCTCAGATAGACAATAGGCCAAAGTGATATACATGTGGATTTCGGCTTCAGTGACGTCAGAAGTGACAGTAATGCCTCAGCGTCGCGCTGACACTGACGAGGGCTGCTATGAAATGGACTCTGACACTTCGACAGACGTGGTTCATTGCATTGCATTGCAATCTGAGGAAGAAAGAATCATTTTGCTACGTGTCTATCGCGAGATATATGCTAAAATCCTTGAACACACGCTCGCGTCAAGTTTGACATCGGAGGAGCAAGGGTAGGAGGCCATTCCCGCTAGTAGTTTGCGAGCACGTGACAACTCCCGACCTGCCTCACTGGCGGAGATACTTGCCGTGACGTCAGAGCCGGATTAGTTGCGGTTTCGGTTTGCACGCGTCCAGCTTTACCTCGCTTTGCTGTAAAACTTGGAATATGCAGATTCACGTCCATGGAAATAATTGTATTTCACATTTATTTTGCGTAACTCGGGACGAAGTGTCGTATCCCCTTTAAAGGGACCGCACAGAAGTCGAGGCGCAATCTTATAAAATAGAGTTCATCAAATAGCGTGAGCCTTCAGGACTCCAACGTCATAAGTTTCCTCCCAATCACGCTCAAAGTTTCGTAGAAGATCAAAATTGAACATTGTGGGCAACACTGCGCCGAAGTAGGCACCAACCTTGCGTTGTCCGTCGAGTACGACGGCGACGAAACCACATCGCATGTGCATAACACTGAATAACGAGGGAACAACAACGACAACCACAAAAAGCTGCTGGATACATGAGCGTCAGTGTTGTCCACTAAAATGCAGGTTGTTTCACACAAGGCGTTGTCAAACGGGTGCGCTATACGTTGCGAGCTATTTATAAGCAACAAGAGCTTAAACGACACTTGACACCAAACACGCAAGCTGCTTCACTGTTGCTTTAACATTGACGTCGACTATAGACAAAGAAGACCGTCGCAGCCAAACGCCTCTATGTCAGGCTTGTCAGAAAGAAACGGTTAAATGGGCAGCGAAAGTACGAGGACGCGGCACAGACACGCGATTCGGCAATTCGCTCGCTCAACGACCGATGACGCACCGAGGGTTCCCCATATCGCGTGTGTTTCTTGGGTGGATCACTCCCAGCCAGCCCAGCCACCCACGCCATTGAAGAAAGTCACCAGCGAGGGTGGAAACGAAGGAAGACACCCAGCAAGACAAGCGGAAATGGAGGCTAACTTTTTCCCCGTCTCGGAGGTGTCAGTGAACTGATGCTCTCTTTTATATAATTACGCACTGTTTTTCTTTCTCACGTCCTGTCGCTTGTAGCCAATTGGTGACGGCCACTTAAGAAATGAAGAAGAAGAAGAGAGATCCTTAATTGGACATTTGGCCTCTTCCGAGGACCAAGGCGCGGGAAGACAATGCTGACAAGTTAAGACTACAGACACGGAACGAACCAGACAGCAAGATATCGTGTCTATGGCAAGATTCATTTATCATAGGGCTGCCCATGTTATTCCCATGAGGATGAGTCATGGGTGGCAGCACAACCGAGGCAAAGGGATATGGAGGCTGAGGAGAGGAGGTTCTGTTTACAAACTCATATGAGATCACAAAACATGACAGTCTCTCTTTGGAAAGAAAGGAGGTTGGCAGGACAGGCTGTTTGGAAACGGACTTGAAGAGGAAGTTCAATATGAGGAGATCATTATGCTTCTTGTCGTGTCTTGTCTTCGTGGAGCTGACGGGAGGTTGTCACGAGTGTTCTCCATCAGCTCTCGTGGCCTAGTGGTTACGGTGATGGCGTTCCACGTCGAGACTGAGAGGTGACCCGTGTTGGAATCCGCGCACCGGCCGTGCTGTCTGGGTTTTCCTCAGACGTTTTAAAATGTCGGCACAGTTCCCTGTGAAGTCGACCCAGGACGCGCGGCCCGCCCCCGCGATAGTCGCGACATTGGCCGCCTAAGCGTGGCTGACTACGGCAACCATTTCCGTCACCACCACCACCACCGGTGCTGCATGGGGACGTCTTCCGGAATTAGCAGGACATGCTTTGAGAACATCGACACTCTGTATTTCCACAATGCCGTAAAGTGTTATACAGTGAAATAAACTGCGGTAAAAGCTACATATAAGTGTTTCTTTATTGCGAGCAGTGTACAGACGGGTAGAAAAATGCGTCAAGAAATGAGGAAAGTATGAACACAGAACATCTGATATGGGGTGTAAAATAACTGTTCTGCTCCCTCCGGTGCGGTGGCAGGGATCCAGCACGGAAACTACAACATGACGCACCGTTATCTCGCTAGCTGTAACAGTGGACCGTGTCAAGAAGATGCCTCGTCCCTATTCTACCAGGAGACTCCTCGTGTATTCGAAGTGTGCTACGGTGCCACATCTCGCTGTAGACCCTACCGAATTACACGCGCGCCTGCACGCATAACCAGGAACTACGGCTCCAATTATCCCATCAACGGGCGTTCAACGCTCATCTCGTACCCTCGCAGACAACAGGGCCAACAGTCGGCGGCCGCATAGTTCCTCCTTGGTCTATAAGCAGCAGCTCGCCACACTTCAGAGGAGACAAAACGCGCGAGAAGCCTCGGGAAAACTTAGGGGTGATCTCATCGACTGCGGCTTCCTTTAGTGACATCGCGTAGAGTTACTCAATTAAGCGGGTGAATCATGATCAGCTTATTAAGTACCGACGCCTGACGACAGTGACGTCGACCACCGTTAAAGTTCGATTCGCTCCGTGATCGAACGGTGTCGGCGCGCTGCGGAGAAACGATGAACTATCGCAGTGTGGACGCGTTGTCTCCTTTTAAACATTTATTTCGCGTTCAGTGATTAGGTGGAGCATTAGAGGACCGAACAGTATCGTACCATCGCGGTACAAGTGATGAATTACGGAAAAGAACCATCAACTCCGAACATCGGCCGGCGTGTTATCCACAATAGAAAGGTGACCGTGTCGCCCCCTATATAGGTAGATCTCGCAGAGAATAGGCGCACCTACAGTTTCTCTACTCCGTCTTTATCCCTGCTACAAAAGGGACATAAATCTGCTGGCAACTACCAAACCAGCAAGGCAGACACTCGTTGCCATTGACCCGTTGCACGACCTCTCACTTCTCTAGTTATGTTATCTAGTTTATCTTTTCACTTCCAGGTATTATTGCGAAAGGCCCGACGGCCGCGTAAAAAAAGAAACAAAAAGAACACACGTGGGACATTGTGAGTACAAACAATCAGAAATTTAGCTAGCCTTGGCCTGACACACGCTATCTCTCGTGCCCAGAAGCTTTTCCAAGCAGCACAACGCACTGAAGATACACGGGGGTGCTTGGTAAGTGTCTTATCAGTGCGAGCGAGTTCCAGTGCATCGGAAGGGTTCTACGAAAACGATACGATAACAGAAGATATCAAACCCAAGCTTAGCAATGTCATGTCACCCGCTAAGAAACGCTGCGATTAAGTGGCTTATCATACTTTCGGAGCCGTTTTCGTGAGCACCTTCCGATCTACCAAAAGTCGCTAATAAAATAAATAAATAAAATGATCTACCCGTCTACCCAACACCTCCTAGGCCTGTGCCCCATGTGACACAGCGTCACACACGAAGGCCTGCTATGGATGCTGCAATGACGTCAATGAAAGAGCGAACTCGAGAAAAGCTCGGAGCAGCTCGCAGAGCTCACGCACAAATTAATAAAGATAGCAATTTCTCGTCATTTAAAAGAAAAGTCAATTTTTTTTAATTGCCAATGTGTTTTAATTGCCACTGTCCTGTGATTGGACTATTCAGTTACTGTTTTGTATTGTTAGTGCAGTTACTGTACGGCTAGTGTAAATTTTACCTTCAGAGTGTATTGCGCTTAATTGGCGGTACAGTGCTATTGATACTTTGTAGACTGTTATTAATATTAATGCTCATAATTGTTCTAACCCTCATATGCGCATTAGGGAGGACATTTTAACAGGGAGTACTTCCCTCTGTCTCTTCCACGCTATGTATTTGTGTATAAAATGTGTGTTTAAAATAAAATAAAATCAATCAATCAAAGCTCACGCAAGCTCCGTGAGTTGGGCAGTGCGCAGGCCTGAGCTGTTGGTCTGCCTCGACGCACTCGCACTTGCAGTATGCACATTGCGCGCTGCTTGGGTCAGCAAAACATCGCGCCTCGCAGACAGTGCGACCTTCGTAGTTCGGACAGGGAGAAGGGATCAAGGTCGACCGCGGAACAGGCAGACACGAAAACTCAGTATCGCGTGTAGACGAGGTGAGAGTAAAAGATGCAACAAAACGGAAAGGGGTGACGGACTTCGAAATGTGCCAACCTGTTCAAAAACCAACATACAACATATTTTTGCTGTTTTTTTTTTTTTCGCCGTCTCAAGAGCTCGAGTATAAATCACCGACGAACTCTGCCAAAGAGGCTCTCTACGACTTGGCGACCGAACCACTTTTCTCCGTTGGCGCTGTATTGCGAGTTTTCTCGCAAGAATGCAGTTTAACGGCTTAAAGTGTTTCTAGCTTCAACAGGATGCGCTTTACAATTGGCAGAGACCGTTCGAGAAGTACGGTAAAAAAAAGTGCCAAGGAGAAGAAAAAAAATACTGTAGCGGCTCAGTTTTCGACAAGCGTGCACATTTTTCAGGAAACGGTGTCGGGCGCATTCTTCTGCTTTCATCGATGCGCAAATGCAGAGTTTTATCGGATTGGAAGGTGTAAACGATGACTCCTTTGAAGTGGATGACGTCACCCTGCTGAGCTTTGATTGGACAGTTTCCTGCGTCCTATCTTAAAGGATAGACCACCAATAGTGCTCCTCACTAATGTTATAATTTCGCCCAATATGTCTCGTCTATCTATACGTGTTTGTCGCCTTATTTGAATTAGTTATATATTTATATATTATTTATTTCAGTTATATATTTCATTAATGGAAATTAATTATAGATAGGACGAATCCAGAATTTTCCGCACCCGAATCCGAATCCAGCGAAGGTTCTGCGAATCCACGAATCTTACAAATCTCGAATCTTTCGAATCCATTCTTTAAAAAAAAAGGAAAAAAAAGTGAGAGTTTGAAAAGCCACGGGAAGAAACACTTCTACTGACAAGCGTTTTGAAGCAGAATTTGATATCCTCGTTTAATAACAAACAAATTAAATAATAGTTTCACTATCAGGAGAAAACACATACCCATACACTTCTTAAAAATGTAATTTAAATTGAGCACGTTGTTTATCGGCTACAACAAATACAGTAAACTCTCGTGTCTGAATTTTTTAATAAACCTAAGAAACAATCAAAAGCAAAACCATGTTACTTTGAAACTTATAATGTAAGAATTCCTGCCGGTCCAGAGCAATACGTATAAACAAACAAACAAGAAAACACCCGCCGGCCCATCAGGCTATCGGCGGATTCTGGAGGCGCCAATAATAAAAAGGAAAAAGAAACCCGTGGTTGGTGGATTTGAGATTCGATTCGTCGTTTGAGGCATTGGGATTCGGATTTCCCATCCCTGCCTAGTATTCGAGGATTCACGGATTCGGTTGGCCTATCCCTTACTAATTTACTCCTCTTTTTTTTCTTTTTTTTCGTGAACCTAAGTAATGGCTCTGCGCGGTACCTCGATGTTATAAATACTAGACAGGCCCATCATGGTTCCGCGATGCTCCTGTAGCTCTAATTTTCAGCAACCCAACCAACAAATCGACAAAAACATGCACGCTTGGAGCTCCGAAACCGAGGCTCGCTCCACTCGCATTCCTCCAACATGTATACTTAATCTCCAGTTCGTAACGGAAAACCGTTCCCGATACCGAACGTGCTCGACCGCAACGAACGCGATCCATACATAATCCAGACAGTGCCATAATCCAGACAAAGTGGAGCACAGTCCACCCGGTAACCCCCGTCGCATTCCCAAACGTGTAGTTTCATATTACCCGCGTTTACCCGCGTAAAAACAAGAACGAAAGAAAAGACAGAAGCTACCGCCTTGATGTATCCCACGTCAAGTGGAACGTAGTACTTTTGTGTTTACCCAGGTATGTAAAAAAATGAAAGAAAAAGGAGGACTAAATAACCACAAAGAATAAACCTGCCGTTAAGCCGGATAACACGGTACGCCCTTGGCGACCCCATCAAGAGCACGGATCGCAGAACACGAGACGAGATGAAACAAAAAAAGAAGAAAAGAAGAATGAAGAAGACAAAAACGGAGAAAGTGCGCGGCACAATGTATATGCGAAAGACAAAAGACACACAGGTTGCCACGAAAGGCGTTGGGCGCGGTCGAGAATTTTTTTTTCTCTCTCTCTCTCCTATCGTTCATTTTCGTTCTCTGTTTTACTTATAGTCAGGTGATGTAAGGGAGTCATTATGTATATACGAGGAAAGCTGTCTGAATAGTAGGTCGGAAACTGCGGTCCCAATTGCAGTACACGTCGGAAGGAAAGAGGTACGTTATTATTATTGTATCGGGTGATAGACGTTGCCAACAGCAGACTGTGCTGCCATCACGTCATATTCTCATCATGCACAGCACTCTTCGATGGCTGTTTTTTATTTATTTATTTATTTATTTTTAGTTCCGCGCCAGCGCCGCGAAACAACACTCTGAGCGGTGAGAAACTGACTCTGAGCGGTGACCGGAGAAAGGACAGTAAGAAGAGAGCGGGAGACAAGGGTGTCATGTGTGCGTCCGGGGTCGACTTCAATAGGAAAATTCTGCAGACAAACGTTTGGAATGTCTGCCGGGGAAATCTCACAGCACAGCCGGTGGATAGGGGACCCGAACCCAATACCCTCAAGACTTCTTCGAGCTACGGTGGACATGCGGATGTTGTGTCCACACGGTCACGTCGAGGGTGGAACTCCGGCTGAACACAGATTGATATTAGGTTGAACTCAGGTTGCAATCCGTTTGATCACTCGTTAAACTCAGGCTGAACTCCGTTTGAACACTGGTTGAAAACAGGTTGAACCCCGTTTAAATTCCAAGGCCCGGTTTCACCAACGCCGATTAACATTTGAACCGAGTTCAACGGTCTCTTAACTTGAATTTAACGCTTAACTCTGCTTCACTGAAGGGAGTTACTGTAACATGAACAATGTCTGATGGGGCCCCCGTCATCTAATGGGTATTCTTTCCTTCGTTTTTCCGTGCAGAAAAAGAAAAATCAGATGGAAAAACTCGAAACACTGTGTCGACAGCGTTAACGCGCGACTGCACCTCTACCCGGCGACATTCCATTCCACGAAGAGAGATCGGAACCGTACTTTGTTACGCGCAACTCGATCCTGTAACCTTACGACGCCGTGCGCTCGGATGGATACGGCTTTCCCCACCACATTCGCTGCGAGAGATACAGCCTTGAACTTGTGGTCGAAGTACATAACTTCAATTTGCGGAGATTTGACTACTTATCCACAAATAATCAAATATCAGCCACATCTCATTTTCAGATACAGGCGTTACTTTTTTGTCGTTGTTGTACGGTCGTGAAAACCAGTTGTCTCCGATCGGCACCGAAAAATCTACAAAAAACGCAATTTCTCAGAGTACATTCATATCTCTGCCATTCCTCGAATGCAATTGTACATGATCGCATTGAAGCATAATTGGATTACAGACGTATTTCAGGACGCATTTCAAGTCAGCGTCACCTCTTGCAATCGGAAGCGATTTCAACAGTCCACCCACACTGACACAGTCGGGTAAGCCGTGTGACTATACCCGAACGTTCACTATGCCCGAACCGCCAGACAGAGCCGTTCGTCAACAGAGCGCAGTCCATATCATCCACGACAACCTCCATTGTTCTGAAACGCGAGGGAAGTTGAGCATGCCGACCATTTGTCTCGATTTAAACAAAAGGCGACCAAAGGAGACCTCCCTTCTCCACTGCATGACGCTGGGACAACGTCAATGATATAGGAAGCAGATTGCAGACGACAGCGGGAGGCGGCGGCGGCGGCCAGTGTTGCCAGACGGGCGAAGCGAAAATCCGCTAAAATCGACGTATACGTACTACACTGCGACTGAATTAATGAAGCGACACGAAAGGGCGACCGGTCGTTGTGATGGAACTGCGGAAAAGTGCCCCATTCTTTTTTCTTAACACAGACATATGCTGTAAAGATGCTCCTGTCGTATACGTGAGCAATGGCGGTTCCTCCTTGCAGAGAGAAAGAAAGAGACAAAACGGGGCACCGTTTTTCCTTCCAATATGCCGTCCGGACAATGTGCCGTCAGACCAATAGTGATGGCTCCTTTGGAATCGGAGCCAGCGTTTATTGTAGATCGATGACCGATGCTCACCAAAAGGATGCTTTCAGCGATAACTACTTCCTCATTCCTGGTGGGGTAACTGACGCAAGCCGTCACTGTCGCCGTGCCTTCTCTGTTCATCTTGCATTATTGGACCACGCAGATGCTCTTACACAAAAATTAGCGTTGATTATATGGCCGCGAGGGATGTTCGTTAGAACACGTTTGTTAAAGCACGACAATACTCTATACCCGACCGATGTTTGCTTACGTAATTAAGGATAACCAATGGCATGACAATAATGATGCGCTCTGACATACGAAATATAGCATGGAGGGACATGCTTTCACCTACCAGGAACTAGAACCGGTCCTATACACGTACAATTCCTCCACCGTTCTGGATGAAATGACTCAGGCTCAAACAAGGAAGGACATAGTATTATGTATCTTGTTTGCAGAAGCAAACTTGTGTTGCAAGTACATCGCCCGGTACATAAATGAATGTACTGTGTAATGGCGCTCAGACTGTAAAGAGAAACTCCTGACATTTTTGAGTGTAACGCAAATTTCTCAATACGTTTCAAAAGTGAAAAAATGTTCGACATAACAGGCTCTGTGAGAACTTGTGCGAATGACGTCACGAGTGTGGCGCACGTGCCGGTCTCAAAAATTGATAGCTGGCGTAGTTAGTGACTTTGAAACATGCCGAACATCAGCTCAACTTCAGACAAGGGACATAATCAGGACATGAGATACACATGCTGGTCTTTCACGCGCGCCCTGTTGGGGGGGGGGGGGGGGACGTCATCGTCACCACGTTGCTGACGTCACAAGCGTGGCTGCCTTCAGTTTCAGCGCTGTGTACTGGTTCCTAATAGGGTGTCTCAATACTAGCATAGTGGGAGCTAGCAGTCAGGCACCCTAGTTCCTAACACCATCTGAGAAAAAGACAGTTCTGTTCAGCTGTGATGCTTATTCTACATCGATGTCTGGTACTGTGGTATGCCTACTTATATCATGTTCTTACGAAGATGATGATCATGACAGGTTTTCCCTCGCATTAGCAACAGCTCCAGTGACGTCACTCCTCTTTTAGTCACCGTTGTGTTTACTATCAATATTGTGCGCTATAAGTTACTCTGTTGCCTACAAACTTTGGTGGAAATCGTACGCCCTGGAAGGGCCGGTCCACAGGTGCCTTATATTTACATAACCAGTGAATACAAAAAAAAAAAAGACAACATGACAAAGATAAGTAGTACACAACCAGGGACCAATTTAACGAAATCCGTGAGTACCACCGCTTTACCGAAATTGGGTCCATTCGCCTCAACGACTTTTCCCAACGACCTGCCCGCATAGGCGAACGACAACTGGACTCCGTGAGTGAGGAAATGTACGGCAAATAATGCCGGCAGAGACGAGGAAGTCCTCGCTGCTTAACGTCCAATGTCGCCGAAGCGGAGACAATGGACACACAACAAGGATGTATGGTAAAGCGCAGCGTTCACCAACCATACATATATACCAACGGTACACTGCCATCTATGCAATGATATTGCCCGAAGGGTGCACTACATAGATACGTAGCGAAGCTAGTAAAAAAAAAAAAAATCAAGCCTTGTCTAGCGTAAGTTCTGCATAAAAGCTAAAACAGAAGAACAGTACAACCAAAAGAACTGCAGTGCTTCGTCGCATTCACTGTCATACATGGTGTTCTTTTTATTCTTTACAATTTTTTTATAACATAAATCTGTGAGAGTAGCACAGATGCCGTTTTTGCAGTTGAGTTATATACGGCAGGGCGGACACTATCGCAAGGAGATTATGTATTGCATACTGGGCCGACACAAAGACATGAAACAACACACTTGCAATGCACTGCAATGTCACCAACCAGTTCACTAGATGTTCTTCAGATCATGTATTTACAAGATTGCCGAAAACACATTATCCCTTTAGATAGGGGATCTCGGGCAAAAGCGAGGTAGCAGAACGAGAGAACGGAATTCAGCTTGCTACATTTTTCTTGCCATCTTTGAGAAGTGTTATACCACGACTACATAAATACCTATAGTGACCATAAGTAGTATTGGCATTAAGTACTTGACTTGATCAGTCAGTCAGTCTTCCTATTATATATGTATACTGTTTATATTTATGTTTGTACCCATTCCTGTTTGCCGGTCCAGGTACCTCGTCAGGCTCCGCCTTTTGTACCTGGACCTCATTTCTGTATTTCTGGAAATGAAATAAAATAGAAAGAAAGAAAGAAAAATATGTAAATTGCAAAATACATGATATAATCAAGCCCGTCAGGGTCAAGGGGCAGGCTAGCCCAGGCCCTGGGCGAGAGCCTGTAACCTACGTAATAAACAGATGTTTCATCTCTTCTTGTTCTTTATCTTTTTTTTTTTTTAGTGAGTCGAGGAAAGCATGAATGGGCCGAGCGCACCTGTCCTGCATGCCTCATAGGCTTACTTGAATCCACGCCTATAGTAACTTCGACCAGCTTTGCTGGCATCTTGAGCGTTCTACGTGCCATCTCCACTTCCCTTTCACCACCAAGAACAACGTCCTCCCAAACCCCCAACGTATTCACCCCTTTCCTCGCTCAAAATCGGCCACCCAGAGTCAATAGAACTGCATTCCACCGCGAGACGTCGCCAAATAAACTGGACACGCCGCTGTTAGTCCAAGACGGCCGCAATCGCCACCGGTATATCGGTGCATTTCATTTAAAGGTCGCTCCTGCACGTGAAAGGGAGGTTAGTTCGGCCCCGAGGCAGTGTATATACTGCTTGCAGTGCGCAGTCGGTGGTCAAACGGGTCCACGAACCGGTGGCATCTTGCTCGAGCGTGAATCGTGGCTGCGGGAAGTGCATAAGCGGCGCTCCTCAATCAAAAACGCCCTCGCCCGTAGCAATCGCACCCGATTGGAGTCGATCAATTCATTGCGCTCTTATTGTACGTGAAGAGGACGAGATTGTGAACGCTTCGCCGACGTACCGGTGATTCCTGTGCTACATTCGGGAAGGAAGTACGTTTCCGTCGTATTGAGCGATGGAGTTCCGGTTGTACCTGCGGACCCGCGTGGGTAGAGAGTCCAGAGTTGTACGTAACGCGTTACTAGTAATTCCGTTACTAGTAATCAACTACTTTTTTCAGTAATTTTTAACATAATCAATTAATTTTTTGAGCAAGTAATTTTCCAAGTAATCTGATTACAATTTTCGGTAATCAATTACTGAGTAATCGATTACTTTTTTAACCTTCTTTCAACAATGGCAACCCTTTTCAGCAAACAAATCTGTAATAAACGCGTATGTATGTGTTTTGTATGTTGCTTTCAAATGTATTTGTGAATTTCACTTACCATATACGTTGGTGTCTCATTTTAGAATTTGCAACAAGAGCTGCATAGTTGCATTCACTGCAGGCTTGTTGGCTTTTGCTATATGGCCCACAATTTAAAAGTAACAGAAAAAAGTAACGCGTTACATTTCTAATCGGTAACGTATTACATTTTCGATGAAGTAATTTGTAACGGTAAAGAATTACTTTTCGCGCACTAGTAACAGTAATTGTAATCAATTACTTTTTCCGAGTAACGTGTACAACTCTGGTAGAGACATCGTGATTTGCGGATTGAAATCTGCGCAAGATGAACTGCGGATGAAACTGCACGTCTCCGCGTGGCGTGTGGATATTGATGTCATTATCCGCAAGTAAACAGTAGTGTCTCTGCCTTATAGAGCTGTCCTGCCATATATCAGTCGGTCGGCAGGCGATAGTGTGCCAGGCGAACGCAATGCATTGTGGGCTTGGTTGAACATCGCTGCAAATGTCAACATATACGTGACCATAAAAATGGCCGCGCCCATGATCAGAGGCCAAAAAGTTTGTAAACGACGCGACTCCTGTTTCTGTGCGCCGTTTCTGTTGACCTCGGCAATTAGTCTTTATCAGATATCCTCGCAGTAAAAGACGCAGATCTGCATATGAGGCCACATACTGCTGACTGCTCCCAACGATGTGATAACGACGTCGGCGCTAAGGCTCACCCGGCCGATGTGATGCGCTCTGACTCCGGAGGAAAAAGAAACTGCCAAATCCAAGATCCAAAAATTCCGTCGTTCCTTGCTGTCAAGCTATTCTCGATATACTTTTTATGCTGAGAAGTGATAAAGTTCGCCACGTAACATTTTTGTCACGCATTTCTTCCCCCCGTAAGGATGCAATGCTCGTGGATGCAGATGCACCTATTTCTGACCAGCGGAGTACCGAGCGCTGAGTGGGGGGTACTATACCAGTGTTGTCCGCGCGAGTACCTCTAATGATCGACAATGGTCGGCGCTTAACGAAACAAGGTTAAACATATGACCGACATCGCCACAAGACAACGTCTACCCTTAACGGCTTGCAACGGAAGAGAATTTTAAGTAGTGCCAGAGTGCCACTCGTCTCTGTGCTTGATGTACTTGATGGATAGACTGTTAAACAATCGTTGTAAAACAGGCTGTATCTGAGTATTTTCTAACCATGCAACCAGTTGTTGGCAATCATGTTGAAAACCACGCACTTGTCACGAAAGAGACATTAGAGATGAGACAGCGACGATGTTACAAGCAGTAATTTTTTTTTTAGCAACACTGTAGGTCCACCTCGGACCCAAGTACGTGCATTGGTAAGATACGAGCATACTGTTACAAAAATTGACCAACAGTTTCACCTAACTCCACTCACATGATAACAAAAAGAAAAAATCAAGAAAAGAGAAAAAGCATTATGCAAACAAGGTTCTTATCCCGTAGAAAAAGCTTTTAAGAGATGCGAGGGACACAAGAGCTGATGGAATTGCATTCCATTCCAGGATAGTTTTTCATAAGTGCACTGCAAGCAATGTTAGAAATATATCCGTTGAGGACAACTTATTTCGTGCAAAGACTTTCCACGTTCGTAGCGCAACAGGGAACGCACTAAAAATTTGTGCAGAGAGTAACCTTCCGCTGATGACTTACACGTCATCTAAATGCACGATACGAAGAACTCTGGGACCGTGCAAATTTCAACAGGCTCGATGACACCTTAGGACGAGTTGTAGTGATTCATGAATGGCGGACACGTCATGATTATGTTCGCGGATTTCTCTGAAACTCTGATTCCTTGTCTCTCCCGTCGGATAAACTTTTCATTGGTACGGGTTGGTTGGACAGCACCATGTGGTGCACAGTTGGTAGTTTCGCTGTCATTTCGGCTCGTCACAGCCCATCGCATCAACGTCATAACCCGTACAATTCAACATCACAACTCTTCGATATCTATAGCATTCGACTTGAATTTCAACATCACGTCATATACAAGCCCGATACCCATGATGCCATGACGACGTCTGTGATGGTCATCACGAGTGAATTTGTGCCGACATATGTTCTGCCTACACTTCCAGTAAATCTTTAATGGGTATACACACCGACAAACAACAATACAACAACGAAAAAGTTTGACGCTTCCAAACTCATTGAGTTTCATCATCAGAATAATGTACCACCAGCTGCAGATCCCTTTTTGTGTATCAAGGGTGCGCAGCATTCCGGTAGGGGGCCCGATTACCTATTGATAGCCTTTTTGGTTATCTTTATGCGCTATACGTTTCCAATTGTTTCCTCAACCCCCAACAGCCCTCACGAGCTAAAATTTCTGGATTATCGAGGCTTAATCTATGACCAGTTTTTACCGGGTGTTCACATACGTAGTTCAGTCTGCTTCTGTGCGGCATTGTCAGCATCTCTCTTGTGTTCCTGATGATGATGAAACTCGAAGAAATTTCGAAACGTTGTCGAGTTGTATTGTTGTTTGCCGGTGTGCATACCAATTAAAGACGTCAATCCCCGGCATTTGGACTATTTTCACTTCCAGTACAAACCAAGGCTGTAAGCCGGCAGAGGAACACTTCCGGAAAGAGGACAATGTGAACACAGCATAAAATATATTTAAGGAGTGACTTTTTCGGGTTAAATGCCTTTCTCAGATTCGGGGGATAAAAATCGGGCGCTATTTTAAAATCTGTAATTCGGGGAGAAATCGGGCGATAATTGTGCCTTCGGGTGTTATCGGGTGTTTTTGTTTCTCCTCTTGTCTATTAAGTCCTTTCCTAACCTCTCTTTTTTGTTCTTTTGTTGTTGTTTTTGCGAGATCGTGACCTTCCAGCGGTAATCCTCGAAGGCATAGACAGTGTTGATACACATGGGTGTATTGCTGGGAACGTAAGTGACCTATTCTTACATGTGTTACACGTGGCGACCGTTGTTCGTCTTCAGTGGAAACGTCACTTGAGGATTTCATAGTGAGTGGAATTCGGGGAGAAATCGGGTTTAACCCGAATTGGTCGGAGGTCAGTTCGGAGGGGAATAACCGGGCGGAATCGGGTTTAACCCGAAAAAGTCACTCCCTAAATATATTGCGCGGTTGCACAATTCTCCCACCAAATCAGTTCCCACTCTCGCTTCTGTAGTCCACGGACGAGTGTCATCTCTAGGCGGAGGTCCGTCAAACAGAAACCAGTTGAGAGAGGACCACCACGTGATGGACGGATGTCTAAGAAAAACAAGGCCATCATACGAATTTGCCTCGCACTTCCTCCTGTTTGCCGTCGCCATTAGTATAGCCACTGTCGAACGAGCGTTACCAAATGCCCCGAGGACTGTTACATTTGCATTCTGGTGTCCTCCGGTCAAAGCCGTTATAATTTAGATGAACGACAACGCAGTCACGCAAGCCGCTCGCAGCTATACGACTGCTTTATTGCGCAAGCAAAATAAGCGGAAGCGAGTATTCGAAGGCATATTTGCAACAGTGATTTATTGACCCCCCCTCCCCCGTAAGCCTCCAGAACACTCCCGGACTCTTTAGCAATACCTCCTCCATTTCTTTTTTCTTTATTATTTTTAATTCCGTGCTAGCGCCGCGAAGCAACTGTGGCTATATGCGGCGCACAGACATGGACAGATGGAGATAGGACAGCAGGAAGGAGTGGGGGACACGGGGCTTAGTATGCGTCCTGGGCCGACCTCAGGGGGAACAAGTGCCGACATTCGTCTCGAAAGTATTCGGAAAACCTAGGGAAAACCTGAGACAGCACAGCCGGTGACAGGATTCGAACCCGTGTCTCACCTCCCAGTCTCTGCGTGGAAAGCGATCATCCTAATCACTATGCCACGGGAGCTGGTCCTCTCCCTTTCTTTGTTGTGCATCCCCGATGGGGGGAGGGGGAGCAGCATTGTTACTTCAGCCTTAGACTCATGTCGACTATGATACGTGCAGCTGCTAAAACTTGAATGGAACAGCAATAATAATCCCCTCCGCACGCACGCATTCTGGATTCGCGGTTTTTGGTTCGCGAGCCCCTCATTGTCGCGAATTCAAAAATTTCACTACATATTTGCCACTTCCAAAACGACGCTTGAATTTTACACCAGTTGGTTATATAGACCACTTTCTGTTTACAAACATGTGGCGTCCCGAGAAGACCGGTTCGAGGCTATATTTTGCTCTGGTTGGCAAGAAGCGGGAAAAACGCGTCTGCTGATAGGCCGAAAAGGCTGATAAGGTTGATAGGTGCCCACCAGCATGCTTTGCGCGGCAGCGAAACGTAATCGATGACGTAGGAGTGCAAGTGGTCTATAGGGTTCTGGGACCCCATCTTCAACTTGTCGTTATCCCATAACGCGCGTTTAAACGTACTGTAAAGCAGCAGGCATACAATTTCATACTGCTCGCTCATTTGACAGCCTGGGTGCTCAGTATACAAACGCCACAAATTTCGTTAAAATCCACCTCGTAGTTTCTTAGAAAATTCAGATTTAATGTTACGGGCAACCCTGTGTCTAAGACCCGACACGGATTCGGCAGTTCCCCTTTGTAGGGCGGCGAACATAAACATGCCAATAACAATGGGAGTGTACAGCGGCATCTGTGGACAGCTACCATCACCACGTCGGCTTGCCTGACGTGGTGCATTTTTGCGTGTTTCTGCTGACAGTTTGTTACTCATTTGCACGATGTACCAATGTTCTTGCATTTTGAGATAATATATGTCAGGAACTGTCTCGTTTGAACAAACTTTTCAAAGAAAGTTCATGAAACCGGCTACTTAGCCCATGACTTAGCCGATACAAGGTTGGGGACATGGAACACTGTTGCTCGACGAATAGGCGATTGTTTCCCACCAGGCGTCGCCCCTCGTCTTTTCACCGCAAGTTCAGCCGCTATTAAAAAAATAATTTAGAGTTTTCTGTCGCACATAAAATTTGGAGCGTGGATTTCTTTCGGAATAATCTTTCAAATGCCGCTGCCCAAATTAACAGCTTGCCTGCTGCTTTACAGTAGCTTTAAATGCATCACTTTGGCCCGTGATTCGGCCACGAGCTCTTGCGCGAACATTGGAACTCTGAACGCTTTCCTCAAAAGCAGTCCGTGCGATGTGCGACTATCCCCGGTTTCACGAACGCTGGTAAACTTTGAACCATGATCAAGGGTTGCTAAAACTTGACGTTAACATTCAATTCTTCTTCACAAACGTTAGTTGGTGATCTGCAAATGTTAATCGACGTTGGTGAAACCGGGCCTATATGATACTGCCCGATATCGCTCGTACCGCGTTCGCGATGTAGCCTACACCACGAATGAAACCGATCAAGCTACAAATTTCTGGATCCAAAATTCAGCGATCAGCGAACTTGTGCCCAGCGCCCGATGCGCGAAAAGTTGGTGGTGACAAAATTAAACGGTGTTTTTAACTGACGTAACAATAAGTCCAAGAGATCATCGTCCTATAGCTCCAGTGCCCGGTACACCGTCCGCACACAATTATCGAGGCGCGCTGTCAAACGCACGCAAAACAGACGACGGACCGGCCTTTCCTGCTGCGTCCCACCTTGACACGATAATGGCGGCCCCCACAGCGATGAAGACCCGGAAGTGGTCTGACGTCACTTTCACTCGCAGACGATGCCGCCGCAGTGGAGAAAAAGCGTGCGCCCGGCGGCCTTGCGCTTTCTCAAAAAACATTGATGCAACTTCGAACTCGCATCCCACCACGTAGGGACGCCTTGAAAAGGGCAAACAAGGCGTTTGTCTGCTTCGGGTACTCCTACGCGTCACGAAATGTGTCACGCGGTTAAATATTTACAACAGAAAAGAAAAACAAGAGTGTTTCGAGACTGCTTGGTACGGGCGGGCGCATCGCCTGATACAAACGGGGGCTTATGTAGCACGCAGCAGCAAAGTGAAGGGATCAGAAAGTAACGCCCCCTGTCTTCTTTATAAGACGTTAACATCAACCTATACGTGTCAATCTTGACAGGGTCTCTCGACCTTTGTTGCGGAAACGCTTCATATACTTTGCGTTCGATGGTCTTAGTGGATTTATAACAGAGGGTTGGCCTGCCACGTACTGCAAACCCTTATTTCTCGCCAGCCCCAAATTTTCGTTAATTTTAGCGCACGCGAAAGTGTCTAGCAAGATTTGTACCTTGCCACGTTCAAGAGAGTTCAAATCTGATAAGGGATAAAGGCGATAAAGGAACCCAGAGCAGGGTACGCAAATGACGGACTGCACCGTCTGTCGCGTTCGCCTTTGTGGCACTGGGGGTTACCAATTCACAGTACAAGCATGCCGCACATGCTCCCAACGTGCTTCGGACTTGGCTTTAGGTATCGGTCTATGGGGGGACAGCGTGCCAGATGAATGTAATGTATTCTTGATGTCACATTACTGCAGACGTCAACACACAAGCGACCGGCAAAATGTCTGCTCCCGGCGGTCAAACCGTTTGTTTATTTATTGATTCATTTGTTCAACATACCCAAGATGTCATTGGACATTAAACGCCACAGCGTGAGCGCGTGAATTGTTGGTATACACACACCACACACATACAGAATGAAAGAAAACCAAGTACATGATTTAGAACTACGAACTAAATAACTGGGGCAGGACAAAAGCATTTTGAAAACACGCCAGTATTAATAAACCTCAACATCAAAACACACAATCAAAAACACGGTTACGGAATGATGGATGATCCTGCCAGCTAACTCTCAAGGGAAGACCGTTGTAGTTCATACGTTGATAGTTCCAGAAGAATGATTTGGAAAACACGTTCCTCCGTCATTTGACACGTATTGTACGTATATAAACAACGCCACTGCTGTGTGCGTTTTGTGCGTCGTTTTGGTAACGTATTTACATATCACGAACTAGTTTAATGCAGTGGTATTGCAGTAAAACAAATATGCTTGCGATTGTGGGCTTGCTAGAATGTGGGCGTGGGGTCACTCCCAATGATAAGACCTAAGACCATTCCGCCGATACTATGGACGGAAAAGGCACCATGTCGCTGCCCACATCTGTGAGGCCGACAACGGCGAGCCCTTTCACCATCATCATCGTCATCATCATCATCACAACCACCACCACCACCACCACCACCGTCGCTGTAAGAAGTACCGCACCACTTACACTGGAAACACACGTTCGTCTCTCGGTCTCATGCTGACGGGGATATGTTGGCAAGCCCCGAAATGGAATACCGACACCTATGACGTCACCTATACGGAAGTTATATAGATATAGGATAACCTATTTGGATCTTATAGGATCCTGTATAATCCTATATAATTTTATACAGGACCTATATGAATGACTTAGTTTTTTTTTTTTTTTTTCAATAGGGATATGACGCGTGTTACCAGGATAAGATGGTGATTTTGCGGCAAACGCCTGCTTGGGTGTAGTTATAAAATATGGTGGGTGCGGGATATCCCTGGTCGCGTTTTCGAACCCGACAGAGGAGGAACTGTCAGAAGTCATCCGCCAGAGGAGTGGCGAGCTGGGGCTCCAAGTATTGGTACATCGAACGTTCCGTATGTACTAAACGCAGTGCAGAGCCCCTCGAAATATCCTGCTATGAAAGACAGCTGCACTCAGTTGGTAAGGCAAACAGTCGGTCTTCCTCAGTGTGAATCAGATGTAATCATATTTAGGTGTGGGAAAATGGTTAAAAATTGGGATGTTCGGTGTAGCATGCTTTAAAAGCAATAAAACCCCCGTGCCGGGAAACAAGTCAAAGGACGACACAACAGACAAGCACAGATACAAGCACTGTGCTTGTGTGTTGTGTCGTCCTTTGACTTGTTTCCCGGCAGGGGGGTTTTATCGCTTTTAAAGTAGGTGTGGGATCTGTCTCGTGTCGAGAGGGGGGGGGGGGATACTACAAACAAATATGTCATGCAAAGTGCATTATCCTCACTTAAAAAAACGTTACCTGCAGTAATCAAATTTGTGCAGATCCCGGAAAAAATATATATATTACAAAGCAGAATGTAAGGCAATCTGTCCGGTCTCCATACATGAAAAAAAAAAAAAAAAAAGAGGGGGCGACACCGCCACAGTCCCGGGACAACGGGGCGGCCGCCCCTTGCTGCCCCTCCCGACGTCTTTGCTTGGTTGATTTGGTGTTCAATGGAGCAACACCAACGGGGGTCATACAGAACCAAGTCAGCATGCCAGCATTGTATGCTACAATTCTATAACGTATCGTCCCTTCTACTAAACCGAAACGCTACAACGAATTATTCGTATTAATTTTTGGACAAAAGAAAGAAGAAGAAAAAAAGTGAAATCGAAACCACCCCTGGATGCACAGGCGTAGCTGAACTCGCGTGTGGTCGTTTTTTTGGGGTACATGTGCTCTTCCAAAGCATGCGAGCTGTACGCGTTACACTTGGTCGTCCCTGCTTTCCAGTCTATGAAAGGGTTTATTCGCGGACGAATTCGGAGGTGGTTTTTTGGAGTTTATCTTCCCTAGCATCTTCGAATAAGTCAGCTGTCATTATCTTTTTGTGGTGCATTGTCTGTATTGTGATAAAACTCTTGAAAGCAGTTACGTATTACTCGCAGACCGCCATATATATCGGGATTATGTTGAATACAGCTAACCCGTACAGTGCTTGTCGGGAAGCTCGTCTATGAACATTAGTTTTTGTGCGTGTAATGTTGTGTACGGGTGCAGGAAAGAAATCTTGCTGTCTCAAGAAAGATCTGCCAGCGGAAATCAAAGATAAATTACTAAAATTTATAGATTTACAAAGCAATAAAAGACTATACCAGGTATTTTTTCCGAATTTATTACGCATCTCTCGACAACGTCCTCCGTCCTGCAACGTTTGTGTAAACATAAATTCCTCCTGCAAACATATTCATCCCGTTTACACGAGCCACAACACTTTTGGCCATCATCATGCGATTACATTAATCATACACTTCAGTGATTAACCTGTCGGAGCATGTCCAGCACGCTGTCACCAACTGGTCAAAGGACAGCGCTGATAAGCAACCCTTCCTGCAGAACTTGGACTTGACCGAGCCCCGAAGATAGCGAAACAGTCATCACTTTAGAGGCCGTTGCACCGATTTCCTGACTTCGACAGAATGTGAATCATGGCAGAAGGCACACTTTGGCACAACATCATAAGGGACAACACGGAATAACAAAAACACGGACAAAAAGAGAGTGGCGCAGGTTTGTTCGTGTTTGTGCGGTTTCAGCTCCTTGTGATGATGTTCTCGGGGTAACTAACAAACCCGAATCCCCTTCATCATTCACTTTTCGCGACAATTGACGTCACTGTATAATTGTTACAAAAAGACGTATGCCTCCCATTTCGAACAAATCATGGGAGAGAATGTCGCCATTCGGGAAGATGTTTCTCTGGCAGACGATGCGGCAACGATATTTCCACTCCTAAAAGACCGACCGTAACATATACGTGCAGGTGCCAAATGCAATATATTTCGCCCAGTAGAACGTTGGCATTTTTTAGATAAACGAGACAAACGGATGACATGTTTCGGTTTCGGTTTCACCGTGACGTAAGCATGGGCTACTGGGCTTCGACGGACACTACAAGAGTACGTGTGCAACCGAGATAGAGGTGATTGACTGACGACTGTTTTGATGTAAATGTAAAGTGTAATCAGAAATTTCAAATTGGTGGTTTGACTACTTGGCATGAAAGACATCGCAAATTATTATCTTTTGTTTGGCCTCGTACAAAACTCCGAACTAGTATGTTAGTGAGGAAAAACGGTCTACACTTTCAATAACAGCGGTCAAGTACATGAACCCAGTGAAAATAATTACTACGGAAAGCTATACGCAAGGAGAAGCCATGTTACAAAAGTCGGCTAACCGAATAACAGAAGCCCTACTTTCGTGATAAAGTGGTGAATACAAAGATCGTAATGAGCTTGGCGGACATCGAAAGGAGTTAATTGGTGCACGCGGCAAGGAAACAAAAAAACGAACTCTCCCAATAAACGGCAGTCAATGCTGTGGCCATGAATTTGATTCACGGAACAGAACCGTGCAACGCGTGCTGGCGGCGGACGCAACAAAAGACCGCGGCGGGCCTTTGTTCTGTTGCTGTCGTGCCAATGGGCAACACACGCACCGGCCAAAGAAACGCAAAGGTTTCAAGACGGATAATTGGCTCCTAAAATTAAAGAAAGACTCCGAGGGAGAAAGAAATCAAGTTGCCGCGAAACGCAACAAAGACGAAGCACAAATAAAGCGTCCTTCCCAAGGTTGTGCCAATTCCGGCTCGAATATGGAGTGCTGTATTTGAATTTCAGATCGATGTTTCTTCCAAAGGGAATACATATTCGAAGATCCGAATACATGTACATGTATGTTGCATATCCGTACATGTGCTGTGCATGTTTTTCGCTTCCTATCGTTTCGTTTCCAAGTAATATTAGTAATCGCTTCGACTTTAAAGTTACTATTCGCGGAGCTTTACGTTGTTCATACTCCCAAAAAATAAACTCAATGTTCCGGTGGAATTCGGGGGTTGTGTAGCGAGCAGTGTATACAGACACTTGAGAAGTCGGTGCGGGAGACAAACTTTTGGGGAGGGGGGGTCCGGATAAATCACTAATTCGGGCGCAGTGCACGTCCCAGTCTTAGGACATAACGCGGTCGTTATAAAGGGTATTACAGCTTTTTTGAATGTGAAAGCGTACCATGCATGAAGGTGCCAGAGTTAAGCCCTGGGTGGGGTGGACGGTGCCACGCCCTACCCAATGACTTTTATCGTATATACACCCTGTGAAGAGGATCGTAAACGCGAAGGGGTTGTCAGATTGGCAGGTGGAGAACAGAATCTCAAACCGCTAAAATTCGGAAGTGTTTTACATTCTCATTTTACGGCATGCCGAAAGCTCTTCAAGTGAATACATAAGGATCCAAGGCAGACCCTTCGTGGGCTACTGTGCACGGCACTACAAACAATGTACATACATATAGTCTCGTTTCTATGGAAACTTCAAATGAAATATATCGGGAAATGGTACGCGTTTGTTTCTTACGTACAGGAGGGAGAAAAAGTCCGGATAATCCGGACGACATTCCTCCATCACAGAAGTATAGGAAGACATTTACCTGAGGGGCTCGATACATTGTTGATGTGGAAAGAAAAAGTACGGAAGGCGTATTTGTAGTCCCTTCATTATAAGCGGACCACTTCCCATCCAGGTCAATATCTTCCGCCCTTTCCCGCCGCCCATTCAGGCAACGAAGACACATGCGGTTTCGGCTCAGCGATTTTCGTTCACGTAGGGAGCGACGTCGCACCACGGGTCCACGCTTTTTCTTTTTTTCTGTCACTTGTCACGCCGCGAACCAAAATAACCTTTTTGAAGAACCGAGGAAAGCACGCGAACTTCCAACTTTACGCTTGATTGTGCGCGCAGACACAACGTCAGAGCAAAGCAGACGGCTTCTGCTACAAGGAGACGACTTCTGCTTTCGCTGCGTTATTCGAAGCAGCGATCCAAACACCTCGCCACTGTACTCATATTTAACGTCTACTTTACAAGTCGAGTGATTCACAACCGAAAATGCTCAACGGAACTGCAAAGTACAAGTTTACAAACTCTTCCCGTGTTGCAGACATGTTTCCTCTGCACGTCTGACGATGCCTCACGCTTCAGGGTGTTATCATTAGCAGCAACATAAACGACCTGTGGAAGTGCGCCAACTATTACCACACGACAACGTAATATGCAATTCACGTCAGAAGCGTGATGAAAGTTGGCGCATCGTAGACATCTTCGTCACTGCAGTTTATTGTCAAGCAAAAAGAAGATGCCAAGCGTGCGACGTGCTATGATGCCATCGAGAAATCTTGATGTCACACAGCTTGCTGCACACTGGATACGAAGCAAACCACTGTCAATTTCCCGAGACTTAGACCATGCACATTTTAGAGGAGTCGCTAGTGGTACGAAACGAGCGGAAGATACAATGAACAAGGGTTCGGAAACTTCCGAAGGAGCACGCTTGGAAAGGATGCAAACGTGGGGTTTGCAAGCGTAAAAACATAAGTGGTTTCCTCCGTACACACATTGTACTCGGCAGAGGAAATGCATTTGGCAGCGCAGTCAGCTATCAGTGGCGGCAAATAGGCCTCGCCATAATGTAAACAGGATGAAATGGGCAAAATCATGCGTGCGATTAGCGAGCAGCGAAAACGAGACACTCACCGGAGTAATGTCTGATCCGCCAATTGCTTCACTCGTAAAATTTGTTTCTTCATGTTGAAAATAACAGCCTCACAGAGGTTGAACACAAACTCAAAATAAAACACACAAAGTCACTGAGCCGTTCGTTACATGGTATTTACAAATGCAAGCACCAGACGACACATACTACACCAAAACCGATCCCCCACACAACTCATGTCAGGGACGCGCAAGGAATGTTGGGGGAGAAAGCTGGAGAAAGAAAAATCGGAAAGGCCAAGCAGACTGCAACGCCATTGCTCACAACTAACTGTGTAAGATTAAAATCGCGCCTCTTCCAACACAATTTCAATTTTAAAATACATAGCGTTAAGATGTAATTCATTAAATATTTATTTCGGCTTATTTGTTCTTATTTACACAGGAGAACAATGCTGAAAGGTACTATCGACAATAGCATCACTCTTTTGCAGCAACATGGCGGACCTCGCAGAGAAAATATTGCAAGAAGCAGCGGAAAGAGAAGCTTTGTACAAACCTATACATGTACAGAAGCCTTTAGACTTAGAATATGATGTCGGACATCTCTTGGCTATTGATCCCAACCCGGTGAATGCCATCAAGCTCAGGTAAGCCATTGGCACACAACTTCCACGTGTGCCGAAATTTGCCCAGCACAACAAGGTGATGTTGTGAAACTCCCGCGTGTTGATTTTCTTTCACCGTTTCAGAGAAAGTGGGAAAGACGAGTATTTGAAAAGTCTTGCAAGAGATAACACTCAATTGCTGATCAACAAGTTGTTTCAGGTAAACATCTTGCTAGCACATTGGCATGTGGTATTACAGCAGATAGTGTCTCATTGCAGTTGCCACTCGAACGGAAAGAGGATGTTCTTGTGGTTAAGGTACGTTGCGGAGCAAGGCAGTGATGCAAATTTAATCGTAGGTAGGTCAGATAGAACTTATAATACAATGGTGCACCCGTTTTTCTTTTTCTTTCGTAGTTACCTCCCGGAACAACGAGGCTGCCTCGTGAAAAACCGGTATGTGGGGTTCCTCACCAAGGGTTTTCGCATGATATAGAACAAAAAGTGACACTGCTCCACCCACTCAAAAGGTTGTCTTTCTCAAACGCTTGCATTCCTTGTATTTCAGCCACCCAAGCCAAAGCCTGCGACAAAGTGGTCAGAATTTGCCAAACAGAAGGGTATCAAACCCCGAAAGAAAGAAAAGTTGGTCTGGGATGAAGAGGTTAAGGTACGAAATTCTAGTTGTCTGAAAATGACAATTACAAATGTGCCACACCCAATACATGCTGTTCCACGCCGCTCCAACCACTATGCTGATTGATACAGTTATTGCTTCTGATCTGAGAGAGAGGGCTGTATACGCCTTTTTATGGCAGTTCAATTTGCCACAAAAAGGCGTACGCCTCCAATTTTCAACAAATCAAGAAAGTGAAAGATTTCATTCTGCGTGGTGGCTGGTTCCGAGCGTCCTTAGTCACGGAAGGATCGGAAATCTTCGTGGCACCAGATGTTGTGACGGGGTCTTGTTTATGTTTACCTGAGAATGTCATGTATTATCCGCCACAACTCGGAAATGTACTTTTACAGGAATGGGTGCCTACTTACGGATACAAACGTGCCGCCGTCGAGAAGCAGAAGAACTGGGTTGTGGAAGTTCCTGACAACAAAGGTTGTGGATGTATGACCTGATCATCAACGCGTTAACAGATTTTTTTTGCTCACTCAGATCCCAACGTCGATTACATTGCAAAGATGAAAACAGACAAGAAAGAACGCATAGCCAAAAACGAGTTCCAGCGGTTGCGGAATATTGCGAGGAACAGCAAGGTCAAAGGTAGTACATATTTTCAGAACACTGCAGCATGGTGGATCTCTTTGAATTCACGAGTGCATGTAAGGGTGGTGGTGCTAAATGTAAATATGTTCATATATATAAAGTAAAATAATAAGACGTGGACGACACATTACAGGAAAGTTAACGAGAACTAGTTTATTTAGCGGGTAATCTAGCACAAAGAGTAGCACTCATAGTATATTATATGTTAGATTACCCGCTATTATTTTACTTTTATTCAACTTTGCAGTCGTCTGATATATCAACCTCTTTAACCTATATATAATATAATAATATATAATATATCAATGTTATATGGGTATATGTGCATGCTGTTAGGCAGCTTAGCCAATTGCATTAGGTTAAACCTATCAGTGTTTCATTTAACTGCATGACATGATTCAGATTATACAAAACATGAAGATCATTCTGGATCCTTCTGAACACATCTTTGTAGTCTTACTTCTGTGTTTATCCGGGATGCTTAGAGTCTGATGTGCTTCCGCTGTGGCAATGCATTGAGCATGCAACAAGCACTGCTAGGACTATTTAGAAGCTCACTGTCTCGCTGCCATACCTGATGGTGCAGTCAGAACATGGTGGTTAACCGCCTTAATGGCCGACGACATATCCTGAATTTGTATGCATAGTTTGAGTGCTAGATAATGCTAAATGCCATTTCATTTGCAGCAACGAAAGCTGCCTTGCCACCAGTGCCGAACCCAGACAAGCTACACCTGTCGAACGCGATAAAGCTGGCGAAAAAGTCCACAGCTTCTGTCGGTAAATTTGCCCAAACTCTAAAGGACGAGAAACACGTCAAAGTCCGTGGCCCCAAACGAAAGGTGAGTAAGACTCTGCTCTGCACGTGCACGTTGCTTCCACCAAGACCCTTTATGGATGACACAGCAGAGTTGTGTGTGTGCGTACTTTAGTAGACCTTTCTGCGCTCTCATTTTCGCCATTGTAGTTCCAACCCAACTTGGCTGACTTGAAGAACGAGAGAGACTCACAGATGAAAGTGCTCAAGGAACTGGCAAAGAAGCGACCGAAATTGGATGCTACGAGGGTAAGTATAATGTTAGCAGGTTTGACATGTCCACTTGGGAATGTTTGCTGATGATATATTTTTTTAAATTGCAGGCGGCAAACAAGGTTATTTACGCAGAGGAGCAAGTGTGAGTTTTTCTGCTCTTTAATTCCTCTAGACACCACACACTGTGCATCGCTTAGCATCCATAGCACGATTAGAATGCAAGAAGTGTAGCGAAACACAGCATATTTTTTAGCTTGTACGATGCAGGCCATGAGGCTACCGAAAAACCGCACAATAAGCAGTACTGCACTGTAACCAAATATCACATTTTTAGGCCAATACATGCCGGAGATTGAGCACCTACCTTTCTGTTATACCATGTTGCGCACCGGACTGAACAGCGCGGAGATTCCTCGTAGAGAAAACAATCTACTCAACGTTTTCGTGGAGCCTGGAAAAACAGTGATTTTTGTCTGGCGTTACTTGCACGTGTGTCCCCAACAACGGCGCGGAAACTGAATGCCTTGGTACTCAGTCCATTCTGGGTACAGAAGCCCCTTAGTTAGTGCGCACACACTACGAAGTCTCACGGGAACCACGAAGTTGTTCATTGTATCCGAAATTCGTACCAAAAGAATGCCTCCAGAAAATGCAGGAGGTTGCTGCTAAGCAGCGAACAAGTGCATGCACCACGCTGTGATATGATTAGAGCCTGAAGTTTTAGGGTTTTACCCGATTCTTCCCCGAGTTTGCACCCCAAATTGAAGGTTGACACTTTAGGGTGAAACCCGATTTTTACGTGGAAAATTGCCTTCACTGGGACGTCTGTAGGAATGCAACAACTTACTCATTTGGCAGCAAACGCAGCTACATCACCGTTTGTACCAAAACCAGTACAGTTCGTTTGTAATAGAGCCCGATTTCTGCCTAAATTTAGTGTACTGGAAGTTTTTTTCACCCGAATTCGCACGAATTTAGTGCACATGTTTATTTACACCCCGAATTTAGAAATATTTCCCAAAAACTTCAGGATCTAGATATGATACAGTCAGGCTGCAACACAAATTGAGCACTCAAAAACGCATATTTATTTGAAAAAAAATCTATCACTCGTTGCCTCGTCGCGATAGCATTGCACACAACGATGTCGCTCACCTTATCGCGACAACGAAGTCCTTTGCAAACATCTGCTTCTGACGCCGTCAGGTGCTCCAAGAGGAGGTCCTTTAATGTCAGCACCATGCTAAGCGCTGGTTGCGCGAGAGTTCTCCATGCCTTCGTTTTCGCTGTCACCGCAGTCGTCATCACTGATGGCGTCAACTCCAACCATCGCGTTGTGCGCGGTGATGGCAGCGATTATGTCACTGTCTGATAGCTCAGCTGCCACGACGACCTCGTCGTCAGCTGACGCAAAATCGTGAAAACGTCACCTCCTCCACCATTTGCATGTTTGTTGTACCGACAACACATTGAAAATTGGTGAACAGTGACAGCACGCAGCTCGCCAAGCACCCAGCCTCCCAAAAGTGCCAGTGGTGCCGAAAACCACTTGCTGTCGCTGTGGTGTGCCACCTGGCGGTATGGTTTGAAAGTTTTAGAACAGTCTCACCTAGGATTCCAATTACCAATCCAATCCAAGCACACAAAATAGTCGTATTGGTGCTAGGTCCACGGGTGTTTTAGTCCAGAAAAAAAAGCTTTCGGACTCCGATATCCGTAAAAACAGTAGTGGAAAAGTATTAATCCTTTGGCAAAGGTCATGGATCCCTGTGGAAACGACGTTCGAAAAATCAGTCGGTTACTGTAGGTATATACCCAAAGCAAAGTGAGTAACCAAAGGGAATAGTTATACATTAGTGGCTGCTTAATGTTTACGCAGATGCCAAATATAGATTTGAAAATGATTATTTGTTTATTTAATCAATCTCGCATTAATCACCATTGTTTTCAGGATTATATTGTTTGCATTAAATAGCATTAAAGTAGCCGTAGTAATAATGATAGTAATGATTGCTATGTCCGTTTCAGGTCAGCGAGGATGAACAGATCAGAAAAGAAGAGGAAAGGGGAAAAGAGCAGCATGAAGAAACCTCGAGGCAAGAAACGCCCCTGGTAGTTGTTGTGTCAATAAAGGTTTGGAAAAGCAGATCTTGCGGCTATGAGCATTCCGTGCCTTCAAATAATAACTCGTCCCCTTCTTTACACTCAAATGTGTCGGTGAATACTTTGCTGCTCTTCAAGAATGTATGAATTCTGGAAAGAGGAGAAAATAGCTTTCCTCCATGAACAAAAATGGGGGAAGGTCGTGGGCATACCTTGTCTTGTAGTCTCCGAATCGTGGGTCAGGCAAATTTGGCACGTCAGAGCAGTAGTACTGCACCGGAAAGAGAAAGGACATTGTTACAGAAGTATGCAAGATGTAGCACGTGCAAACAAATGCGCACATTATAGAACGAGGCATCTGAAAGACAGACCGTCTCCAATGCCTCAGTATGTTGAGATAGAAAATTTGTATGTCAGCTTCAGCTTGGCTTGGCTTCCATCATATTCACCAGATGTTTCTTGCCTTGCTCTCTGTATGATGTGCTGCGAAAATTAGTCACCTGTGTAACTAGTATAAAGAAGATCCTCAGGTCATACACCAGTAGCCTCCCGTAGTTCTGGTAGTCCTGGAAGTGAAATGGCTTTCGCTTTTGAATATCATGACCGATTGCAGTCCTTTGTTTTTGGTGGATCTCCCACGATGCAAGCACTGAAAATGACTCACCACAAATGCCAAGTGGATTCCGTGGACGGCAATGAACCATTCTGCCTTTTCCCACGTAGCAATTTCCTGCATAACACAGTTTCACGTCACAGAGTGTAGTCCCATTCTCCCAAGTTCTTATTATTTCCACACCCCAACCCAGGATAAAGGATATGGTGACGATCACGTATTCCCTTCGGATTTCTTTGCTGTTACGCATGATGCGGTCACACTGCAGTGCTGAGGAATAGGCACAGGAGGTCTTAGGGCAATGTTTGTGTTTAACGCTGCAGCACAGAGTTTGACTGTTATTCCATATAATACATGACAAAAGCAGACCCCTATTGTTGGGATTATCGCGAAATTCCCTCTCTGGAAAAGGCGGAAACTCCTCTTATGGAATAACGTCGTTGCCGCCGAACATCTAAAGGAACAGATTAAGGTCTCAGCAATCTTTGGATTAAAGAATCAACCAAGGAGATTGTCGGCCGATACCAAACACAGTGATATCTGTTTAACCGATTGGTTGCCAGCTGAGTCTGCTCCTTTCGCTGTGTGGCATATTGTCACTGCGCAAAAGAACGCCCAAAGAAAGCAGCTAACGCCCCGCCCCATTCTCATTTCGTGACGTCGGCAGTGGGGGGGGGGGGGGGGGGGAGCCGCTTTCGTTCGCCACCGTTAATTCGTCTGCTACTGCTACGGCGCTTTGGCTGTGACGCCGACTTCCTGGCTACAAGGGTGCACCAAGCCAGTCCACAAGCGGGGAAGGTCGCCTGCTTCTGACGTCACATGTAGTTTTTCCGCCGCGCATGGAAGAGTGAGGTCGCAGCAGTCGTCTTTTTCGGCCGTGCTGTTTAGCTAGTGTCTCCGTTATTTTAACCGCTGTTCTGTTGATATTCCACATGTATTCCGAATGCATTAGCGGGAAAGAATGCGTTACTCGAGCTTAGAGAGGATTTGAGGATCTCGTCCTGGTCCCTTTAATACTGATATCGGCCGACGCCGATAGTGACATCGGTGTCCTAGATGGGTTTCCGAGTACGATCATCCCTTTTAAAGGAACAGCAACGCAAGGGATGGCGCACTGCGACTGCTCGGCTATCCGCGCCGCATTTCTATCCGCAAAGCGGGCGTGCGGTTTCCCGCGCGGAACAGCGCTGGTAAAATGTACCCGCGCACACCTCTAACCATAGACACATATATGTTATCCGTAAGCATGCCCAACATTGCCACTTCGGGGGAAGGGGTCCGTGCCTCCTTCCCCCCTGGAGCCCCAAGGTCGTTTGTGAAAATAGTGCGCACTCTAGTTTTAGGTCGTAATGATCATTTTCAGATGTCATAATAGGGACCGCTAACGTCCGCCTCCAGAAAAAGAGGTGGTAGGTGGGCGGGGGGGGGGGGGTTGCACGCTTGCCCCCCTCCCCCGTGGAAGCACCTTGCCCCCATTGGAAAGGATCCTGTGAACGCCCATGTCAGCGATCAGACGTACTGTACCTCTGGCCGTAACAGATACGCATGATGATATAGCAGTGTGGAAGCAGATTGTGATACTCCACCCGTTATCAATATCGTTGTGTATACAAGTCACTGACTTGCTGTTCGCTGCGAGATCGACCTATAGGGGGCGAAACTCTCACCTTTCTAGTGTGGATAACACGTGGGCCAATGTTCGGAGTTGATGGATCTTTTCCGTAATTCTAGTATATATTCACCGGAAGATGACTGGTGCGATACTGTTCGGTTCCCCATTGCTCCACCTACAGCGGTAAGCGCTGAATAAACGTGTAAAAGCAGACGACGCGTCCACACAATGGTAGTTCATCGTTTCTCCGCAGCGCGCCGACTCTGTTCGATCTCGGAGCGAATACTTGTCGAAGTTTGTGGCATAATTTTGCAACGATAAAAGAAAAAGAGAATAGACCCCTACCGACCTGCACAGTGCAGGTGACGCGACACTCGTTACTTCGAAGCCATCGTAGGTATTAGAGTCGTAACTGAGTCACAATAAAGTCATGCGGCCAGCTCACAAATGATTACGAATAGTGAATATTTTGTATACCACTTATGGGATCTTCGTCCAAACAATAAAGAAAATTAGAGAAAAAAAAAGACCCTTACAGGTAAGTCCTTGCCAGCCAGCTTATTGTAAGCATCTTTGATGTTGTCGAACATGCACTTCATGGGATCCTCTATATCTGCGTCTCCTGAAACAAGATATGCGGCAGACTGGCAGGGCTTCCACTTAACGCATTGTTTTAAGTTCCGTGTTAGTGCCGCGAAGCAACTGTGTACTATGAGCGGCGTACCAGATGTGGAAGATGTGGATAGATGGAGAGAGGACAGCAGGAAAGAGTGGGGGGGACTGCGGCGTGAATGCATTGCATTGCATCATATATGCTGCTAGGATTATTATATACCGGCTGTTACCTGTCAAAGCCTATCCGCACCGGCACGCAGGGTGAAGTTACTTGTAACGCGAAACGTGCGATTCCCGTATACTAGTCGAAACAACCAAGATGGCGGTGTGGCAAAGGGCAGTTAAGACGCCGCTCCCTGGACGGCGACGAATAACGTAATAAAACTGCTCTCCGAAAAATACATGGCGTTGCAAATGAGTAGATTCTAAAAAAAATAGAGCTTCCCCGCATAGCACGCTCCCATAGGGCGTTTATGTTTATTCGCTCGGAGGCGCTCGGACTCATAGCGAATACACGGCTCGGAGCGCCTCGGAGCGAATAAACATAAACGCTCATAGTCAACCATCCTCCCGAATGACAACGTTCTCTCCTCCGTTTTCATCAAACCAGGGGGATGAACGATATGTCACTCGGGATCGTGGTTGGCTATAGGAGGGTGCTATGTGGTGAAGTTCGTTTTTAAGAGTGAAATGGATATAACGATCGCAATATCCGGTTTATTGTTCGAACTGTATGAGCGCACTAAACGGTTTTCCGTCTCATTTTGTTTGTGAAAAAGTAAAAAAAAGACGACATTTGTATAGTATCAATTTTCATTCAATTCTTGTGTAGTTATTGAGTGTCGACTTTGTAGGGAATTGCGTGTATGCAAGTTGTAAATCCATGGAGGGAAGAACAAATTACGTATACGGAGACAATCGTTCAGCCCCTGCATCCTCCGGTATAGTCCAATGTCGCGCGCGCCAATCATCCTCAGACACAACGATGGCCGGTTAGAGCAATCAAATCGAGCACGCACCCCAGTATTCACATACTTACTAGCTCTCGACATGGCGTCATACAGATGCGGAAGAATTAATGGATAGGTATATTTGGTGTTGCTAAAAAGAAGCGACGGAACAATGAGAAGTGTGGTTACGTAATTTCACACGAGGATATATCAATGAATGCGGTGCGGCTTACTGGAGGCTTTCAGTCACTGCTGGTATCGTCAGAAGAAATGGTATATCTGGAAAGGAAGCAGTGCTCTCTCAATAGCCAAAGTACTATTCCAACATTAGGCTACACTTACGTAGAGACTTCTTGTTAAATGCGAAGTCATACTTGCTCGAAAACTCGACGTTTGAAGCCACGAACCTGGGAAGGGAAACAAGACGTCGCGTTTCCGGAACTCTCTTCGGAGTTCAGACCATATTCGAATATATACGATTATACCTCATCAGTTGTGTTCTATCAATCTTGTGTTTTGCGACTGCGATATACATTTCCAGAGGGTCTTTCTTGTACAGCACCTGGTATAAGCAGCGATCGTTATAAAAGGGAACTCACAATACAACGCTAAACGCTAGTCTATTGAAGACGTACCGTTACGTCCCGGCCTGCATTTGGGACGAATCGCAGTTCGTCGAACTGAAGGAATTAAAGAGTTTTTACCTTGGTTCTACGTCACATATATTTGAAAGTGCTGAGCTTCTACAGTCGTGAGTGGGTTACCTGAGTAGCGAAATGGGTGCCGTGCTTCAATACACCCAGGTGAGCTGCGTACTTCATTGCCTATAGGGAATACAACCACACGGTACACTGACGACACAGTTAGCGGGCTTATCGGATTAGTGGACCAGGGATTTATCCAGAACCCCCCCACCCCTACAGTATCCAAACTCCCGCCAAAACCCGGCAGAAGACCCGCTAAAATTTTGTGAGATTGCGCAATATTTCGTCAAAAGCATGTGAAGACTAAAGACACCCTTTTGCGGAGCCCAACACTCCCCAAGGACGAAATTCTGGGCAAACCACTGTAATGGACGTCCTCACACAGCACAATCCCACGCTACAATGGAACTGGCAATCCCCCGGGCCCAGCGCACGACCAGAGGAGATGGTGGGAGTCGACTTACTGGTGCACGCCTAAGGCCACGCGTTCTTGACGTAGGTGTGCTCCTATAGTGCCCAAGGGGGTCCTTCTAATATTTTATGAATATGTCATCATTAAACAATAACCGAGAAATCGTATCACATCACGCCAATTTGTGAAGTATTTGTGGTGCCGCTATGGACACCTGGAGATTATTATACTTGCTCGGGTACCACAACAATACTTCCCATTAGAACCAAAAGGGAAACGAGTTAAAAATGAGGTGTCTAATAAAGTTCTCTGAAAGTGAACATGACGGAGATTGACCAAGCTGATGCCATCGACACAACGCCTCTAACGCCAAGATTGATTGCTCAGATTGATTGCACTGTTCCTCGATGACTGCTCTATTTCAATCTCTAACTTGAAGCGATTATACTTAGAGGTCTCTACGTTGCTGGTGTACCCGCGTATCCGCGCGGGTACCCGCACTAATCTCGGATTTCCGGGTAGAAAAGTTGACTTGATGCGAGCCGCGGGTGCGGGTGCACCCGCGTTGCCCCTGCAGTTGTACGGTACCCGCGTTATTACCAGCGTTCAGGCTTTTTCGAGAAATAAACGCGCAAACAGACCGGACTTCCAGTGCGTTTGATGATAATTTGATGGCCGCTCTTTCAACAATTGTGTATCATGCATTTGATGTAAAGTGCTATTAAACGTCCACAAACGCTTATTATTCTTCTTTGCATTGCAGTACTCTAACTTGTGCTACTTGGCTGCACGTCCCCGGTCTGCGGATATGTGCGCTCGACCCGCGGGTGCGAGGGGCTCCATCAAAATTCGTGCGGGTGCGGACTGGGAGACCGTGTCCGCGTGTACAGTGCGGCTTGAGAACCCTCGCATACCTCTAATTATGCTGGGGAAAGAATTTAATTTAAAGGGGTATACTTCGGAACGATCGGTGAAAAAATTGCTGCATATCGTAGTTGGTGCATAACATCCACAGTATACCTGCCATCAACTTTGTTTCTTTCCCCTGTGAAGAATTATGCCTCAAATAAGCGAGCAATCAAACTGAAACAGGAATGTGGAGACGAGTATCAAAATCTTTCCCCTCTGAAGGCCAACGCGTTACGTCACCCTGCATGGAGCGGACAAGTAAGATATACCACCCGGTCGTAGCCGCTGCGTGACATTTACGGGACGAAACAATGGACGAAGATTGGAGATCAGATCACTCGGACACAGATGAAAAAAAAAAAGAAAGAACGAAAAGAAAACAACAACAACAACGGCCGTCTGCTTCCCTGAGAGTCAGAAATCAGAGCAGGAATAGTATGACTAACCGTGTATTCACACGAGCCAGTTTTCTGCCGGCAGCAAGTCGGGAAGGAGTGAGAGGATATCCCAGATAAACAAGGTCACTACGCGTCTGAAGACGAGGAGGAGGGGAGGAGGAGGAGTGTCGTTGGGAGGAAACCAGAGAGGTCTGCCTGCCTGATTAGGCGGCATGTTTCTCGGGAAGGGAAAGGTGGTGGAGAGGAGGAGAGGAAAGGGTGAAGTGGAAGACCAAGCGGAATCCGCTCGGGGGGAGGATAGCTGCGTCCATGGGCCGACTTCAGGGGAACTGTGCCAGCATACGCCTATTACACATCTGAGGGAAACCCAGGAAAAACCCCAGACGGCACAGCCGGCCCGCGGATTCGAACCACGGACCTCCCAGTCTCCAAGCGCACGCGTTACCGCTGCGCCACCGGAGCTGGTGCGTCTGAAGACGCCCGCTCATTGACTAGCATTCACACGAGTCAGTTTCCCGGCGGCTGTCAGTTTTCCGATCCCTTCTGTATTCGCGCTTGCATTTCGTCTGTGTCTAGCGTAGGACTGACCAATGAAAGAAAAAACTCATTGCACTTGCGCTCCTTGTGGATGATGCAGAGTGCATTCACAGAAACGGCACAGAGATATGTGCCAAAGAATAGATTCCGAAAAAGCACTATGAAATGTACAGTATTAACCCAAATCTCCGTGTGGACGACACAAACGCCTGTCGGAGTATTTTGAGAAGAGACGTTGTCACGTTCGATTTTATTTTCCACAAATGAAGCGTATCTCGATGCTGAGCACCAATATACGCGCCATAGCGTCCCTAACAAGTGATCGACTGGCGATGACGCTGTGATGTCGAGCTGCAGGTAGTCAATAATTAATTAAATGAAATAAAATAAATTAATTTTTATTTTCCTTTCGAACGCGTAGCTTCCAATTATTATGTTTTTGTACATGTATTGGAAATGTGCAAACGAAATATTATGTGTAGTCAACATTTGTCCAGCGAAAGAAATATCCGCGTTTATAAAATTCATGCTTTGTATTCCGTGTCTGTTTCGCCTCATGTAGAGAAAAAGCTTCCTTTGTGCACACTACATTGTAGGCATCCATCTATGCATTGCATAATTGTTCCGACGCTGCTGCACCGGTGTGTCGTTGCACCACTTTCGCGGTAAAGCCAACTATTGTTTGCGTTCCAATTCAGAATTGGCCATAGTACAGTGAACGCCGTTGTATGGGACACATGCCAAGCATTCCTGATGAAATATAAAGCAAGCGCGATAACTATCCGTTGAGTCACCTTTTCCTTCTGCCGGAGCAGACGCCGTCGGTCGTCAGAATCTGTGCCGGGAGGACAAGATATCCGGCTGCCTCCGACTGCCGCTCCGGAGGTCAGAAAGTGGTGACGTGGCGAAGAGCGCCGGTCACGTGCACCAGAGAGCAATGACGTTTCCCGCCTCCTGAGCGTCAGCCGGCAGAAAACTGACTCGTGTGAATACAGGGTAATGCACGGTGACATGGAGGAAGGAAACACAGGAACGGCCCTTCCAAGTTTTTGCCATGGGGACGGGCGTGCCAGCCTCGCATTGCACTCTGGGATGCTCCTGTCTACCATGTGACCGCTCACCTGACCCCAAGAGCATGCGCAGGCCAGCTCCCTAAGCAGACGACAGGAGTCGTGATTGCAGCTCAGACGCTCAGGTATCTGCCTTGTACGTGATGAGCGCCGCGCGTCCAGTGTTATTTGTGTGTGTTCAGAGGTTTACTCTTGGTTTACCCTTCTACTACAAGACCGGTCACGGTCTGCAGGACAAGCAGGCCGTACCAGAAACATCATTCGTGGCAGTGACGTTTGTGTGGCGACGTGGCCACGTTTTGTGTTTGTTGCTGAAGTGGTAAAGCATGCCAGTAATCAAACTTATACAACATAGAAGGAAATCAGATGAATCTGCAGCTGTAGCACAGCGCTAGCTTGCAAACGAACGGTTCAAGATGACTCTCTCACAGACAGGGATACGAAACAAACCGATCAAGTACGTACTTAAGAATGAAACGTTATTCCCATGACAGAGCTGCTTTCTGTTGAATGACAGCCGCAACAGCGGTAAGAACACGTTAACAAAATGTTGTTTCCGCAATGACTTTGGAAAAGCACGGAAAGCAGCGCGAGCTACAAAGCGTTGCTAAACCGAAACTTTAGAGAGGATCACGTGGTGGACAGGAAGTAATGGCGGTTTTGACAGGGGCGACCGCCAGAGGGGTCCCACGGAAATCTGTTCGAAACCGCCGCTCCTGTGTTTCCTTCCTCCATGGCACGGTGACGCTGGCCGACCAGAGAAAGGAAGGAGTACTGCATAAGTGGTTAAATTCGCGGGCTCAATAATTCGCGAATTTGTGAGAAGCCAGGATCAGACAATTATTTGCGCAACCTTAAATTCGCGGTACCGCGGTGCGTCGACAATGGCCCTCTACCTTGAACTTCCTGAAAGAAGCTAATAAAAGGTATCACAACTGGGCAACTCGTTCAGTTTGTCTTCCTTTTGAGCAGTTCTGACTGAAAGGGCTGTGATTAGGTGTCCTACTCGACTTGTATCTCTGCCATTGCCCGAACTGCCCTGTCTCCTGTCTTTTCATCGCATCGAGCAGGCGCGATTGGCGCTCGATAGTGATGCGACAACTTTTACAAATACAATTACTCTGCGCGTGGCAGAGTGTATATCCAAGCAGCAAAATGCACTGAAAGTCGAGTGCAATAGGGGTGGACGGGTAGGTGAAAAGGCTTGAACAGATTCGTGAAACTACAGAACACCGATAGGACACATACCGTCCACCCCTATTGCACTCGACTTTCAGTACATTGTGCTGCTTGGGTACACGCTTGCTGGATGATCCAGGCTTACAAGCAATTGGAATCACGGGACGCCTACATCTCCGCGAGATTCGTACGGGAAGGCGGGACTACTGTCTCCATTTGCAGCGGCGAACAGAGCACTTTGCAGTACAATGCAGAGTAATAGTGTAAGAAACCCCGTGTGCATAAGTTGCCTCCGCGTCCTGGGTCAAATTTCTTATATATTTCGTACACGTATATTTTTTTCATTGGTTCGAATATTTCGCGGGACTTTAAATTCGCGAAAAAAGGGCGTTCGCGGGGCCCTCGCGAAAATTACTACTTATACAGTACTTCCATCGACGTTCGGTGGGAGCCAGACTTCTTCAAATTTCGAAAGTGCGATTTTTAATGATTCCACCTCCGTTTTCAAATGAGATATTTCACAACTGTGTTCAGTTCGTGTAAATGATTGTGAGAATACCGCAAGCTTGAAATCCATTTGGTTCCGAAGTCTCCCTTTGAACACATACGGACAACACGTACAGTTATAATAAAACAGTGTTGACCCTGAGACATTGCGGACAGTATGGTGTAAGCCATTCATGAGTGATATTAACACGTTTGCCTTCGGTCAATCATAAATCTCGATGACATATGTCGTCCAGAAAACGGTCAGATTACCGCGACACCTGTTACTCGTTTCCAATTTTCGAACGAGCGGATGAAGGGCATACATCTCACCTGTTCATTGTACGCGTGGTCCGTTAAGTGATAGACTGCCATGGCGAGGAGCTTGATCGTTCCTTTTACCGAGATGTTTTCTGCCAGCCGCAGACACGCTATCAGGCGCCTCCTTGGCTCTTTTCCGTGACTGGGCTCGGAACAGATGGGAAAGTGCCCGGTAACGACAGCGATCTTTGCAAACGCCACTAGCCGCAGGTAGTTGACCACCGCCCTGCGTGTGTTGCAGATCAAGGAGAAATTATATACGGTGCCTGCACAGAACCTCTTCAGCGAAGATAGCAGAGAATAGAACACTCCAGATGAACAAGAACAACACTGCGAGGAACAATTCCTGTATAGTGGTCTAGTGGCATGCTCCTTCTGCAGGAACCAACGCCAGAAACATTTGAAGAAATTTTATCGGTATTGTTTACCTCTTAAACACTTTTGCTGGGTGACGAGCCTTTTTGTACTTTTGAGAAGGTTTTTAACTTTTTCAGCGAAGTCAATGTTTCGAACAGGATTGAAAATTCTGTATGGTCGGTACACCCCCATGCACTAAATTGTTATGTTTTTTTTTAACATTTGTCTGGGGCTCTATGGCCTAAGTTGCCTTTGCGCCACTAAAAACCGAATCATCATCATCAACTAGTACTATGGACAGCCTCCATTTCATTCGTCGCCAGTTAAGGGTACGAGGACATCGTGACGTGTAGGTGATTTACACTGTACATGCAACGACTCCTATGCTTAAAGGAGGGCCTATACTCGCAGTGGCGTCAAAAGGAGGGTGCGGGGGGGGGGGGGAGGTGCCGAACCAGGCACCTCCTAATTGTCCGCCCACTACTCGGTATTTATGGGTAACGGACCAAGCTGTCATCCCGTGCACCATGCAACTTTGGCCAGTGCATCTTCCTTGACCCACTCTACTGATTTATTGCCAGCGAGCATCTGGTGGCGAAGAGCCCCTGAGGTGTCAAGTGTCCCCCGTCCAACGTGCCTTCCCCGAGTCTCTGTCGGGTGGCTATTCCACTGAGGTGGAAATGCACAATATTCGCGAGGTTTCTAAAAAGTACAACTCTTACAAAAATAGTTTTCACATTGTGCCGTATGACGTTTGGAGCGCGCCGAATCCCTTTCAAATGGGAAAGGACGGACACGATAGTGTCATAACACAAGTGCTAAATAGGGTGTTATATGTGATAGGATGGTATGTTATGGGGTGTTAAATGTTATCAGATAAATGTTTACGTCGTACGGCGCGTGTGGCCTCCTTCCTGGCTCATAAACGCGAGGTCAAAAATCCAAATAATTGAAACCACGTAATTATTTCAATGTGCCATCAGGGATTTTCTCGGTATACCCCATTCACTCTTCTAGATACCTTACAAAGACCTTACAACACCCCGCCCACACCCACAAGATGGCGTCACCCTTATGGAAATCCACCCGCCCTCCGATGTCCCTGGGTAAAATTCCGTTTAATTCAACGCTGAAGATGCGTTAATATCGAATGGACAACTGGGTTAACTGTGCAACACGACAATACACAACCAAGCCCTAATTAAAAAAAAAAGAAATGTACGTACAGGTCATTCTGAGCAATGAATTCACCGATCTTATTGATGTAAACCTTGTGTTCCTTGACCACCTTCACTTTTGGAGCCGCCATGGCATACGTCTCGGAAAAGAATTTTTTCCATGACCACTGAAAAAGCAACCACTGACGTATGTATGCAAACCAATGGCGATGTCCCGCGAATGTCATTAAAATCCGTCCTAATCCTCATATCTGCAATAGTGCGTATTTGCATTCCATTGACTGTATACAGCACTCCCTTCCAATTAACCGTGTGCTTTTCCAGGAGCTATATGGCTATACGAAGAAACTGGAGCTATAAAGAGAACGGTGAACATCAACAACCACTTTATTGTGAGATGATGAATGAGGGGGGGGGGGAGGGGGGATGTGGCCAGGGACCAAGCAATTTTGTGACAGAGAGGGGGCGAGAGTCGTTAAGGGACCCGGTAAGTACGATTCGGGAAGGTGTGGGCTATATAGAAGACCTAGATCTTCTACAGCACCGCAGTGACAGCATTGGGGAGAGTTAACGTGTCTCAAGCTGTAACGCCACTGCGCTGTAAAAGCCACACCTGTTGTCTTTATAGCTCCAGCTACGTGCCAACAGGCCCACTCAGTCATTCTAATCAGCTATATTTGGCGCTTTTCTTCTTCCTTATCGTCTTGTATGTGAATTACGCTGACGTCCGCGGGAGAACAACTGATAATGCTACTGTAATAAATGCTACGAGTACACGAAATAAGAACAAAATATACAGACGCAAAAATATGTTCGCCCAGCTTTGTTACGGTACCTTGGGGCCGACCACAGTGGGTATGACAGCGTCCTGTTCGTCATGCCAAGTTTCAGCAAGGGTCAGCTGAATTTGTTGTTCATCAGTTAGGCTGGTGATCAACTGAAAAAAAAAAAAGACCATCCAGGTGTGATAAACAACAACTACTTTATTTTGAGATGGAGAGTGGGGAGGTTTATCGCCAGAGGCCATACTCTACCCCACTGCTGGTGGGGATGTGGGGAATAAAAAAATGAGCCCCTTCACAATAACGATCGAAGTCCGATGGTGTCCAGAAATGTCAAAAGAGCTTTGAGCGTAGATCGTTGCTGGGCTGGATTGGGCCAGGGACCAAGCAATAGGGAGAAAGGGCGAGAGTCCAGCTGACGAAGAGACTCGGAGAGTGCGGTTCGGGAAGGTTGGTAGTGGGGGGCAAAGAAGAAGAATGTGCTCCAGATCCTCAAGAGCACCACAGTGGCCAGGTGAGATAACACTGAATGCTATACAGCGAAAGGCATATGAATGCGCCATGACTGTCGTTATGACGGTAGGTTAGGGTAGGGTAGGTTAGGTTAGGTTGGGTTGGGTTGGGTTAGGGTATAGGTTATGTTAGGGATTTTGATTTATTTCACCGTATATATAGGACGGGGAGGGATGATGTCTGGTCAAGCAGCAGTCTTTTGGTGCTTTTAGCATGAATCACTTCGTCACCAAACAGTGGTAATAGTTTACGAACTGAACATCAGGTTATTATTGATTCCTCTGTCACAGAAAAGCTGCACAAATCACAGAAACAACAGGATACAAGAGCTCGCAGGACTCCGTCGTTCTAAAGCAGGTGCCGCCTCGCGCGACCACTTTTAATGCCAGAGAGTGGATCAAGATCAAAGCTGATAGCAATGCGAAGACAACTCTCTGAAAAGAAACTACGAATTGGCCTATTATGGACTGAAAATCGCGAATGAGTCGTAGGGAAACCAACCGTCTCGAGACTGGTGAGAATGGCGTTGCTCTGAGTGGTAACCGTGGGTATCAATTTAGCATCCACGTGGCCGAGGCAGTTGGTCAGAATATGCGTAGCGTAATCCTTCCGGAGCTCGTACTCGGCCAAGGGATTTAGGCCAGCCAGCTGCACGGAAAGATAATGGGTATGAAGGAACACGAGTGAGAAATGAAGTGAGAAGGAACGTGGAACTTCTTCCCCTGGCTCTCTGCAGCGCAGGAGTGCCGTATACTGTATATCAGTGCATAGAAAATGTCGTACTAGATGAACGCAATGGATTCTGAACAGGTCTCGGCCAATACCACCTACACTGTTAAAACAGAACTTCACCACATAGCACGCTCCTAGCCAACCATCATTCCGAATGATATCATTCTGTGCACTGATTTGTTGAAAATGGGAGGAGGCGCCTATCTGGGACAGATTATCTTGTCCCAGATAGGCGCCTCCCCCCCTGTTTTGAACAAATCAGGACACAGAATTATATTATTCGGAATGATGCTAGGAGCGAGCTATGTGGTGAAGTTCTGCTTTAACAGTGTAGATAGAGAAAGCGTGCGCACTGCCTCCTCTCCTTCTTTGAAATAAGAGTCAGAATTCGTCTGCTACTGCACTCTTAAAAATGAACTTCACCGCATAGCACGCTCTTAGCCAACCATCATCTCGAATGACATCGTTATCGGCCCTGATTTGATGGAAACGGGAGGGGTACGCCTTTTTTGTGACACTTATGCTGGTCACAATTTTCACAGAAATGGCGTACGCCTCCCGTTTTCAACAAATCATGTAAGATAACGATATCATTCGAGATGGTGGTCGGCTACGACTGTGCTATGAGGTGAAGTTCATTTTTAAGAGTGTGCGATTGGTCGTTCTGCGAATCCATGAACCCGCAAATTATTGCAGCTCACCTGGAACCTGCAGCCCTAATATTTTTGTCTAAAGTGCAAGATGCGCTTTTCAGAAAATCAGTTTTCAGAATGACCGTTGAAAACACGATCCTCGTTGGCTGACTCCTACACTCTTAAAAATGAACTTCACCGCATAGCACACGCTCCTAGCCAACCATCATCTCGAATGATATCGTTATCTTCACTGATTTGTTGACAACGGGAGGCGTACGCCTTTTTTTTTGTGACAATTATGAACAGCATAAGTGTCACAAAAATGGCGTACGCCTCCCGTTTTCAACGAATCGGGGCAGATAACGATATCATTGGAGATTATGGTTGGCTAGGAGCTTGCTATGCGGTGAAGTTAATTTTTAAGAGTGTGGGTTGTTTACTAAACTTTGTGCGAGGAGCAATTTTAGCACTGGAGTGTCCCTTTAAAGTTTTGTAAAGATGGTGTCACCTTGGCACCAACACAAAAGAAACGGGATTCATCAGTCAGGTCGTTCGTGATTCATGATCGGTAAGAAAAACGCCAATTTACGCTTCCCTCCTTCATCTCTTTCAAGGAGGCCGCCAATGCGGAGCAGGCCCGCATTGGACTCTTCAAACGATTCGTCCAATCATTGCGGGGGATCGTTCGGGGAGAGCACTCAGAGGGCACACGGAAAAACAGCTATTCATTTCTATCGAAAATGTCACAGTAATTGATCATTATACTGCCTCAGACGAACGGCTGTCACGCCACTCACAAAAACGTCAGTAGCGGACGTCTTGACGACGGTGAAGAACGGAAGGACGGAGTATTGAACGAACAGGTGGGACATGATTTCTGTTACCGTCTGGCTGCCTATGGCGCTGAGAATCTCAAGATCCGGTGGCGATGACGGAGAAGTGCTTCCTTCCAAAAAAAGAAAAGAAAAAGAAACATGTACATTCTCTGATCAGGCTCTGAAAAGATGTCAACGTAAATGCCCGCATATCACGCTTCTTGTTTGTAAAATGTGAGCTAGTTCCCTGAGCTCCTATAGTTGTTCACAACCACAGACGTGGATAATTCCTCGATGGAGCCAAAAATGTCGTTGGCCCCAAGATTTCAACTGTAAATCTCAGTGTACTCCAACTGTATCACTCCTTCCAAGAGCATCAACGCAGTCGCGAAACAAATAGGCTCCTACCCGAGACACGTCATCACGACGTTAATAGACAGACTGAAACCGAAACAAATCCGAAGGGGAGGGTTGGGTTCCACGAATAGGCACTTGTTCGCTTCCTCCTATTCAAAGAAAAGTAGGATTGAAGGTCCTTCCGTTTCAGGGACCATCGTAATGCCCTCAAGACCGTGGCTTGCGGGCGCGACCCAGTTCGGCCCTAGCTTCCAGCGTGTTCTGCTCTACCAAATTGGTGGCGCTGTCGAACGTTATGACGTCATTCGTTTACAAACAGGGAGAGGTCTGTTCAGCGAAGCGATGGCGTCGCAGCGACGGTTCAGGTGTATAGCAGCCGCGTTCCGCAACGTGTACGGTAGTTTACCTGGAGCTCACAGATTTGCTCTGAGCAACACAGTGACAACATCCTTATTCGACAAGTTATTTTCGTGGCCACAGATTGAGGCTACCGGTTCGATAAATAGCCTCAGATAAACAGTCACTGTATGCGACAGACCCGCGGGATTGCTTGTGGTACAAATAGCACGACGGAGGTTTCGCACTATAAGGCCCGGTTTCACCGACGTCGATTAACATTTGAACCGAGATCAACGGTCCCTTAACATGAATTTGACGCTTAAATATACTTCAGTAACGTGAGTTATTGTCGCTGCAACATTCATCACGTCGCCAACTAACGTTTGTAGAAGAGAATTGAGTGTAACTCCATTTCTTAGCGACAATCAATAGGGACACTCGGTTAGAACAGAATAGGAAAGACGAGGGCGCAACTTTCAACCACTTTACTAGAATGAGACCAAAAAATACAAGCCTATCTTTCAAACCCTCCCCCTCTTCTTCCAAACCTGAGCGCCGCATACCGCTTCCACCGCCAAACAAGACGATACCGCCAATCATGAAAGATAACACCCTTCAGAACACCCGTCCGGAGTTGATAAGGTGTTGCTGTTTCTCTGTCAGGGTCGCCGTCGCAGCACTGACGCACTTATCTTTAAGTTGCATTATCGTTTTTGTCTCTAACACATGCCGCACATGAACGTCTTTAGATCTGTATAAGACTTTTGTCTGGCTGTACTGGGGTTGGCACCGGCAATAAATGACGTGGCCTGCAAGCCGAGATCCCTCTTCATCTTTCTGTCAATTGAGTGTAAGTTTTAGCAACCCTCGATCTCGGTTCAACGTTAACCAGCGTTGTTGAAACTGGGCCTAAGTCAGTCAAAGGGTATGTAATCAGAAAATCAAGATAGAGAGAGACCTTTTGATGTTTCAACTACGTTATGTTTACTTATTTTAGTAAACCCTATTTTAGTAAACCTTGTAGACATTCACTTTAGTTCTGTTTCTTCAGTCTCCACGTTACCGGGGTCACCCGCAGTTGTCATTTGTCGCCCGCCACCGTTGCGACCCCGCCTCACTGTCTTATATCCCTGTCAGACGGCATGCTCGAAGGACTTCGGGGAATTGTCATTTGCAAAAAATGACCTCTGGCAGCCGTGTCAGACGGCAGCTCAAAGGACCTTTCTAAGAAATGACCATCAACGCGAAAGGAGGCCCCCAACGACATTTGAGGAGCAGAAAGGAGCAATCTCGACAACAGTGTTATGCCATTGTACCCTCGTTACCTTCGCAGCTGAATGTAGGAAAACGTATAAAATGTGGATAATGGAGTGAAACTGTGTTAACGTGTTTAGATCCTATTTAGAGAAGTGCATATGGCTTCTGCGTCTTGATTTGTGGCGCACAGACCAACTTCAAATTTCCACAGCAGACAGGGAAAAGCAAACCGAAAAAGGGAGCCGGTGAGGGCAGTCAGTTGAGGAGCACTCCTTTCCCGCCTGTCTGGCAGGCGCCTCCGAACAAAGGTCATTTGAGAGGCCGAAGGCCATTTCTCGTAATTGACATTTGAAATGCTGTCTGACCAGGGTATTAATCTCTGTGGAAGTGAACAGGGGGGAACAGCCTCACGTGCTACAGTGGAGGCGGACTAGGTGGCCGGAGGACCTGCCCCTTCAAGGGTCCTTGCCGCACCGCCAATATCTTGATAACATTTAACGTGGCTCAAAATCTTGTTTCATTCGTCAAATTGGGAGCCATCATCTAAAATAATTTTGCTGTGCGTTGTACTGTCACTGGTAACCGAATTTACAAAAGCAATCAGCAAGAAAGCAGCCCCGAATGACCGAGACAATGCTCGCGTGACATCAGCAAATTCCTGTGCCGCCTATGTTTATGTTTTCTCAGGTCACCTGCAGTTGTCGTTTACCGGGAAAGTCTAATTGCGTCGAGTCTCATAGCAGGTCACCCAGGAGTGGGTGGCACTTCGACTTTGCATCGATTCGATATTTAACTCTCAATAGATTTCAGCCTCGACAGTTAATCACGTATAGGGGTCGATCTGCCACTATAGTCGTGACGATAAAGACGCGCGTTGTGGAATTTTTTTTCGCGTATCAGTGCCAGCAGAGGGACAATTACATGACAACGATATTACGGATGGACGACTAATATGTACCAAAAAACTAATATGGCCGCAATTAAATCGGGTAAATGACGAAGAAGCCGATGTGTTGCAGGGGGGTCAATACTCCGAACACCTTTCGGATCAGGTGTCCCCTACATAACAGCTGCGGATTTTTGACAATACGCTAGACAGGAAAGCGCAGCAATAAGATAATACACCTCACTGGCCTTGGGTTCTATTACTCTTCGCATATTTTTTTTTACTCCAAATAAGTGGTTGAACACACTAGCGATGAAATCAGGTGCTTACCTCGAGCGATGCAACTTTTGACAAATCCAGTGATCGCTTGCTGGGATCCGAGAGAGCCTTCTTCAGGTTGAGGGGCAGCTTCAGTCACATGGTGGAAGATAGAGATTAATGGAAAAATTAAAGACCCTCCTGGGAATATTTCGTTCTTGAAAATGTTGAACTGTATGACTCATACTGTAAAAATCGTTCACTTCGCGTGGAACTAGTTTTCGCGTTTTGGCGAAGGCGAAATAGTTGACGCTGGAGCTTAAATTCGCGGGAAGCGCGGGCTCATGTTTCTCGGTGACGTCAGTATATCTACTTAGCGGGTACTTAAATTTGCGAATTTTTGGCGCTCATGAAAAACGCAAAAAATCATTCCGCAAAACAAACAAACAAAACACTTTTACAGTACCATGCGTCCTTGCTCAAGAACAATTACCACACCTGAACTGTACACTGTTAAAACAGAACTTCACCACATAGTACGCTCCTAGCCAACCATCATTCCGAATAATATCATTCTGTGTCCTGATTTGTTCAAAACAGGGGGGAGGAGCCTATCTGGGACAAGACAATCTGTCCCAGATAGGCGCCTCCTCCCATTTTCAACAAATCAATAGACAGAATGATATCATTCGGAGTGATGGTTGGCTATGAGCGTGGTATGTGGTGAAGTTCTGATTTAACAGTGTAGCGTGCGGAGAGTCTCTGACCCGCACACCCTACACTGTAAAAACAGAACTTCACCACATAGCAGGCTGTGCGCCAACCATTGCCACGAATGATAGGGTTATCGCTTCTGATTCGAAGAGAGAAAATTGCCAAAAAAAGGCGTACGCCCCCCTCTCTCTTCAAATCAGAAGCGATAACCCTATCATCCTTGGCAACGATTGGCACATATCGTGCTATGCGGTGAAGTACTGTTTGTAGAGTGTAGTGAATACCTCACCCTCTTCCTCGGATCCCGTAAGAGAATGACTGAGGCTGACGTCACGCTCTGACACACCGTGTCAGACACACCGTGGGGTGTCGGTCGGGAGACTGACTGACGGCCGCACGGTACGCTGGTCCTATTTGAGGCTCAGATCGCCACGTCACTACACTCTAAAAACTGAACTTGACCACATAGCACGCTCTGCGCCAACGATTGCCACAAATGATAGGGTTATCGTTTCTGATTCGAAGAGAGAGCGGGTGTACGCCTTTTTGTGTCAATTTGGATACATTTGGATCATTGACACAAAAAGGTGTGCGCTCTCCTCTCTCCTCGAATCAGAAGCGATAACTCGATCAATCGCGGCAATGGTTGCCGCACAGCGTGCTATGCGGTGAAGTTCTGTTTAGTGTAAAGCAAGTAACGAGGTACATAAAAAAAAAAAGAAAATAAAAATGTCGTGCTTGTCCCGTAGAACACTCTCTTCGGGTATAATTTTATTGCCTCCAAATGGAGTTCCATTTTAATCCATTCTCAAGGAGTAACTATATGACACCATTAACCGAAACGTGTTCGTGCCAGAGCTTCTGCATGTGCTCTGGGATCTTCCATGGTATTTCTTGTGTCTTTCTTTTTGCTTTTTTTCTGTGTGCGCGCATATGCACAAATGAGCAGCTCTATCCACAGGATAGATCGTACTTCGCTTAATACGACGTGAAAGGAAGGCGTTATGGTCGTACAGAAGAGGGAGAGGAGTGAAGTCATGCACTGCCACATGGAGGATGGGAATCTGAGAACACAGTACACTAGCAGTACGTAGACGGGTAGAAATCCAGCGAACCAGTAGAGAAGTATGAAGGGAGTTGCCTTAGGACGAGAGCCGCCTATATTTCGAACACAAACTGTTCTTCTTCTGGGCACCGTCCTCCTCATCACCTTCCTCATGGTATTTAAAGGGTTAGGTATGACGTGTTAAAGGTTCATGCGAATTGTGGGTCAACAGCCCGGGGGGAAGAAACGGTCCGTACAGACTTTTACGGCCGGAGTGAATGGCCGCTTTGCTAGAATGTGGAGGGGATTATATGTGAATGAAGTCATCTTGGCTCCAGAATGTAGCAGTATGAAGTAGATGATAAAGGGGATAGAATAGGAGGAAAAAGGATTGGGCGTATTTTATTTGTGAAGGTACAAAGTACACAAATAAAACACGGCCAGACCTTTTCCCTCCTATTCTAGCCCCTTTATCACCTACTTGATGCGTTCTGCATGGCCACTACTTTTTACTTCCTTTATTGCATGCCACAACTGTGTATTACAAATATATATGTTATAAAACAAAACACCTTTGCTTGCTCTGAAAATTTCCCCACGTAGCCCCTAACTTTCTTATCTTTTGGAATGGTCGCCTATTCCTGCCTGTTATCCCGTTTCGTCCCGTTGTTCAGGAGCCTCGCATTTCTTTAGCCGGTCTGGAGCCAAGACGACTTCATTCACATAATCCCCTCCACACTCTACCAAAGCGGCAATTCAATCAGGCCGTAAAAGCCCTGTACGGACCCTTTCATCCCCCCGCGCTGTTGACCCACAATTCGCATGCACCTTTTACACGTCACACCTAACCCTTTAATTACCATGCCAATGATGAGGGCGGTGCCCAGAAAAGGAACAGTTTCTGTTCGAAATATCGGCGGCTCTCGTCCTGACACTCTAGTAGTAGTGTGTTGCCACACGACACAGACAAAACCACACGACGAACTGCCTATAAAAGAAAAACACAATAAAAACAAGCGAGATGTCCTTCATTGGGCAGCTCCCTTGAACGTGGTAAACGCCTGAATAAAATAAAATAAAGAAATTTCCTTGTCAAAAGTTCATATGCCACGCGATGTCGTCCCGTAAGGGTGAAATCCTCTCCGACTGAGAACTTATGTACAAAACTAGTGATTACATAAGTAACCAAGACGATACAACAACTGAGTAGCTGGGCTGTGGTACACGTGTTTACAAGTCGAAAATCTCCACATGAGAAGCAGGGCTTTATCACTCGCTACTCGTTGACTAAAATTTGGTCATGAATGGGGAGTAATCTATTAGCAGTGAGGGAGTTACTTGGCAAATGCACAGAGAAATAGGGAGTAAGTCATTGAGAGGGGAATAAAAGGGAGTAAAAGAGGGAGTAACTCATTGAGAGGGGAATAAAAGGGAGTAAAAGAGGGAGTACCTCATTGAGAGGGGAATAAAAGATAGTAAAAGTGGGAAGTTACTCCCTCGTTACTCCCTTTATACTGAGAGTGTACACAAAGGCTTCATACATCTAAAAACAGAACTTCACCGCATAGCATACTGTGTGCCAACCCTTGCCACGAATGATGGGGTTATCGCTTCTGATTCGGAGGTAGAGGGGGGCGTACGCCTTTTTGTGGCAGTTTGGATATATGAAAATTGCCACAAAAGGTGTACGCCCCCTCTGTCTTCCAATCACCAGTGATAACACTATCATTCGTGACAATGGTTGGCGCGCAGCGCGCTATGTGGTGAAGTTCTGTTTTTAGAGTGCAGAAGGCGAAATTCATGCTGTCACCAGCGGACGAACTGTGACGGGACTGTGTGTGGCGGACAAAGGGTGAAAGACAGTCCAGGCTGGGACATTCAGCAGGTCGGAGGGACCAAAGCAGAATCTTTGTGTAAGGTACTGTTCATTTACTGTTCATATTTCACTTGCCCTATGATTTTGTCTTCCCTCAAGTACACATTTGGATGGCTCTTCGTTTCCTTTTCACCGCGCTTGCCCTGGAATAGTCCATCACCCAAGGACGCTGCATAGTGTCTTTGGATATGCGTCAACCCTATAGTCAGCAAGTTATTGCATTCGCGCCTATTAACTGCGTATTTCCCCGTATCAAAACAGTGTAACTAAGTCTTGTAGTCTGTACCTTGAACAAAGTCCGACACGCGAGTCTCGAATGTTTCCACGATGTAATTCTGCAGAGGCTTCAGTTCGGAATTGCAGACGGCTTCGTAGATGTCGTTACACATATGAGGTACCAACTTCTCAATGAAACCCACTGAAAGCAATGCATCACTTTAGAAAGCTCCAACAAACCTAACGGACCGTAAACGTTATAATTCCTCAGTATGTTCTTCGCCGCAGTATTTTTTGCGGGCTCTGGGCTGCACGAGCTATACACTGGGCTGGTAATGAGCTCACCACTTTCACTGCAGACGACTAATGGGCATGAATTTGCTGTAAAGAAGGCAAACAAATCCTTAGTCATCATCTAACCCCTATTTAGCAAATCAGGTGAAAAAATGAAGTGGCCATGCATAGCCGTTTTCCTAGACGGGTTTACATGCACCAATATTCGTGCCTCGCGCACTATTTTTGCCCAAAATATTAAATTTGTAGCACCATCGTCACCACGATCATATTCACCTGGCACGAGCTGTAGAGCCTTCCACCAGATCATATGTTATTAAATCACTTGGACATCGTCGGCCCCCTACCACCCTCTCAAGGTCAACGTTATCTCTTAACAGCCATCGACCGCTTCACCCGGTGGCCGGAGGCAACACCCATCCCGGACATCACCGCAGCCACAGTGGCGGCGGCATTCGTGACCACCTGGATTTCACGTTTCGGGGTACCCTCCACCATAACGACAGACCACGGAAGGCAATTCGAGTCATCTCTTTTTGCTGCCCTCGCCACTCTCCTCGGCGCCCAACGTATCCGCACGACCGCCTACCATCCGTCATCCAACGGCCTCGTGGAGCGATTCCACCGTCACCTCAAGGCCGCATTGAAGGCCCACGTAAACCCCACTGCCTGGACGGAAGCCTTGCCGGTGATACTCCTGGGACTCCGGTCCGTTTTCAAACCCGACTTGGGTTGCACCTCGGCCCAACTGGTCTATGGAACGACCTTGCGGCTTCCAGGCGAATTCTTCGCACCACATCCCACCGGGACCATTCCCGATCCCACAGACTATGTCTCCCGCCTTCGCGATGTCTTCGCCGGTGTCCGTCCCGCACACACGCGCCTGGGCTCCGCCACCAAGGTGTACGACCATCCGGACCTCTCCACGTGCACGCACGTCTTTGTGCGAGTCGACACTGTTCGGAAACCCTTGCAGCCCCCATACAACGGTCCCTACCTCGTCATTGCTCGCTCTTCGAAGCATTTCACGATCCGCATCAACTCGAAAGCAGAGGAGATCTGCATCGACAGGCTCAAGCCGGCCTACACCGAGTCGCCGCCATCAACCGACCTCAACCTTCTGAAGACTGATGATTTTTCCCCTGCCAGCTCCCCCTTGCAGCCCGCCAAGCGCAGTCTGCGGGTCTCATGGGCGCCTAAACTGTGTTATTTTCACTCATGGTCTTCGCCCATTCGCTAGGGGGGGGGGGGCAATTGTAGCACCATCGTCACCACGATCATATTCACCTGGCGCGAGCTGCAGAGCCTTCCACCAGATCATATGTCATTAAATCACTCTCGTTAGCTCTCGCACCATGAAGGTTGTCTTGTCTCCTTCAAATTAATTTCATCAATTAATTAGGTTTGAGGTCGCCCTTTCGGTCTGTTCCCCACTGGTTCTGGCTGTCACTCAGCTCGTGGCGAGGACGCGGACCGGGAAAGTGCCCGGGCTGCCACTAGGAGACAGACGCCAGAGCACACGATAACGACATCGATTGTTCTAGAATCCGAAACTATGATGTGTTGAAGCTTCTGGAAACGTGTAATATACACTGGCGGCATTTATACGCACTGGTGGCATCTTATTTTGCACACTGAATCTTTGAGTGCTGTTGAGTCGAAAAAAAAATCGAAACCATTTTTTTGTAATTTTAAGTCCGGAGTGACACTTAACAGCACATCCACGAAGCGACCAGATAGAGCGTAATATTGACCTCCTGGTTTTCGTATGCTCTGTATCTGCCCTTTGTTTAATATTAATTAACCTCGACCATTTTGCTTTCAATACTCCAGCCTCACAGCTCCTCGCATTGCCGACTGCAAGTGGCCAAGCTGCGGCAACCGACAAGCGGAGCTACATTTGCTCCGTCATTCGTTAATCGTATTGAGTTGCGAGCTCGCAGTGAAAGAATGACAAAACCCATAGTTGACCTTGATGGGGACCCGGTCGTTGGTGACCCGGTCGTTGGTGATCCGGACGTTTCATTTACCGAGACACCAACGACCCTCGCAAGAATATGTCTTCATGCGACTCCTCCTCTACTTCTTAGTCAAGTTCTGTCTATCGTGAACGGTAGGCATTATTTCACTGCATTCTCTGAACAACACAATCATGACATTGAAAGGATGAGATCGTGGAGCTACAGCTACGTTTACTTACGGCCGCCCGTGTAATCTAGAAGAGGCGATAATAAAACAATTGTATGAAGTTTGTGTAATACTACACGGCAAACTGACTGGCATTCCCAGCGAATGACGTCCACACTGAATGACATGTCACACGGTGCAAGTAAATGGCAATAGTACATCCGAATGCCATTCACCAAGCGAATGTGTTCGAGGAACTCATTCGCTCTTCCCCTTCGCACCGACACTGCGTACCCTCGTCAGTAGACAGGTAGCTAACGAACAACGATAAACCGTTCAGGGGAATTAAACACAGATTAAAATGTTTACTACTTTATTTTGTCACGAATTTATAACCACTTTTGACACGAAGGAAGGAAGGCTTGGCACTTTTTCAGAGAGCTACTCCCCGGTTCCCAGTCCACTGACACGCCCGTACGATTGTCACTTGTCTTGGCTTTTGATACGTAGCCAACTGAGCGCCGTCCGAAACGCAACGATTTTGTCGCATAATATAATGTTTCGCTACTTTCGAGAAAAATAAATAGGAATCTAACAATGTACATGTCCGTATAACAGCTCCATATGTTCGGCCCTGCACTCTTAAAAATGAACTTCACCGCAGCGCCTTGCCAACCATCATCTCGAATGATATCATTATCTGCTCTGATTCGGTTGAAAATGGGGGCGTACCCCTTTTTTGTGACAATTAGGAACAGCATAAGTGTCACAAAGAGGCGTACGCCTCCCGTTATGGACGAATAAGGGCAGATAACGATATCATTCGAGATGATGGTTGGCTAGGAAAGTGCTATGCAGTGAAGTTCATTTCTAAGAGTGTGGCGTTTAATTCATCGACAGCGTTCTATATAAGATGCTAAATGTATTATAAATAGATTATAAATTATATTATATGATTTATATGATAATAAAATTAAAAATAAATAAATGATACAATAAAATATAAATCATAATATAATTTATTTATAAATTATTTATAAATTATAATACATTTACCATGAACGACATTCTGTTTCTTCGTTTGGCTCGAAGCAATACAAACGAATGACATTCGGCGCGAACAGCATTCGCTGGAAATGACATTCAATTTGTCGTGTGACAGGGGTATTATAGGCACACTCTTCTTTCACTGGGACAGCAAGGAGCAGACTTATCGTGCTATGTGAAATTATTGGGAAGCCATACGTGTTTTCTGTGCCTTGGGTTCCATTAACTGATGTTAAATAAATCAGCACAGAAGGGTATGACATAGCACCAGTCACACAACAATGAGAAGTACTATAGTGGCACAACTTGAGAATAAGCACGCTATGGTATGCCCTCTTGGTACGTTGAGGCTTGAGCCATCAAATTGATCACAGGGATCAGCCATATCTGGAAACCGCAGTCCACAAAGAGCGCCAATGGGATGTTTCTGTGTCAACTTAAAGGAAAGCTGAGGTCGTCTGCAGCAGCTGCTACAAAGGTGACCCCCAGAATTGCTTTTGTTTATTGCTGCGGGGTGTTCTGCAACGAACAAAACGAGCTCCTGCGAAAGAACGATGAGCGCAGGTGACCTACAGAGCAAACGCGAGGTCTCTGTTCCTCACACCTTTCAAAAATCCTCTCCTCGTGAAAAGAGCGCATTGCAGACCGTGAGGACGCCGTGGCGTAACGTGATCTCCTGGCACGTCATCCGTGACGTAGAGCGGCACAGCTCAAATATCTATAGGTGGCGCGTGAGCTGAGGAAAAAATACAAATAAAAAGAGGCCGTCATGCGAGGATCGTGTCAGCCGTCCGCAACTGCTTTCTTCGACTGTTTTTGTAAATTCGATTGCGCAGCTATAACGCACCGCAGAGCGAAAATATTTTGCGTGGTGACTCCTGGTGGACAGCTTGACAGATGAGGCAGGGTTTCGACAAATGTTAAATGCCATTTCATTGCCCTTTTAAAGGTTGGTTCACATTAATGTGTTTACTCTTGCGCTTAGGGGGGACCGCTGCCAAGGAAGCGGAGAGACGCCCTCCGCAAGGCCACTTCGCCGACGCACCGCGAGCACTTGAGCCGACTTCAACTTTATCGATACAAGCAACGCAAGTGCAAGCCATCTACCCAATCGAATCGCGCAAATACGCGCATGGGCGCTGCTACGCGAGCGGCGCTGCTTCGAGCAGAGAAGCAGAGAGAGCTGTGTCATTTTAGAAACGCAACGGCCGGAACGCAGGAATGTGAATGAGGCCACGTGTGCGAAAGCGTCAGCCCGTTTGGGGAAACCGCTGCACGCAAGCGCAAACGCAAACGCAGCAATGTGAACCACGCTTAAATCCCGCCTACGTCCACCGCAACTTATATTGTGACCAGTGGTCCAAAATGCTGACTACTTTAGTCGTCACAAAAGAATAAATAAAATGAATAAAAAGTTGGCCGTTCGTAACCATTAGTTCAAACAATGGTCATTGCACTATGCAAGTAGGTCAGTCTTCTGCGCAGCTCTCTGGTGATGGAACGGGTGCAAATACAGGTAAAAATGAAAAGAACATAAATACAAACGCAAATCAGAAGCGCAACATAACGCGTGTCCAAGGGATTACACAGGAAACGAGAACACATGTAGATAACGTTCCATGGATTAAGGATAAAAAAGGGGGTTATGGCGACGGAATGAGGACACAGGTGCGGAGTACAAATGTGACCAGTGGGCCGTGAAAACGTGAAGACAGAGGTGGGTCTCAGGAGAGAGTCAAACGAAGAGAATATGGAAAGAAAAATGGAGAGTTGTTTTACAGTTTGTGTGTGTGTGCCTGTGTTTATCATTATTTTATTTTATTTTATACGAGAAATGATATTTACGGGTTAAATAATTGTAGTGGGCCTGCGTGGATGTTCAAACCGTGAGGCTTCAGAGACTGGAATTTTGCGATTAAAAAGGATTCGCGAGTTTTGCGCTTCATGTCACTGTTATAACCCGATTCAAGGATAACGACTTTGAGGTCTGCACCCAAAGCGTGTCCAGTAAGGTTAAAATGTGTAGAAACGGGTGTAGGATGGTTATTCACAATATCGGATTTATGACCGTAACACCTTTCCCTCATGGTGTTCCGAGGTTTCTCCGATATATATTGAATACAGCATTTAGTGCACTTGAGGTGCTCGAGATAAATGTACATGGGCTAATGAAATGACCCCCCTTTTAAACCCCCTTTTTATCCTTAATTCCTGGAACGTCACCTACATGCGTTCTCGTTTCCTGTGTAATCCCTTGGACTCGCGTTATGTTGCGCTTCTGATACCCCTGCGTTTGTATTTCTGTTCTTTTCATTTTTACCTGTATTTGCATCCTTTCCATCACCCTGTTACCCTCTCATGCCAAAACTCCCCCGTCAACTGTATATATGTTCCTGTACCATGTTCATATTTTTGTAACCTGAAGAAGTGCAGTCTGGTGCACGAAAGTCTCGTTACCCTATGTAAATAGATAAGTTGCTCCTACCGTTTAATATCACTCTTTGATTAACAAAACGGAAAGGGGAGTTCTTTCACGTCAGAATAGCTCTCACGGGTTACGGCATAGTAGATATGCCACTGGATTGCGGCTTAGTCATATTTTCGATAGCCCCAAAAAGTCAACTTACCTGGTTCGGTGGTTGCTTTGGCTTTACCCCCTGTGAGAAAACGCATTAATGCGGTCATTTTTGAATTGCGAACGGCAGACAACAGGTCTCGAAGATTACGTGTTTTGGGGATTTATAAAAAGTTGGAAGTGTTACATTTCGAAGCACGTTCATATTATCACAACCTCACGAATTACACAAGGTGGACAATTAGGCTAAACGTCTTCACATCGCACCCTAATTTACAGAACGTTACGTGATTACCATCTGATTACCGTTGTGCAATAACTCGGGTGGACGCAAATTACGTTATGATGGTTGCTACATTCGTTGTTTAGAAACCTCATTAACAGTAGTTATACTAGTGCAGTGCAGAAGGAATTTGGGAAACTATAATCGTTCACAAGACGCACCAGTGCACTAGGAATACAAGTCCTTGTAACGAAAGGAAAGTTAGGTAGCAAGCGAGCTGGTGGCAAGCTTGCTCCTTTCCGCAAATCCTGTTCCAATATGAACGAAGAAACGGCAAGAGCTTACAGAATTCCAACTGCAGGAGCTGAGCAACGCCCACAAGCGTTCCAACACTCAGGACGAGCAGCACAGAGAGCAGACATACTAGCACAATACTGGAAGAACGTTCCCGCACTTCGGGGGCAGTCCTGGAATATGCAAGCGTTGATGCATTATGGCGGTCGTTGCTGCAGCTCAACAGCACCAATAGGGCAAAAAGTATTTGTGCTTTGCGTGCAGCCACTGAAATAATGAGCCTAATGAAACCCATAGCGTTACGTCACAAAGAGCACGACGCCATGCCTTGTAGATTGCCGCACACGATGTTTTTACCTTTTTTATTTGTGTGGTTGAGAGAACCAAAATGCGAACATATGCACATAATACTGCCATATGAGTATGATAGATTGTACCGTCTGATATGTATTGGTATCGGACCATTGCCTTTTTCTTGCGGTATTTTGAAATTCAATCGCAATGTCTCCGCGGGAAGACGCTCCGTGGCGTGTGTTTCCAGATCATCGCCGCGTAAACCATAAGGCCTTTTCACGTTTGCGTGGCGTCATGAAATGTTTTCAGACGACTTTCACCGGCTTCACCACTGACACCGGTTCGCATTTATCGGCTGGAAGAAAACATGCCCCGTCCATCGTTGTGATGTACAGCGTCTAAAATCAGAACCTCGCCACATAGCACGGTGAAGGCCAACCACTCCCACTGCACAGAATCACTACAGATTTGTGGAAAGTGCTAAGTGGAAAGTGGCTAAGAACGTGCTATGTGGTGAAGGTCTGTTTTTAGAATGTACTTCCCAGTACCATGTTCCACCGCACTTACTCGTCCTCATCTTCCTCTTCCTCTTCGTCTTCATCGTCTTCTTCTTCCTCGTCCTCTTCTTCCCTATAATATTATTAGTTGATCATTTCAAGGTTGACTAAAGCACAAATGTGCGCGTTAAGTCTCTGTTCTCTTACTCCTCCTCGGGCGCTCAGAGTTTCGTGCTCAGGGAGCAGCTACTAAACGGCACTTGGACTCTTGAATGCGCTCGCTGAATCTGTTACTCCCTTTCTCTTTTTTCTGCTCTCTCTGCTTCGCTGTCGCCCCACGTCCTGGGTTCCCTTTCTTCGCTTTCGTGGAGAGGAGGAACGAAGAGCACGGAGCACGATACCCCTTTTTCGTGCACCCTCCAGAAGCTGGTGTGTGAAGAGCGCGCTCACGTCCGAAACTCAGAGTACAAGCGTAACCAATTAAAGGGACGGTCTCGTATCCCCTGCCCCTTTCATAAAATGTACCATTCGATTGCCCTTTGTTGAAAATGGAATACTGCTAATTTACTCGACAAAACACGCCACAGTTATTAAATAACCGAATTAAATTGATAAAGATTGCAGAGTATGCCGCGATCTGTGTTGGCAACAATAAGAGCGGCCACGTCGCCCTGCGGGTAGGTCCGTGATAGGATACAGAAATCGTCTGCTTTTGCGCGCGCTAGTGCCTCGGCGTGAGCAGACGACTTTCAGAAGTTACTGGGCTCCGCGGCAACTCTCGTACATTTTCTTTCAGTTCTCAGGTGAAAAACGCACATTCTAAGAAGTGGCAAGCATGGTGCTTTAGAACAACTATGTTAATCCTCAGAGACAAGATAAAAGTCGCACGACAACCACACTCACAATCACAAATCTGAAGTCACTGGCCATCGGCGCGCGCGGTCGCATTACAGCTCCGACCAAAAATTATGGCGCAAAAATATATTACGCGCGCTTCCATTACACTCCCCGTTGTACACTGATCATGCTTCGAAATGAACTGTCGCTGACGACGTACATGGAGAAGGAGTGAGTGTTTATTTAAAAACCGCATTAAATGCTCGCGGAAAGAAAACACGTGACCTAGCTTCCACGTATCTCATTATGCGCCACATTATCGGAGACCCCACAGTCAATGCACGGACTACATTCTCCGCTCGCGGAGGTATATGCCTGAGTGTCCCCATTTCGAGAGCAAAGGGGATGACTCAACCCAAGGTGCGTCTACAAGTTACAATTACCATGACAACGACGACGTACCCGCAGGCCGACGTCATACGTGACGTATGCAAGAGAGAAGCGCGGCTTTTGTCGTCTGCTATTACGGCACGTTTCGACAAATTCCTCGAAAACAACTTTGTTATTCCGGATGAAACTCTGACAGTTGTATGTGTACAGTACTCGTGAAGATAGTTTTGGCTAAGTTTCGGAATCGCCCCGGCTGTACGAGACCGTCCCTTTAACGGTGAGAGAGCCAAACCCTCGCGCTCCGGAGCAATCACTTCCCAATTGAAATTGGCCGACTGTCGGCAGAAAGTCGGGGACCAAGGTAAGTGGCCAATGATGCCTCTTTATGACGATTTCAATCAGTTCTCGGTGGTGCACATATAACCTAAGATTGAGACAGTCACGTAGACTCTGTTGTACGTTGAAACTGTCATGGAAGAGCCGTATATGCCATATGAAAAAAGAGAAAGGGTCCTTTAACGAGAGGATAGAGAGGTAGACTGTGTTTGTCGCTCAACTTGGCACAATGCAGGCTGGCCAATTCTTGGCAAGTCATTGGCCAGGGTACAGATCCGTATCAAGTTAAAAACGTATCTGTTAAAAACGTAATTCTCGTGTGAGCGTCCAACACGCCAATCACAAAGCGAGGTGTGCATCAGATTGATGAAGACGCGAACCGAAACGCTGCGTTCGCTCCGTGTATTTGGGTACCTTGTGAATGGCGGGACCGGCTCCACAATAAATGGCTTCGTGAGTGAGCATTGCTGCAGTATAGTGTTCGTTATAACATGTTATCACTCAAAAGCACCTCTGAGAGTTTTTCACTTGTAAAAAAAAGTGTTTATTAAGTTATGTGGAGTTTCTTTTCTTGAAGTACGGAAACGTTCGCATGGGACGCGCCGTTGTAAAAACGCTGCATGCGGTTAGCTTTGGGTGTTATTGGACACCGGCGCTTGTCGCTAAGAAAAGCTCGGCGTTCCAAAAACACCTCATGCGGTTGGGCCTTTAATTGCGTGACTTACGTTTCACCAGTGCTGCCTCCGGTACCTGGAGAAGGCGTCAAGCCGGGTGACGCTGACGATGAGGGTTCTGGCGTCGATTTCGACACTTGCTCTTTGGAGGGCTCCGGTGTCGCAGCGGGCGAAGCAACGGGAGAGGAAGAATTTTCGCTCGACTTTGACGACTCGCTGCAATGGATGAATTTGTGACACGAAATATAATTCGCCGCAGGTCCGACGGCTTCAAGCCGGAGAAATTTATAGGCTACCCGGCTCGATCCAACCCTGTCCAGTGTAGCGGACTGTAAAATTTGACTGCTGACTGTGACTATCTAACAGTGGGGTAACACAGGCTCGAGCTCGACCTAAGCCCGGCTGTTCAAACCCGAGCCCAGCCCAGGACCGTAAAAAAGAAGGCTCTACCCGGCCCAGCCCGGTCCACGGGAGGGGGAAGGCTAGGGCTTTCGAGACAGACGACAGAAAAGGAGAGGACTGCTCTGTGTCCTTTCTACTGGCCCTGTTCAAGATGTATACGTGCCAACTACCCAAATTCACAACGGTGGTGACTAGACAACCTCGTGGAACCTGCTCGCTGCTCAAGGATAATAAGGTGTCAAAAGACTATGATGAACGGCTATGTACCAGCACATAGATGTACCGCTATGGTGAACTAGAAGGAAACCCATCGTTAACATTTCTTGAAAGCAGCCAAGTGAGACTGACCTGCTGTCACTGTCCCGATGAAACTTTTCTCCGCCGTGTGTTTCGGGGTATCCAACATGCCTCGCCCTTAAGGGGATATCTATGCTTACGTAGCCAAACATAGCTGCTCTGATGAAGTAAAGTGGACACGAGGGACTACTATCGAATGTTGTTCGATGTCGTCGAACACAGTGAGGACACGTATATAAGCAGCAGCAAAACTTCTTCTCTCGCCTTCAACCACCACGAGAGAACTTCTTCTTCTTCGTGAAAGTAAATAGAAAAGAAAAAGTACAAGAGTATAACATAATATCTAATTAGATGAGAAGACTCTGCAATAATCTAAGTGAGCCTTCTTTTTTGTCGAGCAGATTTTTAGACAATTATACAGCAACTATCGACCATACATCCTGTTATGTCCATAGTGTTATGATGACGTTTCTGTTAATGTTCCTAACAGACCTTTGAGAAAAGGGTGTATTGGCCAGTGATTTCCCCAGAAAAGCACTGCTGGGGGGGGGGGGGAGGGTGTCGAGCTTTCAATGGGGGGGGGGGGGTAATGCTTTTTGAAGGTTCCACTTACGGAATTTTTATTAGACACGGAAAGAATCGTTGCACAATGGTAACACATCTGCACAGCTTTCCCATTCCATTTGTACATGTTATTACGTTAGAACACAGAACATTAGATTGCAGATTCATTATGAACGACATTTCAACATTAAGATGCATAGTCACACGACCGACAAAGAAAAAGGACTAGCACCTTATCTCATGAATCTCAATGAATACCTAGCAACCAACGGTGCAAACCTTAGAGGAAAAAAGCAGAATACCTCGCTTGATTAATATGTGTGCTGGACGTCACCATGCAACGATCAAAGACTCGCGGAAAGCTGCATACGTGACAACGGCACAATCTACATGGCCACCTACAAGAGAAGCACATACGTACCTCTATCATCTTCAAAGATGATCGAAGATGTCTGACATCGCCTTTGCGAAGTGCACAGCTCGCACCACAGCTCACAATCGACGAAGGGCTCGGCGAATCCCTGCTCGAACAAGATTTAGCACTTCTGCTACAGTACGGACGCGGCCACCCTGTGCTGCAGTGCAGCGAGAAATCCACACGTGGTAATTGGTCTCGACTGCCAGAGAAGGAACTGTTTGCTCTCCCGACGCGGGACGGGTGAAGCCTGAAGACGGGAAGAGCCTTTGGACGACACTCCACCGAATCCGGAGCACGCCGAACAGGACCTCAACTCTGTGCCACAGCGTATCGGGCACAAGGCACTGATGAAACGCGTGTTCTGCAGTTTCGTGACAAGCACAGAATGGACAGAAAGGAGTGGCGACTCCAAACCGAGCCAGACAGTCCCGAAGCGGTAAAACGCCGTGTGCCAGGTGTCATTGTAGGCTAGCTCGACGGGCGTCCAACCAGCCCGCGGTGACTAGGCGCCAAGCAACCTGCCGGGGCACACCAAGGCCCGCAGCCGCCGGAGGCATCGGGAGTATCTCCAAGAGGGACTTCTACTGGCGCTTGACACACCACGTAGAAATGCGTTCACCAGGTACGTAGGACTCACGCAGGCTCCGCATGGCGGAGACATACTCTATGAGGTGGGGTGCGACAAACTCGGATCGAGGCCTACTCAGTCAAAGAGCAGCAAAAAACCTGATATCAGGACCCAGGAGGTACTGCAACAGATCATGCGCAGGGTGGTACGGCTCCATGAGTGCATCAAATAATACCTTTAAGACCAAGGGCAAGACATGCACTTGGTCTTATTATGTGGAACCCATAGGCCACCTACATCCTGCCGCAGGCACATGCGGGCACGCGACACCCATTCCACACTGCCACCCCAGAAGAAACGAAAAGCGGTGCGGGTCGCAGCCACGAAGATCTAACGAGGGGAATAGCGACACTGCCGTGGAACCAGTACTTGCTGAAAAACCATGAAGCGGCGAGACGGGCTCGACACGTACGTGATAGGGAGCACCAAACCTCTGAGATCAGCGAGAACGGGGACACTGCGCTGGTGCACCCGCAGCCACGAGGACGGTGAGAGCAGGGTTGGTTACTGAACATATTATTGTTTCCGGTTCCGCTTCCGGTAACTGAAAAACTCGACTTTTCGTTCCCTTTCTGTTTCCGTTTCTGGACGATTTTCGGTAGCGGTTTCTGTTTCCGTTTCCTTTTAAGAATGTGGTTTCCGTTTCCGTGGTAATTTCGGTACTGGTTTCTGTTTCTCTTCCGGAACTCGTACTGTCTGGCTTTTGCTTTTTCATGTCAGACATTCTAATTACATAATGGATGCAAAAGGACAGCCATACCAAACACAAACACTAAAGACTTTAATGCAAAGTTCGTCACGAATCTTATACACCGCAAGTAGATGCCTCTCCTCGTGCGCAAAAATAACACGTCATCCAAAACTTTCGCGTCCATTTTGCTGCGCTGTGGGATGAACACGAAAGAAAGTCCCGAAAATAAACGAATGAATGATGACTGGAAGAATTGTGCGGATATATATAATTTGCAATATTAACGCGAAAACATTGAGGGAAACGTCCTGCGAATTCGGTTTCCGTTAACGTTACCATGCACTTTTGAATTTCGTTTCCGTTTCGGTTTCTGGTAGTGGAAACTAAAACAATTTTGTTTCCGTTTCCATTTTCGTTTCCTGTTTAATTTCGATAATTACCGTTTCTCGTTTCCGTTTCCGGTAGCCAACCCTGGGCGAGAGTCCGCAACAGTTACGTGTATCTCCCAATATACGCACATCGTCTTTAACAGGAATGCCAAAGGGCGCCGGGCACGACGGGGTAGCATTTAGAAAGAGCAAAACACTCTTCGCCAGATCAATGCGCGCGTTTGATACCTTGCCATAGGCATCTAGAACACCTAAGACGGCGGCTACAGAAGCTTCATCCTAAGTATTAGAGACAGGTCAGGTCTGGTTACCTGCGTACGCAAAAACCGGAAGAGCTGTGGAGCCAGGTAGCTTGAGCATTCGCGTAGGAAGACAAGTTGCGAGAGACTCCCAAAAGCGGATAGCAGGCCATGGCATGGAGAGCAGGGGACAAAGGGCAACCCTGCCGCACACCAGACTTTATCGCAAAACTGGCAGATGGACCCCCAGGAAAGCAAAGCAGAAAAGCAAGCTCGCATCCGTGGCACGCAAGAACAACAACAACAAAAATAAAAACAACGAGAATTAGCCGAGGTAGGCTACAGACATAGACGACACAAACACGTAAGCCTCCAACGCTCAGAACATCGGGATAACTCAGGAAAAAGGTGTAACGGTATAGAATCCCTTACCGGAAATCAGGAGGGCCCAGGTTCGAACCCTGGCGTCAGCATCCTTCTTCTTCATTGCTTGATAACAACAACAACAACAAAGAACAAACGTTCTTTTTAGGGAATATACGTTTATTCCAGGGAAATTATGGAAGGTCAGTTAAACGTAAGGTCGACTTGCTATTCCATTGAAAAGGATGCGATGAAAGGAAAAGAGAAGAAGAGAAACTCGCTGATTCACACTAGAGTCACTAAATAGCGACACTGAGCCACGCGGGTGAGCGAGCACGCCATCTTGGGTAGGGCGCGGCTGCTTGACATACAAACAGACAAAAACAACCATACACGGAATCGGTCACAGTTCACACTTCACGCGGAAGGCTACAGACCAGCCGGAACTGACGACTATATACTGAGGTGACTGCTTCGGTCACCTCAGTATATACTGTGTGGGGGCCTAGCAGCGGGAATGTCCGAGATGCTGAGGCGACCGATGCGCGACCGCAGGAGAAGGCGGTGTTTTCGGTAACGGGTGCAGTGGAGCAGCACGTGCGGAATGTCTCCTTCAGCATGACAGGTGGAGCAAATATGGGTGATGAAAGGTGGTCCAAAGGAGCAGTGGAGTTCGCGCCAGGTTCAGTCAAAGCCTGTGGAGCAAGGACTCTTGCTCCCTGCGGTAGCGGCCTACCAGAGTGTGGCTCATCGTCGGGTCAATCGAGCGCAGAAAAGTCCTGACGGTGTCTTGGAAAAAGGCCCGAGAGCTATTCGTGCAGTATCGGCGAATGGCTAGCAGGTAGACAGACGGGGAAAGCGGAACGGAAGTGACAGACCCTGCTGCACGGGCACCGGGCCGCAGAATCGGCGAGTGCATTCCCCGACATACCAACGTGGCCCGGAATCCACTGGAACCGGATCACAAGCATAGCCTGCGAGAGGCAGGTCACATCTTCGCATTATCGATGTCAATTGAACTTTCATCGCTACTACTTTCGTAAAGATCCATGCCGTCAATGGCGAACGCAACAAAGAAACAGATGACAGGCGCACCACCGCAGAACGCAGACGGCACTCGGTAGCAGACAGCACACGTGAGGCGCATATGTGCGCATGCTCGTCGTCGAGAGCGGAAGAGAAACGGTTGAGGGCAGTTCTGGCTCGGCCTCTCGCGGCAAGAGCCAAAAAACTGCTTTTGGGGCGAGCGAACTGCTCCGTAGTGCGTCACCTGAACACGCGGCTCTTGCTCTGACCGCACCACCCGAATTTACAGCTCGAGTTTGGGGCAGAAAAAAGTGTCCCAAATGCACCACCCGAAATTGCCATCAGTCTCTGCTCCTAATCTGCCAATACAACATAATTGTACCAGGCAGAGCGTCCAGAGCCTTGTTCCTTGGCTTGCTAAGGATTAGATTAGATTAGAAGTAGAGAGAGAAAAAAAGAATAGAAACGTGCGTCGCACTGGTGCGACCAGCTCTTTCATGACGCTTGATGTGTGAAAGCATTGAGTGATTTAAAATATTACTTCAGCAGGTATGTCCTTGACGTCTTTCGCCAGAGCACACAGCGCAGGTTGTTGGTGCTATTTGGCCGGCTCCCCAGTACCTTCTCCACATTAAAAGGTCGGTTGTCAAGTTTAGCAAGAGCGTTCTTCAACTTGTTCCGGAAGTGCTCCCAATTGACATTGGAATTCAACATAAGACTCTTTTATTCGGAATTATTCTCCAATCCCGTGGTCGAGTCTTCTTGACCTCATGTCACGCGCTTGTCGCACGGAGCCTCTGCAATGGAAAGCAAGTCGAGTACTGTAAATCTTTACCTTTCCTGTCATTAGCATAAAGAGGCAAGAAAGCACTATTTGTTGTTCCAAAACTGAACGGTTGAGATAAAGTGTGATCAACAATAACAATAAATGATGAAAAAGTGATGACGACATGGAACGTTTCCCCGTGGTAGCCAGCTTAATCTGCTTGTATGGTCTCCACTTTAAAACGTTGCGTAACATGTAAAATGGCGAAACGTCACCTTGCTTTACTTTGATTCTGTTAGATAAGATAATGCGCATTAACGATATACGTAATTGTGGCTGATGCCCTTTCTTTATCACAAGCATTTGTGCACTCACACGCGTCGAAAGAGAGCGAAACATGTGTTTGTTTTACGGTGTTCAAAAATATTTTATCCACCTGCACGAACTGGACATACCTCGACATAGCTGGACAAATCTTGACATCCCTAAGCGATCTTTGAGCATTATGAGCGAATCAGAGCCGCAAAGGCGTACCCAGCTGTTGGGTTGAGTTTGAGTTGGATTATATATATATAAAAAAGGGAAGATATTTAATCCGTCACGTGACGAATTCTTCTACTCCCACAAAGATCCCCTAAATGAAAGGAAAAAGAAAAATGAAAAGATGGAAAGATAACAATAGAAAAACATCACTCCACCACAAACTGTACATAATCTTGTTGGGTAATCCTGTAATTTTTATTCTTCTCAACGGTGTTACACATTAATACAGAAGACATTATTTAGGTACACAAATGAATGAATCCGAACAACGATGAACTGACGCACCCTCAGTCTCAATACACTCGAGAATACCCTTTGGATGCTAACTGAGTATTACTGTTAGTCTCTCTTTCTTTCTCACCTGGCGCTTTTCTCACTTTACCTTCTGACGTTTATATCTTCATTTCTTTTTTATCCTCTACACAGTGTAGCACGACAGTGTGCGGGTTATTAGTTAGGTTTGATTCTGTTTGCATTCGCTTTTACTTTGATGATATGGTAAGCTATAGCACAAGAACCTTGATTCATGTTAGGGGCGCTTTTTCTTGTTTTGCTACCAGTTCTATAGTACTAACTCATATTGGTACATTCTGTCATGGTCAACGAAAACAGAAAGACGAATGACCATAGTCAGAGGCTGCGGCGGCGAGCCATCACTTATGAAGTCATTGTTACGCCACAATTGCGCTGCGCTAGCTGTGTGCACTGACGACATACCTCAGGGACATACGGGCTGATATAATATTTTAATTCATTCAGTGCTTCCACACATCAAGAGGCCTGGAACAGCTGGTCGCACCAGTGCGACCTATGTTTCCATTTTTTTCTATTCTATTCTATTATTCAATTATGAAGTCACGTGCATTTCACCTCTACACTCTTAAAAATGAACTTCACTACATAGCACGCTCCTAGCCAACCATCACAACGAATGACAACGTTCTCGCTCTAGATTTGTTGAAAACGGGAGGAGGAGCCTATTTTGTGCCATTATGCACGGCACAAAATAGGCTCCTCCTCCCGATTTCAACAAATCAGGGGGCTTAATCGCTTCACCGTCGTTACGGTCGTTCCAAGCTAACGAGTGGCGGGAAATTCAAAAAGGTGGGCACGTGACACATTGCGTGTGACGTATACCACGGCCTTCACGTATCGCGCGACGAGTGCCGTGCACCTGTTTTATCACGTGCCCACCTTTTTAAATTTCCCGCCCGCCTTTTTGAATTTCCCGCCACTCGTTAGCTTGTAACGACCGTAACGACGACGAAGCGATTAAGCCCCCAGGGGCGAGAACGTTGTCATTCGGGATGGGGTTGGCTAGGAGCGTGCTATGTGGTGAAGTTCATTTTTAAGAGTGTATGTGTATTGACACGAGGATAATTGACACATGTTTGTTTTTATAGCTCTTCTTTAACAATCTTGCGATATGGAGAAGTTACGTTTCGATACAAATTATGAAGATAAGAGAGCGCCATGTTTTTCTGCTGCGTGTAACTTCCGTGCGCAAGTAAACGGGCACATGAAGACTGAAAGTACATAATCTGACCAGATTAGTGGCAGATCATTAATTTCCCTAAATTGGGAAATCCCTGAGGCAGGCTATTTAAGATGATGAATGGAGAGTTCCATTGCCAGAGGCGATACTCTATACCCCATATAGCTGATGGTGATGTGTATTGCAAGAGATGTCCATGTGACGCTTCAATGTTACCGTTAGCGTGGAAAGTCGTGAGTTATTGTGCCAGTTCGGTACCTGTATTATGTGTAATTTTTGCCGCGGAAAAGCGCGCAATTTCCGACATTTTAGCACAAAATTTGGATACTTTAGGCGCGGTATAAGCTAGCCATCAGATATCTTACCGTGACGATGCGATATTAGCACACGCATGCCTTCCAGCAATCATTCAAACTTGAGAATTTGTTTCCAGTTTCTATCCCGGGGCAGACCATGAGCTTACTGCAGTATCCACGGCGACCACCTGTCCTATTATGGAAAGTCCACATCCAGTCAATGGGTGCCCGACACCAGGACAGAGACGGTTGTCTGCAACGCGCTGCATGGAGAGAAGACACGCACACACAGTTTGTCTGCCGTAGAAATTTCGTCCACCCTCGCTAAAAATGAGAAGACCTGGAAGAGGCGCAACTAGATATTAACAAAAATAAAAAATTAAATAAAGAAAACAACATCACGTTTTTTTGTCGTGCCAAATAATTTTCTTTCTATCAGTTGCTATTCTTAATTTTAACTACGTATTTTTTTATATCATTTTAGCTCTTTTTTTTTAAGTGTTGAGAGAGGTCAGCCAAAATAAGAGAATGCCATCACGGGAAGTGAATGCCATATCACGGGATACAGTCGCCTTCCCTGGGACGCCACAAACAAGTCCTGGGAGTGTCACCCGACTGTCAAAGTGAGACTCCTAATGACATCCCCAACCTCTCCCAGGGCGGTCGGAGGAGACGTGCCTCGGATCGTTATGGGGCAAGTGTGGGATGACATTACTGTCACTTTATGCACCATTAACCTCCCCCCAACTGCATTACAGCTAGTCAGTCTATGATGTGGTCATTATCCCAATCACCAGAGAGCGATGAACGTTACGCTAACATGTCACTTTAGTGTTCAATGAAATATCACGTATAAACCACAAATACAAGCTTAAGTACATGGAAATACACTGAAGTACAGGGTGTTTAAAAGGAATTTTCAGAAGTGTTCACGGTTGAAACGGGCGGTACGCAAACACTGCCGTCACAACTACTCGCTGACACAGTTTCAAGACTCTGGTCTGCGCCCCGTTTCGTCCTTCCAAAAAACGTTGCTCATGACCATTAGAGCAGAGCAAACGTGAAATGTAAGCGAGACTCATGACGACAGATCAATGAAGGACACTAGTCTTTACGTGAAATCTCCATCGTCGCTATAGCAAAAGTCACAAAAAACATTAACAGAGACTGCGACGGCCATGTGCTAGAAAGACGGTACCACGAAAACCGCTGTGCCTTCAAGGCACAGCGACAAGCCGGCACAAAACAGCTTCCCATTTTGTTAACTTATAGAATAATAAGAAAAAAAGCTGTTTCAGCTTATACTGTTCTACACTGTTCTCCTCACTTCAATTCTTACACTGTTTTAGACAAATGCTGCCCAATGCCACCGATGCAGATGACTTTTAATGTTTACGCCACGAGTAACAATCACCTAGACATTTTTAATGCCAATTTTAGGCATCACCCTCAAGCGCATGTTGCATTCCTGTAGCGTTTAATTTGTTCGCATGAATTAGATTGTTTGTTTGCATTTTTTTAAATGTATATTTCTCTCTTCTTTATGTATGGTGCACCGCTATCAATTCTGATCGTGCGACATTTCGATAGTATATCTTTCTCTTAATTTAGTTATATCGGAATCTCTAATTAGCCAGCATTATGCATCTATAGTTCCCTGTTGTATATAGAGTATGTATTGTGTTTCGTGCACCACACTAAAGGCCACGGCTGTTTGTGGGCACTTTAAATAAAATCAATGAAATCAAATCAAATCAAAGGCCTAACAGCTGTTTGTGGGCATTCAGTGTGGAAATAAATAAATAAATACGTTTGTTGTAGACACTTCACTTCATTAACTTAACTTCTGTCTATTGTGTCGGATGCCAGATGTTTTGCTCCGACTCCTATTAGTCTATACACGTAAATGTCACAACCTCTGCGTCACTATCATGAGAGCATGCAGCCCCATTGCAACGTTGTTGCTGGAACGTTTCGAGACCTGCTATAACTTATTAACCAATTACACGGCGACAACGCATTGTTTGAAACTGTAATTCAACACTCCAAGAGACGAATGAAGGCAGAACAAAAACAAAACGTTCCACGAGCAACGCTACGGCGAATTGGAAATGGACATGTGGTCTTCTTCGGCCGTTTCGGACAGATATATTGGAAGTATCAGCGAGTTGAGATTTGGCATATTGGGAAGGCGCGATTCGAAGGCATGCGTGTCTTGGTAACATTTTCTCCGATTTTCTCGAATGAAACTGAATCCATCCCGGCAAGTATGGAAGCTGCATCATTTGGCGTGCGTCACACGGCGGTGATTGGCAACCCGGCGTAGGCGAGGATATGTGGGCAATATGTAAGATACGGCTTGTCTGTTCTTGTTGTCGCAGTACAGATATCGCTATTCGCTAATCGTAAAAGGCGTGATGGAAAGAATTTAAAGCTGGATTATATTTTCGTAATACTCCAGTATACAGGGTGTCTGCTCTAACGTGTCCGGAAATTATATTTAAAGCGAGCGAGAACAGAAAAGCAAGTGGTATACATTTCTGCTACTTGAGTAAGAAACAGCTACTTCTTCTCTAGTAGCACCTGGAGTAGCCAGTCCCGAGTGGCTCGAGACTACCATCTCCATTTTTTTCTTTTAAAATCAATCAATCAGCACCTGTTTCTTTGTCAAGTAGCTGAGCAGTATAGCGCTCGTTTCTCTTTTATCGCTCGTTATAAATAAAATTTCTGGACTCGTTAGAGCAAACACCCTGTATAATTACTGCGTGAGAGAAATAGCGCCATCGATCCGTATAAAAAAAAGCGTAGAAACGTGTAATTTTCAAAACGCACTTGTATGGTTTTTTTTCCCCTTCCATTAACACTTTTTGCATTAAGTATAGGCGCATTGTGCAGCCGATCCCTCAGAGAACGCTCGCTAGCTATAGTCTCAAGGCGCACAGCCTCCAGTTTCATCGACATTTTATGAAGAACTTTGCCGAACTTTTGTTAAAACATCGCGGACACGACAGCTGATGCTAAACCTAAACATTGAATAAACTTGAGTGCGGGTGGATGGCTATGATGGTATGATTCTGAATCGGCGGTGCCACGTTGGTCCGTATTCGTGGTAGCGTCGAGAACAGACGTGAAAATGTACGCACCTTCTGCGTTCAGAACAGATCAAACTATCGCAGTGGAGTATTACGAGTGCCAAAGTGGAAGCTGTTCGCAAAACAATTGCGCATTTGGCACTTCTTATGCTTGGTGTTTCTTTTGTTTTTTGTTTGCGTATGTGTGTGTGTGTGTTTGTTTGTTTGTTTAGTGCATTGTCGTGTTAACTTCCATACCACCGCAGCCACTACCACGAAACAACAGAACAGAGTCAACATGAGCTGCACCCGGGTTTTGCCCCCCAAGTTTGTGAAAGGCATTTAATACGGATCAACTAAACCCCATTTTGTCCCCTTGGTATTGCGTGCCTTTGGAATATTTTTTTCCGCCTATGGCTTCTGGGTCATTTTTTTCTGGGGATGTTTTTCTTTTTCTTTTTTCGGGAACATTGTATCCGGTTGCCCTGGCAACCGGTATGATTATACCGGCACCGAGGGTGTTCCACAATCGCAAGTTTCCCTTCACTTCACTCTGGTCACTTCAGTTCGCGATAGGTATCACCCATTCATTAGACATACACTCTTAAAAATGAACTTCACCGCATAGCACGCTCCTAGCCAGTCATCATCTCGAATGATATCGTCATCGGCCCTGATTTGTTGAAAACGGTAGGCGTGCGCCTTTTTTTGTGACAATTATGAACAGCATAAGTTTCACAAAAAAGGCGTACGCCTCCCGTTTTCAACAAATCAGGGCAGATAACGATATCATTCGAGATTATGGTTGGCTAGGAGCGTGCTATGCGGTTCATTTTTAAGAGTGCAGGATCACACTCTTTAGTTCTATAACTTGAAGTCTTTTAAATCCGCCTCTCCTCGACGTACTTTCTTTTTCCGCGTTGACAGGCACATTTTCTAAAGGACACTCAGCGTTCTGCGCAATCGCCACTAACATTTTCGAATGGGCACGAAAAAGTCTACATTGCCATTCGTTCCGTCACCTTTCTGCGTGTTGTGTTGATCTTGGACATCGCGAACATCTGGGACAAGCTCTGGTCAAATGTACAGTCACCGGTGGAGATGGTGACAAACAAAAACACCAAATTCTCCTCTAGCTATTTATTTCCTTCTTGCGTGTGCCTTCATTCTTTCTTACTGGGCGAGCATTGAAAAGTATCCTGTACATGCCTGACCTTATAAAGTACTGTACAGCAGATATACTCACGGTCCTTAGATCCGTGTACGTGGATCGCGCTCACAAGAAGCAGAAAAGTGAAGAGAAGGATCTTTGACTGCATGTCTGGTAGGAATGGATTCCTTCGATGAAGAACGAAAAAATAAGAAATAAAAATAAGAAACCTGACCGCTTAACCCCAGCGGTAGGATTAGGGCTAAAGGCACGGAAACAAAACGCTCTGCTTACGCGAGTTCTACACAATGGCGTAATTAACAGTTCACGGAACTTTACGCGAGTATTTGTTAGATTACTGTACAGATCTCATGTTTCCTGTTCTTTAAACAATGCTGCTTTTATAGCAGTTTCGTTGAAAACAGTAAGTTTCCCGATGCCTGGTGAATGAGCTATTGCTTTTGGGATGATTAGTGAGAAGGGTACTTTATGTTTACCACCGATCGATCAACATAGTGCGTGATAGCGTCTCACGCTCCTACAATGCCTTACGTAGAATTGTTTAACGATCAAATTGTTAGCGGGAAAAAGCTTTTCCTTTTGAGAGGCGAAGTGTTAGCCGAGCATTGCTGGAATCAGTTGATCTTTTTCACACTCGCGTTGTATCCTATGCTTAGAAAGGCAGCGAGCGGCTTGGTATCATCAATCATACATCCGAAAAAAAAAAAAAAGATCCGATACTGGGAACATCAAAGAAGCACTCGAACAAGACCTCTTGTTTGTAACTTCAACGTGAACACTGTAGATAGTGAACTAGCACGTTTGAACACACACACACACACAAATACATTGGATGGTGATGGGGTGGGCGATTCACTGCCGCTGAGGCGGTACACTGCCCTATTTCGCGTTGGGAGAGGATGAAGGGATGATGATGGGGGCTTTGAAAGAGCCGTCGCCAGACCGGTGGAGCACAAGTACTCCGCCAGAAGGCGAAGGCCCTGCGTCTGGTGGGCAGCGTTCGACCACGGACCGAGGATCTTCGCTAGGTAAAGCTCGGTACACGTAGACGATGTTCTGTGAGAAAGACGGTGACCACAGGAGACTGACTGAGATGGAATGACAAATGCCGAGGACGATCCACCCCGAGTAGATGACCCGTCAGTGAAAACTGACGTTGACGCCGTGTAGTTGTCGTTCATCATGCCCAGGGTAAGCTGCTTGGCGACACACGGGGCTGTATCCCTTTTCCTTCCATGCAGGCCAGGAACAGTTAGGCGGGTGACTGGACTTGACAGAGACCATGGAGGGGCACTGGGAGCCACTGTCTTCACTACGAAACGCGGGACGCTAGGCTTCAGCTGAGTCATCACCGAGTGGACCTTGCAGTGCTTGCGGCTCAAGATCTTCGATACGAGTGGGTGCCGCCGGTGATGCGATAAAAGGCGGAGGAAAAGTCGACAGGTCTCACCGTAGCGAAGAACATCCAGCGGGGTGTCCCTCGCTTCAGCAATAACTGCTTACGTTTGAACACTTTTTGCTTCAGCTATCCAAATTACGGATTTGCTATACAGGCACGACAGTTGGCCGTAGGTGCTGAACATTTCGCAACAAAAGGGTGTAGCATGAAAGCAATTATACAGGGTGTCCTAGAAATCATGTAAAAATATTCAATAGAAAAACGCTGGAGGGAAATATGCGATCAAAGGTACAATTACACGATCAAGTACTACAATTAGTTTTATTAAACTTTAATTGAAATTAATTTAATCTCGTTAACTGAACACCGAAGTTTGCCATGGCAACGTAACTTCTTTCTTTCTTCAGAAACAGCGCATTCTACCCCATTCTAATAGTGGATACATTCCCCCACCCCCACCCTAGTACAATATCGCTGGAAGAAATGCGAAAACAGACCCCCTGACACTCACAGAACAACTTTATTTTAAAGACAGTGATTGGGGAGTTCGATCGCCAGGGAGAGAGGGAGACTTGTGACAGGAAGACTGGTAAACTACCATTGTATTACCCCAACTATTAAGTTGCGGAATGTGCTTCGTAATGAAATAGAATAAATCCTATATGAAAAACTTCCTCTTTCTTTACAGGGTTACATGTCTTAGCAAACTGTACAGTTTCACTCAAGAAATTAAATTTCTTTGCATTAAAATTGAATAAAGTTAGTTGTAGCACATGGCAAAAATTTACTACACATAAATGCCGTTGATCGCATACTAGAGATAAAACTAAAGAGCCTTTTGGTTGAGGCATGCTAGCCGATCACGAAGATGAACACGGAAAAACGCATGTACTGTACATGTACACAGCGTACTTTTTTTTAGACAGTTACTGGAACACCCTGCATACACTGCTTGAATAAATGCAGGTGTACACGACTGCTCATTCGCTCACATTGCCCCCCCCCCCCCCATACTACCAAAACCAGAACATTTTGTAAAAACTGTCCTAAATAAATGGTGTAATGTTAGCGAACTAGGAACTTGTGCTTATTCGAACAACTGCATTGGCAATGTCTTGATTCAATGAGGTTCTTGCAAAACACATTTACACAACGCATAATGACATCGCGACACGTGACATTACACATTGGTCCAACACACAACAGCCCAAAGCAGACAGCAGCCCGAGTTGCCATCAACTGGCATTAAAACCCATATGAAACCACAATACCCATGAGGCAAGACTAATGCCTTTCGTGAATTTAAGTTTATGCGAATCACCAAGTGATGGCGTTGTTTTATCCCTGTACTAACCTTGTTCTTTAGTTACAGAAAACATGTCGTGAACAAAAATTACGAATTGACGCAGCCGTTACCTTTTGGTCTTGATTCGCAGCACAGGACATACTTTCATTGGGAGCGCTGGCCGCAGAAATACCAATGAATCTTGTAGCACGCAATGACAACGACACTCTCCTCATGGCACTGAACTCGAAGGAAGCCGCACACAGTAACATCCTCTTCTCAAAGAATTCAACAAGTTTGCAAGAATCCGCCAAAATGTAGAACTTTCCCGGCGTATCTGCCTTCCCTCCCCCAAGCACGGCCACATCGTAGGGAGGAGGAAATGAGTCACGGACGGCGGGAGGGTTTTTGGCGCGATTTTCCCAGGACTACCGGGTTTCTCTATTTATTTTTCTTACCGTGTTTATCTATTTATTTGCTATAACAACCCTGCCGCGCCGCATCCGCAACGCGTGAAAATGCAACAGTGTGAACCAAGCATAATTTTTGCGTTGCGACGGTCCCACTTAAGAACATGCAGGTCCATGCGTACCCATTCGAGGGTGTGTGTGTGTGTGTGTTCTACACCCGTAAGTGTATAAAAAAAAGTACTTTCTCGCAGTAAGTGTGAAGTGACATATAACATTTCCTGTTTCCAAGACACGTCCTTCGATCACAAACTGATCAAGGACTGATAGGTATTTAATGACACGTAGCCCAGCGTACATAGTGCTCATTTAGATATCGTTAAAGGTTACCGAGCTACAAGGTTATTACGTTTCACACCATAAGTATCTTTTATTGTTCAATCAAAATACTTTCCGAATATGCTGCCTCATGTATTCGTGATACTCATGAAAATGTTGCCAAGCTGCCTTATTTTATGAATATAACTTTTTGAAGGTACCGCTACTTTATTCATTTCCGAAACCTTCCAAATGTGTTTCCTATTGCATAGCCTCAAAAAATACCAGCTAAATCCAGGTGGTGTTACTTCGTCATTTCGCCGCCAGGAGCGACGCGTACATGGAAATGGTCCGTTGAGTGTTGTGACCAGACATCCTCGTGGAACCGAGAGCCTATAGTAATGCTATATATTCCAGAGCACAACTTCCGAGTATCGCGCAAAGGACGTTTCTTCCTCACAGGATTGTGGTGCTGTTGTATCGTTGTGTATTCACAGAAGAAATGTGGTGCATGATACAACTGCGAAAACTAAATTTGCACACACTGGTTCGCGCGAACATGTTCCAAGTCAAGACGAATGCGAAAATGGCGGCGCAAATGCCTGTGTTTACCATGGCGTTTGGATCGTAGTTTGTTCCTGGAGGAGCCGTGTTTCACGTGTAATGTGATGTTTAGTACATGTGTTTTCTTCAATTAAGACTCTAGGTGACAGGTGAGGAAGGGTGAAAATATATGCTTTCCTTGAGGAGCGTCGATTCACTAAGCTGATCGGAGTGGCTTTCCCGTGCGTACTACATAAAGTCGCTTGTCTTCCTCGGTTTGTATTTCGGATGCAAAAGACGAACCACTACACAAAATAAAAGTGAACATTCTTGAAACCAACAAGAGTGACATGAAAAAGGTTAGAATAATTTTCTCATCCTTCACACATCCTCTCAGGATATACGGAGGAAGTACGTAAATGACAACTTGGGGAAACTACCACACTAACATTCTGTGGAAGTCCTCAGGACGTCACTTTACAGACGAGGACGTGAGGACACTTTGAGGATGTCCTGAGGACGAACAGTGGTCGAACAACTATCGATGTTATGTCCACAGGGTTGACGTGTCTGTGAATATGTTACACCTTTTTATAAGGCTTGTGAAACAATGAAGTGAGCGTACGAAATGATAAAATGCGTTCCTGCACGCTTTGTAGGGTGTCTGAATAATGTAGTATAGTAAAGGCGAGGCCTTTCACCATCACCACCACGGCACCTGGCGACAACTGCGATTTCCCCTGTGCAGCGTTGGTGGCTGTGGTGAGCGCAGTTTATCTTTATATATATATATATATATATATATATTCTTTCTTTTTTTTTCTGTACGTACTTCCAGACAGCTGTTGGTACTGTTCCCTATGAAGGAGGACCATGTCATCTACTTCGTAACCATGACAGCTTTGGTCCTTGGTAGCTGTTAAAACGTCATATTCGGGTCGCTATGTGGTACCAGTACTTATTGATTGATGGTGCCTCAAAAGAGGTGACCTTTGCCTTACTCAATTGTGGTGTCACTGCATAACATTTCAACTTTCAGCGATTTTTTGTCAACAATAATAAATGATGGATAATAACTAGTAATAATACATTAACCAAATAGTTAAATAATAATATTAAGGATTAAAACGTTAATTATTATTATTATTATTTATTGATTTACAACTTTGTGAGGGAGACCAGTGACTTGACATAGGCCTCAGCCCACCCTCACCAGCGAAAGAAACAGATTCTCAATGCTCACAAATTAAGAAATACACAAAAGACATTAAAAAAAAAAAACACACACACACCGGTCACTAATTCGTTAATGAGGTAAGCTTCCTCCTCGCCTATCTTTCCTTCGTACACATTCAACCTACGAGCTGACAGCCAGGTGGCAGAGCGAGAGGCGTGGCGTGTGTCCATAGCAACACCTGTGTTTGTAAACAGTTCCTCGTGCTGGCTCCTCCGCTGTTCTCCGATCGTTTCATACCCTGAAACACGCTTTGTGCAATTGTGTTTGTCGAAGTACGCAAAGTAAAAATGGACGGCCAGGCAGTATTTCTGCTCAACGTTAACGGTGCAGTCGAAACGGCACAGGTAACGATTTCTTCTTTACGTAGCGTAGATGTAATCTTTATTGGACCACATGTTTTTAGGCTCAATAACTGGCGATGTACCTCAATAGCACGCGACTCGTGGTCGGTGTTAAAGTGAAAGCGAAGCGTGTGAGGCGTCGCAAAATAAAATTTACAACAGTAACTGCGTGTTCTGCAGTGAAAACAACGTATAATACGATGACCCGACTTAGAGAAAAGGCGTGTTTTCTCTCTCTCTCCCTCTCTCTATATATATATACCGGGTGTTTCAGTTAAATCCCCGGGCTAAATAATTCGCGAACCGGTGCACCAATCGAATAACTTTCTTTTTTACAAGTATCTGTCCAATAGCGCCTACAAGATGCGCACCGCGTTAATGAGCGGGAGGCGCTCATTATTTAAATAAAAATCCAAATGAGCTTCGTGAAAAAAGCAAACTTCTAAAGCAGGGCGCCGTCGGCATTAAAATGGGTACAACCCCTTCTGGGACCTTCAGTAGATACGTTTTAGAGAAAAATCTGCAACCGAAGCGGGTCATTTGTTGCAGTAATTAATTGGTTTCGGTTTACATATTTTTGTCGCGGCTGGTCGCGGTGAAGCGCAAAAGGACGCTCTTTCACTCCCATGTCCACCAATGAATTACGTCCTTACACCAATGAATTACACCAATGAATTACGTCCTTTTGTGCTTCGCCGCGACCAGCCGCGACAAAAATACGTAAACCGAAACCAATTAATTACTGCAACAAATGACCCGCTTCGGTGGCAGATTTTTCTCTAAAAGGTGTCCACTGAAGGTCCGAAAAGGGGTAGTACCCATTTTAATGCCGACGGCACCCTGCTTTAGAAGGTAGCTTTTTTCACGAAACTCATTTGAATTTTTATATAAATAATGAGCGCCTCCCGCTCATTCACGCGGTGCGCATCTTGTAGGCGTTATTGGACAGATACTTGTAAAAAAGAAAGTTATTCGATTGGTGCACCGGTTCGCGAATTATTTAGCCCGGGGATTTAACTGAAACACCCGGTATATATATATATATATACACAGGGTGTCATATGAGAAAGTGTAATTAGATTTCTAAAAAAATCTAAAATCTACGTGAGATAAAAATGGGAAACCTTCTGCGCGACACTTCTGAACGTTCTTGCCACCCAAACAGGTGTTTTCCGTGAGTGTACCTCATTAATTAGTATAATTAGCTTAATTGAGCTCAAGAATTTGCAAAGTAGAGGTAACAGTTTTTGTGGTCGCGCCCGTTCCACACTCGAGGATCGCCTGCCCTCTTGGTCACGTGGTGCGACTCTGTCACCTGACCAAATACTACTCGAGAGCAGGGACGGAAACCGAAACGAATATCGGTTCTGGTACGGTTACGGTTCAGTGTCAGAGCTCTGAAAGCGGTTTCGGTGACGGTTACGGGATTCGGCGTTTTAATATTTTCGGTTACCGGTAGCCAAACAGTTGACCCGGTATATATATATATATATTTTTTTTTTCGGTTTTCTCTAGGTTTTCTCTGCAGGCTGCGTGGCAAAATAAGCAAAATGAGCTACAAAGTGCAAACGGGTCACCATATTAGTGAGTTTTAGTGCATCGTACGCAATCGCCTTGGCGTACGTAAGGAATAGCGTGGTGGTTCTGCGCACTGCGCGAAGCGCTCTTTATGGTTTGCGCGTGCGCAGAACCACCAACGCTATCTCTTACGTACGCAATGGCGATAGCGTACGGTACACTAAAACTCTCTATTTATCTCTTGCGCTCCGAAAAGGTGGTGCGTGCCATCTGCCAGGTTGAAGAAAGAGTGAACTCTTTCTTCGACGCGCTTTTGCCGTTTGCGACACTTCAGCCTAGTTCTCACATACGACAACGGCGCACGGCAACGGCGAACGGCACGGCAAATTGTGTCGTTCCGACGCCGTTATGGCGCCGCTCTGGCCGCCGTCTCACGGCAAAAGGAAGTTGAGCCATGCTCAACTTCTGCCGTGCCGTGGTCCCGCCCACATCACATCCAACCAATGAACGGCCCGCACCAATGAAGATGGCGGCTTCTCAGCTTGATGCCGAGAAATTAATTGAACTTGTGAGAAGGTTTCCTTATTTGTATGATTTGTCGCATTCTGATTTTAAGGATACACAGAGAACACGTGCAAGGAGAACACGTGGAAATCCATCTTTGCTCGCCGCGGCTCGTGATGTTCGACATCACGTGAACACGGCAGCACGGCGAGGTGGAGCGACGGCGACATGCACGGCGGCGGCAACGGCACGTCACCGTTGCTGTTGCCGTGCGCCGTTGTCGTATGTGAGAACTAGGCTGAACTCCGTAAAATAATTTGTTGCGGTCTCTATTATGTCGTGCACATTCCTTACGCTCGTGCTGTAACAAGCCACAAGGCAATAAACTGCGTGCGTTCAGCGGTCAAGCAGACAGATGTGGAAACAAACAGCGTGCAACGCTTGGTATCTTAATGATCACAACAATCCAGTTCATAACGCATAAGGGAAGTACGCAGTACATGTCGTACGATGTGTATATGTTCATTCGATTATTGGTCAAAGCGCGTAAGACAGTATGTTATCTACACAACTTCTGTATGAAAAACGCATGACGAAGAGACAGACTACTTTAACAGAAGCAGATACTACACCACTAATCAGGCTGTAAAGCGATACAAATATAGCATACAAACTTGTTCGCGTTCACTCTGGAACCGATTCATATGAACCGGTAACCGAAATCACATTTTTCTGTTCAAGTTACGGTTTCGGTTAATTGCCAATGGTAAATTGCGGTTACGTTCCGGTTACGGTCTTTGAAAAAAATTGAGTTCCAAGCGGTTTTCGGTTCCGTTCCGGTTTCACTCCCTGCTCGAGAACACAGCATGAACTCTATAGCAACCCATGCTCCAACCGGAGACGATCGCAGCGGCACCTAGCGAGTCGACTGTCGAGCCTAGCCCAAGCGTGTCGGGTCGAGTCAACCCACCCCTTACTCTCGGGTTGACTCGACTCGACCCGACAGAGTTTGCATGAGCGAGTCAATCCGACAGCCCAACTCGTCCCACCACTTCTGTCTGGTTCATGTATACGAGGGTTGTGATGTGTCCACAAGTTCTGTGTCGCTCGGCTCCGCCCACTGTGAGGCTGCGTATAAAGCAGAGTAGTGTCGCCAAAGACAAGACTGTACGTACATCCAAGATCAACCAGGGCCATGCAATCCCGTCTGAGAATGGCACGAGGAGCGTTGTATCTTTGATAGGTTAATAGGTGATGTGTCGCTGCCTCCATGTTGCAAATGGGGCAGTTAGAAGAGCTTAGTCGATGCATCTTAGACAAACGGGACAGAGTGCGTACAACGTTAAGACGTATACGCGGTAGAGAATCGATTTCGTTCGTGAATTAATTTATAAGGTAGATCTGTTATTTTTCTGGGCAATATTCGTCAGACACTGCCTACAATATCGTCGTCGTAACTGTAACTATGGGCTCGAGCAAGAGATGCATATTAATAATATGCAGCATCAACTAGCCCAGACAAAATAAAGCCTTGTTACAAAAGGTGCAACCAACCAGTCATTCGTTACCTTCCAATAGTTTCCGAAGCAGAGGAGGATCACAGACGTCGTCTGCGAAAAAAGCTTCGAAGTGCACCAACAGGGTTTACTTAGGCTTAGCTCTCTTTACGCGTAGTACACAAGAGGACTGTTGTGGTCGACGCAAACTGTCGACCAGTTGTGCAAGAAGACACACCGGAAACCGTCGGCCAGGGTGACAGCTTATTATTTTATTATTCGAATCGCGAATGCGCGCCGCTTTTATCGATTTCCCCAAGTGGGGGCGAGTGTTACACCGAACATTCTTGGTGTATGCTATCACACGTTGATCATCAAACAGGTCAACAATAAAAATACCAAATATACCATGAAAGCCAAGAAACAAGCCCAGGCAGAATGTACCGAAGTCGAGTGCAATAGGGGTGGACGGTATGTGCCTTATGAATGTTCTTTAGTTTCATGGCTCTGTTCAAGGCCTTGCTACCACCTACCCGTCCACCCCCCATTGCACCAATTTCGATAGTCACTCTGGGGAAAATTGTCCGAGTATATACAGGGCGTAACCACACGCGATTTGACACAGAAGGTTCGGCCCTGCATGAACTCATGTCCGAGTCGGACTTGCGCTTTGTGTCAAGCCAACTAATAAAGAATATGCATGTGTTCACTTGTCCCTTTCTCGAACAGTTCACAGGAATCGACGACATTTACTGCAAGTTCTGTTTCGTTCACGGGCCGGACTGGACCGTTATTGCGGTAAGGAAGGGTCTCATAAATGCGCAGACATGCGAAAGCCTTACCCAAAGGTCTCAGTTTGCAATCTCCTCCAGGGCACCGAAGAAGGCATATCGCAGACGACCAAAAAAAGCTTCGACGAGCGTCGAATCTTCGTCTGGAACTTTCCCTTCAGCGTGTCGTACAAAAGTACAAACGCTTTTGGCTGTAAGTAGCCCTTTTCTGCCATCTTGTGTAAGCACCGCGAATCAACTGTAGCTATGGGGCTCGCGCTGGGCTGGCAAAGCGAACTTCACTTTCCAGCAGAGCACAGCATCCGAGAATGGCTGGCTTGCTGAGCTCAAGATCGCGGGCTAGATCCCGGCCGACGACTGTAGCAATGTGGGGGAGGTAAACATTGCTTCCAGCGCCGTGTGTCGGAGATTTTCGGTGCACGTCAAAAGAACCCCAGGTGGTCAAATTATCCGCAGCCCAACCCTGCGGCACGTGCAGGATATCGCTACACTAGACTGACGCCCCTTACGTGTAAACTTGCTCCAAATTCCTTATTATCCAAATACCTTATCATGGTGACTGAGAGCTTCAAAATGCGGCTTTGCGGCGTTTGCTGCTGCGAAGGGTGACTCAGTGACTTCCAAGGGACGCATCTTGCAGCGGCGCCTGTTAACACCTGGACATTCTATTTTTCCCGAGCATAAGGGTGCAAACACCAGGACGCCCATATAAAGGCACCCAAAAGGGGACATCTGAGCTTCAGAGCGGCCATATTTAATACGGATGAACTGGCGCTTATGGCTGGTACCCACCAGGGATACCATTGCATCCCTTATCAGGGATAGCCTTACAACACCCCACGCCACAGGGTGTGTATACTCCTAGGCCCCGTTTGCTATGCCGTTGAGGAGCTGTGCGATTGTTTTCTGGGGCTCATTTTTCACAGTCTCTTAAAGGGACGCTCGCATCCGGAAACCCACCTATGAAACCCATACCACTGTGTTCTAGAGCACTGCACGGGCCTAATTTTCAGGCTCGTGCCCGGCCCGGCGTCTTGTGTATATTTCTATCCCGGGCCCGGCCCGAGCCCGACTTCACCGGCCCGTGCCCAGCCCGTACCCGACTGTTTCCATGCTCAGGCCCGGTCCAAGCCCGCCTCTGCTCTATTTGTATCTTTGTAAAATATTTGTTCTCGAGGTTCGGAGGCGCATTTAGATTTACTAAAGTAACTTAGCATATAGCACTTAGATATTAAATAAACGAATTTTAAAATTCAGCGCTGCCTCCGCGGCCGACGTGACGTCACTCCGTATGCGGAGTAGTGAGAGGACGGCGAGAGGAGGAAAAGCGCCGTCCAGACACCCTGTAACTCTATGAGACGTCCGCACGACAGTGGCATTCCTTTTCACAAACGCGTGCACTCGTTGGCCGGTTACGGAATGTCGTTTTCCCGTTTTTCCAGAAAGGGAATTACAGCATACTCTCAATATCCGTCGTCTGCTCTTGTCATTTTATCCGTGGAATGACAGCGGAACTACGCTCCAGTATTTGGCGTGGTATTTTCGATACCGTGGTCTGTGGTCTGAGAGGAACTAAATGACACTATAGTTTCGAAATGAACTGGAACAGATGCGACCGTTTAGCTGTACTTAGCTGTTAGCTTACCTGTACTCATCTGTTTAAAAAAATTAGCTGTACTCTTTGGCGCACTGCCAAACCCGTATGAAATGCGATAGCATTATTAGCATTGCTGTACACACTAAGAAAAAAAAAAGGAATAATTTTACTCATTTTGTGGACTAAATGCATTGCCACAAAAAATAGTCCCTTTCGGGAGTAAATGATGTCAAAGAGTGGAGACTGCATTTCACGCCCTGTTTTAAGAGCCCCAGGTACATAATTCGTGTGCGTGTATGAAAATACTTTGAATCAAACCGTCAACCGTGATATATCGAGTGACATAAAATGATGCGACATACATAGGGCATAATTTGCGAAGACAGAAGCGCTAACTGTTTCAGTAGTAAAGAGGGTTGTCCAGGCTACAAGCTGTCCACTTTACAAGGTTCCTGCCCCTGAGCCCTGAGCGTATTTTCCCTGCGCGGCGCGTCCCTGCGCGTATTTTTCCCCGTGCGGCGCCAGTGCGGAGGGTTGTCCGCGCGCTTATCGGCGGAGGAGGGCTGCGCGTGCGCTCATCGTAGCGTATTTTTCAGCCTGGGCAGACTTCTTTGGCCATACATGGGCCGACTTCACATATTTTCAGATACAACAGGTGAGCGGTTTACATGCAGAGACATGCAAAGGAGGGTCATACACAAAAAGTACAAGTGAAAATATATTTATTAATGCCAATCAAGTTGCCAATTGTAAAGCCAGTGCTGGGAATTGTGATGCCAATCAGGTGAAGGAGAAAAACCCGACCGAAAAACCTTCACAACCTGTAATAGAAGAAACACAACACACATAATAAAGAACATACTTACTCATTACCAATTTCACAGATATGGATATGACTCAATGGCATTAAAGAGGTATCTCTTATCAAAGTGGGCCAACTTCTTTCCTCATTTTTCAATCTGCGCCGAATTTTTTCGCGACTTTTTCCCGTGCGCGACAGGCGACGCTCGGGTAGAGGGCTGCTGCGGTGGGCGGAGCGTGGCCGGAGGGCTGCGTGAGCGCTTACTTGCTCACATTTTTTTCAGCCTGGGCCGACTTCTTTCATCATTTTTCAATCTGTGTCGACTTCAATCGCAATTTTTTTCCCGCTACAGCAGGTGTGCAGTAGGCGATTTACATGCAAAGGATAGCTATACACAAAAGTACGAGTGAAAATATATTTATTAAAGTCATTAGTGTCAGGAATTATATTATGACTCAGTGTGAAGGAGAAAAACTCAGTCAAAAAATCTGATGCAATAGCATTGAAGGGGTATTTTATTAGTGATAATCACGCAAGTTTTCAATTAAGCAGAAGGAGTAGCACATTTTTAATAAAAGAAGATATTTTTAATCAATACGATTACTATCAAATTAAAAGTTTTATTATAAAAAGTCTAACATGACAACCATAGCGGAGTTTTAATTACAATGTTCTGATATGTAACTTCATGCGCAACAGCTAGTATTCCATTATGACATATTTAATCAAAGAATATATTTTTAATCAATATGATTACAACCAAAATTAAAAGTTTTATTATAAAAAGTCTAATATTATTATACGTGACCACCATACTGGAGCTTTAATTACAAGTGCCGATATATGTACGTGAACAGCAGAGAACATGGAAGACCACGGGACACGAACACAAGAGGAAATAAAATCTATAACAATACATTGGTTAATCAAAACAACAGAGGAGGAGACTATCATTTTAACTATCATAAAATCACCCTCGTGACTTCCCCATACAATTTTCATTCTAAGAGACACTTTGTTTTATGAATCCAACACAGAAAATATATTTTAAAAAATGAACTTCACTGCATAGCACGCTCCTAGTCAACAATCAGCTCTAATAATATCTGCCCCGATTTGTTGAAGACGGGAGGCGTACACCTGACAGTTATGAACATTTTCGAGCGCAATAGGGAAGATTATTCCAACATTACACAATTAATCGATTTCTTATTAAGTAAACAGCATAGACATACGGAAATAATGAGAAAAACGATCAACAGCTAATAGAGAACCAAAACAGATCACATAAACAACAGACACATGCAGGAAAATAAATGGAAAAGAATCTATCAAAACGATCAACATGCACGGATGAACAGCAGAGAACCTGGAAGACCATGGGACACGAACACAAGAGGAAATAAAATCTATAACACTACATTGGTTAATCAAAACAACAGAGGAGGAGACTATCATTTTAACTATCATAAAATCATCCTCGTGACTTCCCCATACAATTTTCATTCTAAGAGACACTTTGTTTTATGAATTCAACACAGAAAATATATTAAAAAATAAACTTCACCACATAGCACGCTCCTAGCCAACAATCAACTCTAATAATATCTGCCCTGATTTGTTGAAGACGGGAGGCGTACACCTGACAGTTATAAACATTTTCGAGCGCAATAGGGAAGATTATTCAAACATTACACAATTAATCGATTTCTTATTAAGTAAACAGCATAGACATACGGAAATAATGAGAAAAAACGATCAACAGCTAATAGAGAACCAGAACACATCACATAAACAACAGACACATGCAGGAAAATAAATGAAAAAAGAATCTATCAAAACGATCAACATGCACGGATGAATGGCAGAGAAACACTTTGAACAGCACATGATGAATAATTTAATACAGCATAGAGCTAACGCTAAGAAACACTCTAAACGGCGCATCTGCCAACGTGTAAACAACAGACAGGAAAATATTACTGAAACAGCTAATAGAGAGCCAAAATCCAAAACGCAAACAAGAGGTACACAAAGGATAAATACTTGAAGAACAAGCTAACAAAACAAGAAACATGCATGGATGAATAGCAGAGAAACACTCTAAACGATGCATCTACCAACGGTAAACAACAGACACATGCAGGAAAATAATTGAAAAAGAATCAATCAAAACGATAAACATGCACGGATGAATAGCAGAGAAAGGCTTTGAACGATGCATCTGCCAACATGTAAACAACACACAGGAAAATAATAGCGAAACATTACAATTTGAAATAATATATCTTTTGAACTATCATAAAATCAACCTTGCGAGCTAACAATATCCTACTCAGGCACTTACCTTGACAGAGGTATCCAAACAACAGCTTTACAATAATTACAACCAGACTCGAGACACGGTGGGGTCACTCTCTCCCTCTATGCAGACCGGTGGGGTCACTCTCTCCATCTATACAGTCCAAAAAGCGGGGAGCCTGTTGTCAATCTGCGGGTGGGGAAATCCTCTCTCTTTTTCAAATTCTTTCCTCCAAAAAGGAAATATTCTTAGGACCGGTGTACAGAGGCGAAATTTTTCATTGATCGCAAATAGACATTGGAATTATTCGATTCTAAAGAACACAATAAGAATTATATTAAAAAAAATCTAAGAATAGACTTTCTAAGCAAATGAGAAATATTATCGGCGCAAACAATACCAAATGAGAAGCGATGAATTTTATTGTATTTCAGATCAGACAAAACTATTAGGCATACATTATTCTCAACTCACAAATATCATTCGATTGAATATCTGAAGCAAAGAGAGAAAGTCAAATTTATTCAATGATAGAAACAATACTCATTCGAAAACGAGAATCAAATTTAATTACATCATTTTATGTTAACTTTGCAATACATGCAGAAGCCGCAAACAAGTCATCTGAAATGCAAATTATTGTGTTTGCTATAGCGGAAATCAACGCACACAACATTCCCAAATAATATAATATAATATTTTTATTAATATCAATCGAGTGATCATCTGAAACAAAGTCAAAAGCAGTAATTAATTTAGGCAAACACTTTTCGTAATCACACAGCGCAAATATACATCACAGAAACATGTCTTTTTTCATTCAGGACCAACTAGTGGAAACGAAGTGAGAGAGTTCCCGTACACATTCGTTAAGGTTACGCCCGCGGGGAGTAGGGGAATCCAAACAATGGTCTCGGTATACAAAGCCATAAAATCGCTCCTACAAGTCAAGTTAGGGAAGGAGGGTCTCTTGCGCTGTCTTGTACATAGAATCACTGAAAGCAAACGTTTTTCCTTTACACATCACATCTTTTTGTAAATTGACTTTCATAATTCTAACGTCAGGTGGAAGATTATGAACATGATAATAAAATTTTAATAAATAAAATTAGCACCAATATGATTTAATTAAATGTCGAGGTGCACTACAAAACAGAACAGACAATTGCTATACATTGAAGAGATGGACGGATTTTGTACTCGTTACCATACGTCATGGGAGGACCTGATAAAAAGCTGCTTCGAAAAGGAGGAGCCGCGAAACGATTCATTTATCGCTGCATTTCAATACGTCCTAGACATGGTCGTATTCGGAGATATGGCACAAATTATGGAATTCAAGATGCGAGAACTTGTATGCCGAATCTACAATAGTTATAAAAATATTTGCACGTCATCATCGGAAGGACCACTTGGGTTGATGGTGGAGTTTTTGAGGTTTGCTAACGAAGAATTGAAATACACTAGACCAAATGTAATTGTAATCATTGCAATGGGTATTGCATTAATCAAGAAAGCAATCAGATCAAATTATCATATACAAGCAGTCTATATCGCACGATTCATTACGGATTTGTTGAAATTACACCTAACGGTTGAAATGGAAAGTACATAAAAAATCTTATCACGTGGTATATCCTACCATAGAACCTCTACACATTTATTTTATTCTACCAGTCAAGGATGTCGAATGAACAGAAGTTCAATATTGTCGTGCAAGGTCTGATGTATCATCACTTATTGAAACTCAACAAACATATCAATTGTGGTGGGCCACCGGACGATTTTCATCTAATACTCTCTTGTACGCCATTCAAGAATCTTCATACAAAGAAAGGAAGCATCAATAAGAGACTGTGCAAGTTCGTCGCAACAAAGTGCAAGTTGTTGAAGCAATACAAACACGGCGACAACATATCACCTGCGTTAATCAACGCTGGATTCAAGCGCCCAATAATCAGAATAAATTACTTGATGTCTTCGGAATTCATCAATCAAGACAACAAACGAAAACTTCGGAGTTTGGAATAGAACTGTAATTTATCGAAATAAACAAGTGTATAATTGAAATAATAATTGTATTCTTTGTCATCATTCTAATGTATTCTACACAGCGCAACGAAAACAGCTTATGGCTAGATTGCTAAGGAGACACTACATACAAGGATCTTCGCATGGAATCAGCGCCGGCAATCAAAGAGATTTTTTTACACGACCACACTCTATACAACATCGACACCCGAAGGAAAGAATTGTAGAAGAATCGATAATAGAAATTTAGAGGCATGTTACATCAATCTTTGTTTACAAAGAGGATCACTAATATTTTGCGAAAGCTTATTTTACGAATTAAATTGCACAGTGTATATATTTTCTCAGACTATTGGGCAGTTGACAATACTATATTGAAAGGAATCTATTATCAAATGACGCGATGCAAGTGATGGACATGCATGACGCGCTAGCGGAGTCTACAATTCTAATCATCATAACATGCGGCACACAATTCCAATAAGATTTTGGGAGAATCGAATCACGCAACTGTCATCAGAAATACTTAACCAATGAAGATGTGCACTATCCATAAGATATGTAATTATAATAAGTAAATATTCCTTTTGCAAACTTAACCAAAGCAGCACCCATAAACAGAGCTCCAATTCACAGAATGTACCCAAGGTTTTTAATTAGCCATACTGAAAAACTATGAGTCTGTTCATTATGTCACGACATATGAGGCACTACAAATGGGAATGGCATACTTTAATTTTAGGAGATTTTAGCTCATAATGAAACAAAACGCAAACTGCAACACCAAAGGTTCTTGTTTAAATTTTCAAAGTCAAAACTGTATACTCTTTCTTACAATTTTTTAATATATAGATTAAAAAGCTGTCTATATAGTCACACATTGTATACAATATATTTGTTTGTACATTAATTGCTAAAATTTATCAGATCACATTCCGGAGCAGTGGTGACTATCGGTAAGTGTTTAATTTGAACTGCTGCCGCAATTTACGAACTGAGTTGTAGAAAGTGTAATTTCACGGCTTTGGCTGGTTCACTTTGATACGCGAAGGTTTTAAGAACTCTTTCACGACGACAAAGAATTTAATCGAGCGTATTGATATTTTCTATACACTCTATAATGTAAGGTGAATTCTCCATGATGCGGATAGTAAAAGTTACGAATATTGTTTTCGAACAAAATTTACTTAAAACTCGGAGAAAGGGTCATCCGCGTCGTCGAACCCGTTTCTGGAAGAAAGCAACACGCTAGCGTGCGGTACCGCGTTAACGCGTCGGGCGCAGAATCGCGTTCGGTTTCGGGTACGGCATTCGGGAAAAGGCGGCCCGGCGTGTTGCCGAAACGCATTCGACGACGCGGATGACCCTTTCTCCGAGTTTTAAGTAAATTTTGTTCGAAAACAATATTCGTAACTTTTACTATCCGCATCATGGAGAATTCACCTTACATTATAGAGTGTATAGAAAATATCAATACGCTCGATTAAATTCTTTGTCGTCGTGAAAGAGTTCTTAAAACCTTCGCGTATCAAAGTGAACCAGCCAAAGCCGTGAAATTACACTTTCTACAACTCAGTTCGTAAATTGCGGCAGCAGTTCAAATTAAACACTTACCGATAGTCACCACTGCTCCGGAATGTGATCTGATAAATTTTAGCAATTAATGTACAAACAAATATATTGTATACAATGTGTGACTATATAGACAGCTTTTTAATCTATATATTAAAAAATTGTAAGAAAGAGTATACAGTTTTGACTTTGAAAATTTAAACAAGAACCTTTGGTGTTGCAGTTTGCGTTTTGTTTCATTATGAGCTAAAATCTCCTAAAATTAAAGTATGCCATTCCCATTTGTAGTGCCTCATATGTCGTGACATAATGAACAGACTCATAGTTTTTCAGTATGGCTAATTAAAAACCTTGGGTACATTCTGTGAATTGGAGCTCTGTTTATGGGTGCTGCTTTGGTTAAGTTTGCAAAAGGAATATTTACTTATTATAATTACATATCTTATGGATAGTGCACATCTTCATTGGTTAAGTATTTCTGATGACAGTTGCGTGATTCGATTCTCCCAAAATCTTATTGGAATTGTGTGCCGCATGTTATGATGATTAGAATTGTAGACTCCGCTAGCGCGTCATGCATGTCCATCACTTGCATCGCGTCATTTGATAATAGATTCCTTTCAATATAGTATTGTCAACTGCCCAATAGTCTGAGAAAATATATACACTGTGCAATTTAATTCGTAAAATAAGCTTTCGCAAAATATTAGTGATCCTCTTTGTAAACAAAGATTGATGTAACATGCCTCTAAATTTCTATTATCGATTCTTCTACAATTCTTTCCTTCGGGTGTCGATGTTGTATAGAGTGTGGTCGTGTAAAAAAATCTCTTTGATTGCCGGCGCTGATTCCATGCGAAGATCCTTGTATGTAGTGTCTCCTTAGCAATCTAGCCATAAGCTGTTTTCGTTGCGCTGTGTAGAATACATTAGAATGATGACAAAGAATACAATTATTATTTCAATTATACACTTGTTTATTTCGATAAATTACAGTTCTATTCCAAACTCCGAAGTTTTCGTTTGTTGTCTTGATTGATGAATTCCGAAGACATCAAGTAATTTATTCTGATTATTGGGCGCTTGAATCCAGCGTTGATTAACGCAGGTGATATGTTGTCGCCGTGTTTGTATTGCTTCAACAACTTGCACTTTGTTGCGACGAACTTGCACAGTCTCTTATTGATGCTTCCTTTCTTTGTATGAAGATTCTTGAATGGCGTACAAGAGAGTATTAGATGAAAATCGTCCGGTGGCCCACCACAATTGATATGTTTGTTGAGTTTCAATAAGTGATGATACATCAGACCTTGCACGACAATATTGAACTTCTGTTCATTCGACATCCTTGACTGGTAGAATAAAATAAATGTGTAGAGGTTCTATGGTAGGATATACCACGTGATAAGATTTTTTATGTACTTTCCATTTCAACCGTTAGGTGTAATTTCAACAAATCCGTAATGAATCGTGCGATATAGACTGCTTGTATATGATAATTTGATCTGATTGCTTTCTTGATTAATGCAATACCCATTGCAATGATTACAATTACATTTGGTCTAGTGTATTTCAATTCTTCGTTAGCAAACCTCAAAAACTCCACCATCAACCCAAGTGGTCCTTCCGATGATGACGTGCAAATATTTTTATAACTATTGTAGATTCGGCATACAAGTTCTCGCATCTTGAATTCCATAATTTGTGCCATATCTCCGAATACGACCATGTCTAGGACGTATTGAAATGCAGCGATAAATGAATCGTTTCGCGGCTCCTCCTTTTCGAAGCAGCTTTTTATCAGGTCCTCCCATGACGTATGGTAACGAGTACAAAATCCGTCCATCTCTTCAATGTATAGCAATTGTCTGTTCTGTTTTGTAGTGCACCTCGACATTTAATTAAATCATATTGGTGCTAATTTTATTTATTAAAATTTTATTATCATGTTCATAATCTTCCACCTGACGTTAGAATTATGAAAGTCAATTTACAAAAAGATGTGATGTGTAAAGGAAAAACGTTTGCTTTCAGTGATTCTATGTACAAGACAGCGCAAGAGACCCTCCTTCCCTAACTTGACTTGTAGGAGCGATTTTATGGCTTTGTATACCGAGACCATTGTTTGGATTCCCCTACTCCCCGCGGGCGTAACCTTAACGAATGTGTACGGGAACTCTCTCACTTCGTTTCCACTAGTTGGTCCTGAATGAAAAAAGACATGTTTCTGTGATGTATATTTGCGCTGTGTGATTACGAAAAGTGTTTGCCTAAATTAATTACTGCTTTTGACTTTGTTTCAGATGATCACTCGATTGATATTAATAAAAATATTATATTATATTATTTGGGAATGTTGTGTGCGTTGATTTCCGCTATAGCAAACACAATAATTTGCATTTCAGATGACTTGTTTGCGGCTTCTGCATGTATTGCAAAGTTAACATAAAATGATGTAATTAAATTTGATTCTCGTTTTCGAATGAGTATTGTTTCTATCATTGAATAAATTTGACTTTCTCTCTTTGCTTCAGATATTCAATCGAATGATATTTGTGAGTTGAGAATAATGTATGCCTAATAGTTTTGTCTGATCTGAAATACAATAAAATTCATCGCTTCTCATTTGGTATTGTTTGCGCCGATAATATTTCTCATTTGCTTAGAAAGTCTATTCTTAGATTTTTTTTAATATAATTCTTATTGTGTTCTTTAGAATCGAATAATTCCAATGTCTATTTGCGATCAATGAAAAATTTCGCCTCTGTACACCGGTCCTAAGAATATTTCCTTTTTGGAGGAAAGAATTTGAAAAAGAGAGAGGATTTCCCCACCCGCAGATTGACAACAGGCTCCCCGCTTTTTGGACTGTATAGATGGAGAGAGTGACCCCACCGGTCTGCATAGAGGGAGAGAGTGACCCCACCGTGTCTCGAGTCTGGTTGTAATTATTGTAAAGCTGTTGTTTGGATACCTCTGTCAAGGTAAGTGCCTGAGTAGGATATTGTTAGCTCGCAAGGTTGATTTTATGATAGTTCAAAAGATATATTATTTCAAATTGTAATGTTTCGCTATTATTTTCCTGTGTGTTGTTTACATGTTGGCAGATGCATCGTTCAAAGCCTTTCTCTGCTATTCATCCGTGCATGTTTATCGTTTTGATTGATTCTTTTTCAATTATTTTCCTGCATGTGTCTGTTGTTTACCGTTGGTAGATGCATCGTTTAGAGTGTTTCTCTGCTATTCATCCATGCATGTTTCTTGTTTTGTTAGCTTGTTCTTCAAGTATTTATCCTTTGTGTACCTCTTGTTTGCGTTTTGGATTTTGGCTCTCTATTAGCTGTTTCAGTAATATTTTCCTGTCTGTTGTTTACACGTTGGCAGATGCGCCGTTTAGAGTGTTTCTTAGCGTTAGCTCTATGCTGTATTAAATTATTCATCATGTGCTGTTCAAAGTGTTTCTCTGCCATTCATCCGTGCATGTTGATCGTTTTGATAGATTCTTTTTTCATTTATTTTCCTGCATGTGTCTGTTGTTTATGTGATGTGTTCTGGTTCTCTATTAGCTGTTGATCGTTTTTTCTCATTATTTCCGTATGTCTATGCTGTTTACTTAATAAGAAATCGATTAATTGTGTAATGTTTGAATAATCTTCCCTATTGCGCTCGAAAATGTTTATAACTGTCAGGTGTACGCCTCCCGTCTTCAACAAATCAGGGCAGATATTATTAGAGTTGATTGTTGGCTAGGAGCGTGCTATGTGGTGAAGTTTATTTTTTAATATATTTTCTGTGTTGAATTCATAAAACAAAGTGTCTCTTAGAATGAAAATTGTATGGGGAAGTCACGAGGATGATTTTATGATAGTTAAAATGATAGTCTCCTCCTCTGTTGTTTTGATTAACCAATGTAGTGTTATAGATTTTATTTCCTCTTGTGTTCGTGTCCCATGGTCTTCCAGGTTCTCTGCTGTTCATCCGTGCATGTTGATCGTTTTGATAGATTCTTTTCCATTTATTTTCCTGCATGTGTCTGTTGTTTATGTGATCTGTTTTGGTTCTCTATTAGCTGTTGATCGTTTTTCTCATTATTTCCGTATGTCTATGCTGTTTACTTAATAAGAAATCGATTAATTGTGTAATGTTGGAATAATCTTCCCTATTGCGCTCGAAAATGTTCATAACTGTCAGGTGTACGCCTCCCGTCTTCAACAAATCGGGGCAGATATTATTAGAGCTGATTGTTGACTAGGAGCGTGCTATGCAGTGAAGTTCATTTTTTAAAATATATTTTCTGTGTTGGATTCATAAAACAAAGTGTCTCTTAGAATGAAAATTGTATGGGGAAGTCACGAGGGTGATTTTATGATAGTTAAAATGATAGTCTCCTCCTCTGTTGTTTTGATTAACCAATGTATTGTTATAGATTTTATTTCCTCTTGTGTTCGTGTCCCGTGGTCTTCCATGTTCTCTGCTGTTCACGTACATATATCGGCACTTGTAATTAAAGCTCCAGTATGGTGGTCACGTATAATAATATTAGACTTTTTATAATAAAACTTTTAATTTTGGTTGTAATCATATTGATTAAAAATATATTCTTTGATTAAATATGTCATAATGGAATACTAGCTGTTGCGCATGAAGTTACATATCAGAACATTGTAATTAAAACTCCGCTATGGTTGTCATGTTAGACTTTTTATAATAAAACTTTTAATTTGATAGTAATCGTATTGATTAAAAATATCTTCTTTTATTAAAAATGTGCTACTCCTTCTGCTTAATTGAAAACTTGCGTGATTATCACTAATAAAATACCCCTTCAATGCTATTGCATCAGATTTTTTGACTGAGTTTTTCTCCTTCACACTGAGTCATAATATAATTCCTGACACTAATGACTTTAATAAATATATTTTCACTCGTACTTTTGTGTATAGCTATCCTTTGCATGTAAATCGCCTACTGCACACCTGCTGTAGCGGGAAAAAAATTGCGATTGAAGTCGACACAGATTGAAAAATGATGAAAGAAGTCGGCCCAGGCTGAAAAAAATGTGAGCAAGTAAGCGCTCACGCAGCCCTCCGGCCACGCTCCGCCCACCGCAGCAGCCCTCTACCCGAGCGTCGCCTGTCGCGCACGGGAAAAAGTCGCGAAAAAATTCGGCGCAGATTGAAAAATGAGGAAAGAAGTTGGCCCACTTTGATAAGAGATACCTCTTTAATGCCATTGAGTCATATCCATATCTGTGAAATTGGTAATGAGTAAGTATGTTCTTTATTATGTGTGTTGTGTTTCTTCTATTACAGGTTGTGAAGGTTTTTCGGTCGGGTTTTTCTCCTTCACCTGATTGGCATCACAATTCCCAGCACTGGCTTTACAATTGGCAACTTGATTGGCATTAATAAATATATTTTCACTTGTACTTTTTGTGTATGACCCTCCTTTGCATGTCTCTGCATGTAAACCGCTCACCTGTTGTATCTGAAAATATGTGAAGTCGGCCCATGTATGGCCAAAGAAGTCTGCCCAGGCTGAAAAATACGCTACGATGAGCGCACGCGCAGCCCTCCTCCGCCGATAAGCGCGCGGACAACCCTCCGCACTGGCGCCGCACGGGGAAAAATACGCGCAGGGACGCGCCGCGCAGGGAAAATACGCTCAGGGCTCAGGGGCAGGAACCTTGTAAAGTGGACAGCTTGTAGCCTGGACAACCCTCTTTACTACTTGTTTCTTACTCTGTGTGGGTGGAAAACTGTGAAGTTCGCTGAGTTATACCAGCCTTATGCCATCAAATTGACCAACGCTATTTAGGTAGGCTGTTGCATTCGGAAGACCATTTGTGAAGTTGAGTGCCAATTTGCAGTCCTGGGGAGTAAATGTCGGGATTAATGGACTAGAAGCTGCAATTACTCCCCATTTTACTCCTTTTTTCTTTCTTCTTAGAGTGTAGATGACCAGCTCTTGTGGAAAAAAAAAAAGTTCCCGTGGCATAGTGGTTAGGGTGATCGCTTTCCACGTCGAAACTGGGAGGTGACACAGGTTCGAATGCTGTCACCGGCTGGGCTGTCTGAGGTTTTCCCTGGGTTTCCCGAAGACTTTCCAGACGAATGTCTGGAAAGTCTTCTGGAAAGTCACAGCTTCCCCTGAAGTCGGCCCAGGACGCATACTAACCCCCTATCCCTCACTCCTTCCTGATGTCCTCTTTCCATCTGTCCACATCTGTACGCCGCTCATAGCCACAGTTGCTTCGCGGCGCTAACACAGAATTTAAAAAAAGAGTGTAGATGAAGGGCGACGACTCCGTTTTGGATGCGAAAGAAGTATACTTGCGGGACTTTTAGCAGATCGGCAACACTCTACGGAAACGACGCGATAAAGGAAGCTGTCAAATCAAAGATCAGCAACGTGATGTAAGCCGACTGACTTATCATATTTTCCCAAGCATCATCGCTGAGAGCTTCCGATCTTCTAAAACTCGGTATTCGTTCTGGAACCGGAACGTGCCACCGTACACGGTCACCCGGACGATTCCTCATCGTCTGTGGGATCTTCAATTATAGCGATACAGATAATGGGTTTATGGATAATGTAGTAGGACATGTAGTCCACCTAGCGCACACAAACATGCACTTCTCGCGAACGCAGTCTACCGTTGTTGTTTTTTTTTATTCCGTGTTAGCGGTGCGAAGCAACTGTGGCTATGAGCGGCGTACAGACGTGGACAGATGGAGAGAGGACAGCAGGGAAGAGTGGGAGACAGGGGTGTTAGTATGCGTCCTGGGACGCCTTCAGGGGGAACAGTGCCGACATTCGTCTGGAAAGTCTTCGTAAAACCCAGGGAAAACCTCAGACAGCACAGCCTGTGGTATAGGATTCGAACCCACCACCTCCCAGTCTTCAGCACGACCTTGACTAGCACCAATGAGCGGGAGTCTACCGCCGTGCCGTGGCGTGTGGTCGGCACGTTCACATCACCCAGGATGTCCAAATTGAACGGCTCCTTCATATTGTCGACAACCAACCCATTGTTGCCGCACCTGGCGTTAATGTTAATGTCTCCACACACAAAGAGCGACACGTCGGTACAGTGCGCCGTTTTTACTTCGGGAAACTTTAGTTGCGTTTTAGGAGTTCACGATAGGAGATTCCAAGTTTGATGTCGTCTCGTTTAACATTTTGCGAGACAGCGACAATGGCGATTCTGCGACCATTGATAGTGCTGTCGATTGCCGCACATGTCTCCCGCTTCTCACCTCGTTTTGATGGCCAGATGCCATGGAAGACCGCGCCTTTCCCTTGCTTGGCGTAAAGTGCGACACCAGCACCGACACCAGCAACGACATGCGCCCGCACCCGCCTTAACCACACAGATCATCAGTCCACGTTTCCGTCAGCCAGAGCACGTGCGCCTTCGTAAGAACAGGTCCATTCTGCGTGCTCGAGAGGTCAAGTGTATGTCCGCTATGGCTATGCTCAGAGTTATACGATCATGCAAGGAGCGCTTGTTTTCGTCATTTGCGACTGACTCGAGAAATTTCTCTGCGCGTCGAGCGGTATCGAGCCTCTTGCGGTCGTGTCTTCAAAACTCTTCGTGTACATGTTTGTCTGCGTTGCACTTGGTGTGATAGAACATCAATTCTCCATCGACGGAAGTGATATACGGGCCCTGGGGGCCAGCCGCTCGCGACATGGCAACATAGACGAGGTTTTATGGTTGTGAACTGCGATAGGAGTACGCACCTTGCAATTTATGAATTGTCACGGCCAGAGGCGAGAGTTTTCATTTTCCCGGGGGGGGGGGGGGGGGGGGGGCAAGGGCGCACCGCGAAGTAAGTACTCTGGCGGGGGGAGGGGGTATGTTTATTAAGGAAAAAAAAAAGAAAGGAAAGGTACGCCAGATGGATGTCGGCTTGTTATTAAAAACAAACAAAGGTGAAAGGGGAAGACAAAAAAAAGGCAAAGAAAAGAAGAAAGCAAAAGAAAACAAAAAGAGGAAAGAAAAGGAAAATAAAAAAGAACACAAACCTAAAGCTGAAGAATCACACACTCTGGCGGGATCCTATGATGTATGCAGAACTGGTATAGAAAGAAGAGGAAGGAAAAACAGAAAAGAAAAGAACAAAATGCAGAGAGAAGGTAAACAGTGAACATGTGCACAACTGAAGGCATTACGCCTTTGAAAACTGAGTGCAAAATGCATTGAACCCTCGGTGTTTGACCCGAAATGCGCGCAATATAATGAATATGGTTAATGAAATGGAGCAGCGGGAGTTGAACCCGCTCCCAATATACCAATACCCGGATATGCGTTCCGAAGATCCTACCGTTACACCTCGCAGCTGCTGGTACCTTTTCGACTGCCTCGTTTCATTGATCTGATTGCATTGGGCGAAATTCAGGCAATGCGTTGTGTCATCCTCTGTGTTTCATCGCCTCACCTTCTACTGTGATTTCGTTTCGTTTCGTTTCGTTTTATTACCTTAAGGGCCGTAAGGCATTAAATAAGGGGGGAGGGTTACACCAAAAGAGGGCAATTGCACAGTAACAAAGGTCACTAAGAGAACAAAAAACGAACATTCTTTCATACTTACAACCTATTTCGAGAAACAACACAGCATACTTAATTATTTGTACGCACATGCGTAAATACATTAAAAGAGATACAGCTCCTCGCACATGTTAACAAATCGTGCTTGTCCGCCGCCTTGGAAAACGTCTGACGGAAGCATGTTCCAATCCCGTACACCTGACAACAGGGGCGAGTTTTTATGATACTCCGTCCGTGATAGGGGAACAAACAATGTATGGGGATGTCGTGTACGTTCAGAATAGGGCGGTGCCGCAGAAAGATAATCAGAATTTGTATCGTAAAGATTGTAAATTATTTGTAGACGATGAATCTTTCTCCTATTTGCTAGCAAGGGAATTTCTTTTTGTCGTTTAAACTCTGTTATACTGGATTCGCGATCGTATTTATTAAATATAAAGCGGACCGCCTTCGATTGCACAGATTCCAACTTTTGAACAAGATAATTTTGCCATGGGCTCCAAATCGACGAGGCATACTCTAATTTTGATCGTACAAATGAGGTATATGCCAAAAATTTGACTTCGGAAGATGCAAGATATAGTGTGGAACGCAAAAAACCAAGCGTCCTTAAGGCGGCACAACAAGTCTGTTCAATATGATATTTCCAAGAAAGATCATTACATATATGCACACCTAAGTATTTATACACAGTAACCCGATCTAGCTGTATACCGTCAACGGTATAATCACTTGCTATGATTCTTTTCGACCTTGTAAGGCTCATACATTTAGTTTTAGATACATTTATCTCCATTTGCCATCTGTTGGTAACCCTGGACACCAGTGCCGTGCACTTGGCGCTCTTCTTTCCTTCCCTCGTCATCCTTTCATGTGAACCTTTTTGGAATGGGGTAGGGTCCTGCACTCAACGCAGGGAAACATCCCACATCATCATCATCCATTCATCTATGTTGTTGTTGTTGTTGCCATCTGTTGCACCAATCGCACAAAGAAAGCAAGTCATTTTGAAGAATAACAGAATCTTCTAAACAAGTGATTTGCAGATACAATACCATGTCGTCAGCATAAAGCCGCACAGTACTATGAATGTTTAAATGAATGTCATTGACATAAATGAGAAACAAAAGAGGGCCCACGACAGATCCCTGTGGGACACCTGACAAAACCTTCGAGACGGGGGATAGTGTGCCATTCCATTTAACACATTGTGTTCTATCAGTTAGAAAACATGAAAACCACTCTGCGATATTTTTGTCGATGCCCTGATGTCTTATCTTACTTAAAAGTCGTTTATGCGGGACTCTGTCAAACGCTTTTTTAAAATCGATAAAAACTGCGTCAACTTGTTTCCCGTTATTCATACATTCAAAGACATCAGTGACGAACTCGAACAACTGTGATTCACATGAACGATATTTTCTAAACCCGTGTTGATTTCTAAACAGAATTTCATTTATGTCTAAGAACTTTCTGACATGTGAGCATATAATATGCTCCATAACTTTGCAACAAATACACGTTAACGAAATGGGCCTATATTGAGAGATGTCAGTGGGTTTCTCAGTTTTCGGAATAGGAGTAACAATTGCATGCTTCCAGTCTGAGGGCAATTCTACATAGTCCAGTGATTGTTGAAATCTTATCTGGAGTATCTTTGACGACGAGTTTTTAGTAATTTTTAATAGTTTAGAAGAAATGTGGTCACAACCAGGAGAACTAGATAGAGGCAAGAAATCTATTACTTTAGAGATGCCCTCAGCTGTAAAGACAATTGGTCCGTAGTCATTCACATGTGTAACATTTTCATCATTCAATATCAGTACACGTGGGAGAATGTCCGATTCTTGAACAAACACAGAGGAAAAATAATTATTCAAGGCAACAGAGCACTCCTCGTCGGACATAACTTCCCCATTATCGTGAAACAAGGGTCTATTTGCATTTTGCCCAGCTTGGCACCTAACTGTGTTCCAAAATCTTTTAGGGTTGTTTCGTAGCATTTCCGACAGGTCATCCCTGTAGAATTTCTTTTTTGAAATTTTTAATTTCTGTTTATACTCTGAAGCAAGAAAATGATAACGTTCCCACGCATCATGTGCGTTACTATTTCGGGCCTGCCGGTAAAGTCTTTTCTTTTTTCTTGACAAGCGTCTCAGCTCGCAACTGTACCAAGGACAATTATAACGATCATTGATTGTGATACAAGGGACATACATGTCCGCGCAGCATAAGATCGTATTTTTAAACGACAACCAATTTGAATTTACAGATCGGTCACGCCATGAAGATGCAAACTCTGAAGCATAGTTTTGCATAAACGACTGAATGCCAGACAAGTCCGCATTTTTATAATCAAAAATACGTTTAGCCGTTTTACTCTGTGGCACATAATTAATGTCCATTGAAATCGAAACCGCCTTATGATCACTGATCTCGTCAAGATAATCAACCTGCAGGACACGTTCAGGTCTATTAGTTAACAACAGATCTAAGACAGCACTTCCACGCGTGGGACAAATGACTACCTGCTGTAACAGAAATTCGCTGCAAATATCAAGAAATCCGACTAACTCTGCTCTATTCCGACTGTCATGGGCTACCTCAACTAAACTCCAGTTTATACCAGGGTAATTGAAGTCACCGCCTAACGTCAACATTTTATTTGGATATTTTGCACAGATTGTAGAAATACAGGCATGAAGCTTGTCATTAAAATCTGATGCAGCATCTGGTGGCCGATAACATACTCCGGCAATAACACTGAACGAACCACCGTCAATTTTTACAAACAGTACTTCAAGGTCAGTCTCGATATCAATAGAATATGAATTTAGCCGTTTGTGAACAGCGATCATTACACCACCACCCCGTCTCCCCAGTCTATCTTTCCTATGAATAGTAAAAGTTGAACACATGGAAAGATGACAATCATCTATATCACTTGTAAGCCATGTTTCGGTGCCTAGGATAACGTTGGCATTACACATTTCTGTTACCTCATAAACTGAGTCTTGAACAGACATAAAACTACGAAAGTTAATAACAAGCACTACAAAAGGAGAACGAGAAGCATACGAGGTCTGATTTCGTCATATACCAGTATTTGCGGGGGGAGCATTTCCCTCTGCACTGGTGAAACGGGAAGAACTACGTTTATCTTCTACAACTTTCCTCATATCTTCATCGAAGACGTATGTCAGATTGTCGACTCTTAGTTTGTCAAATGAAAGTTGGACACGCTTCCCGGCCACTCGAAACTGTTTCCCGAACTCCCACAGACATTTGCGATGTGTTCTTACTCGTGATGAAAAGTCTTCGTGTATATAAACATTCACTTCACGAGCGTCTTTCAGCTTGAAAGCACTCCTTAGAATTAAATCTTTCTGCTTAAAGTTCACAAACTTGACAATAATTGGCCTGTGATGCTGTGCATCTCGTTTGCGACCAAGCCTATGTGCCCGTTCAATCTCTTTAAGTGTTACATCAAGCTATTTGCTAACAAAGTCATTTACAGTCTTTTCAGTATCAGCCCAGGTTTCATTAGGAAGCTCAGGAATGCCCCTGAAGATCAGATTATTTCTTCGCATACGATTCTCCAAATCATCAACACTAACGACGTAATTCCTCAGTTCTCTCTCAATTCCTGGTATGTGTAATTGGACACTATTCACCTGCTCTTTTAGGGCGTCAAGATCAGTCTGAAGCTGGGACACTTTTTTCATGTCAGATTCTATATTAGCTACCCTGTCGGTCAATTCAGTTAGGCCCTTCGCTATATCACGAAGTCTGACAGAGTTTTCTTTCTGGTATTTTGTAACAGATGAGGTCAATGATTCTATTGCCGACTGTATCTTATCCAAGCGATCATGATCACTTGGGCCGGGGTTCATCTCAATATCACAAGACAGAATCAATAGCAAAAACAAGAAAGCACCAATACATCTATCATAATTGCCAGTCTTAGCAGAGGCTACAAACGATAACAACAGAAAATCGAAAACGCACACTTCACATTGTCACAAGTACAAAACGGTGAGAAAAAGCAAGCGCTGAACATTTACGTTCTTATTTGGCGACTTGTAATCGTTTCGCGATCGGGGTGGAGTAGGCAGGTACAAGAACCAACGAGGCTTTAAGGAAGGCAGCGGTATAGTACTGACCTGTATAACAAGAAGGGCGTTGAGTAACATGTCGCTGTTCGTGCCTACTCCAACTCCCGCCGGTGCGTTGACGACGGTTGACTTAAGTAGTGGAAACTGGTCATGTGATGTGTAGTGTCGTGGGACTTGAAAAGCAGCAGACGACGATAAGGAGCACGTGTCATCCAGATAGTTGTCGAGCCACAAACGTGAACTGTTTTCCCTCGAAGACATCGGACTCGCACTAGGCAGGATAAGCACCTGTATAACAAGAAGGGCGTTGAGTAACATGTCGCTGTTCGTGCCTACTCCAACTCCCCTGATAATGAGCATGGTGGGCGGATACATATTTTACAAATTGCAAGATGCATTTTTGGGGTTGGTGCCTCTTCGCTCTTTTGACCCGGGCGAGCCGAGCCCCAAAGGTTGGTGTCAGTCTCTTAGCGGGACTTCCCAGGGGAGGCGGCGCCCCCCTCCCGCCTAGTTCATGTTCCGGGGGGGGGGGGCAAGCCCCCCCCCCCCCCTGCAGTCGGCTCCTATGGTCACAGCGTTAGTAGACGAATAATTTGCAGGCGGCATCCCTTTCTTTGGGCATCATGGTGGTGACCATTCTCAGGTTGATGGGAACCCTGTCTTGACTGAGACAAGACTTGATGGCACGTAGCAAGGCGCCATATATATGGATTTTAGCGGTGCGACCCGTTACTTCACCAAGAAACCGGAGCGATTGACGGACGATGCGACCTACCCCATCGTTATCGATGAATTTAAGAGTCCCCATCGAACCGATAACGATGCCGTCGTGCACAGAGACATTTGCCCTTGATCACGTCATTTACACTGTAACTCTGTGGTGTCGAATATTGACGACATGAGGAAATCACGCAGTCACTAGACGGTTTCAGGCAGGTTGCGAGCGCTCCACGAAAATGATTCAATAAAAGAAGCCGTGAAAAGAAAGATCCGTCACATGATGCCAGCCACTTCAAAGAAATAAGGGTTTATCGTACTTTAGGAAGCGCCATCATGAAGAATTTCCAATCTGCTCAATCCCCGCCCGTCGAAACGTTTCTTATCAACCAAGGCGCCCAATAAAGAAAGGCACGACCCAGGCAGCACCATGTACTGAAAGTCGAGTGCAACAGGGGTGGACGGGTAGGTGGAAGGCCTTGAAGACACTCGTGAAACTAAAGGACATTTGAAAATGAAAGAAATTTGAAATGAAAGAAAGGGTGACATTACGCATCGCGAGAGTGAAAGTACTCTTCTCCACTGACGCTACGCTCCGAAGACCAAAAGTGTATTAAAGAAATGGAATCGTACTAAAAAAAGCAATACAAAATATGAAAAAGTAGGTAGCATTGATGCGAGCAGCTATTCCATGACGCCTGATGTGTGAAAGCATTGAGTGATTTAAAAGACTACTTCAGCACGTATTTCCTTGAAGTCTTTAGCCAGGGCACAGTTGCGCACGTTGCTGGTGCTGCTTTGGCCAGCTCCCCCAGTACCTTCTCAACACTAAAAGCTCGGTTGTCAAGTTTAGCAAGGGCGTTCTTCAACTGCTTCCCAAGCTCCCCCAATTGCTCCCAATTGCCATTGGAATTCAACATAAGACTCCTTTATTTGGAATTATTCTCCAATTCTGTGGTCGAGTCTTCTTGAGCGACACCACGCGCTCGTCGCACGGAGCCTCTGCAATGGAAAGCAAGCCGGGTACTATAAATCTTTACCGTTTCTGTCATTAGCGCAGAGAGACAAGAGAGCACTATTTGTTGATCCAGAACTAAACGGTGGAGATAGAGTGTAATCAACAATAACAATAAATGATGGAAAAGTGATTATGACATATATGGGATGTTTTCCTGTAGTAGCCAGCTTTTCAGCTTATATGATCTCCACTGCAAGTCGTTGCATAACATGTAAAGTGGCGAAACGTCACCTTGCTTTACTTTGATTATGTTCGATAAGATAATGTGCATTAACGGACCCGTCGAAAGAGAGCGAGACATATGTGTTTGTTTTTACGGGGTTTTCGACAAATCCACCTGCATGAACTGGACATACCTCGACATAGCTGGACGAATAAACTTGACATCCACAAGCGATCTTTGAGCATCATGAGTGAATCATAGCCATGAAGGCGTACCCAGTGAAGAACGACGGCGTGCGGGCCATTAGGTAGGTTTGATTCTGTTAGCATTCGATTTTGTTTTGATGATATGGACGTTATACACTCTTTAAAAAAAAAAGAGAGTGTACAGTGACTCCTTTTTGGGGAGTACACCCTTGCCACATACAGGGAGTCCCAGCTAACTGCGAACAGATTTAAAAAAAAATATATATATCACTTTTTCGAGATGAAATCAATTTCAATATAGCATATGCTGAAGGGCACTCCTTTGGAGGGCACCAGCAAACTTCTAAGGCAATGTCTTAATTAACTTTCAATAATTAACTTTTTAATTATAAAAGCTACGAAGCTGTCCCAGTGAGAACATCTGGTCCCTTCGGTCACCTGCTACCATAACCGTTTACAGAACAAAAATCCGATCGATAGATCGTCCGCAAAAAATTCGTGAAGCAACACCATTTTTTTCTTTATTTTGTTGATTGCGCATCTTCGGAGACGCGCATCATTTTTCTTTCTTTCATTCACCTCCATTGTGAGAGGGTGAAAGAGCACACTATCGACTCTTGCGTCCTGGAAAAAGATTAAAAGAAAACAGAAAATGCTACCCAAGATAAGGGCAGCTCCGATAGAGTCACCCGATACATTTGTTTTTGTTTTGTTTCTGCAAGTTAAAACTCATCTTCATGAGGCGGCACAGTGCTCCTTCACCCTCTCCTATTGAAAGTAAAGGGAAGACGCGTCTCTAGAGATGCGGAGTGAACAAAATAAAGAAAAAAAAATGGCGTTCCTTCACGAATTTCTTGTCGGCGATCTATCAAACGGATTTTTGTACTGAAAACGACAGCGGTATCAGGGGACCGAGGAGACCAGATGTTCTCATTGGGACATCCTCGTAGCTTTTACAATTAAAAAGTTAATTGTTAAAAGTTAATTAGGACATTGCCTTAGGAGTTTGCTGGTTCCCTCTTAAGGAGCGCCCTTCAGCATATGCTATATTGCAATAGATTTCATCTCGGAAAAAGTGACATACATATATATATATATTTTTTTTTTCTAAAATATCTGTTCGCATTTAGCTGGGACACCCTGTGTATCACTCCCTTCGAAGTGTACAATTACTCTCCCTGAATGGAGTGAGGAGACTCGTTTTTGAGAGTAATTGTACTCTCCAAAAGGGAGTGATCTATGTGGTGGCAGGGCAGGGAAAAGGAGTTAAAGTACACCATTTTCTTAAGAGTGATATCGCATAACAACCTTGATGCATGTTAGGGGTGCTTTTTTCTTGTTTTGCTGCCAGTTGTATAGTACTAATTAACTAGTGCCTAATTAGTACAAACTAATCTTGGAACCTTCTGTTCTGATCAGCGAAAACAGAAAGACGAATGACTCTAGTCAGAGCGGGCGGCGGACCGTCCGTTATGAAGTCATGGTTACGCCACGAATATTCAATTAGGAAGTCCCGTGCATTTCACCTCTGTGTGTATTGACACGATAATAATTGATACGTGTGGGTTGTTATAGCTCTTCTTTAACAGTGTTGCGATATGAAGAAGTTACGTTTCGATACAAATTATGAAGATAAGAGAGCGCCATGTTTTTGTGCTGCGTGTAACTTCCGTGCGCAAGTAAACGGGCACATGAAGCCTGAAAGTACATAATCTGACCAGATTAGTGGCAGATCATTAATTTCCCTAAATAGGGAAATCCCTCAGGCAGGTTTTATTGGCAAGAACAACAACTTTATTTTAAGATGATGAATGGGGAGTTTCATTGCCAGAGGCGATACTCTATACCACATTGCTGGTGGTGATGTGTATTGCAAGAGACGTCTATGTAACGCTTCAATGTTACCGTTAGCGTGGAAAGTCGCGAGTGGGGGTATTATGACATTGTGGTACCTGTATTATGTGTAATTTTTGCCGCGGAAAAGCGCGAAATTTCCGACATTTTAGCACGAAATTTAGATACTTCTAGCACGGTACGCTAGCATCAGAAAACTTACCGTGACGATGCGATGTTAGCTCTGGCATGTTGCTCTGCATTCCCTGTTACTTAAAAATTTGTTTCCAGTTTTTATCCTGGAGCAGACCAGGACGGGTTCGCAACGTCCCTTGCGACCATGAATCCCTTTATGGAAAGTCCACGTCCAGCCAGTGGTTTGTGTACACGACCTCCGTTTCACAGGCCGGTCGTTGCAACGCGCTGCATGGAGAGAAGACACGCACAGAAACGTATCAGTTTGTCTGCATTATTTTTAGTCCGTCCAACTCCAGAAATTTCGTCCTCTTCAGCTAAAAATGAGAAAACCTGGAAGGGGCGCAACTAGGTACTAACAAAAAATGAAGAATGCAGCATCACGTTTTTCTCTGTTGTCAAGCAGAGCTCGGTGTTTTGGGGCTTCGAAACTCACAATCACAGTCACCTGATAAGGCGTGAGTTCGGGCCCTGCTACGAACTCACGTGAAGGTTGAAACGGCGTATCGGTGAGCACGATCATGCCGCATATTAGTGCACTCACCAGAAAACATCCCACCTGCTCTGTTTACTGATGTTTTCCGGTGAGTGCACTAATACCCAGGCAGCACAATGTACTGAAAGTCGAGTGCAATAGGGGTGGACGGGTAGGTGGAAGGCCTTGAACACACTCGTGAAACTAAAGAACATTGATAAGACACATACCGTCCACCCCTATTGCACTCGACTTCCAGTACATTGTGCTGCTTGGGTATGCGGCATGATCGAACTCACCGATACGCCAAGGTCGGCCCTCACGTGAGCTCGTAGCAGGGCACGAACTTACGCCGTATCAGATGATCGTGATCGTGAGTTTCGAAGGCCCGAAACGCCGAGCTATGGTGTCAAGTAATTTTCTTGCTATTAGTTGCTATACTTAATTTTAATTTATTTATCTCTTCATTTCTGCTTATCATTCAAACGTAAGCAACATTCAAAAGAAAAGTGCGAATGAGCCAAAGAGAGGATAAAGGGGGAAGTGCATTGAGACATACATGCCTATGCGACAAGGCGAGAAGATAACAGGGCGAGGGAGCGGTCATTTGGGTCTTCCTCGCTGTCGCAACGAAAGGAGCTGTCATGTATTATATTTAAAATCATCAAATGGTCACAGGCCGACCTGCCGAATCCCAGTTCACCGAACGCAGCTATGCAGATTAGCTGCGTGGGTGAAGGTCGAACCCTTTCGACAGGCTGTGAAGGGAAGTAGGGCAGCAGCTTTTTGGTGAGTTGGGTATGGCGGACCGGAAACCAATCTAATATACTGGGTGTGTTTTTTTTTCTGTTCGTTACAGAATTTTTATTAAAGAAAACTAGCAGAGAAAAATAGGTGCTTCTTTTGTAGTTGAGCTATATGGCCATACGAACATTCTCTCAGTGAAGGTGTAACTGCGAGATCACTAATTACCTAAATTCATTAATTAACTCTTTAACCAGAGGATTTCGCGCAAAGGTGTGGTAACAGTACGCGAGATATTCCTCGTTGAAGGCCATTCCATGTTTGAAAAACCTTTAAACGCGCACATGTGTCGAAATAAATCGAACAACGACAATATCCATCGCTGAATTTCGCTATGCAAATTATATATATATATATATATATATACATGATGACAATGATAAGGGGGCTATGCAAATTAGCCAAAACAGGAACTACGCATTTTTCGAGCACAGAAAGAGCGAAAGAGCGACAGGCAATCCATGTGAGAGGGCCATGTGCTTTGGAGCGATGGAGCTGATTGGTGCAGGAGCTAATCTGTTGGCCAGATAGACCGCTCTCCGACCCAGATAAGGCGAAGGTGGTGTCGTTTCTGCGCTCGAACAGTGCGTACTGCTTGTTTCGGCTCATTTGTATGGCGGAATTCACACACATTGCAAGGACGTGAACATGTACGCATCTTCTAGGTTCACAACGAATTAAACTATCGCAATGCAGGATTACGAGTGCCAAAATGGAAGCTGGATTGGATGGGATTGAAAAGAAACAAAAATGTGGAGGGGTTAGTCCCGACCCAGTCAGAACTGGCTACTCCAAAACGCGTTTGTGGGTGAGAAAAAAAAAGGTGAGCTAGGAAAAAGAGATGAACAAACAAACAAACAAACAAAAACACGAAACAGGAAAGGGGTAGAGTAGGTGTAGCGGGACAGTCGACGCAGGTTTCTTCGAGGAAACTCCAGGTACGTCGACACGGACAGAGGGTGTTGGCAGGGCCCAGAGTGGGTCAGGGTGCTTCGGCAGAGGTTTGTGCTTGGGGATGATGCTTCGGTGGGCAAGAACGGCTTGGCTGTACCCAGACGCTGGACGACGAATCAAAGCGCGCACTAAGGGGTGTCGATGGTGGCAAGTAGCCAGCCTCATATAGTGGCTAAGAGTCTGATCGAGCCTCATGATGGGTACAGGTGGCTCTTTGGCTTCCGCGAAGACAAGAGCAGTTGATGCGGACTTGTGGACGCCAAGGCACGTCTTGATGCTCTTCGCAAGAATGGTCTCCAGCAGTTGCTCAGATGTGGGCAGAGATGATGAAGTACTGGAAGGTGGTAAGCCAACACATGACGTACAAGGGACCGGTGAAATACGAAAAGAGCCCTAGAAGTGAGCCCCCACCGGGTACCACAGAGGTAGCGCAGAACATTCAGTCGGGACTCTGCTCTGTCTTTCAAGCAGCGAACTTCTGCTCTCCACGATAAGCTGCGGTCGAGGATGAGACCAAGGAGCCGGTGGTGCGTAACGCTCCTCAATGGGTGCCCCACTTATGTAGAGCTGAAGGTTTCTCAAATGACGGCGTGTGAAGGGCAGAAACACAGTCTTTTCATGGGACAGGTCCATGCCTCTCTCTGCTGGAAGATGTTCGCAAGCAATTGCGCATTTGGCACTATACTCGTATGCTTGATGTGTTTTATTTGTGTGTGTGTGTGCGTGCGTGTGTGTGTGTGTGCGGGCATTGCTGTGTAACCTCCTTACCACCGCTTTCACTACCACGAAACAACACACTCATCATGAACAGCACCCGGGTTTTACCCCCCTCCCCCAAATTTGTGAAAGGCAACTAAACCCTATTTTTTTCCCGTTGGTAGCGTGCCTCGCGGGAAGTTTTTTTTTTTTTTTTTTTTGTCTACGGCTTCCAGGTAATTTTTTCTGGATTTTATCTTTCGGAAACATTGTACCCGGTTGCCTTGGCAACCGGTATGATTATACCGGCACCGAGAGTGATCCAAAATCACAAGTTTCCATCATTCATGTCTGTACTCTTTAGTTCGCGATACATATTAGGCACAACAGTATCAAAGGCAGGTGTCAGACTCTTTAGTCCTATAACTTGAGGACTTTTAGAACCCGCTCTCCTCGACGTATTTTCTTTTTCGGTGTTGTCAGACACATGTTCGAAAGGACACACAGCGTTCTGTGCAGTCGCCAGTAACGTCTTCGAATGGGCACGAAAGAGTCCACACTGCATGCCATTCGTTCCTGCACCTTTCTGTGTGTTGTGTTGATTACGCGAACAATTGTTGGGATGAAACACCTCATCCCATTGTTATTCATGTAGTAGTAGTAGTTGTTGTTGCGAACATCTGGGACAAGCTCCGGTCAAATGTACAGGCAGTGATTTCCCCAGAAATTCACTGCTGGGGGGGTGCCGAACTTTCAAAGGGGGGGGGGGGGGGTATGCTTGGTGAAGGTTCCACTTACGGAATTTTTCTTAGACACGGAAAGAATCGTGGCACAATGGTGACATATCTGCACAGCTTTCCGGTTTTATCTGTACGTGTTATTACGTTAGAACACAGAATATAGATTCATTATTAACGGCATTTCAACATTAAGGTGCATAATTGCATGACCGACAAAGAAAAGACTAGCACATTGTCTCACGAAGCTCAATGAATACCTAGCAACCAAGGGTGGAAACCTTAGACGAAAAAAGCAGAATACCTTGCTTGATTTAATTGGGATGCAAATGGTTCTTGATGATCCATGAGTTTGCGTGCCTGCACGCATTTTTGCTCGTATATGCGCGCAATATATGCGTTGAACAGTGACTTTCAAATGATTTTGGACAAATGAGTGGTACGATCATCTGCATGACTGTGGTCCTACAACATAAGTTTGACAGTATAGGATGTAATTCGCTGCGCCGGACTCACTACTAGAACGTGTTGGTGGCCGAGCTGGGTGGGGTCACCTGAGAAATTTCAGGGAGGTGTTGCAAAAATGCAGGGAGTGTGTACGCCCCCCCCCCCCCTGGGGAGGGGGTGTAGGGAAATTCCTGTGTACAGGCACCGGTGGGGACGGCGGGGGTGATGACAAACAGAAACATCAATTACTCCTCTAGCTATCTTTTTCCTTCTTGCGTACATTCTTTCTTTCTTATTGGGTGAGCCTTTTGAAAGTATCCTATATATTTATTTATTTATTTATTAAAGCTATTATTTATTACTATTTATTACTATTTATTAAAGCTATATATGCTTGATGTTATAACCTATAAAGTACTGTACAACAGATATACTCACGGTCCCTAGCTTCGTGTACGTGGATCGCGCTCACAAGAAGCAGGAAAGCGAAGAGAAGGATCGTTGACTGCATGGCTGGGACGAATGGACACCTTCGATGAAGAACGAAAAAAAAACTGACCGTTCGTCCACAGCGGTAGGCTTAAGGCTAAAGGCACGGAAACAAAACGCTGTGCTTACGCGAGTTCCACACAATTGCGTAATTAACAGTTTACGGAACCTTACGCGAGTATTTGTTAGTCTGTACAGATGTCATGTTTCCTGCTCTATAAACAATGATGCTTTTATAGCAGGTTCCTCGAAAACAGTAAGTTTCCGGTTTCCGGTTGCATGGTGAATGAGCTATTGCTTTTGGGATGATTAGTGAGACGGGTACTTGATGTTTACCACCGATCGATCAGCATTGTGCATGATCAAATTGTTAGCGGAAAAAAAGCTGTCCGTTTTGCGAGGCGAAGTAATTAACTGTGCATTACCGGAACCAATGGACCTTCTTCGCACTCGCATCGTATCCTAGCGGGTGTCAAAGCGAAACACGATCGGCGCGCGCCAAAGCAAAGCGAATATAAAGGGATCCTTCTTCGGCGCCGTCAGGGTCACAGAGCATGCGCAGAAGCGTTGTGAAAAAAGTCCATTGCCGTTTATTCGCACGCCACTTTCTGGGTTATTATTGCTATTGCGCTATTTATGAATTCACCAAATAAGGCATCCGGACAAAAGCATTTCATTGGAAATGACTCAGATTCAACATAGAACCACTGATCTCTATAGTAATAGGCTGGATAGCGGACTGAGGGTGCAACCGTACGGTCACCGGCCGCCATCTTCCGAAGCTCAAAATATTGCCGTCCGCGACTCAGCTGCATATTCTGCATACGCCTTTGCGTAGCATTTTTGTGGTGTCATGCCCGCCTGCTGTGGTTATGGGTGCGCTGCCCGTACTGGCAAGGCACCGGGGACGACATTTCACAAGTAAGTGACTTAGTTTTACAAATAAATGTTATCTATTAGTCCAGGAGCGGGGCGACAAAACGTTGCTGTTGAAGCACGTGCGCGGCACTTTGTGACTCGTATCTCAAGATCTAAACGTTAAACTTTAAGCAGTACGTTATCTGGATAGAGTCATTGTAATAGTCCAGACTTCCTGCAGTTCACGCATATGGTCTCGGCACGCAGCAGGCGTTGAAGTGCGCTTGTCAGGTGTGGGATCTACCGCTGAGTTTGTTGGTCAAGGTATCGCCGATTGCTTGCCTGGATCAGCCTTGTCATCCCTGCCGTAATTCATGGCATAAATTATTCAAAGCAGGTTCCCTCACAGCCGCCCAGAACTTTTAAAAAAGTGGGTGGTCAATGTCAGGCGAAAGGACTGGACGCCGTCGAGGACATATCAGTGGTTTGCAGCAAACATTTTAAAAACAGGTGCTTCGGCAGAACGTGGCAGACCGTTCGTTTGAGGCCTGACGCTGTGCCCACCAAGTTCGACTTCCCAGAGCACCTCCAGAAAGTAATAATGTGTAGCGGCCGCAGCGCCATTGCGCCGACCTCCCAGCGCGCGCCCCGCGGAATTTAATAACCGGCCTCCGTGCCGGTATTCTTCAGTTCGTAGCCAGACGGCTTCAAATAAATATGTTGGTTTCCGACTCCACTTTGCCCTGGCAGGAATCACCAGCCAGCTGACCCAGTTCCGCCACGTCGTCAGCGTTCTGCCTCACGACATCGCCTCCCAGATAATCGACGTACTTTCCGCTCCGCCGCCGAGCAACCCGTACGATACTGTCAAGAAGGCCATTCTTGACCGTACAACCGCGTCGGAGCGCCAAAAACTGCAGCAGCTGCTTACTGCAGAAGAGTTGGGAGACGGGCGCCCTAGCCAGCTGCTGCGTCACATGCAGAATCTTCTTGGCGAGCGAGCCTCTACGTTCGACCCTGCTCTCCTTAAGGAATTATTCCTACAACGGCTACCCTCCAGCGTGCAAATGATCCTCGCCACGGCTGCCACTCTACCGCTCCAAGATTTAGCAGCGCACGCAGACAAAATTATGGGGGTATCGTCACCTACTCCCGTCGTTTCCGCGATTCCTACCGTGACCCCGCCTCCTGCCCTTCCCGTCTGCACCGCCCCTCTTCCGCAGATGCCTGCTCCCAACACTCTTGGGCAATTGCTTGAAAGCGTCTGTCCACCATGGTGGCGTCAGCACTCGCTCCTCGAAATCCCCGACCCCGACGTTGCGATCCATCTCCACGTCGTTCCCCAGCCTACGGCGCTCCCCTCAGCGTTCTCGCGAGGCACCTCCAGGAGACCGTACAGGTTATTGTCGCTACCACAGGCGGTATGGCGTTGAAGCGCAGCACTGTATACTCCTGTGCAGCTGGCGGGGAAACCTTCCCGGAGGCCGGCAACGGGTGCGTCCGGTTCCACTCCTGACAGCAGCCGACTCTATAGATACCGGCGCAGAAGTCAGTATCCTACCAGCCGCGGCTGCCGATCGCCGCCGTAAAGCCATGTTCCATCTAACCGCTGTGAATAATACCGGCATCCCCGTCTATCGACAACAGTCCCTTACCATCGATCTGGGGCTTCGCCGATCCCTGGCTGTTTTTAGTCGCCGCCGTGGACAGACCTATCTTGGGAGCCGACTTCTTGCTGCATTTTCGTTTCCTGGTTGACGTAGGCCGCAAGCGCCTAGTCCTAGTCGACTCTTGCACCCAGCTGTCCGTCCAGGCGTTCACGGTTACCGACGCCTCGCCCGCCACAGGCACAACCTCTCCGCTTTGCTCCCCCCATATGCAGCGATATTGAAGCAATTCCCTTCCCTTACCCAGCCACCCGACTGGTCGCAACCGGTGGCCCACGACGTCGTGCATTACATCAACACGACGGGAGCCCCTGTTTTCGCCCGCCCTCGTCGACTGGCCCCAGAAAAGCTCAAGATCGCGCGTAGCGAATTCGATCACATGCTCGCGATGGGCGTCACACGGCCTTCCTCCAGCGACAGGTCATCTGCATTGCATATGGTGCCGAAGAAGACGGGGGACTGGCGCCCATGCGGCGACTACCGCGCCCTGAACCTCGTCACAGTCCCCGACCGGTACCCTCTCCCCCGTCTTCAGGATTTCATCGTCAACCTGCACGGCTCTACCATCTTCAGCAAGATAGACCTCATGAAAGCATACCATCGATTCCGGTCGCACCTGAGGATGTCAAGAAAACCGCCACCACCACCCCGTTCGGTTTGTTTGAGTTCCCGCGCATGCCCTTTGGGCTGCGCAATGCGGCTCAGACATTCCAGCGGTTCATTGACTCGGTCGTTCGCGGGCTCCGATTCGTCTTCGCCTATATAGACGACCTACTTGTTGCCAGCCCTTCCCCTGAACTGCACGAGCAACACCTGCGCCTGCTTTTCCAGCGCCTCGCAGCCCACGGTATCGTGGCTAACGTGCAAAAGTGCGAATTTGGAGTTTCCGCCACCGAGTTCCTCGGACATCAGGTCACGGCCGAGGGTATAGCTCCACTCCCCACCAAAGTGGACGCAGTTACCAACTATCCCCAGCCTCAGTCTCTGCGTCAACTGCGCCGTTTTCTCGGCCTTGTTAATTTTTATCGGAGCTTTATTCCTCACTGCGCCGAAACCCTTCACCCTCTCGAAGAACTCCTCCGTGGGAATACGGCTGCTTCGTCGGTGCTACCGTGGAACCCTGAAGCTCACGCCGCGTTCCTTCAGATCAAGGAGGACTTGTCACGGTCGACCATGCTCTACCATCTCAAGCACGACCCTCATGATCGATGCATCCGGAATAGTCGGCGGCGGTGTTCTCCAGCAGAGGGTAGACGGCGCTTGGCGACCAGTTGCTTTTTTCTCCAAAGGCCTCAAGCCTCCAGAGAAGTACAGTACCTTCGGCAGCGAACTGCTGGCCGCCTATCTCGCCGTGCGTCACTTCCGCCACTTTCTGGAGGGCCGCAGATTCACGATCCTAACGGATCATAAGCCCCTCACGTACGCGTTCACCTCGGCCAGCACACGCTACTCTCCCAGCCGAGAGATACGTCACCTATCGTTTCTTGCTGAGTTTTCCACCGACGTGCAGCATGTCAACGGCACCGAGAACGGCCCTACCGACGCTCTCAGCCGTGTGGAAGCTGTATCCGCCTCCCCACTGTCTCCCGAGGCCCTCGCCGCCGCCAAAGCCGCTGACCACGAGCTACAGCGCTTGCGTGAGCGGGGCAACTCATCTCTGAAGTTCACGGACATTCCGATTCCTGGATGTGACTTCCTACTTTGCTGTGACTCCTCGACAGCGCAGCCGAGGCCTTTTGTTCCCGAAGCGTACCGCTGACCGGTCTTTGCGGCCTTGCACGACCTGGCGCACCCAGGGATACGCGCCACCAAACGCCTTGTTGCTGAGCGCTATGTTTGGCCATCCATGCACAGAGACATTACAACTTGGGTCCGCACATGCATTCCGTGCCAACGGTCCACCGCCATACCGTGTCACCTCATGGCGAGTTCGACCTCCCGGACGCACGTTTCGACGTCGTGCACGTTGATTGTCGGCCCCCTCCCTGTCTCAGCCGGGTGTCGCTTCATCTTAACAGCCGTGGACAGGTACACCAGGTGGCCTGAGGCCACGCACATCCCTGACTCCACCGCCGAGACTGTGGCTTCAGCTTTCCTCGCTACATGGGTCGCACGTGTCGGCGTTCCTAGTCAAGTAACCACAGACCGCGGCCGCCAATTCGAGAGCAATCTCTTTTCATCCTTCACGCGGCTCATCCGCACGTCCCGCATACGTACGACGTCTTACCACCCTGCGTCCAACGGCCTTGTCGAGCGGCTGCACCGCACCCTTAAGGCTGCTCTAACGGCGTTCGAAGACGGAGCTCATTGGACAGACCATCTTCCACTCGCCCTCCTCGGCATTCGTACCTCCCTCAAGTCCGACCTCGGGTGCAGCTCGGCGGAACTGCTCTACGGACGTACCCTCCATCTGCCTGGAGAATTTGTTCCCCAGCAGTCCTGACGCGACCCGTGTCACGGCTCCGGACTTCCTACAACGCCTGCGACACAGCTTTGACCTCATCCGCCCCGTTCCGCCCCGTACCGCGTCGTCCCAGAAGCCATACGTCTCCCAAGCCCTGGACGACGCTACCCACGTTTTCATCCGTACAGACGCCGTACGCAAGCCACTCACGCCCTTCTACACCGGTCCCCACCTCGTTCTGGGCCGCGCCGGCAAGAACATTCGCGTCAGCGTGCACGGCAAGGCTCACACAGTAAGCGTCGATCGTGTGAAGCCCGCCCTCATAGAGAACCGGTCCGTCGCCGACCAGCCTGAAGTTTCCTTTTACATGTCACCCAGCAACACCACCCCGCAACCCCCCCCCCCCCCCAGCGAAAACCAGAGACAGTCACCTGGTCAGTCAGCACCAAGCTGCCTCTAGCGGGGGAGGCAATGTAGCGGCCGCAGTGCCATCGCGCCGACCTCCCAGCGCGCGGCCCGCGGAATTTAACACCCGGCTTCCGTGCCGGTATTCTTCAGTTCGTAGCCATCAAATAAACATCTTGGTTTCCGACTCGCTGTCTGCTACAAATGCATGAGTCATATGTAGAGGCCGGATTTATATGCACGAAAAGCTGGTTGAACATACATGTATGAAAAATTCACTAAACTTGCTGCAAGTATGCACCTCTAAGAATACACTTTTAACACACAAAACAAATTCGCTCGGGCAACAGTATGTTACGTTACGCAGTGTACAAAAAGCATGCAGAGTTGAAAGTAATATGTATTTGCATGGCCTCTATGAATCGTGTTCCCTAGTTTCAAGCGATGGTTGCTGATTGTACTGCATGAAGGGCACCTTAATGCTGCAGCTAGTCCAATATATGAAAACACTCCTGAATTATGCATTCATATGCAGTTAAAAGCCACTCCATATTGCATAGGACAATACTAAGATGGGCAAAGCATATAAAGAAAAAAAGGTATTGCATGAAAGTTTTGCCTTACAAACTCATATTAGTGGGATATACGAACACACCAGCCACATGTCTTTTTGCTGCGTTCCAGCATGTTTACTTAGAGACAATAAATAATTTTTCAACCTCGAATGTCTACTCTTTATTCTTCCTGCTTAAGTTTGCGACAACATATGTTTGAATGCAGCCCAAATGAAAACCATGTGATCCGTCTGATCAAAGAAGTTTCCCAGTGCTGCAGCAGGATCTGACTGTACCACCTTGCCAAAGAATATACAGAGAAGGTGACAGCCAGGCCTCACCTGCGAAAGAAATTGTCAAGGTTGCTCATATTCAACAACCAGTAATGCACTCTGCTCACTTTCCTGGTTGACTGCTTCAAACTTGCCTTTCCAACTGGACTTGTGATGCTTTGGTGTTGGAGCTTTGACCACGAGACCTCATTTTATGACATATTCACTCTACCCCTAGTCATTTTGAACTGTCGTTACCGCCATTTACCTTCGTAGTGCACATTTTTCTAGTCGATATGTTATTACCGTCATATGGCCTTTATATCACATACTTAATCTCATTCTAGTCCTTTGGAAGTGCTTTACTGCCGTTCGGCCCTTTCATGTCATACCTAGTCATATCTGAATTTCCTGTGCAAAGCATAAGGTTTATGCCCAAGCATTCATAGGCATATTAAGGTAGTTTCATAAACAAACGTGCCAAACATTGCTGAATACCACGACTAGTAGTAGTAGTAGTAATTAACTGAAAAAAAAAAATCAGGGGAAAGACTTGGAGCAGGGTGGCTGCCCTAAGGGCGCCTGCAGCTCCATCTCATTTAGGTAGTTTTGAGGGTTATGATATGTGTTCCTGTTAGTAGCGGCAGTGTATACCGCTTTCTTTTAGGTAGACACACAATGCCTTGAGTGCCTTCATGTCTTGTTCCCTTGTAGGCCATCTTCCCATTACTTTGCAGTAAGAGAATGGTCTTTTGTCCAGTGTTTGAAGTGCATGGGACAGTCTTTCCCTTGCGTCTGCTTGTTCTGGGCACTGTATAAGTACGTGTAACGTGTCCTGGGGCACTTTGCAGATGTCGCACAGTCTTGAGGCCACAATACCGAGTTGGAATTGGACTCAATCATGAGAATGCCAGCACTACCTAGCATTCCAGACCCCCGAGCAGAAAGGAAATGGGAGAAACAGAGAAGCAACACGCGCACACGCTGACAGACCACAAAGGAAACGTAACACAACAAATGCAACACCACACAAAACCAGCAAATCACATAACAGAAGTTCAAAGTACAAAATTGGAACGACACGCGCTCACACGAGTACAAAATAGAGAGGAAATAACATGTACGTGAGAGTACTTCACACAAAAAACGTAAGGAACCCAATCACGAGGGATTTCTGCAGCGACCCGTGGCAAAATTTTAGCGAAGCAGCAAGGGAAGCGCTCACAAATAGCAAAACATGTCACAGCTTACATGCATTCCTATGGGCTGTAATCGCTCTTTTGAGCACCGCAATATGGCGGCCGGTTGGCGTACCCTTTCCCGCGATTACCCTCACCCATCCACTATCCAGTGCATAGAACAAGCCGCCATCGTTACCCTGGGAACGAGGCCAACCGGAAGCTGCGCGCAGAGGTCGGAACCGTTATTTCTTTCGGTTCGGGTTCCGGTTCAGGCTTATTTGTTTGGTTCGGGTTCAGCTCCGCGGCACGGCAAAACGGTTCCAACTGGTCTAATGACATAATTTTGGGCAGATTGCCGTGGATTAAAAAGCAAGCACATCTTTACGATTCTCACATAAAATTTTTTGGTCGAAAACAGGAATTACAGTCAAAGCAGCGAGCAAATTGCGAGTTCGGCTTTGTTCCTCCTCAATTCGGGGTACTCATGAACTTTCACGACTCCCTCAAGATTCACATCCGTCCTTCGACGCTGCAATGGATGGTGACGTTTTCTTCGCAGGAGTTAATGATGCGTCAAATGTCTCCGCCGTACTTTCTGTTGGTGCACAGCTTATAGTTTGCATAAATCTACATTTGTATAGATAAATAGAATGCTAACTTACTTTGACGTGTGGCGAATTCGAGAAGTCATTTCGTGGCAACTTTTTTTTTCTTTCTCTTTTTTTGCCAGATCCCGCATGTTCTTGGCAGTTTTGTCGGATATCGCATGTTCGCGTGGCGCTTTCCGAGCGCCAGGAATTTGCCAGCCAACACTTCTTCCGCCCCGTACGGGGACACGTAGACAAAACGGAGAAATGTTCTTCATGTTGTCTATACGTGTCCCGTGTCTCTCGGTTATTCCTTCTTTTAATCATCATGCACCAGTTAGTCTGCGCTCTCTCCCTTTTGCATATCCGGTGTCGTTGAACTGCAACAAGCGAAGACTAAAGGCAACGTCACCGGTGCAGTTTTTCTCGACGTATGTAGAGAAAGTGTATGACAACGTGTTTCACAGTGCCATCGTAGCGACGCTACAAGGAGCGGAAGTATAGGAGGTTGCGCAGTCTCATGGATCTAAGACTTTCTCTCTGACCGACGCATCTTCGTCAACACCACGGAAGGTGACACCGCTTTCCACCCCGTCCGTCGATCGTGATGTTCCACAAGGAAGTGTATTGAGCCCTCTCCTCTTAAATGTTATAATGGCTTCGCTTGCCGCCCATCTTCGTGATCATACAAGCATCACTCTGTACGCAGACGACATCTGCATACGGACCTTCGCCACCCGTCGAGACGCTGTCCAACGCCGGTTACAATGCTCCTTGGATTCTATTGTAGAATATACTACCTTGCCGATCGAGGCTTATCGGTCTCCCATCTTAAAACCGTTGCCATGGCATTCACACGGTGCTCATTCCGAAAGTATCCATGGTTCGTCAGTGGGGCACCGTTGGACTTTGTGCCTCGTCGCAAGTACCTTGGCGCGACATGAGGTATGACGTGGTCCCGGCACGTAAAAGAATAGCCGCCAATACAAAGCGGTTTTGTAAATGGTCTACGTTGCATTGCTGGATCGTCGTGGGGCCCTTCATGCGCTGACCTCCGTCACGTGCACACAGCGTTGATTCTGGCCACATAGCGGTATACAGCCTGCCTATTCTACACGGCCTCAGCGTATCCGGAGAGCGTGCGAACTTCTCAATATTCAGGTCCGAAGACTCCGCGTTCGTTTGGGAGTTCACAGAACGACAGGGGACCTACTTTGTCCTGGCAGAGGCACGCGAAACGCCGGCAGGCGTCCTACGAGACGTGGAAACACTCCGGATTTATGCGCGGTATCTCACACAGCACCTCTACCATTATCTTCGGTTCATCGATATTGATTGTCCGGACTCTAGCTTTGGTATTGCTGTTGACCCGCTGAAAGGGTGCCTCCCCGCCACACCGTCAGTACGCTCCTACGCCCCGCCAATGTGGACTCTTCGCAGGCCTCCTATGTGTGACCACGTTCCTGGTCTTCTCAAGAAAAACTCTGTACCTCCCGTTGTTGCTCATCAACTTACGCTGGAGCACCTCAGCTCAACTTACTCTCTCACTGTGTACACAGGCGGATCAGTGCCTCAAGGCGGATCAACGGCAGCCTTTTATATCCCACATGCAAACCTTGAAGTGGCGCAGAAACTCCCCTACGAAACATAATCTACCGAGTCCGAGCTCTTCGCCATACTAACTGCGTTGAGCCACATTGCGGGATCAGTGCCTGGCGCGTGGACGGTGTTCACGGACAGTAAGGCGGCTCTAGAAGTTCAGGCAAATTATTGCACCAGAACAATCGGCGACCTAGACACCGTGATGCACGCAACATACAACTGACTTCTATCCTCAGGTCATAGCCTGTGTTTCCAATGGGTACCCAATCACAGCCGGGCTTGCACGGAAACACCCGCGCAGACGCCTCAGCACGTCGGGCACATGGGGACATCACCTTCGATAATTGTTTACTACCACTTTCAGCCTCAGCGTGTCCATTACAGATCCGCCGGATCCGCCACAGCGGCACTCGACAGTTTCAAGAGGACGCTGTCCGATTGAACGACCATCTCCGGTTCATCGACCCGTCGATGGATTTCGTTGCCACACACCACTGCTCGCGTCGAGAAGCGTCCAATCTACACCGACTACGGCTTAATGTCGCCAGGACACCTCCGCTTCTCCATAAAATGAGTCTTCTCCACTCGCCCATATGCCCCACTTGAGCTGTTGAAGCTGATATTCCACATCTTCGATTCGACACCCCTCGGGCCACGCTCAGACGACGCCTACTCGAGCTGCGGTGCACGGGGCTTTCATCTAGCCACTGTGCGCGGCCAAGTACGAGATCACACACAGCGGTCTGTTGCACCGGCGAAAAACTACCCATAACAACCCTTTTGCGAATCTTCTCTTTTTTTTTTTTTTTTCCGCGATGGTGTTGACACCGTGTTACCGTGTTTGTTTCAGATTCAATTTCAACTGAATACAAATTGTCAACTCCCAAGGTTCCCTTGAAGACGTATACAACGGTCAGTGACAGGACACATAGGCATGGGGGGGAGTCCCGCTAAGAGAATGACACGGCCCTTATTCTGCCAAAAATGCATTTTGCTCTTCTTCTATATTCTTTATTTCAGCAGTTCCTCATACATCAGAGTATTCCAGCCACCCTAAAATGTTGCTCTGGCCGCATTGTTCGCCAATCCCGCCGGAGTACGTTATTCCACCCCACCCCCCACCCCCACCCACTGGAAAACGAAAACACTTTTCGCCCCTATTAAGGAATGTACAAGTCCAAACAGCACAATAAATGTTGTTCTGAGGCTGTACCGAAAGTGAGAGTGCGTAGGGGTGGACGGGTGCATCACGGTCGTCGTCTTCCTGCAATGTCAAGCACTGCAATTGGTAAGCCACCCACCGACCTCCCCCATGCACCTAAACTTTCCATACATCGTGATCCTTGGGCGTTGCAAAATACCCTACTGGAAATAAATGTTATCCGACTATATAAAACGCCCAGTCGCGCGCATGAAAATGCCACTGCGAACTTGGACAAACCTGGATACAAAAATGTGAACACCGAAGTTGGACTAACCTAATAATAAACTAACCAACACGCTGCTCAGTCGTGTCCGCCCTGCTAAGCCTAACGACCGTGAGGCTCTTGTTCACTAACACGACTTGGACAGCAATCGAAAACCCATGAATTTTGGTGGTTATCTTATACGAAGCAATCAAACATTTTCATTGTTTCGAGATCGTAAAATCGGGAGCTCCGGAATTTAAAGTCGCCGTGAGGATATGAACTCGATCTGACGGGGAGCGAAAATGTTTAGTACGAACAAAAAGCACACAAAAGGGAATAGTCAGTAGTACGCAAAAAAGAAAAAAAAAACTGTCCACCAAGACTGTTCTCCTGAAATACGGCTCTGTGCAATGAGGTCATACGAGAAGGGCATTTCGAGGGAGGTAGATCCGATACGGGATAAAACCAGAAAGTCCTTTTGATCAAGGTCATTTGAAGAAGGACATTGCGAGAAGGGAGAATTGAGAACGGGTAGTTTCGATAACCACCCCTCCAGGCAGGAACTGAATTTTCTCTCTCTCTCTCTCTCTCTCATGGTATGGGCCACTCACGCAAATTCCAAAATCAAATAGATCGAACGCGTAGAGACACCTCTCGGTAAAGTGTGGTGTTCATCTGGCCGTGCGTTTCTGAAACGCGTGTCATCAAAACGACACAAGTCTCATTCAATCTTGTTACTAGTATTTTACTCATTTCAATGTAGCACGCCGACATACCGTTTGGATGACCTTTCTTCCCTTTTTTTTTGCTTTGTTCCAATAAATATGCCCCCCCCCCCCCCCCCCCCGAAATCACCATCAGACTCTGCCCAAGCAGCAAAATGTACTGAAAGTCGAGTGCAATAAGGGTGGACGGTATGTGTCTTATTAATGTTCCTTCGTTTCACGAGGTTGTTAAAGGAATTCCACATACCCGTCCACCCCTATTGCACTCGACTTTCAGTACATTGTGCTGCTCGGGTGCTCCCGGTCTGCCAATACAACAGAATTGCTCCAGGCAGAACGGCAGGACTCGTTCCGGATTAGATTAGATTAGATGTAGAAAGAAAAAAAAATGGTAACGTATCTGTCCCATGACGCTCTATGTATGTAAGCATGCAGTGATATAAAAGATTACTACGGAACTTTGAGGTATTCACTGCAGTCCTTTAGGTATTTCGCAGGGCACACATCTCAGGTTGTTAATGCTCCTTGGGCCAAGTCCCCAGTACCTCTTAACACTAAGAGGTCGGTTTTCAAGCTTAGCGAGGGCGTTCTTCAACTTGCTCCGGAAGTGCTCCGTATTGCCATTTGAGTTCAACATAAGACTACTTTATTCGGAATTATTCTTCAATTCTGTGGTCGAGTCTTCTTAGCCGACCGCGCTTGTCGCACGGAGCCTCTGCAATGGAAAGGAAGTCGAGTACTATAAATCTTTACCATTCCTGTCATTAGCGCAAAGAGATAAGAGAGCACTATTTGTTGTTCCAGAACTAAACGGCGGAGATAGATTGTTGTCAACAATAACAATAACTGCTGAAAAAATGATGATATGGGATGTTTTCCCGTGGTACCCAGCTTTTCAGCTTATATGGTCTCCAATGCAAGACGTTGCATAACATGTAAAGTGGCGAATCGTCACCTTGTTTTAGCTCGATTCTGTTAGGTATGATAATGCATATTAACGTTATAGCTGTGTCTGATGCACTAGGCATTCGTACACTGCCACCCGTCGAAAGAGAGCGAAACATGTGTCTGATTTTACGGGGTTTTCGACAAATCCACCTGCATGAACCGGACATACGTCAACATAGCTTAACAAAACTGGACATCCCCAAACGATCTTTGAGCATCATGAGTGAATCAGAGCCACGAAGGCGTACCCAATGAAGAACGACTGTGTGCGGGCTATTAGTTAGGTTTGATTCTGTTAGCATTCGCTTTTGTTTTGATGATATAGACGTTATACACTCTTTAAAACGGGGAGTATATTCTATATACAGTAACTTCTTCACATATATCACTCCGTTTGGAGTGTACAAGGGAGTTAAAAGGTTTCCTCACTCCCTGAATGGTCTGAGGAGACTCCTTTTTGAGAGTAATTGCACTCTCCAAAAGGGAGTGATCTATGCGGTGGCGAAGAAAACGAGTCAAAGTACACCCTTGTTTTTAAGAGTGATATTGCATGACAACCTTGATCCATGTTGTGGGTACTTTTTCTTATTTTGCTACAAGTTCTATAATACTTACTTAATTAATACTAACTAGTCTTAGAACCTACTGTCCTGATCAGAGAAAACAGAAAGACGAATGACTGTGCTCTGAGACTAGAACCGTCAGTTATGAAGTCATTGTTATGCCACAAATATTCAGTTATGAAGGCCCGTGCATTTCACCTCTATGTGTATCGACACGGGGATAATTGACACTTGTGGGTTTTTATAGCTCTTCTTTAGCAGTGTTGCGATATGGAGAAGTGACGTTTCGATACAAATTGTGAGAACAAGAGAGCGCCATCTTTTTGTGCTGTGTGTCCGTGCGCAAGTAAACGGAAACATGGAGCCTGAAAATATACTCTGACATACTCTGACCGAATTCGTGGCAGTTTAGTAATTTCGCTTAAAGGTACTGTAAGGCAGCAGGCATACAATCTTATATTGTTGACTCATTTGACAGCCTAGGTGCTCAGCATACACAAACGCCACAAATTTCGTTCAAATCCACCCCATAGTTTTTTAGAAAATGAAGTTTCAATATTACGGGCAACTCTGTGTCTAAGCTAAAACCCGACACGAACTCCACAGTTCCCGTCATGTAGGGCGGCTGACATAAACATGCAAATAACAATGGAGTGTACAGCGACATGTGTTGACCGCTACCATCACCACAGCGGCTTGCCGGACGTGGTGCATTTTTGCGTAGGCGGCTTTCATGGTGATTCTGCTGGCAGGTTGTTACTCATTTACACGATGTACCAATGTTCTTGCATTTTGAAAGACAGCAACTACCTGAACAAGCTTATAAAAGAAAGTTCATGAAGCCGGCTACTTGGCCTATGACTTAGCCGACAGAGGGTTGGATACATGTAACACTGTTGCTCGATGAATAGGCGATTGTTTCCCACCAGGCGTCGCACCGCGTCCTTTCACCGCAATAGACCTCTACCTGTTTGAAAACAAATGACGTCATAATGTTCGACAGCGCCACGAGTTTGGTAGAGTTGAACTACGTTCAATGCTACTGGCGAACAAGGTCGCGCCCGAAAGCCACGGTCTTGAGGGGATTACGATGGGTCTCTGAAAAGGACTCAACCTTCGGTCCTACTTTTCTTTCAATAGGAGGCAGCGAACAAATGCCAATTCGTGGAAGCCAGCTCTCCCCTTCCGATCTGTTTTGGTTTCGGTGTGTCTACCAACGTCATGATGACGTTTCTCGGGTAGAGGTTTATTTCGAAAGTGATAAAAAAATATTTAGGATTCTCTGTCGCACATAAAATTTGCACTGTGGGTTTCTTTCGGCATAAGGTTTCAAATGCCGCTGCCAATATTAACACCTTGCCTGCTTGATTGATTAACACCTTGCCTGCTTGAAGATTCACCACTGTTGGTGAAGAGTGCAAATAAGTCTGGCCATCTAAGGCTGTAAGGCATTTGGTCATTCCATGAGTTGCCCTCGAACATTGTTTTTGCCGATTATCATAATTGATTATGTAAAGCGCAGTCACTCACGGCCATTGATGTTCTGTGCGCATTGCCAGTGCCACTGATTGTGATCACTGTTGTTTCGCGAATCATAAAATGTATAACACAATCATAAAATGTAGTTAATTAAAACCCCCATGGTGTGGGAAACACGTTGCAATAGAAGTATTGTGGAGTTCTGCCACCCAAAATAGTAAATGTGCAATAAATGATTATTGGTTTCATTGCTGTAGCGCAGGTGAAGTCTCCATTTTTTCAGACATCAAACGCGATTGAAACACTTACAGTAAAGCGTGTCGATGAGATAACTGCCTACACACAGCGTTTTTAAGTGACAAAGCGCAACTCCAAATTTGCGATCAGTCCCATTTGGACGTCGGTATGTGAAAGCCATTTCTCGCTGAAAGTTCTCCTGCGTCCGCAGCCGATTATACTGCTCAGAGAGCTATATATCGCTGCACACCCGTGCACGTGTAAAATAAAACAAAATTCAAATACGTTGAACAATCTTATTTGGTTTGTTGCGCTCAAAACCACCCAAAACGGCCAGCTCAGCCCACGCGCCAACATACGGATACCATGCGCCAGACGCGACTGTCACGGCTCTGCTGCAGCTTATGCACGCGCCGCCGCACGGCAGCGCCGGTCCCTAGGCTAACTTTCCGGCGGAGTTTCGTGACCAGAGAGTATCAAAGGACCGTGCCTGTGTTATGTGTAATTTTTGTCCTGGACAAGCGCGAGATTTCCGACACTTTTATCACTGAATTTCGATGCTTTCGGCGCGTAAGCTAGCCGTCAGATAACTTACCGTGACGATGCGAAATTATTAGCGTATGCATGCTTTGACGCATTCATTCGAACTTGAGAATCTGTTTCCAGTGTTCACCCCGGGGCAGTCCGGGACGTAACTGCAACGTCTACCACCGTCTCTCACATTACGGAAGGTCCACACCTTGGTGGTTCCTGCACACGGGGTCCTCCATGGAGGCGGTTGGTTGCAACGCGCTGCATGGAGAAAAGACGCACACACACACACATTTCAGTTTGTTTGATGCCGTAGAAATTTCGTCCACACTCGCTAAACATGAGACAACCCAAAAGTGACGCAACTAGATATTAAAGAGAAAAAAAAAAAAAAAACACGGAAAACAACATCACGTTTTTTCCCGTGCCAAGAAATTGTGGGTTTTATTGCGCCATGTTCAACTTAAGCAGGAAAAGAAATCTACGTGTCTTTGTATGTCCTGCTCAACCACACCCCCTCCTCTTTTCCAAAGAAGTGAAACTAGCCGCCTGATCAGAGCAGGCTGACCTCACTTCTCTACTTCTCTTCCCTTGTACTTTATCCCCCCTCCCCTGTACTATACTCTTTTATAGCTTAACTATAACTTCTAACTACCTCTTGCGATTGTAGTTTAACTACTAGTGTAACTACATCGTAGCACCAATAGTTAAAACTACTTTGTAACTACTCTGACGTAGTTTCACTACTTTTTAAACTACCTTTTTGCGTTTTTGTGCACATCGAAAGCTTTTAGCCTCGTCTCCTCCCATCTTTCTGATGGAAATAAAGACGTATGTATGTACGTACGACGTATGTATCGTTATACAGAGAAGGCAGGGTTAAGCGTAACTACCGGGTATAGCATTCAGAGCCCTGTATTTTAGTAACAATTTTTTTTCTCTCTCTCTCGTTTAATTACGCAGGCATTTTTATTGCTTCATATACTTACATTGCAAGCTTTTCTTATTTACCCGAGGTGTAAATTATAAATTTGTAAAGCGTGCCAGGAAACAGCAACTACATACGCCGTTGTAGGTATAAGGGGAAGCAATACCGTGATAGGAGGGGGGGGATGGAGGTGAAAGGCCGTTGTCGGCCTCACAGAGGTGAGCCTCACTGACGCCCTGGGGAAAGTGCGTCCTGGGCCGACTTCTAAGTGAACGGTGCCGACATATGTCTGAAAGCGTCTGAGGAAAACCAAGGAAAAACCTCAGACAGCATAGCCGGCACCGGGTTTCGAACACGGGTACCCCCCAGTCCCGACGTGACATGGCCAGCACGCTAACCAGGTGAAACTGTGCAGCGCCAACACGCAGTGTATAGTGTCACGTGGCCAATCTTGACAGCCAATACGGAATCAGAGTGACTATGATGGACTACGTTATCTGGCGGAGGAACCAGCGTGACCTCTCTGTGTCCAGCATCCCATTTGCAGTGAAGTAATAGTATGAGAGCTGACGGACTATATTTCTTTTCCTTCTTAAGTCGAACACGAGTATAGTTGCTATTCTTAATTTTAATTAAGTATTTTTTATATCATTTCATCTCCTGGTTTGTTTTTATCATTCAAACGTAAGCAACATTTCGATGTAAAAGTGTGAATGAGCTGAAGAGCATGTGAATGAGCATGAAGAAAGGATAACGGGGAAATGAGTGCACTGAGAGTCTCAGACATACCAGGGATGGGCATAAATACATTTTTTTTAAATTTAAATATGAGTACAAATTTAAATATAAATACTTTTTTGAATTGCGTATTTAAATACTCACCATAAACACTTTTCAATATGAGTATTTAAATACAAACTATAAATACAGTATTTAAATACCGTAAGTACTACTAGTGTATAAATACTGTGAGGACCATGTCATCTGGAATTAGAGATGACCATGAGAACAAATCAGCAAGGAATGATAGCATTTATTTGTTAGATTATCATGGCAAGTTTAATATTAGAAGTTTCTGGAAGACTGCGTCTTTAGGCGTCTTCTGTTCGGCTGTACAATCAGATTCGCAAAGGAGAACAGCATCCCCACAGGTGCCGATGAACACAGCTGCGACCATTGTCCGCAACAACATTGAAAAACTCGCCGTGTAAAATGGTTTGTTGCATGCATGCTAGATCAACAACTGCGCCCCAAACTAGCCCATCTTCCCGAAAGGTAAAATGAGTCAGTATATTCTGTATCGCGTTGTAATAATAACGAGGGGCCTTTACAGAGGACCTCCATTGGCAGCAAACCGTGCCCCAGAAAAATGGTCACAAAGTAAGGATGTCATACTAACGAGTGTCATATTAACGCGGGTTCACTGTATTTAGTGACTCTAGTAATATTATATTCAAGACCATCAACTTGTCACAGCACGGACTGCCGAGTCCCAGTTCGTCGAACACAGGTAAGCGGATTAGCTGCGAAAGGTCTAACCCTTTCGGCAAGCTTTCGGTAAGACAACAGCTTTTTGGGAATTTCGGTATGGCGGAAACCAATCTACTATACAGGGTATTTTTTTATTCGTTACAGAATTTTTATTTAAAAAACTAGCAGAGAAAAATTGATTTTTTTGTAGTTGAGTTATATGGCCAAGCGAACATTCACTCGGTGAAAGTATGTAACTGCGAGGTCACTAATTACCTAAAATTCATTATTGAACTTTTTAATCGGGGGATTTCGCGCGAAAGTGAGGTAACAGAACGCGAGATATTCCTTGTTGAAAGCCATTCGATGTTTTAAAAGCCCTTAAACGTGTGTTGAAATATCCATTGCTGAATTTCGCTATGCAAATTCGCCGAAACAAGAACTACGCACTTTTCCAGCGCAGAAAGAGCAATGGGCAACCCATGTGAACCCAAGCAGCACAATGTACTGAAAGTGGAGTGCAATAGGGGTGGACGGGTAGCTGGAAGACCTTGAGCAGACTCATGAAGCTAAAGAACATTGATAACACACATACCGTCCACCCCTATTGCACTCGACTTTCAGTACATTGTGCTGCTTGGGAAAGGGCCCCGTGCTTTGGAGCGATGAAGCTGATTGGTGTAGGAGCTAATCTGTTGGCCAGATAGACCGCTCTCCGACCCGACTCGAACAGTGCGTACTTCTTGTTTCGGAGCGAAATTCACACACATTGTAAGGACGTGCTCTCAAGCGGTGAATCACCCCAGGCCATAGTCACGATTTATTTGTTGTTGTTTGAACGCATCTTGTAGGTTCACAACAAATCAAACTATCGCAATGCAGGACTACGAGTGCCAAGTGGAAGCTGTTCGCAAAACAACTGTGCATTTGGCACTACATACTCGTATGCTATACGTTTCTTTTGTGTGTGTGTGTGTGTGTGCTCCTTACCACAGATATCTCCACCACGAAAGAACACATTCATTATGAGCAACCCTTGGGTTACCCCTCCCCGTTCCCCCAAATTTGTGAAAGGCATTTAACATGTATCAACTATGCCCTATTTTTGTTCCGTTGGTAGCGTGCTTCGCGGGAACATTTTGCCCACCTATGGCTTATGGGTAATTTTTTTTCTGGGAATGTTTTTCTCTTTCTTTTTTAGAAACATTGTATCCGGTTGCCCTGGCTGTCGGCATGATTTTACCAGCACCAAGAGTGATTGAAAATCACGTTTCCCTCACTCATCTCTGTTCACTTCAGTTCGCCACACATGTCACCCATTCATTAGACATAGCAGTATCAAAGCCAGGACCACACTCTTCAGTCCTATAACTTGAGGACCTTTAAAGTCAGCTGTCATTGACGTACTTTTGTTTTTACGTTTTGTGAGACACATTTTCGAAAAGACACGCAGCGTTCTGTGCAGTGGCCACTAACGTCTTCGAATGGGCACCGCCATTCGTTCCTTCACATCAGGGGTGACACAAGCATGCCATTGTTGTAACTACCCCCAAGCGGGTGCTTTTGGCAAAACTGCCATCATGTCCTGGTGGCACGTCAAGGATAACGTCATTTTGAGGTCATGTGACTTTGTTTACATGTCGTTTTGCCGCTTACCGATATATTTCCGTCGTCATAACGCCAAAAGATGGACGTATTTTGCCAGAGTAAACTATGCGGTGCTTCTTCCGCAACATGGTAGCCCATTTCCCATTAGTTTAAGTACATCGCATCGGCCCAGTGAGTCTTAACGCGTGCTCGCTCGTCATCACATCCTTGGAAGTCGTCAACAGTAGGAGGCCTTATGCGCAAAGCTGCGCGTTTTACCGCGAGATTATCGCATAAAAATAATTACCGTGATCGAAAGACATCCAAAAACGTTGCGCAGCGACAACAACCGCATTGTTTACAAACGGTTTGGCCGCCGATCACGGGCGCCGCCATCTTTAAAGTCACGTGCGCCTTGACGTTTGTTGAGACGTGCGACCAGGACCCGTCCATGATGCATTGCGTTCGCCCAACACGCTTTCGTCTACGGAGCAATACATTGGATGCCACCCCTTATTCCTTCATCTCCCTGTGTGTTGTGTTGATTGCGCGAACAATCGTTGAAACACCTCATCTCATCGTAATTCGTGTAGTTGTTGTTGTTGTTGTTGCGAACATCTGGGACAAGCTCCGGTCAAATGTATAGCCACCGGTGGGGACGGTGGGGTTGATGACAAACCAAAACATCCATTTCTCCTCTAGCTATTTCTGTCTTTCTTACTGGGCGAGGCTTGGAAAGTATCCTGTGTGCCTAATCTTATAATTTATAAAGTACTGTACAGCAGATATACTCACGATCCTTAGCTTCGTGTACGTGGATCGCGCACACAAGAAGCAGAAAAGCGAAGAGAAGGATCTTTGACTGCATGGCTGGGACGAATGGACACCTTCGATGAAGAACGAAAAAGAACTGACGGCTGAAAAGAACTGATGGCGATAAGGTTAAGGCGCGGAAACAAAACGCTCTGCTAACGCGAGTTCTACAATACTGCGTAACTGACAGTTCACAGAACTTCACGTGAGCATTTGTTAGATTACTGCACAGATGTCATGTTTCCTGTTCTATGAACAATGATGCTTTTATAGCATGTTCCTTGAAAACTACGTTTCCGGATGCATGGTGAATGAGCTATTGCTTTTGGGATGATTAGTGAGAAGGGCACTTGATGTTTACCACCGATCGATCAACATTGTGTACCTTCAAATAGTTAGCGGAAGAAAGGTTTTCGTTTTGCGAGGCGAAGTAATCAACTGAGCTTTACCGGAAACAATTGACCTTTTTCACACCCGCGTCGTATCCTAGCGGCTGTCCAGCGAAACACAATCGGCGCGCGCCAAAGCACAGCCGGAGCCATATTGAGAACGCCGAAGAAGGACCCCTATATATTGAATAGATGGCGCCATATATTCGATATATAGGGGTCCTTCTTCGGCGCCGTCAGGGTCACAGAGCATGCGCAGGAGCGTTGTGAAAAAAATCCATTGCCGTTTATTCGCACGCTACTTTCTGGGTTATTATTGCTATTGCGCTATTTATGAATTAACCAAATTAGGCACCGGGACAAAAACGTTTAATTGGAAATGACTCTGAATCAACATAGAACAAGCCGCCATATTGACACTGGGAACGAGGCCAACCGGGAGTCGCGCGCAGGGATCGGAACCATTATTTCTTTCGGTTCGGGTTCAGGTTCAGGCTTATTGGTTTAGTTCGGGTTCAGCTCCGCAGCAGCGCAAAATGTCGGTTCGAACCGGTCTAGGGACGTGAATTTTGAGCAGACTGCCGTGAGTGAAAAGCAAGCACATCCTTACGCTTCTCAAAGTTTTGTCGGGTCGAAAACAGGAATTCCAGTTAAATCAGCCAGCAGATTGCAGAGTTCGGCTTTGTTCCTCTTCAATAAACCTCTACCTGAGAAACGTCATCACGACGTTGGTAGACAGATTGAAACCGAAACAAATCGGAAGGGGAGGGCTGGGTTCCTCAAGACCGTGGCTTTCGTGCGCGACCTTGTTCGCTTCTAGCTTCCAGCGTAGTTCGACTCTACCAAATTGGTGGCGCTATCGAATACTATGACGTCATTTGTTTACAAACAGGGAGAGGTCTATTGGGGATTATCACGAATTTTCACGACTTCCTCATGATTCAGATCCATCCTTCGACGCTGCGATGGATGGTGACGTGTTCTTCGCAGGAGTTAATGATGCGCCAAATGTATCCGCCGTACTTTCTGTTGGTGCACAGCTTATAGTTTGCATAAATCTAGGTTTGTACAGATAAATAGAATGCTAACTTACTTTGACATATGGCGAATTCGGGGGGTCATTTCGTAGCAACTTTTTTGCTTTTTGCCAGATCCCGCATGTCCTTGCCAGCTTTGTCGGATCTCGCATGTTCGCGTCGCTGCACTTTCCGAGCGCCAGGAATTTGCCAGCTAGCACTTTTTCCGCCCCGTTTCGAAGCGACTGTGCAGCGGATTGCCCAACTATATCCCGCGATTAAAAGAACGAATAACCGAGAGGCACGGGATATATAGACTTCGTGTTGTCTACGTGTCCCGTGTCTCTCGGTTATTCGTTCTTTTAATCATCATGCACCAGTCAGTCTGCGCCCTCTCCCTTTTGTATATCCGGTGTCGCTGAAGTGCAACAAGCGAATGCTGAAGGTTTCGGTGCAGTTTTTCTCAACGTGTATAGAGAAAGCGAATGACAACGTGTTGCACAGTGCCATCGTCGCGACGCTACAAGAAGCTGAAATAGGAGGATCGTTCGTGTTCGTCCGGCAACGGTCACGTGATCCAGCGCGGACGCCGACCTACCAATGCCCGAGCGCTAGGCCGTGTTCAGGCGAAATGACCTCCCGAATTCGCCCATAGTAAACTCGCGCGCCTTTTTGGTGAGTGATGATCACCTCCAGGCAGGAACAGAATTTGCTTTATTCTCTCTCTCTCACGGCATGCACCATGGCATACGCCAGTTTCAAAATCAAATAGAGGGAACACGTAAAGACACCTCTCAGTAAAATGTGCTGTTCATCAGGCTGTGCGCTTCTGAAACGCGTGGCATCACAGGGAAAGAAGTCTCATTCTATCTTGTTACTAGTGTTTTACCCATTGAAATGTTAGCTTGTTCGAATCTACACCAGCTTGCTTGCATTCTACTTTTACGTTCAGCAAAAATAAACCGCGTCACCCGAACTTACCGCTTGGGTTCTGAGCACAAGAAAAAGTGCTAAAAGTTTATTTTATTTCTTTTTTTTTTCCTTTCTTCCTGTTTCCCGTGTTTGTCAGCAAGAATAGACCGCCGACATACCGTCTGGATGACCTTTCTTCCCTTTTTTGCTTCCTTCTAATAAATATATCCCCCCTCCCCGAAATCACCATCAGACTCTGCTCCCAGTCTGCCAATAGAACAGAATTGCTCCAGGTAAAGCGGCCAGACTCGTTCCGGAGTAGATTAGATTAGATGTAGAAAGAAAGAAAAAAAAATGGTAACCTATCTGTTCCATGACGCTCGATGTGTGAAAGCATCCAGTGGTATAAAAGATTACTTCAGGACTTTGAGGTATTCACAGCAGTCCTCGAGGTATTTCGCCAGGGCACACAGCGCTGGTTGTTGGTGCTGCTTTGGCCAAGTCCCCCAGTACCTTCTCAACACTAAGATGTCGGTTGTCAAGCTTCGCAAGGGCGTTCTTCAACTTGCTCCGGAAGTGCTCCGAATTGCCGTTTGAGTTCAACATAAGACTCCTTTATTCGGAATTATGCTCCAATTCTGTGGTCGAATCTTCTTAGCCGACCGCGCTTGTAGTCCCCAGTACCTTCTCAATGCTAAGAGGTCGGTTGTCAAGCTTAGCAAGGGCGATGAAAGGTGAAAGTCACTGAAAAGATTAGCCAGCTAAGCTAACACACCTCCCCAGCGACTTTCAAAGGTGCGTCATCTGAAAGGACAAACCAGCCACTCTCTCTCACTCATCCTCCTTGAACTCTTACATTTTTGATCACTCATACACACATTCATACGACGGCAAGAGGACGAGAGTGGCGCAGGCAGAGACGCAAGTGGCAACTGTTGAACATGAGAGAACTGATGTTCTGAGGCTGGAACAACATAGAAAGGACAAGCACATACAAAGCCTCGAATTGCCTAAGAAATTAACGAAAGTGTCAATTTCTTAGGCAATTCGAGGCTTTGTACGTGTTTGTCCTTTTCATGTTGTTCCAGCCTCAGAACATCAGTTCTCTCATGTTAGCAAGGGCGTTCTTCAACTTGCTCCGGAAGGGCTCCGAATTGCCATTGGAATTCAACATAAGGCTCCTTTATTCGGAATAATCCTCCGATTCCGTGGACGAGTCTTCTTGACTGATCGGGCTTATTGTGGTACGGCGCCTCTGCAATGGGAAGCAAATCGATTACTATAAATCTTTACCATTCCTGTCATTAGCGTAAAAAGGGTAAGAGAGCAGTATTTGTTGTTCCAGAACTAAACGGTGTAGTCAACAATAACAATAAATTGAAGGAAACAGGCGACAACCTTCACGTTACGTGATATCGAAGAAGTGATTTATTCCAGCGGAGATCGCGCCGGCAACGACTCGGCACGAGGGGATAGCGATGGCGCTGTATGCCGATGGTGCTGGATCCGCTACAGCTGCCCCCCTCCTAGTGAATGGGCGAAGTTCATGAATGGTGCGTGCAGAGTACCGGCGTACCGGCGCACAGGACACCGGCGGCGCGGCGGGAGCTGGCGGGCGGAGGCTGTAAGGCAGTGACTTGCGGGCGCTTGGAGTTGAGTAATTGTGTAGCCTTCCCGCAGCTAGGCTACACAATTGAGGCTTGAGCCGGTCAATAGAAACTTTGTCGTCCTTCCCGTTGATGCGCAGCGTGAAGTGCTTCGGTGTACGGCTGATGACGGGGTAGGGTCCGTTGTAGGGCGGTTGAAGGGGCTTGCGTACAACGTCGATACGCACAAAAACCTGTGTGCACGTGAGCAGGTCCCGATGAGCGTAGAACTCCGCGCCAGAGGTGCGACGCGGGGGCGTCGGACGCAGGTCGGCGAAAACGGCTCGCAGCCGAGAAACGTGGCCTGCGGGGTCGGGAACGGTGTTGGCGGACGTAGGCGCGAAGTACTCGCCCGGAAGGCGATAGGGTCGTGCCGTACACCAGCTGCGCGGTAGTGCATCTCAAGTTTGGCTTGAAAACCGACCACAGGCCGAGAAGGATGATTGGTAAGGCTTTAGTCCAGACTGAGGGGTTGGAGTGGGCTCGCAAGGCAGCTTTAAGGTGACGATGAAACCGCTCCACCAGGCCGTTAGATGCGGGGTGGTAGGCGGTGGTGCGAGTGCGGTGGGTGCCAAGGAGCGCAGTAAGCGCGGCAAAGATGGACGATTCAAATTGCCGTCCCCGGTCGGTAGTCATGGTGGAGGGGACCCCGAAACGGAACACCTATGTCAATACCAACGTTTATAGATAGGGTCAGTTGGGAAAGCGCGCGGCCTCCCCGTAGAGACGCGGCGGCCCGTTGCTATTGGCTCCCGTTGGATGGCGCTGCCATAGCTTCAGGATCGACTCTCCGCATGTCGTCTGCTCGCTCCGTGTGTTCGAATGGCGCGGATCGCGACATTTCCGAATGCAAAGTACACGCATAGCGAGCAATTATTGCCGGAGTAGGCCTTTTCAAGCAATACATTGCTCGGATGGAATACGTACCAGATCGCGGTCATGAAATTTTCATTAAATTATAGCGGGAATGAAGCGCTCGTACCTCCCGGAAGATGGCAAGTGCGCATATGCTCCTGTGCGTGCGCACGCATAGAGAGCGAACATCTGCCGCTCATGCCTGCTCCTACCAAGTAATAGTTCGCAAACATTTTAATTTTCCTTCTTTCTTACATGAGTTTTACCTTCTTTCTCACAGACGAAACCTTTCCGGGCGCGCTCAACTTTTTTGTGGCATCCTTTGCTGCAAAGTGCATTCTCAGCATAACATACGACTGCAGCAGCTCTGATCTGAGCATATCGCTGTGCTCACTGCATCCTACGCGACGTATATTGCAGTCCCTTATCGCGTCCAAAAGAGTCCAAAAGGTATCCCCACAGAGGCTTCTCTCGTCCAGCAATGTTGACACATTATTCTCAATAGTTCTGAACATTGTGAAGAGCGCCCAAGAGGGATGCGTTAGGCTTCCACGTTCAAACTCCCTCTCCAACGTGAGGAATGCCTCAGGGCACTGCGGACTATCAGACTGAATGTCAGTTGTGCACAGTGAGCACGCCACGTGCTTCAAGAAGGTGTGAACAAGGTAGCCGCACCGGTAGTACACCACACAATCTTGGGCAGCTGGGAGGGCGTATGCGTGTTCTGGTCCACGTGCATGTGCTACTCCTGTACCTTCTTTTTCATTGCATGTTGTAGCACAGAGCTCGGCCATTTTTACGCGTAAATTCTCCTGGATTCTCCTTTCTACCCAATTTCATTGTGTTCTGCACGGCGGCAAGGACCGTTGTCGGCTGTGCTTCAACATTGCCTGTGATGGAGGCCTTTATGGGAGTGTACAAGCTAAGAAGCCTGTATATGTGGGTCAGCCAAGACGTACATCACAGATGTACGTCTTGGCTGTAACCTTCAAATTCTTGCGTGGAATGGCACATTCCCACGCTTTGAGAACGTCGGGCTCGCTTGTGCCGTGGCATAGAAGTTTCCCCTGCTGACTTGTAGCCGCTTTTGCAACCGGGAGCACAGCATGTCGGCATGGTACTTCACCACCGTTACCTTAATACAGGAAGAAATCTCAACTGCCGAAACAAAACTCGCTCCATACGACGCAGCTCCGTAAGCAGCGAATACGATAAGCCGGCGACCTCGATCTCAAAGCGCTGTCAGCGCCATCCCGCGGAGAGCCAATGAAAAGGGGCCGCCGCGGGCGCCGAGTTTCCCAACTGACTCTATCTATAAACGTTGGTCAATACGAAGGCAGCGGCGACAGTGCTGGCGGTGATGTCAGGAATAGGGGCGGCCTCGGGCCATCTCGTGAACCTGTCAATGAAAGTAAGCAGGTAGCGGTGCCCTTGCGAAGGCGGCAGAGGGCCCACGATGTCGAGGTGCACCTTGTCAAAACGCTGATCTGGCGGAAGGAAACTTGCGACAGGTGCGGAAGTGTGGCGGTGTATTTTGGCCCGTTGGCATGCAGTGCAAGCAGGAACGTGTCCACTGCTTGATCTGGGCATGCATGCGAGGCCAGACGTATCGCGAGGCGAGCAACTTCTGCGTTGCCCGTATGCCAGGATGAGACAACGCGTGGAGGGTGTTGAAAACTTGCCGGCGGAGAGCGACCGGTACGAAAGGCCGAGGGTTGCCAAGAGAGGTGTCACAAAAGATAGTCGACGTGGCTCCTGGGAGTAGCAGGTCCTCAAAACGGAGCGCCGAATTGGGATCCGCGCGGAGCGTGGCCAATTCTTCGTCTGAAGCCTGGTGACTGGCCAACATTTCGAGGGAGAAAGGTTGTCGGGGACAAGACGCGGGTCTCGTGACAAGGCGTTGATACGGCTGAGGGTATCCGCTACAGTATTGTCCGTGACGCTGATATGTCTGATATCAGTGGAGAATTCAGAAACGAATGAGAGTTGGCGGATTTCTCGAGGGGTGTAGTTGGTGCCGGATGACACGAAGGCGTAGGTTAGCGGCTTGTGATCGGTGTAGATGGTGAAAAGCCGACCCTCGAGAAAATGGCGAAAGTGTTTCACGGCTAGGAAGACGGCGAGGAGTTCACGCGAAAACGTGCTATAGCGCACCTCCCTGTCCTTGAGCTTGCGCGAAAAGAAAGATAGGAGCTGCCATTGGTTGGAAACTTGCTGCTGCAGGACAGCGCCGACGGCCGAGGCGGACGCATCTACCATGAGGACAGTGGGCGCATCGGGTACCGGATGCGCCAGAAGAGTGGTCGACTGCGGCCAGTTGATAGTGGCAGAGCGACTCTTGGCTGAGGCGAGTAATGCTTCTAAAGGCTGAAGAGTTGATGCGCAGCCGGGTATGAACCGGCGATAAAAGTTGACAAGGCCCAGAAATTCCCGCAGCTTGCGTGCCAAAGGCGGCTGGGGAAAGTCTCGGATGGCTTGAACCTTGAATTGATGAGTACCATCAGATTCCGGTCGCGCCCGAGGATGTCGTCAAAACGGCAATCACCACGCCGTTCGGATTGTTTGAGTTTCTGCGGATGCCGTTTGGCCTGCAAAACGCAGCACAAACCTTCCAACGGTTCGTCGACTCAGTCATCAGAGGCCTCCCGTTTGTGTTTGCATACATCGACGATCTACTCATCGCAAGTTCTACGCCGCAGGAGCATGTCGAACATCTCCATGCACTTTTCACCCGGCTCAGCGACTTCGGCATTGTAATCAATGCCGCTAAGTCCGAATTTGGCGTAGAGCGGCTCGAATTCCTTGGCCACCTTATCACGTCCGGGTCACCAAATGAAGGAAACAGGCGAGACAACCTTCATGCTGCGTGATATTGAAGGAGTGATTTATACCAGCGGAGATCGCGCCGGCAATGACTCGGTACGAGAGGATAGCGATGACGCTGTATGGCGACGGTGCTGGAACCGCTACAAGATGATGAAAAAGTGATGATGACATATGGGATGTTTTCCCGTGGTTGTCAGCTTTTCAGCTTATATGGTCTCCAATGCAAGACGTTGCATAACATGTAAAGTGGCGAAACGTCACCTTGCTTTACTTCGATTCTGTTAGATAAGATAATGCGCATTAACGATATATATAACTGTGTCTGATGCACTTTCTTTGACGAAGGCATTCGCACACTCACACGCGTCGAAAGAGAGCGAAACATGTGTTTCTTTTTACGGGGTTTTCGACAAATTCGACAAATCCACCTGCATACCTGCATGAACTGGACATACGTCGACATAGCAGAACAAAACTTGACATCCCCAAGCGGTCTTTGAACGTCACAGCACCATTGCATAACAGAGCCATGAAGGCGTACCCAATGAAGAACCACGGTGTGCGGGCCATTAGTTAGATTTGATTCTGTTAGCATTCGCTTTTGTTTTGATGATATGGACGTTATACCCTCTTTAAAAAGGGGTGTACTATACAGTAACTTCTTTTTGGGGAGTACAACCTTGTCACAGATATCACTCCCTTTGGAGTGCACAATAACTCTCCAGTAGGCAGTTAAAGGGTCTCCTCACTCCCTGAATGGAGTAAGGAGACTCTTTTTTTAGAGTAATTGCACTCTCCAAAAGGGAGTGAAATAGATATGATGATAGATCACTCCCCAAAAGGGAGCGATCGATGTGGTGGCGAAGAAAAGTAGTTAAAGTACACCCTTGTTTTTAAGAGTGATATTGCACAACAACCTTGATCCATGTTAGGGGTGCTTTTTCTTGTTGCTAGCAGTTCTATAATACTTACTTAATGAATTAATACGAACTAATCTTGGAACCTTCTGTCCTGATCAGCGAAAACAGAAAGACGACGGCGGCAAACCGTCAGTTATGAAGTCATTGTACGCCACAAATATTCAATTATGAAGTTCCGTGCATTTCACCTCTATGTGTATTGACACGAGGATAATTGACACTAACAGTGTTGCGATATGGAGAAGTTACGTTTCCATACAAATTATGAAGATAAGAGAGCGCCATGTTTTTGTGCTGTGTGTCACTTCCGTGCGCAAGTAACCAGGCACACGAAGCCTGAAAGTACATAATCTGACCAGATCGGTGGCTGATCATTAATTTTCCCTAATAGGGAAATCCCTGAGGCAGATTTTATTGCGAAAGACGTCTATGTAAGGGTTCGTTTTCACGCTAACGTTACCGTTAGCGTGGAAAGTCGCGACTGGGGGTATTATGATAGCGTCCTACCTGCATTATGTGCAATCTTTGTCCTCGCGAAGCGCGAAATTTCCGACATTTTATCACGGAATTTGGATACTTTGGTCACGATGAGCTAGCCATCTTAACTTACCGTAACGTTGCTATATTCTGGCCGGCATGTCTGGCGACATTCCAGCTGACTTGAGAATTTGTTTTTAGTTTCTGTCCCGGGGCAGAGCTCGACGATAAAGCAACGTCCCCTGCAACCACTTGTCGCATTATGGAAAGCCCACGCGAAGTCCTTGGTTTCTGCGCAATACTCCGGAGGCGGTTCGTTGCAACGCTCTGCACAGAGAGAAAACACGCACACACACACGTATCAGTTTGTGTGGCGTAGAAATTTCGTCCACTCTTGCTGAAAATGAGACAACTTGAAGAAACGCAACTAGGTATTAACAAAAAATAAAGGAAAACAACATAACGATTTTTTCTCGTGCCAAGTAATTTTCTTGGTATTAGTTACTATTCTTAATTTTAATTACGTAACTTTTATATCATTCCATCTCTTCATTTCTTTTTCTCATTCAAACGTAAGCAACATTCAAAAGAAAAGTCTGAATGAGCCAAAAGAAAGGATAAAGGGGGGAATGAGTGCACTGAGACATATATACCTACGCGACAAGATGGCGGGGCGAGGGAGCGATCATTTTTGGTCCTCCTCGCTTTTGCAACCAAAGGCGTGTCATGCTAAAGAACATTGATTCTACTCAGTTTATAAAACCTGTCGCTTTTCTTAACCCCACGGGGCTGCTCCGAGTGGTAATATTTAGAGTCACCAAGTAATTACTTTATTAAAACCATCAAATGGTCACAGCCCGGCCTGCCGAATCCCAGTTCGCAGAACAGCTAAGCGGTCTAGATGCGAGGAAGGGGGATGGTCGAACCCTTTGACAAGCTGTGAAGGGATGTAAGACAACAACTTTTTGGTGATTTGTGACGGCGGATTGCAAAACAATCTACTATACAATGTGTTTTTTTTTAATTCGTTACAAAATTTTTATTAAAAAACTAGCAGTGAAAGAATGTAACTGAGAGATCACTAATTACCTAGAATTCATTAGTTAACTCTTTAATCAGGGAATTTCGCGCAAAAGCGTGGTAATCGAACGCGAGATATTCCTTGTTTCTTCGACTTTTCAAGCCAGCTCTCCCATTTAAAAGTGAAGTGCCTTGCCCTTGGTCCGCACGCGGTTTTTCAGGGTCTCCAAGATCAGAAGCATCCACCTCGGGGCCTAAAAGCTCTTCTGTTGGGGCCCGACATTCGTTTATTATTTTTGTTTTCTGTGTTCTCCGTCATTGCAACGGTATTCAATGCGATTCTGCTGCTAAATCTCCGCAATATCTACAAGCGATTGAGCGGAATTTTAAATTATCCCTGTAATTTCTGTTCAGTGTACTTTCGTTTTCCGTGTTGTCAGACACATTTTCGAAGGGGCAGTCATGGTTCTGTGCAGTCGCCACTAACGTCTTCGAATGGACACGAAAAAGTCTACACTGCCATTCGTATTCCTTCACCTTTCTGTGTGTTGTGTTGATTGCGCGAGCAATGGACTTTTTTTCACAACAGCTTACGCACATGCACATGACCTTGAGGCGCCAGAGAGGGTTATCTCCGTCTACATTAGATGGCGCGGTATGCGGACGACAGAAGTGGGGACTAGTGGGGAGACCGCACGAACGGCGCCAACTCGTCGGTCCCACTCCGGATCGGTTTGGGTCCTTTGTGCTACCCACGTGGATTTGTTTTGACGCGCTCCGAGCGTGGTTCGCTGGACAGCCGCTAGGATACGACGCGTACGTGAAAAAGGTCCATTGTTGCGGTGAAACATCTCATCCCATCATCATTAATGTAGTACTAGTAGTAGTTGTTGCGAATATCTGGGACAAGCTCCGGTCAAGTGTACAGCCACCGGTGGAGACGGTACGGATGATGGCAAACAAAAACATCTCCTCTTCGTTCCTTCTTGCTTGTCTTCTTTCTGGGCGCGCTTAGAAAGTACCCTGTTTATGCCTGATCTTATAAAGCACTGTACAACAGATATACTCACTGTCCTTAGCTCCGTGTACGTGGATCGCGCTCACAAGAAGCAGAAAAGCGAAGAGAAGGATCTTTGACTGCATGGCTGGGACGAATGGACACCTTCGACGAAGAACGAAAATGAACTGACCGCTCGTCCACAGCGGTAAGGTTAAGGTTAATGGCGCATTAACAAAACGCTCCGCTAACGCGAGTTCTACACAATTGCGTCATGAACAGTTCACGGAACTTTACGCGAGTATTTGTTAGATTACTGTACAGATCTCATCTTTCCTGCTCTTTAAACAATGCAGCTTTTATAACAGGTTCTTTGAAAACAGCAAGTTTCCGGACGCACGGTGAATGAGGTATTGCTTTTGGGATGATTAGTGAGACGGGTACTTGATGTTTACCACCGATCGGTCAGCATTGTGTATGACCAAATTGTTAGCAGAAAAAAAAAAAAATTAAAAATCGCTTCGCTGAAGCGAACTTTAGAATGGAATAAACGGTAAAGTGCAACCTGGTGGTTTCAGACAACTGCAACGATATGCTGCTTCTGGTCTCCCACTTCGAAACTTAGTTGTTCTTACCGGAACGACTTGCATCAACTCAAATCTCATTGCTCAAATCTTCACCTGAGACTTCGCAAACGCGGACGACGCAACATCCGAGGCGATTTACAAAGCCGTCGAAGAGGAACGACAGATCACAAAGTCAAGTGGCTGTGCACTTCGTCCCTGACAAAAACGTCTCTTCTAGGAAACGAACGAGCCAGCAAGCTATACAAAGACTCATCCGCGTCACCGCATATGGGTTCCAAGATTCACGTGAAACTGCTGCAACGCAGCCGGCACCAGGAATCGAGGCCCTATGGACATGTCTGAGTTACACAGGAGGTCGTAGAGCGTGAAGAAAAACAATGTACAAGTTTCCGGGGATGCAGAATCAAAAATCGTCTTTGTTACACAGGAGGCTGAGAAGTTTTGAAAAAAAAAAAAGAAGAAGAAGAAGAAACGGGGAAGAAGGGAAAGGTCAGCCAGACGGAGGTCGGCTCGCTATTCCAAAAAAAAAGGGAAAGGGGGAAGGAAAAGGAGAAAAGGAGAAGAAAAGAAAAGCAAAGGGGAAAAACGAAAAGGAACGAAACGGGCTGAACTGAACATGAGGCATATTTTGAGGTCATTTATGTGGTTCGCGAAAATAAGCCATTAAATAAGTACAAGACATCGTCACTCGGGCTGCGACTCGAGAGAAGACAGCACTTTTCATCAAAGTTGCAGAATGAGTCTCACACGCTGTCTCCTGCGCAATTCCTCATTGGAAGAATTACCGCACTACCGCTGAAGTCAACTGAAGTGAACAGACCGGTCTTGCGAGAAGATAGAAACATCCTCAGGGGCTTGTTGATATGTCTTTGGGATCGCTGGCGGAGAGACTATCTTTTGCAACTTCGGTCGGCTTCTGCTATTTTTTACCTGGGTCTCTTCGTCAGCTGGACTCTCGCCCTTTCTCCCTATCGAAATTGCTTGGTCCCTGGCCCAATCCATCCCATCAACGCTCTGCGCTCAAAGCTCTTCTGATATTTCTGGACACCATCGGACTTCGATCGTTATTGTGAAGGGGCTCGTTATTTTATTCCCCCCATTCCATCCAGCAATGGGGTAGAGTATCGCCTGTGGCGATGAAGCTCCCCATTCTCCAAGGTCGAAAATAAAGTTGTTGTTGTTGTTACCTGGGATAGTAACCGAGGGCTTCAAAATGGCAGCTTGGTAGCGTTCGCTTCTGCAATATTGCAATACTTCTGCAAAGTGCCCGAGAGACGTAGGGTTCCTGGAGGGACGCATCTCGCAGCGACACCTGCGAACACCTAGATGTTCTATTTTTCCCAAGCGAAAGTAAGAATGTAAGCGAAAGTAAGCGCAGAATGCTCATGTCAGCGCATCCAAAAGGCATTAGAAAACCGCCATATGTGATACTGTTGCACTGGCGCTTATGGCTGGTTCCCACCAGGGATTTCCCTCCAGCCCTCCAGAAAGAGTGTACACTTCCCCTGGTTTCTTGCACCCACTCCCGCAAAAGTTTTGAGGTTCGTATCCCCCTCCCTCAGGGGCCAATTCCTGGGGAAACTGGTGGTTCCCACATACAATGCTTTGCTCTATAGCGCTGGAAAACAGCGCTGTGGTTTCCTGCTCGCACTGCTAAAAAGCGATGGAAGATAGCGCTTGCCGATGTTGAGCTCCTGCAAACTTTTTCAGCGCTATTTCTAGCGTTAGTTTTCTGTTGGCCAGTCAAAAGGCGCCGTTTGCTATGACATCATCACCACCACCACATGTTTAAGTAGCTGTGGGATTCTTTTCTGGAGCTCACTTTTGGCATTCCATCATCGGAGCACCACGTGACTCGCTGAAGCGTACCGAGTCGGAGCGCCCTGAGAATGAGGCTGGAACGCAGTCGTTTACATGAGCCCATCCAAACGCGAGGGAATGGGGAGAGGAGAATAGCGATGAGGATCCGGTAGAAGGAAGCGACGCTCACGCTACAGCACTGTACGGGACTGAATTTAGCGACCCGACACGGCCCGTACCCGAAGGCGTACACGACCCTAGTCCGATCCGGCTGCTCATACCTCCTCGACACATAACAAGCAAGCAAGCTCAGCCCGGCAGAGGCCCGGCTCGCAGCTGCATTGGGGGATGTGTAACACGACTCGCCTAACAGGCCCTATCTACACTGCACACAGCAAACAGGTGTAAACCACACATACTTGGAAAATGCAATCGCAGCCTTTTATGCGATTTGTGCTTGGGAACCGTAAAAAATGTCCCCGGAAGAAATGTCCCCGGAAAAAATGTCCCCTCGAGAAACATCCACTTTTGCTACGCGTGGAATTTTTGCGAAATCCCCGGTTGCGATATTGCAGGTCTTGAAGTCCTCGGGCTAAAAATTAATACTAAAATTCCTAACCACTTACTAAGTGTTTTTACTTGGAAAGCTTGACCTACTTTCACTTACGATTTCTAGTAGCGAATACACTGCAATCAATTGTCACGTTCGTTGATACAATGTGCACACTTGGCTGGGATATTCTTATTTTGTTTCTTTCTTCTTATACTGAGAAGTATATACTGCGTGACGTCGTACTGACTGATGTGCAATCAGAACGCCGGGATTTTGAGACTAGATTTTAGGCCTGATGACAAAGCTATCCTTTCAGGTTTGAGGGAATTAACGTCTCCCTAGTATTTTTCTCCATCAACATCAACATAAGAGCGGGACGTACTTTTTTCTGTACCGGCTCGCGTGGAGTAGCGGTTTGGATGATCGCCTTTCACGTCGAGACTGGGAGGTGACACGGGTTCGAATCCTGTCCCCAGGTGTGCCCTCTGAGGTTTTCCCTGGGTTTTCCGTCGGACTTTCCTGACGAATATCGGCACACTTAGCCCTGAAGTCGGCCCAGGACGCATACTAACCCCCTGTCATCCTCCCTCCTGCTGTCCTCTGTCCACGCCTGTACACCGCGTACAGCAACAGTTGCTTCGCGGCGCTAACACGGAAAAACATTTTCTCTGCTAATTAGCACAAATGTGAAGTGTCACACAAAGTAGTACGCCGTCCAGTTTCAACAAATCAGGAGAGAAGATGTCATTCGGAATGGGCAGGAGCATGTCAAGTTCTGTTTTAGAAGAGCGCAGATCGACGTGCAGGGTGACGTGTAAAAAGGAAAATAAAATGCGGGGGGACAACAAGATTGACAGGCAAAAATGTATTTCAATATGTCTAGCGGTGTCACATCTCCGGAGCCCCATGACTGTACAGGCCGCTTTGTTGCAAGACACAACGAAGTAAATTCACCAAAACTGACCAACAGCCACTCCCTAGGCAAAGAAATGCTATGTGTGAGTAGTCATTTTAAAATGAAATTTAATACGAATAAATTAAGCGACTCGTTGCATAACCGTAATTGGATACATATACAACATATATTGGAATACAAACATGTACGGTATATGTATGCTTAAGTATAGCGCTTACTCTTTTTTCCCTACATGTGCCGGGGGGGGGGGGGTATATGTTTATTCACACAAAAAGGAGATGCCGGCCTTACATGTGCAGCTTCGGGACTATTCAAATATATTCAATTTAGTAGAAGCATCAATTCGATTTGGAACTAAAACATTGAATTCCATATTTGATTCGGAAATGGAATAGGATATACGATTACTCGCTTTGGTGCTCAAAAATCCAAACGTTCACACTGTCCTAGTAAAAAATCAACGTCCGAAGTCAACCAGTCCACGCGTACCAAAAGTGAATTTTCCTCAGGGGACATTTTTTCCGGGGACATTTCTTCCAGGGAACATTTTTTCCGGAAACAATTTTTCCGGGGGTATTTCTTCCGGGGACATTTTTTCCGGGGACATTTCTTCCTGGACCCGCCTGCACTACACTCTTAAAAATGGACTTCACCGCATAGCACGCTCCTATATGCCAACCACCATCTCGAGTGACATATCGTTCTGCCCTGATTTGTTGAAATCAGGAAGGCGAACGCCTTTTTTGTAACAATTATGAAGAGTGCAAGTGTCACAAGAAAGGTGCACGCCTCCCGTTTTCAACAGGACCGTTAGGAGCGTGCTATGCGGTGAAGTTCATTTCTAAGAGTGTAGACAAGCGCAAGGTGCCTAGTGTCTGCGTCCGTGGTGTCCTCCGGACACCTGCCCTGTTGTAAAAAGGGACAAGGCGAAACTGAACTTGGATAGCGCTTCTAGGGGCTTTCATGGGCCAAGCGAACCGTACCGGCTCTGAGCTGAACGTGTCGGGGCGCGTTTGAAAGCGCAAGAGCGAACTTGGTTCAGAGCCCGACCGCCCACTTAGGATCACGTGGTAGAGCCGAGTCACGTGGGGCTTCGCGCGCCACTCCGAAAACGGAGTGCGAAAAGGCGAAAAGAGTGAGCCTCTTGTTTTCTTCCACATTCGGGTAGCAGCGTGGAAATGGCTAGCAATTTTCCCTTTCGGCTGCTAATTGAACTTGTCCGGCCACACAGGTTTCTTTATGATAAATCCTCGCCCCAATTCAAAGACACCTTAATGAAGGAGAACAGATGGGCAGAAATTGGCCAAGAATTGGGAGTGACGGGTAAGTTGAAAGAGTCTCTATGGTGCCTGAGCGTAGCCGCTCTTTGGGGCAATTTTTGTTTAATTGTGACGTCGTGGTTAAGAGGTTATTTCTCAGTTAGTCGTCTGCTCTACCAGGAACGGTTGCAGCGCAAAAATTTGCGACAATGAAGGCCAAGTATTCGGCTATAAAGAAGAAATATATGGAATTAAAACGAAGAAGTAGCGGGACGGATGCTGCCAGGCAGCCGAAATGGGCCTTCTTTGAAGTGCTTGACAGCATGATGGGAGATAGGCACAACAACTCGTAAGTATACCACACAGTTTATCTTCTTTCAGTGTTGCGGCCGCGATGATCGGAACCGATGCTTATTACTTCCTTACCAGAGCTGCAACGTTGCCTAATGTATACAACAGCCTTGCAATACAAGCGGAGGAAAGCCCTGCAGAGCACTTGCTGTGAGTACCCACGTACTTTACATCGTGTCAATTCATACTTACGTAGACATACGATGGTGCATGCTCCAGCAGAATTGGAAGATGATGATGATACGTTTGCAAGGTAATCATTAGCTGCGTTCTTTTCACAGCAAAAAGTGCTGCCCCGTTTTGTCCTTTTTACCGATGGTACATACCACTGGTGCAGTCATCTCTCTGCCTGAAAAGAATGTGAGAGTTCAGATGGGGAATGCAGTGTGCCATGCTGTCTGTTAATTGACCCGGTTGAATTTCAGGTCATCCGTTTCTTGCACACTAATTGCAGTCCTTATGACAACATGTGCCAAAGGTGCCACGCTATCGGTCTTAAATTTCGATTGAGAAGATGCAACATTGCTTGTCGTTGAAGAACTGCAGTTGCAGTGCGTCGTGAACAGACTGGCACCGAAAGCACGGTTCCAGACTGCTTGATTCGAATACGAGTGCATGTTTCGTTTGCCGTCCCCAAAAGAATTTTCAACAATGTCTGACCGTGTACTCTTGAGAGAAAGCAAATAATGCGACAATGAAACTGCGGCCAAAATTTTGCGGAATTGGGAACTGCGCCGGCTACGAACCACATGAAGAATAGCGACGTTGCTGAAAAGGCTTTCGTTGTTTTGTGACACACGTGTTGTAATACTTTCTGTTGTGTACTTTCAACTTTTAGTAATGGGAAATGTGGATTTTCCATTACTAAAAGTTGAAAGTACGACGTTCACCGTGTCTCTTTTGTAGCTCACTGTACCTCTATTTGTGATGGTACGGACGTGCGGGTGGATATAGTCGTATACGGCAACCTGGTGATAGCTGCAATAAGATCCCATCCCAGGATCCACGTTTAGAAATCCCGGGATTGTAAAAACTGCCCAGGATGCAGAACCCTAATAGACACCCCCTGCTCTTGTTTTGCAGCCACTGCCCATTGACTCCGTTGGCAGGAGAGTCATCAACCTCATCCAGGTAGAAATATATGTGCATTTCTAGTTTGCACACAACACTCATATATATGGAAATCTTTGCATCTGTACCTAAGTAAAATTTTTCTCTTACTCTCGTTATATTTTACATCACACATCACAGGTCACAAGAGCAGTCGTCTTCACAGAGGTGAGTTACAACGCCCATTGATATGGCCTTTAGTGATTTTGCCACCAACCGCAGACTGCAATGCTGTGCCAATGTTTACAGTCACGCTCTTCTCTCTTCTAGCTCTACTTTGGCAACCCCTTCTTCAACTCTCAGGAAGTAAGTAACACACACACACACACAAAAACTTATCATGATTCACGATAAAAAAAAACTCAACGTAATTGATTCCCTGCTGCTGTGATTTATCGTGCTCGCTGTCAACTAGGTGTTCTTTTCATCATGTCTAGGAGGAAGTGCAGCGGAGACGAAATTGTGAACTGCATCCGCGAAAACATGCAGCTGCTGAACGATTGGAAGGAGCCCCAGCAGCAGGATTACATATACCACTTTGCCATGATGATGGCCGAGAGGATAAGGCTTCTCTCACCGATGAAGCGTCTACGCTTTATGACGAAGATGCAAAATGACTTACTGGATGTGGAAATTGAGGACAGGCAGGACCTCCATGATTGCTGACGAACTCTTCTCATTCCTTATGTATGTTCATTACTTGAAAGCCACAGAGCGCACTGAGAGCATGAACGAAAGAACGGGGCAGGTCATGCGCCGACCCGCAACTACGAGGACTTTAATGTAAATATAAATCCGTCAATCTCGACTACCCACAGTTGCTAGCCAGTGCATGTCCCGTCCGTCCGTTGATGTTCTATGCCAGCTTGCCCGTATGGAAGTACTTGTAGTGTACGAACATTCACAAAAAGCTGTGTTCATTCAACCTTCTCTGCTTACAATTCTTTCTTGCAATGGCACACTTTCATCAGTCACAAAATGCTGGGTACATCATACTGGGTACATGCCACCCTGATTTGAGTGCTCCTCTCTGCTGTATGTGTTTGAGTTTGGTCGATGGTCCATACTGTCCATTCCCAGTCCTTCTGCCCTACAACCACAATCTGTAATGTTGTGCGTGACATCATCATTGTCAACAAGACGTGGTGGTGGTGGTGCATGTGATACCCGGCTTTAACCCGATGCTTCCCCGAATTTGCACCCTGAATTGAAGGTTGCCTCTTTAGGGTGAAACCCTATTTTTACCCGGCAAATTGCCCTCACTGAGACGTCTGTAGGAATGCACACTAACTTGTTTGGCAAGAAATGCAGTTACGTCACTTTTTGTACCAAACCAGTACAGTTAATTTCAGTAACTGAGCCCAATTTCTTCCCGAATTTGACATGCTGGAGGTTTTCCCACACAAATTTGCATGAATTTGGAGCAAATGTTTATTTACCCGATATCTAGCCCCCAAATTTAGAACAAAATATTTCCTGAAAACTTCAGGCTCAACTCACGAAGAAGTTGTGCCTTAGTGTTTTCTGGGAACAACTTATAAGGCCTTCTCAGGACCCTCCATCTGCTTGCTAGAATCCCAAGCGTGTTTTCTTGCTCGGCTTAGCCTGTAGTTGAAAACCTTCTTTGGGGTAATTCAGGCCAGACAGTCTTGGATACGGTCGCATAAGGTATGGCTTTAAAGGGAACGCTTCATCCTCGTCCAGTAGATATGTAGAGCCTGAAGTTTTAGGGTTTTACCCGATTCTTCCCCAAATTTGCACCGCGAATTGAAGGCTGCCTCTTTAGGGTGAAACCCGATTTTTACCCGGTAAATTGCCTTCGCTGGGATGTCTGTAGGAATGCACTAACTTACTTGTTCGGCAGAAAAGCGCAGTTACATCACCGTTTGTACCAAACCGCTACAGTTAGTTTGAATAACTGAGCCCGATTTCTCCCCGAATTTAGCGTACTGGAAGTTTTTTCACCCGAATTTGCGTGAATTTAGTGCACATGTTTATTTACCCGATTTTTACCCCCCGAATGTAGGAAAAAATATTTCCCGAAAACTTCAGGCTCTATACATATGGCATCCCCTGTTGCCCGTGCTTCAACGGCTCTGGCGTAGGGATGTTCGCTGGGTTATTTTCAAACCACCAGCTCCTCTCCCTTCTCGAAAACTCACCACCATCGCTCTCACTCCGTGGCTTTCCAATATCGACACAGAGGAATCAGTACTGTGCGTCACATACAGCCATCAGCACCTGTAAGTTGAAACATGAGCTGCTTAGTGAAGGTGGCTTTAAAAATGATTAAAAGCGCTAAAACCCCAGTGCCGGGGAGCTAAAAAGACAGACACAGACACATTGCACTGTCTTTTTAGCTCCCCGGCACTGGGGATTTAGTGTTTTTAATCGTATCCACCGAACAGCCCATTTTTAACCCTCTTTGGCTTTAAAACTTGCGAGTGTTCAGTAGTGTTTGGGTTCAAAGCAGATTGGAAAGATGAGTACAACAACAAAAGATGTACGAGTATAAACACATGTAGTATCATTAATCATTATTGTATTTTATGTAATTAATCGAAGTAATCGTTCAGAATCTTGATCTCACAGTGCTGGAGGAGCCTTCATAGTTGTAGTGGGTAGAACGACTGTTTGGTGGACACACTTCGACGACGTGCTTGCAGTGTATGGCACCTATGCAGCTTGGAAAGTTCCAAGGCACGTTGAACTCATACACAATCTTTCACCATGCTTCTCGACTACGGGAGCATCTAACGTACACAGGTGGAAGATGTTCCCACAGTGCCTTGCAGGTCATGGTGATTACTGTGCGGGCTGTATGTTAGAACAGGCCTTTATGCACATCTACCACCATTTCTTCTGCGAGCCCCATACAGAGCAGCCGATCGTAACATACAGGACGTCGACTTGGATTGGATTGCGTACCAGGAATGCTGACGGTTTTATTTTTCGTTTTATTTACCCGTAAATGCAAAGAGCATTACAGAGGGAACTGGGGGTAAAGATACACAAAAGCACAGAAATGAAGTACAAAAGAACAAACAGCCGAAAATCAAATGAAGAAGGGTGCTCGAGACGCAAAACATGCCGACTGCACGGCAAAAAGAGCTGTGACAATACACTTTGGCAGTTCATCTTTGCGCAGGGGAGAAGGTAAAGCTCGGAGAAACCGTGTGACAAAGTACCTGTCCAATCACAAGGCACTAATGAGGAGGTATTCGCAGACTGCCATGGGTCCACAGAACCATTCACCTTGAACATCACGTGCATCTCATCTTTAGATTTTGCCCCCCTCCTCCTTATTTGGGACAGAGACCAATGAGGTTGCTCCACGGGCAAAATGGGAGAGAGGGAGACTGGGGAGCTGCACAGACAGCTGACCTACTTGCATAGCGCAAAACAATTCTGGGTTACTGAGGGACACGGTATCAGCACTTGATGGATGTGCGTGAAATGAGAGAAGGAAAAAAAAAGGGGAGACTGCTACAGGTGGCAATATGGACTTTACAACAATGATCTGTGTTTGATGAAAATCTAAGAATATGCTGTTGCCCCGAGAACTGTGATCAAGGATCACGTGGAGGGAATGCGTAAGCGAGATCACAGCTGGGTTTCACAGAAATAAGATTTCCTAAAGCTGTGCTGCACAGGGGTGAAGAATGAATTAGACGGCACCATTGGCATTGACTGTTTCTCACAACATCCCAGACCAGATCACCGTTTCCGAAAGGGTGCCGCAACGTCTGGATGGTCAAGTCCTGCATGACCATTGGGGCAAATTCACTAGTGACTGCGGCGTTCTCATTGTGGGCTACATTACATGAACAAGCCCTATTCCTTTCTCACTAACTTGCTTCCTTACGATTTCCATGTAATAACCGTGGAGGTTCACACCGCAATCTCACATAAAACGGATGAATAGTGGTGAACAATGGTTCACAGCGCCACACAGTACTGTTTGCAAGATGAGGCATACGACTAGACTTCATCGTCCTTTTTCCCTACGCAGGGCCACAACTTGTAGTTGCTGTCTACGGACTGGATTCCTTCGGCAATGACGTGGTTAGAGGCTACGGTGCAGTGCACGTACCGCCCATTCCGGGAACGTGAGTCAACTGTGTAACATGCCTATCGATTTACGGGCATTTATTTCGGACATGTCGCCTCGGCCATTATGTCATACTAATCCTTACTAATCACGGTTCTCTGGCATCACCAATTAAGATGAAGCGATGTTATGCCAGACCTGCATATGTTGCTCATGCAGAATCTCTTTTTTTTTTTTCAAGAATAAAATGTCGCCGATTAATTACGTGACTTTACCGCGAAAACACGCACAAAAAAAAGGTACTAAGAACTCACCGAAGTCAGAGTAGTAGGAGTCTCACCCCACTGCATTTTGACATTAAGCACCTTAAGTAGACCTTAAGTAGAACAGTGGATTCGACAAAAAACGAAAACAAACTAATCGTCGTATAGAAGCAGTGAAGGCCTCCTTCATAAGTCTCGTACTGGCATCCTGCCCTCACTTCGAACACCAACGCCAACAGTATTTCACCGCATTCTACAGATACCATGTCCCACTCCACCCAGCCCTTCTACTGGGTGACACTCCTCTTGTGCCGTTTGATAACGTCATTAAATTTCTGACCACATGTGGGTTTCTTAGTCAGATGTAGATGATAAGCATTGCTCCGCTTTTATCCAATATCACTGAACTCATGTAAATATCTCATTCAATCAATCAATAAGTCTCGTTAACGAAGATCATCCTACAAACTCTAGAAATCCCTCCCCTCCTTCAGAAAGGCAGTAAGCGAATGAGCGATACGGAAGTCACGCTGTGACACTGGGATGAATGTTCCCAGCACTCCGATGTATGCACGCATTGTATTCAATACATGGTGGTCATACTGTGTACCCAGAAGAACCCAACCCAAACCGAGAACCTTACCCGAGACAAATGTACCCAGTATTTTATGGCGTGTGCAGCTTCCATAAACAACATATCGTGTAATCAAAGCGACAGAAAATCTTGAAGACAAAAAAAAAGAACAGAAATGTCTACTTAGGCCTACAATGTCCAATGAGAGCGACAGCTTCCCCGTGATCTTTGGTTCTGGCTAAACAAACCTCAACATTCATGTATATATCGCAGTAAAATTACTAATAATGTAAGTAATTTAGAGCACTTGCTGGAAAATGTGTTCTGAAGTGGGATTTGCATGTGTATGTTGTGCTTGTGCCTTAAAACAGCATTTTCTGCCTTCAGGCACAAGAAGGCATTGCACATGTTTGTGCCCGAATCTTCATCCTTCCTTCAAAAGCTCACGAGCTGGGTCACCGGCCGGAGGCCCGAATTCATTGACTTCAAAACTGCAGCCCGCGGAGAAGGACGTGAAGGTAGGGGCTTTAAGGTGGAAATGTTTTCAATGGGTGCGTTAAGTAGGTGCCCCACTTTTGGCGCACTAAAATGGGGGGTATGACACACCTGGAGCGCTACACCCTACACTGCTCGCTCGCCCGATGCCGCTTCCGGTTGTCTGCTCACGCAGTGCACAGACGACGGCTTAGTGTGAACCTATAGTAATGTTGGAAGAGATGACTGCGGTTGTGAAGACTTCTCCTTGCAACAGCGAATGAAACAGAAAAGATTGGATTTCGTAGCAGACATCTTAGGAGCCGTTTACTGTGAAGATGGCTGCATTAAAGCACCACATTTCCCGCGAATAACCGCCGATATCCGTGTAGATGTAGCCCACTAATAGAAAAGCATGATAACAGTTATAGAAATATTACGGTTTCTCGAAAAGGGAGCATCAGATAACATAGTGGGTCAGCACTTTGCTCCCGAGCTCGCACTTCGGTGGCTGGTGTGCCAGCGCTCAACAGTAAGTACGTCATGGAAAGCTTCATGCACCTGGGCGTTTGTCGTCTGCTACCATGCACCCAAATTAAACGGGAGCGCGAAAAGCGGCTCGGAGTCACGCACTCCCGTGTGTGCGAGTGGCAAGAAGATGTGGTGCTCCTACAGAGAGAGAACAGCAGGAAGGTGTGGGGGATAGTATGCTTCCTGGGCCGACTTCAGGGGGAACTGTGCCAACATTCGTCTGGAAAGTCTGCCGGAAAAACCAGGGAAAACCCCAGACAGCACAGCCGGTGTGGCGATTGTCGCGTTAAGTGAGTCACGTCTAAACACTCACGGTCCAGGGCGCCTAATTAACGCACCCAATGTTCATTTTTTTCGTTTCTTATATCTGTCCAAGTGAACAGCATTTTTTATCCTGGAATAATAAAATTTCTTTCCAAATGACACGCAGTGACGAGGACATCCTCAAATGGAGTCGTTAACGTTGTCTTCAATGTGGTCTCAAAAGACATGAAAAAGTATGGCTACAACGTCGGAACTGTCGATGGCCATAGTGGACGTGTTATTGATGTTCCAGTGCCGTTCTGAGATGTGGCAGCATCCCTCATATTCTTTTTTGAATAAAACTAGAATAAAACCTTGTGTGACATTATGGTGGTATAAATAAATAAAATAACAATGCAGCAGTGTTTTTACAGTCGACCCCAGTTTTATCCAGACTTGACCGTTCCGATGGAAAATGTCCGGATAGCTGTCTACGAGGCCCGGATTTATTTCGTACCACATATTATTAAACTATCCATACTCATTTGTGCAACATTAGTAAAGCACCAAGTTCTCCTAAGCTCTTAGTTATGACACTAAACTCAGGAACATTACTCTTTTGCTCAAAGAACACCAGAGCAGCGTTGAGTGCATTTCGGGCCTCTGGGAGTGTCACCGCACATGCTTCTTCAGTGTCGTCGTCTGATTCGCGGCTGTCGTCATTGCAAGTGACGATATCAACGCCGTCTTCATCAGAAATAATGGCACATGTTTCATCATAGCCGTCCACATCGAGGTACTCGAAATCTGCTGGCGAACTTTTTCACTGACTTTCGTACTTTCGGACTGAAGGTCTTTCCTTCCTCTGCAGCTTCAAACGACTGGTCTGGTCATCACCCCGCGTAGGTACAATGGGAAAGAGGGAAATCATTGAAGTATAGTGTGGAGCAGTTCACTGTACTCTGAAGGTCGTCGCTCCCGCTGGCGAAAATGTATTTCGCACAGTGACTCTGACAAAAAAAACGGATAAATGAAGCTAAAATGCATGGAGTGAAATCTGTCCCCATGATTTTAATCTGGATAACTGAAGCCCGGATAAATGGGAGTCGACTGTACAAACAACCTATTCAAACAAGAGAAACTCAATTCAAAAAGATTATTCTACACATTTATTTTGGTACTATCAACAGTATTTGGCAGCGAGCACTGTTTTCTGCATTTCCTGAATAAAGTCTCTCAAAATCGAGTATTTGGCACACTTCAAATACTGCAGTGTTCACAAACTGTAATTCCACAGACAAAAGTCATAAAACAAGTAGTACAGTGCAAAAACAAACAACAACAGTGTTCTTGTCCAGTCAAGATGTAACAAGGTGGCACATGTTATACAAATCATCTCTGTGATCGCGTCAGCTCTCTTGAGGATAGAACACCCCGATCTGTTCCCGGATTCCGTACATCATGTCCGACAAAAGTTGCGTCTCTGAATGGGGCATGATGGGGCTTTGTAACAATCCTGTCCCGAGAGAAATTAAGAGAAATCTTACGGCCGTATTGCCGTAATATTGAAGGAGCATCTGTTGGACTTTGACTCTCGCTTACCTTCCTTAAGGCACCTGGAAACCTCTTCAGCTTCGTACCGCAGTCCAGAACTGTTGTCGTAATTGCACGGAAGCACAGTTTCGGGAAACGGAAACTCGTGCGTTACTCCGTCCGGAGTTATCACCTTGGGGGAGCACCACATCATGCTAGGAATCTGTCATTAACCCATAAATTATTATAGAACTAGTCCTTTACTCCATACAAGTGTGCAGCACTCAGATTGCATCACCTCTATTTTGCCCTTGGTTCCAACGACCATGACATTGCATGGGAGCGCCGTTTCTGTCGATGCTGTAAGGTTGGCGAGACGACCGTTACTATACTGGAGCACGACGCAAGTAGTCTCGTCTACGCCTGGAAGTGAAAGATATCTGAGGAAAAGTCGTTTGATACATCTTTGCTCTAACCAGTCGGGTTGACATTTGTGTTTGAAGTGCTTTGTTAGTAACCAAGAGGAAAGAGCTATTGTACAGTCGACCCCCGTTTATCCAGACTTCATTTATCCGGATCCCACGGTATCCGGACAAAAGGCACGGGAACGGATTTTCCTCCATGTATTTTTTTCTCGTTTATCCGGATTTAAGTTTCCGGACTCGGACAAGAATTCCAGGGAACGAAAGTCGAAAATTCTTGTAATCCAGCTTCCGTTAAAGGGACTACCGTGAGTAAGAGGAGACGCTGACCCCGCTTCGTCACCCTTTTCGCTGTTTTGGGGTTATTCCCGTCACACGTCAGCGACCTACATTCTTCCGAAGGGGAGAAAACCGTGCAGGATGGCCCCCTTATCTATTTGTGCGCGTTGGGTCATGTTGACCAGTCAAGTCATTTGGAAATATCTCGAGCAACTGTCCGGTTCTAGAGGGGAAAACTCCGAGGGCCTGCTGTTTACGACCCTTTGGCCGATGAAGACATTCCCCTAGCTGAGCTGTGATCCCTGATGCAGAAGCTCACTGCGACTGCCGTAGATGATGCTGCGGTTTCTGACTACGTTGACGTTGATAAGGATGATGAGGCGTGTGCAGCTACGACTGATGACGATGTGATTGCTGCTGTTGCCTCCGATGATGTGCAGCAAGACGGTGCCGAGGATGCCAGTGAGAAACAAGGCTCCGACATTGACACTTTGCGTCCGCTCTGACATTTTTTCGAGCAGCGCAACAACGTGGCTCAAGTCTATGCAATTAGCAAAAGTTTGCAGCAATTGAGTGCCTACACTACTATGAAACAACTGTCATTCACGAGCTTTCTGTGTTTTAATTAAACCTTGCTCTGTAGGACGTTTCCATTCGGTCGTTTCATTTATCCGGATGCCCCTGTATCCGGACGATTTCGCCGGGAATGGCACCATCCGGATAAACGGGGGTCGACTGTACTACTGTACCTTTACTTCAGATGTATTCATTTTATCTGCCCTTGCAGAACGGGGTTAGATCCCCATTGAGGGAGGGGGGGAGGATGTTACATATTAGCACATTACACATAGAGCCTGAAGATTCCGGGAAATACTTTTTTTTTCTAAATTCGGGGGGTAAAAATCGTTTAAAAAAAAACATGCGCACTAAATTCGTGCGAATTTGGGTGAAAAGGCTTCCAGTACGGTAAATTCGTGAAGAAGTCGGGCTCAGTTATTCAAACTAACTGCAGCAGCTTGGTACAAATGGTGGTGTAACTGCATTTTCCTGCCAAACAAGTAAGTTAATGCATTCCTGCAGATATCTCAGTGAAGGCAATTTGCCGTGTAAAAATCGGGTTTCACCCTAAAGAGCCAACCTTCAACTCGGGGTGCAAATTCGGGGAAGAATCGGGTAAGACCCCAAAAACTTCAGGCTCTAATTATACATTATAGCACAATAATAGAAAATAAAACATCAAAACGTAAGGTAGTCTATATATTTTTCAATATACTTATGCACTAAGGTAGGACACAAAATAAATTGTTGAATAGAAAAAATAAAATAAAAATAAAGGAGAGGAAAATGACAAGTGGCAGCTCTATGCAGGAAACACTATGCAAGTCACACGTTTGGTACCGTGTAAACTTGAAGAGTGATATAAGCAGAACAGATGAGGTCGTGATAGACACTGAAAAGCATCACCACTAAACAAACTCACGCTCAGGTGTCACACAGAACCATGTCAAGTGAAATGCTCATACCCAAGAACACTAAGAGAAATAACCAGGTTCATTGAAACATGACAGTTTTCAAAAAAAGAAAAAAAGAAAGCTAGTTGGCAGCAGGAATCAAACCCGCACTTGTTGAAGTGTGAAGTCAAGTGTGTCATCATGTTACACTGGCACGCTATACTGACGACTTGCTGAGGCGTCTCAATACTCTAGACTCGACTAGATGCGTCAATGGAGCCCAGAAAGTCATCCAAAAGATTTTCCGTTTCTGGCGAATTACCGAAGGACGTAACTTGACGTGACTAAGACAAAAAAATTATCTGTATGCAGTATTTTTCTTGAAATAAACATCCCCGAACATCGACGCATGTGTTCTCGCTCTGCAGGCCGAAACGAGGAGGAGGATTGTGATGTCATTGCGGCTACAAGAGAGACCGCGCTCCATTCGGGGTAGGCGCTTTTCGCGCTTTTTTTAAATTTTTCGTTTCCACTCCCAGCTCTCTCTGTGTGTAGCAGACGACGCTTCTCCCAACAAGCAAACCAGGTAGTGGGTTGCACCTAGGGTTGCCACCAGGCCGGTATTATACGGGCACGGCCGGTTATTTGCTCGCTCTGCCGGTTGCCGGTAGGAAGGTGATACCGGCAGCCTTTTGCCGGTATTTGTGGCTCAACACCTTGCATATGGGCTTTTACGGGGTTTTCCTTTCAACATTCCACTACAGCTTGAATAAATCTGGAGCACAGAACCTACTCCGTAGTCACCATCCGCTTTCTTAGTTATTCATTATTATCATCATTGTTGTCTTGAGCGAGTATGCTCGTTCTTTTCTTTCTTTCACTCTGTATACTCTCTTCACCTCACCCACTTTCCCTTTCCTGTGAACATTTCCTCTTTCCCTCTATTCCACTTCCTCTCCCTCAGCCGGTATTTTTCACTACGAAAGGTGGCAACCCTAGTTGCACCGCGATGACGTCAAAGCGACTCTGGCAGCTAGTGGCGGGCATTGCCACCGTTGCGCGCGGTCACGATTTTCAAAATCGAATTCCGCAATATGTACGCGTCTGTCGAGCGAATCACTTCGCATGGTGCGTTTTAGCAGTCAGGTTAACGGCTTGGTTTGAAAAAAAAAATGGTCGTGACTGAAGCGTCTTCTGCGCTCCTTTAATCGTGAGGACGTACCTTCAGCATTGAGGTGCCCAACCGCCACGACTTTAGTCGGCCGTTCCGAGCCAAACGCGATGCTACAAACATTGCAGAGGTAGATGCCGAATTCCAGAACGGCTCCTCCGCCGACAGCCAGCTTCTTGTTCCTGCAGTCCGGCTCCAAAGCCAGGCCGAAATTGGCACAGACGTACTTCACTTCGCCAACCTGGCCAGACGAAATACAGTCTGCCATCTTGCGGTAGGCAGGCAGGAAACGAGTCCACATGGCCTGCGAGAAGTTCACGAAGTTCACCAGGATGACATCACGCGAGACGTAAAAAAAGAAGAGACGCGATGGGTGTACCTCCATCATAAAGCACTTCTTTTGGGCAGCCAGTTCAATCAGTTCTCGCGTGAACTGAGGGTTCAGCGTGAACGGTTTTTCCATCAGCATTGGTTTGCCTCGGTTTAAGACCACCTTGCCGACCGTGTGGTGATACGGCTGAATCACGGCCACGTACACGACATCTGGAAGGATGCATTCGTGAGCACCGTGTGTTTGCAAGGATTGGCATGCTGAGAGTGTTACTTGAACCATGTTCGCATAGTGCCGGAGTGTTGAGTACACGCACACAGAAAAAAAAAAAAAAAAAGTATGTGCTTTGTTCACAATTGGTAGATGAAGAAACCAAAAATAAAGTGACCTAACTTTACCAGTTTTGAACATTTTCCCCAAGTCTGGTGGGATATGTGCAAATACACGTTAGAACACACCAAGAATGGACACTTTCTTGGTGTTGTGCACACGTTTAAAGACGCCGATTAAATAATGTTGCCCGCACCCATAACAGAGAAATATGCACTAGGTGTCACCATCAGTTCACATACTTTTGCAACCATTCTTACATTGCTAAACACTGTAAGACTGAAACTCAGTGTGGATGTGACACATGATCCTGAAGGTCTGACGGAAACAGACAGGCTTGGGAATTGCAAAAGTATGGTGATTGAGAGGCGATGATCCTTAATGAAGTTATGAGATGGTCCAACATGATGCCACGACAAATTTAAAAAGAGCATATTCAGATGAAAAGGGTTAAAACACAAAATATTCAGGTGATTTTCTATGAAACATCCGCTCCCCACATACCAATATTTACGTCAGATGCAAGCTCGTCGTACGTGGTATGAATTGTCGGTATATTGTGAAGTTTCGAAAGATCTTTCGCGTTCTGAGGAAAGTATTCATCTGCTACAGCTACAACCTAAAAAAAAAAACAGACAAGGAGATAAGGGGTTAAAAAAGTTCCTTTGAAGCACGGTGAACACCATGTTGAAGCATAAGTATAATATGTGGACCCATTTACTTCATGATGTTGCATGCTCCGCAATGTAGACACAAAGTCATGAGCAATTTTTCCTGCACCAGCAATTCCCCAACGAGTAGCCATGACTGCGACGGCTCTCTAAAGCAAGAGGAAAACAAATTAGAGATGTAAGTTCAAGCATGCCAAGACCTTCTGCTACATTGCGATGAAATATATCTGATGAAAGGTCACTTTGTGGCGCAAGTGTACAAGGAGCTGCAGAACAGGTAAAGTACAGCTTTGGGGCAAACCACTGAACGAAACGAATAGACCAGCTGACAGCAACGGTTCCAGCGAAACTGCCGAAAACAAAACCAACCAAAGTGGCGTACAGGCAGGTTAACACGAACGCGATTTTATAAAAAAAATATATATATATATATATATATATATATATATATATATATATAACGAACATATATTCGAATGCATTAACAAACATTAAGGTCGAACTTGAGAGAGCTCATGAGGACTAACTAAAGGGACGACAACCCTTTCGTTGTGTGACCCGCGTTTTCAAGTTCGACCTACTCGCGTGTGCTCAGAAAATACACTTTGTTCCATTCTCATTGCGACTTACGAGCCTTACCTTCTCCTAGAAACCTTTCAAATATAGCAGTTAATTATAATCATTTCACACGCACAGCAAGAAAGTGACAATTCTGAAGTATCTGGAAGTATCAGCGGTGAGCACCACGATACCTGTGCCCGAGGGCTCAATATGTACAGAGGAAGTCGTGCAGACGACGGAAGTAGACTTAAAAAAAGAAAAAAAGAGCGACAACACATTTTTGCCACACACACTTTATAAAATCTGCAACTATAAACCCTGCACTCTTTTTTTTCATCAATACTGCAGAAGGTGGTGTGCAAAATTATTCAGACAACCGGCGACAATGGAAACCGAAACTGCCGAAATGTTGGCGATTAGCACTGTGAAAGGAGGGCTTCTTCAGGGGGCCGCACGTATAAGGTAGCACGATTGGTAGACTGGTAGCACCAGAAGACAACGGCGGGGGCGGGGGGCAGTATTTATCCAGAATCATCCCCGGGGCGGATTCAGACCCTTGTTTATTTTTGGCTTTGTCGGAGCGCATAGTGGGGGAGTGGAGAGGGGGGGCGACCCCCCCCAAAATGTGAGTTATTTGGTGCAATTATTTGTTGGGCCTGACTTTTTTTAGTTATATATTTAGTAAACACAGAGGTTAAATATATTGGATTATCGGTTGCATATAATTGAATTGCACCTGATTTAACCCAATTTGGGTCGAACAATCGTAGACAACATGTGCAATATTCTGAATTATGAAATACAGCTTATGAAACTACATACATGCAAAAGCTAGTTTTTTAATTGCTCAATGTCATGGCAATACACGGCAGAAATGCAGAAGTAATACAAAACTATGCAGGCAATTTCATACGTCCTAACAACAGCACTTTATCCCAGACAACACGAAACCTCACTGGGACGTCCGAAAAAGATCCCCACATCCCACGTCCCGCGTGGGCAATCCCTTAGACGTCCCAGGAACAGCCGCGGAGGGCAACCACCATGAAGTCCATCATGAGTACTTCGGCGGTCGTAATGGGGACTTCCCTCCCGCTCTCCCACTTTCCTTCTTCTACTCTCTCGCAAACGCTCTCAAACTGCGAGGCCGAATTGGCGTCCGTTAGCAACCAGATGGCGCTAATCATTTTTAATTTCTCACTAGCTTTGTAATGTTGCTCACAGCATCGTTTGAGTAACGCAAAGCTGCTAACGTAGACAATAGAGAGTAACGTACCGCGGATAACTGCATGTCATGGTTTTGAAATTGGTCACAAGCAAACGGTCATACGGTACTGCGGCTGAGTGAAACTGAACGCTAAAATTGGCGGGCGGGAGCAGGACGGTTGTCCGTTCGGTCCGTTCTTTGTCTTTATGGCTTCCATGATGGCGGCGTGCGTCCGTGCGTATTGCTGCAGTTTGATGTACAAGTGAGAGACATGGACGGCAGTATAGGTATGTTTGCTCTTTTTTAGATAACGATAGTTTGTCACGGGTTCTGTTTTTCATAATGCAGTGAAGTTTTGCATCGTACGGGACATAATTTTCTGGCAGTTCAGAGCGAACACGTTTGACAACGTAAAGAGCGTTTAGTGTGTTTTTCCACAGTTTCAGGGTTCGTTATGAAGATGTTTGACAAGTTGCTAAGTTGAGAAGTTGTTTGAGAAATCGCTACCAATGGCCGAGTCCAGAACAACACTGTAAGTTAGACTGACACTGAGTTTTATTATCAAATACAAATAGTATGAAAACACTGGCTTGTAACAAACATGTATCGTGCACCGTAACACGTTGAATGTCATTACAGGGGATCAGTCAATGAAGGATTTGCCAAGTTACAGCAGCCTGCTATCCATCACAAGCTTTTGGCCTGAACGCACACACGGTAAGCTGTAGTACTCTTTCTCTAATTTCAGGTAAACCAGAGCCAGTGCATTCATTGCGTGGGAATCAGCATGTACACATGGATAGCGTAAGCTAGCTTCCAGTACGACAAAAAGGATGCTATGCCAGGGGTAACTGACTCTCCTCTGTCCTATGCACTTTAAGATTGCTCTCAGCAGAAGATTACTCACTTCCATCTTCTCAGTTCAGAGGAACAAGTCAGCGTCATCTACAAGGTGTCCCGCTTTTTCATTTCTATCCCAAGCAGAGCACCCAGTGATGCAATTCTTAACATTTTCCTATCTATATAGGTAACCACAACAGTTCTTTCACAGCGGCCTGTCCTGGAGCATCCCAATGAACAACTACTGTACGACCCGTATGGGAATTTTTTTCATGAGCAGATCAACAATGCCAAGGTAATTAAATTTGTGATAGGATTCCAAATGTGTCCCTGCTTGCAGGAGCTCCATTTGGCATGCCACTGACCTGTATTACCACGTGAGGCTTGCAAACTGGGCATGTTTACCTCCTGTACTGTTTCAGAGCAATCTGTATAAGCTAAATAATGAAATATATTTATTTTCTGTGTGTATATGCATACTATGTGGACAGTATAAGTACAGCTTGGGACAAAAGTTTACGGAACACAGCACCTGCGTATTTCTTCATCGGAGCGCTTTCCTGCTAGCTATCACGAAGCGGTCGAATAGGGACAGGTGGCGAGCTATTCTACCCATCTCTCAGTATGTATGTCCACTCCTTTTTGCTGCTAAGTTGTCGCTCCATTGGAGAAACGCGACACCCTGGTGTTCCGTGAACTTTTGTTTTAAGCTGTACATACAGGTTTTCGCCCCAAGCGGTATCTAAGTAGCTCTTCTTTTTTTCTTTTTTTTAAATTGTATTCTCAATAACAAAACATTTTGTATATCGCCCTGGAACGAAAAAAAACTATGAAGTATATGATCTAAATATTTAATTACGTCTCGGTTTTGTTTGTTGTCAGGTTACCTCACGAAGATCCCGGTGCCTCTAGCGTCGCTACCTTCATGGGAGGGAAATGAAATAGACAACTATGTTGTGACTGCACCACGCATCGCGAACTCAGGAAAGTCACAAATCAGGAGCAGCACATGGAAGCAACAAAGAGGACATTTAAACTGTGTGTACTCAGATACATAGCTTTGTTTCGGTTACTTAGTTGAAAACTGCACCACTCGCTTATGAGACAAGCATATGTTGCCTTGCGCGTTAGAAAAATCTATTAAAATTGCCTTTGTAGTAAGCTGTGTATTTTTATAGGGACACGCTATATCAGACATCAGCTCTGGATTCATGGTGTAAAAATCTGATACTAACACGGCAAATTTTGAACTGTAATTTTGAAAATTTAATTTCTCAGCACGAGAAAATTATTAAATTGCTTGTAATTTGTGACAAAAGTTATAGATAAAACTTCACATTTCAAGCGAAAATGTGCTGTGGATGTGCAAGCTATCGTTCCTATCTTTTTTTAGTGTGGAAGCTGACAGAACTTGTGCGTACAAAAATTCTCTATGGATCTTTGTGGCAATCTCAGAAACGGCATTATATTAATTTGCTTGTATCTGTATGTCGATATACGCATAGTTTGCTACAAGTGCTCTTATTTGGGCATACCAGTGCCACACCTTACCTTTTTGGCTTCAACTTCTGAATTCAATTCGACTTGCCTTTTAACATAACCGGTGTCCCGTCTCTGTCTAGTGATTCACTGTGCCGTAATGAGGCTGACCGGGGAACGAATCACTGGCTGTGACAAGCCAAACTGTTCTCTTTACGCAAATGTGATGTCATGCTTACGGTGTTGCACATGTCATTTTCGTCTGTGCAATGTTCCAAGTAAATGTGATTTGTAGGATTTTGGATTGCTATAGGAACTGTGCAGTGTGATATTTTGTTCCTTTGAAGCTCAAATATATTTGAAACCAATAAACTGACAGTTTTTCCCTGTATAAAAGCGAATGTGGTTTCCTTATAGCGTACACACTAACAGTGTGGAGTTCGTAAATACGCGCACCGGATACCGATGACCCTAGAGAACAATCAGCAGATGAGGCTAGCACCTCTGCAGAGCAAATATGCTATGCTGTGAAGCCTTCTACCAGCGTGGGCTTGAGGTACCGGAGAAGTCCCTCAGAAATCCTTTAGAGATCTCGAGGGACGTCTATGGGACCGTCACTGTTACGTACTTTGGAGTTTCATTCAGATCTCCCAGTGACGTGTATGGAACCAACTGCGGTCCTCTCTGGGATGTCTGCAACATCCGCATGGAGGCATACCTGGGACGTCCCTGGTACGCATCTGTGTTGTCTGGGATTGTACTCAGTAACATCATCAGTCAGTACCCGGAGAGGTCATGTGTTTTTTTTTTTATAGTACTCTAGCAATATTTAGTTTGAAGATGGACAAGTTGCACAGCCTTGTATCAGCTAGAAATTTCAGACAGCAGAAACCAAAGGCTCAATGATTTCGGCAACCATGTTCTCTCCTTTACCTATAGAGTGTCTCTCCCACTAAACAGTCTCCCGAGCAATCGTTTGTTCACGTTTAAATTCGAGGGTTTTGAAAATTTGTCAGGACTGCTGCTACGGTCCAAATCTGATTAATAAATGGAGCCAAGGTAAGAGGTATCGGTCTGTCAAAAATGCGATACCCTTTGATTCTTTGTATCCTTCGTTCCACTTGCATTAGTAACGAAGCAATCTCTTTCATTTGCTGCACTTCACCCCTAGAAAACGTGCCACTTCTTAGAGGTGGAGGCACAACGTTTAGCTTTACGCCCTTTTCCTCCAAGAGATCCGCAATGAGGAAACGTTTCTCGGCCACTACAGCATCGCCTTTCTCAAAGTCCAGGTCCAGGAGACCACTCATTAATACACACTCTCGATCTGAAGTGGAACCTGCAAAGAGTTCAGGGACAAATGTCACAAGACCACTAGGAGGCACTCCAATGAGACCCTTGTACATTGAACGTGTGCTGTTCTGTAGTGCCCAAGATAACCCTCGTCGACGCATATTTTTCAGCGAACTCCACGGGCATCGTTGCACGTATGACATCACTCGATGCCCAGAGAGGCAAAGCGCCGAGCCTGACGTACATGAAGTTTATCCACGATTCGCATATTCTGGATACCATGGACCGTGTGATGAAGAACCGCTGAGCAAGGTCTGCCTCAAACAAACCCAGGCGCAGTCTCACCAGCACCAAGAAGAGTTCATTTTCAGCGCTGAGCTCTCCTTTGCGACCCTATCCTGGAGGATCACTCTCTGCACGGGAGACACTGGACCGTTTCTTCCCCGGATCCAGAAAATCGAGCGAGACCTTGAAGCGTCCGTATCCTGGCAACCCAGTGTACAGCATGATGTCGTCGTCGGACTCCTTAAAGCGTTCTACAGAGAAATTTGACTCTTTGAAAGTTGACACGCAAGACGTTTGTTTTCTATTCCGAGCTCGTGCAACGCACTCTTTGCTGTTGTGAGTTGCTCTTTTAGGGCACTGCATTCATCGTGAAGTTTCGATATTTCACTCTCCCTTTCTTTGAGCTTTTCTGCGAGACATCTCACCTTATGAGCACTCGAGGTGTCGGAGCTTGTTTCTTCCGCTGGCGTTCCAGCAGCTGTGTCAAAGCTAGCTGAGGCATTCACATCAACGTAGTTCTCAGTGCTGTCAGAGCATGCTCCAGACCCCTGACATTTTACCTTTTGAGCACTCAAGGTGTCGGAGCTTGTTTCTTCCGCTGGCCTTCCAGCATCCGTGTCAAAGCTAGCTGAGGCATTCACATCAACGTAGTTCTTAGTGCCGTCAGACCAGGCTCCAGACTCCTGTGTCTGAAGAGTCTGATCACTTCTTTCGATCTGATCTTGTGCCTTGGCACTGCATGGTGGCCGGGCACGATGCTTTGGTGGCTTGCGAGTGCTACGCCTTTTCGTGAACGCAAACACGGAAGGGACAGCTGTCTCTCGAAGGAGGCTGTGGCCACTAGCAACAGCGGGAACGAAATCGCAGTCGCAAAAGTGCTTGGAGCACACCTTGGTGAATTTCGTTACCTGGAAGTCCTTGCCCTCGTCTCTCCTAATGGCAATGATCCACTTCTTGTGCATCGTGCGGTCCCTCGGGAAACGATGAAAGGAAACCTGCATGTAAGAGCCCCAAAAATAACCTCGGGTGTTCATGGTAACAGTTCCAAACACACTGTAAGCCGAACGCCATAGCTGTTTCTTTGAAGCGGGTGATGTCACATTGCTAAGCATTTGGATTTGGTAATTTCCTGCGTCTTATTGTTTCGACAGGAAGCATCGACATAACTGAAACACCACAGCTTCAAAATTCACTCACGGTACATTTCGCACACCCTGCAACAAAGTTCCGTTCTGTGGACACATGGCGTAGAAATTACTGTTTCGATGGCGAATGAGCCGATAGTAAACTTCTCTCGACAGGTCCCGATCTTGCCAAAACGATTTACGCTGTGTCTGCTGTGCCATCTGACAGTGCGGAAGGCTCACAGCGTTCTCATACCGCTGATTGGCTCACGATCATTGGACCTCGATAAAATTGTTTTGGCTGCTGTGGCAATTCCACAAATTGGCTTCACCTCTGTATCGAAATGTTATTGTTATTTTATTTTGTTTGGAAAAGGGGTGAGGGGAGAGACGACGCTAGCTACCACAGCCGCACTAAAATAAGCCTATGTCAGCCTACCTCACAAAGGAAATGCATTTTGGGGGCAGGCAAGCTGCACTAAACTAGCTGAACTTACCACTAAACGAACTTAACACATCATACACTAAGGTTTAGTTGAGTGATAAGGTTAGCTTAGCATATGGTTGTGGAGACCTCCCCCCCCTTTGGATCCGCCCCTGCGGTCCATTGTGTGGTGCGCAAGCAGACTGAGATTACATTAGTGATCACTTCGGTTAGTTTAGTGCGGCAGCTGGCGTCTATCCCTCCCTAAAACAAACATAACACATGCATATAATGAGCTATAATTTGAAGCCAACACAGCAATCTAATTGAATTTTTGCACTACGGTGGTGTGCATTTCGGTACACAGCGATCCTACAGCCACTGTAGCGATCCAGTGGTTGCTGAGCCGGCCGACGGTGCGGGAACTTCGAGCGCTTTCCGCACCCTCGGACGGCGTGTTTCTTACAAGTGAAAAAAAAGGAAGCCTAGAAGCCGCATTACATGACAATCATTTGTACCATTTGTACTATGTTGCCTAAAAGCAGACGTGTATGTACCTTGTTGCCATCGCTGTCGCGAAGTCCACGCTGCTTGCACAACGGAACGCAGCAGTGAGGGGGCATTTCACATTCCGCGGACAACCAGCACGTGCTGTCACAACCCACAACCTCATACAATCTCTTTCTCTTCACGGATTGAGATCGAGCTACTTGAGGTGGCTTGAGCCTCCTTTGCAGCTCCCACTGCCTGAGCTCCCGCTACAGAGTCTTGACATAACCAAGATGGCCGACGTAGTCGCAGCTGTGTCCGTGAGATGGCGACTTACATAAGTCTTTTTTTAATTACGTGTTGGCGCCGCGGGGCAACTGTGGCTACAAGCGGCGTACAGACGTGGACAGATGGAAAGAGTTGGGGATGGGGGTTCGTGTTTGATAAAATAGAATAGGCAAGCTGGTAGATGAAATCCATCGTAGAAAAGCCTGATCTTGAGCAAGGAAACGAACAATATCGTTCTCTCTGTTCGTTTGTTTGCCCAAGCTCAGGATTTTCCTCTATGGGGGCGAGTATGCATCCTGGGCAGACTTCAGGGAGAACTGTGCCCCCATTTGTCTGTAAAGTCTGCTGAAAAACCCAGAAAAACCGCAGACAGCACGGTGAAAAGTAATGTGTAAACTACGAGACTGTGGACATTAATGACATTCACCGCCATGTGCTGCAATCTCAGTACATGGCACACCGTATCAGTTTATTTTCAGGTTATACTCTTGCAGCGAGGCAATAATGAACATTATGGTGTCCATCTGACATATTTTAAAATCTCCGGCTTTACAGTGATGCTTTACGTAGCATTTCTGAGCTAAGCAAGAAAACCCTGCGCTTCTCCACGAACAGTCAAATCTATAATGTCCCACAATGAATAATGACACACTACGAACATCCAGTTATGAAATACTTCCATGTATTTACAATGAGATCAAACAACAGGAGGGACACAATGCCTCACAACAACAATTGAGAAGATATGTTACAACATGCACTCCACAATTCCTCCATTTCAGTCCTATAAACAACCATCCGTGTAAATCTGAATCACCATTCGCCGTGTAGTTCGTCAACCTTTCAACAGAAGTTTCCAAACATGCCAAAACCTTCCGGTGTCATCCACTCCTTGGGCATCATCGATTCCTGGCTCTTCGCAATGGCATCCCTGGCCATGTGGCGGGAGCAGAAAGCCAACGCTTGCTCCAAGATTGGAGGCGAAGAATCCACCTCGCCGAGTTTGAACGTCTTGTAGGCCTCGGACAAAACGTCCCCCGCTTCTTCGACAAAGACGCCAGCCTTCTGGAAGGACTGCCATGCTTTGTAGACGTCCAAGAGGCCTGATATGAGAACAGATTCGTCCGGTGGAGGTTCCTCGTTCATTAGGTCATTCAGTTCCTTCTGGGCTATCGCCATTGCTTGCTTGAAGCATTTCTTTGCCAAGTAGATCCGGTCAGTGTCCCTGAGGTACTTCTTGTCCAGATCCGGGTTGCGGCTGAGCTGAACCGTGACGTACACCATCTTGTCGACGTCCCGTCTCAGCCTGAGGACTTCCATGAGCAGCACGACGGACCGTTTCATGTGCGTCGCGAAGCTGCCCGGCCTGTCGATCTCGTCACCCGGTGTGTGCCAGATTCCGGTGAAAAAATTTGTGTTCTTCCTCTCCGCAAACAGTCCGGGCGAAGAGATGTCAGACTTCCCCTGGCCCGAGTGCATGAGGTACTCGTAGCTCAGCTGCAGGTTGCGAGCATGCTTCGAGTGGCAGTGGTACCGGGCGAGGTAGTACAGGCTCTTGAAGTGCTGCGGAAAACGGCTGAGACAGTCTCTCATTGCTCGCACGCACATCTTGAGGAGGACCTGCTTGAGTTCGCTTTCGGAGACGTCTGCGGGTCTCGCCTGTTTCGTGACGTCTGCGGTTGCCGCCGTGCTGGCAGCTGCAGCGGGGTTCTCGTTCTTTGCACCGTGGGTGATCACCGAAGCGCGTCTACCGTCGATCAGTCGCTGGAGCTCGGCTCTGCTGTCGGACGCAGTCAGGTCGATACAAATCACTTCGTTCGTTGGGGCGGGCCGCTTACGTATAGGCGAGTCGCCCAGCACGATTGTTGTCACCGCACTTCCTTGCGACGCGGAAGGCTGGCCTCTCTTTTCTTCCGCCATGAGTTTTTCGGTGACCACCGTGACCAAGGAGTCGAGTATTTCCTTGACGACTGTGACTTCCTCTGGCTCTGTCATCGACTCGGTCGAGGCCCTGTGTCGCGACTGATAGGATGACACCTTTCCCGAATTCGCGCCCTCCAGGTAGTCGTGGTCGCCGGTTACCGCGCGCTTCTTCGCTCGCTTCTTCATCAGCGGAAGCATCTCCCAGTCCTCGTAATCCGACATCGCGCCGGACGAACGCTCCTGGAACAACGCTATCGGGCTCTTGGACGTTTTCTCGAGGTACATCCTCACCGCTTCCAAGTCTTCCTTCGGAGCGGTCTTCTCCTCGTACTTCAACAGAAATTTGAAACACAACGCATGAATCTTGTAGTAGAGCTCGAGAGATTCGATGGACAGGAAAGGTGGGCTGTGGTAGAGAATCTTCCTCGGATATTTCGCGTTCATCCTGTGCAGGTACTGCAGGGACAAGTACAGGTGATTCAGATAGATGGCAGGTGGCTCTTTCGCCTTGTGCGTAATCTTTCCGAGGAGATAGTGATTGAGCCACATTTCGTTGTTCCCCAACCCGTCGGCTTCGCACTGGTTTGCGGACTCGTAGCAAGTCTTCGCGAGGGACAAGTACTCCTTTTTCTTCTTGCTGTGCGACTCGATTGTCTCCTCGCTCAACCCGAGCTGTTTGGACCGCTTCAGCTGTCGCGAAATGTGCGACAGCAACATGTAAGTGGCGGACCCGTACTCGATCCAGAGAGCCGCGTTTGCCGGGTCGACGTCCAACGCCCGCTTGAAACAGCGGAGCGACGAGGTGCCACGACGCAGAATCGTGGCCTCGTTCTTTGGCTCGCAAGAGTTTATTCTCTGTTCCAGTTGCGAACTTCGAGAAAGGGCGAGCCCCGCCCACGAATCCTTCCTCGACGGATTAATTGCGACGTCTAACGTGTAGAATCTGATTGCCTTGACAAACTCCTTGTTCTTGAAGTAGTAGTCGCCGAGGAGGTAGTACAGGTTTTTGACTATGTGGTGCACGGAACCTGGTGGTTCGGGAAGACTGTCCGCCGCTCCTTCGATGTACGCCACCACGGCGTCGGCCATCTTGCTCGGATCATACTCTGGAGGCACCTGCACTGCGATGCGCTTCAACAGCACTTCCAGCTCCGACGACACTGTGCTCGTTTTCAAACTGTCAAACTCTGGCAGCACCGCGGGCTTGAAGAAATTAAATACCACCGCCGACCTCTCCCAGGTGAGGTTGACCGGCGTTGCGTTGTGCTCCTGAAGGTGCTTCACTTTGCCGCGACGGGTGGGGTGGCCGTAGAGGCAGTAGAAGCACTGCTCCAGTCCCATGACGATGTCTTCGTAGAACGGATGAGGCGACGGCTTTTTTATTTCGTTTATCATGACGTCGACGCACAGGAAGAGCAGCACGCCGTCAGAACTCGTGCACCAGGAACGTCGACCAAGGTACTCGTGCGCCGTGAACAGCAGCATCAACGAGGAGGGCATGGTACCGCTCAAACTCGCGCAATCTTCTGCCTTCTCCGCGCCGTCGAGTTTGTTGCACGTGGCTAGGGAGCGTATCTTGTCTTCCTCGTGCTTCAATACGTAATACAGGATGTTCCACGGCAGTACTGTCGGAATTGGCATGTCCGTACACGTATCGCTGACCTCCATTTGAATGTTGATTAATTTAATTATGTTGTGAGCCATTCGTGTGAGCTTCACAGTGTCAAGCGAACCGAGCAAGGATGCCTCCTGCTTGATACACCTGTGAACATCTGAGAGAATGATGACGATCGTGTTTGACCAGTCCTGCTTTGTGAGAGCTGTGGTGGCAGTCAGGTACTCGTGAAGAGCTTCGTTAAGTGAGGCTTCGCCCCAGTACAAACATCCTCGGAAGTCCTTCAGGTTCCACAGGGATTCCTGGAGCAGCACGAGCTGAGCGTGCCGCTCCGGAATGTTGGTTTTCGCTTGTACTCTCCGTCCTCTCGCTGCTGGCTTACGGAAGGTTTGGATCAGCAGGTCTGCCACCGCTTGATGTCTTCCAAGCTCGTACAAGCGGTGGACCTCCTCGAGGGACTGACATCTCTGCAACGATTCTAGCTGTTCTTGAATCACTTCTTTCGTAATTACATTGTTCATCTTGCAGTTTGTCATGACGAGCCTTACCGCTTCGCTGCCATTCTCCTGTTCAATTCGGCCGAGCATGTCCTCGAGGATTTTTACAGCAGCCTCCGTCTCACCGTTGAACGTCACAAATCGAGCTTCAGCCCAAGCAGATCGTAGCACAACGGAAAGCCACCGTTCCTTGAAAACCGTCCACCTAACGGACATCTGCCGCAGAAATTCCAAATCCGACTGAAACTCAGCAACCGGAAACTCCGGACTCAGGTGGTTTGCCGGACTTCGCGGCGAAAGCGCAGGCGAGACAGCGAGCTGGGCTTTCATTTCAGCTACTTTATCGAGCATGAACTCGCAATACAGAAGCGTCGATAACGTGTGGTGAAGAATATCGTCCGCCTCATCTTCTTCCGCAAAAATCGAAGGGCGCGCAATATGCGTTCGTAAATTGTTGTACATGTTGATGTAGATGTCACTTAGGCCCTCGGTCCATAACAAGTCATCCAAGACTGAGAGTTTGTACAAGTAGTCGTACATGACATCAAACAACGCGCAACGTTTCCCGTGTTGCTCGATGAATTTCCTCACATCACCGGGTTCCGTCGTGTTGAGGCCCTTCCTCGCCGCACGCTCCGCTTCGCCCTGACGGCTATTATTCGGCGTCATTCCGTACGTGTGATCGCTGTTCAGGTCGGTCAACGTCGGGTTGCTGTCTTCCCTGTCGTCTTCCTTCCCGTCGTTCTGGAGGCTGGACGGCAGGAACGGCATCAGAAGTTCCTGGAAGTTCACGCTTTCCTGCGTCTTCCTGAGAGTATTGCGGACGCGAGCCGACCGCCTCTTCAGGGACGGATCCAGGTACTCTAGCGACAGCTTCCTGCGTTTTCCGCCTCGTCCCCTGCCGCCCGATGCCACCTGAGTCCCTGTGACTTCTTCAGGGATCAGAAACTCCTGAGTGATGATGGTCAACTGGTCCGCCAACGAGGGCGCCGGATTCAGGTTCGCCGGAGGAGGAGGGTCGCTCGCGGCACTCTGACTCGGGACGGCATCCGATTCGCCTTGCGACGTGGGGTCGCTCGGCGTGTCGGTGTTGATCACCAAGTCACCGCTCGAGTTACCGCTCGTCAACTGCGAGCTGTCCGCCTCTTTCATGTCGGTGTCATCTTCTTTGACGGGGTCGTCCAACGCGTCCGTCAAGTCCACTCGACAGGCGAGCGAGATGTCGGTCTCCGGTGACGCTGTAGACATATACTTGTACTGCTTAATAATAGCTTCACCTAAAGATTTCCACGTAATCTCTGAAAGTTTGCTCGTGAACGGTACGACCGGCAGAGGCTTCAGGGCGTACTGTTCCCGTCGTTTGTCCCTGAGCGAAACCGCTTCTTGCATGACATTTTCTTCGTCTTCTTTGCTGTACAATTGGGAGTTCGTCGATATATCACAGTCACCAAACAGTGAACCACAGTAAGTCCTAAACGAAGGTTGTTCTCTGAAAATTGCGTCCCGTAACACCAAAGCTTTTATGTATTTCGGTTCGAGCTGCAGCACTTTCGCTATGAGCTGCAGGCACCCTGCGTAGTCGTTGAGCACGTACAGCACTGTCATGAGGTTGCTCAAACACGGCCAGTGCCTCGGACTACACTTCAAGCCTTCTTGAAAAGCTACCCGCGCTAACGGGTACAGGTACAAAGTCAATGCTAATGTTCCTATTTTGTGCCAAACCGTAACGTCGGTGGAGTCGATTTCCACAGCGTCCAAGTAGGCTTCCACGCCAGCACGAACATTTCCAAGCGTCACTTCGATGCCACCGAGGTTTTTGAGAGCCAGATACTTTAGTAGCAGTCCCGAGGATATGGGAATGTGTGACTTCTCGGCGTCTTCCGGTTTGCAGGAGGCGACGAACGGCTGGGCAAGAAGTTCACGGAAGGTCTCTCGAGCCTCTTCGTGTTGACCGGCTTGCAGAGACGCTAATGCTTTGCGGTACAGTTCCGAAGCAGCTTCCTCTTGGGCTTCTCGAGTGATCACCGGGGAAGCATCGTCGTTAGGCGTTGACGATGTGTCGAGTGAGTTTAGGGCACTGAACTTGATCATTTTTTTCCTGCGTTGTCACATGATTACGAAGTATTTGACAGGTATAAAGGCTCTATCTTACAGATTGCCCGGCGCGTCTGCCGAACAAAAACAAACATCAGCGCGCGTCGCGTTGGAGCTGTCTTTTTGCAACAAGAAACGTTATTGAAGGTGTCGCCACTGATAAGCCAGTATTAAATTCCGCATTTGCGAATGCAGCTATTTTTTTTTTTTTTTACGATCTAGTAAGACTCAACGATGTGTATTAAGGTGGAATAATATTAAAAGAGCAACAAGCGGGCAATGAAAACTAGTTAGAACGGGTAACAGAAGTTTCGTTCGTATGTTTTCTTTCTGTTTTAGGAACTTGGAGGAAAGTTGAGTCGTAGGCCAATCCTTGTTCTAGAAAGGGGATTGTTGCCTAGCAGCTTGATGGCGTTGCAATGGAAAACATTCCTGCCAGTAACGGTGTTGGAATGAACAATGCACAACCGTCACCTGCTTCCAGTAAGGCCGATCCATACTGCGAAAAATATTACTGCCTCCTGAGACGGTACAACGCCATTCAGCAGGTGAGAATTTTGTGCCTCAATGCGGAGCACAGTCGTACAGGGTAAGGAAACAATTATTGATGATATGCTCATGTTTACATTTGCTCCTGCAGCAAAATTACCACCTCATGTATAGAATACAACGGGTTAAGAAGCTTACAGCGAGGCTTAACAGGGAAAAAAGGTACACATTGCTTCTTTGCTGCAACATGCAGGACGTTGAAACGGCGCTTTTTGTATCTTGCAGGTTCCTAGTAGAGAGGCTAAATAACTACAAGCAGGAAAACAGCACCGTGCATTTGCCTCAGTACCAAATGGTGTGTCATGCTGAAGAATTGAAGCCATGTGAAGGAAATTAAGCCTCTTCATCTTACTAGCTTTACTAACCTTCGTGTTATGTGTATTTTCGTAGGAGGAGCGGCAGTACACAAGAATGATCAAGCAAGAACCCATGGAAGCTGCTACCTTCCAGGCGAATGTCGACTGCTTCTCTAGAAAAAGAAAAGACAAGGGTGGAAAGCCAAGCTGAGTTGGACAAGGAGGACGACAGACTGAGGATAACCTGTGGACGCGACACTGACAATGTTTACAGAACGTGTTGAGTTCTTCGACAGTTGGACGCACTTTACAAAGGTTGTATATGTACAGTACTCGCATGCAAGAAGGCAATGTGTATGTCACAATTGTTGCTATTCATTTTGATGTCTGTGTAAAATATGGACCTCTGCAGTATACACATGTTATGTCATAATGATTGTGATATATTGTCATGGACAGCTCAACTGAATCATGAAGGACATCAGAAAAAGTTGTGCAATTTGTTATAGCACCTCCTGTTTCTGACCAATAGCAGCACTTTTTTTGTGTGTGTCTGTATGTTTCTTTTTTTTTTTAGGTTCCTTACTGTGTGCGTTGAGATGTTTGCTAATACTGCAGTCTGTGCACTGTAGAAACTTTGTGTCCACAAACTGCTTTAACTAAATGAAAGCGAGACTGACAAATCCACTGTGACCAGTCAATGATAAAAGAAAATTCACTAAAACTGTCATTCTGACTTGTTTGTTTTGTATACTCATACTAAACAAAAAAAGGAACATAAATACAGAGGAGACAAACCAGCCACAAAGCACATTGTGCCTCGTTTGTTCATCGTGTGCTTGTGTTCCTCTTTTAACGCTTTTGTGTGAGTATGCAATACTAAAAAGCCCGAATCACAGATTTTAGTAGACTTCCTCTCTAGTTATGTGGGCATCATAAGTACGAATTTTATATGTGACGTGCCAATGGATGATACTTTTGTAATGTGGGCATTCATGGGACATACATCATCAAACGAAACAGGAGGAATGAAAATCTGTATCAGCACATGAGAACCGTGAATCGGGAAATGAAAAGTTAGCTAGCTGCCCGTGTTTTTCAATAAATTATTTTAGCAAATAATTCCAGATGCCTTAAAAAGGTGACTGATGTAAAAAAAAAGACGACCTCCAAGTAAGTTTCAGTCTTAGGGAGCCACCTGCAAGACTCCCATGTAGGACGATGCATCCTGAATAAATCATGTTTGAGAATTATGACTAATTCACATGAAAAAGAGTTCAAATAAAGACATTGTACAAATATTTATTGCTTTTAGTGACTGTACTTTGGTGCTTAAAGGTTTGAAGTGTCAGTGGAACATTCAAACTACCCAATGTCTTCTACAATTGTTTCCATTGGATGGTAAGTGAGGTCTCTTCTATGAGAGTCACCTTTATTGACTTTTGTATAAGAAGCTCACATATACATTCATTCTTGTTACGTTTATTTACAAATCGGCTTCCCTCGGTTACCGGTCTATGACGTCATGTCTTCTACTCACCAGTGAGGCGCGCGCCTTCCTTTTTTCTGTCTTTCGTTTTGAAGCTGTATTTTGCGACTCCCGTCCTGCGTCTCGAAGGGTCGTTCTGGCTAGCTGGCTGGCTAGCTCTGGCTGGTTGTCGTTCTAGCTAGCAGACGATCCTCGGCAGCCAATGGAAAGTGCTCCGCTCACCTGGTACGCGAAGAGTGGCTTGGCGAGATCGCCGCCGCTGAGCACATTCTTGTAAACAGTGGCACAGTTCCCATAGAAGTCGGCCCTGGACGCACATTCGCCCAGGGCGTCAGTCGTGGCGTTGCCCACCGCTGTGAGGCCAAAAACGGCAAGCCCTATCACCACCACCACCAGCTTGTAAACTAATGGCAAAATTAGGTGGTCGTGGCCACATGGCATAGCGCTCGGATATTGCTAGGTCGGTGCCCGCGCGGGATCCGTGCCACCCGAACATGACTGCCAGGAACAGGCCACTTTCCCAAATCCCTATTGAGCGGCTGTCCGGTGAGCCTCCTCGGCCTTTCTTCCTCTCACCAGTGAAACGTCCGCTTGGTGCGCTGCCCACGTTCCCTAAAACAGCGGGACGCCGCATTGGGACATGTGACGACAGGGTGTTCGTATTGACTCGTGTACATCTTTTCGACGTGTATATTGATTTGTGATGTACAATATCGACTGCTGTACTCGTTTTGTCGGGGCATACTTCACAGGGATGCTGTTTATTTTGTTTTCTCGTTCTATGGTACAGGCACAAGTATATGCAGTGCGTGACACGAGCGCATATCGTGTTGGTACACAGCACAAGGTACACAAGGTACTTGACTTGATACCACGCTGTGCCTGCAAAACAAGTTCCCCCATACCTGGTCGAACCATGGAGGTACCCGGGTTCGAGTCCCGGAGCCGGCTGTGCTATCTGAATTTTTCCCGGGTTTTCGTCAAACGCTTTCAGACATATGTCGGCAAAGTTCCCTTAGAAGTTAGCCCTTTCCCCCCTATCACCACCACCCCCATACAGGTATCGCTGTAAAGACTCAATCAGTTCATTGGCGATCCAGCAGCGGAACCAATCATGATCTGTCACGTGGAAGTGCGCGCATGGACTGAAACCGGGACGGAACCGAAGACCGCTTGGAACCCAATTTTTTTCCAACATGTGATTTCAGCTGCCGGATGATAAGAATCTGTTCAAGCGTGAACGCGATCAACTTTGGATGCGATCTCTGTATTGCTTTACAACTCTAATTACTGGTGTTGAATGTGCTTCTGTTGTACTAGATCTCTTTGTCATATAATGGCTACACTTCTCCTCAAAGTAAAGGGGAAACAGTTCAAGACGGTTAGCCATGCAAGGAGCCGGCTAAGCTTTTCGAATAAAATTCCCATGCACCCACATGGTCCCACGGGGTGTGTCCTCCTCGTCGTTCACAGTTGGATGAGAGAATTGGATGGCGATGACGTAAGCCCGCTTCGAAGGCATATATCTACGGTCACGCCCTGCTATTTTTGTCTGATAACTGCGCCCCCGTTGTACTGAATACGGTTAAAAGTCGATGTGTGTACGATAGTGATGGATCATGAGAACGGTTTCCTGCAGAGTACTCGGAATTCGCGAAAATCATTTCATGGTCCCTTTAACATTTGAACCGAGACAGGAAGTTACTGTCACTGGAATAGTCATCAGATGACGCAACCCTGGATATTAGTCCAAAGCTAAGCACCGTTGGTGAAAGCGGGCCATAGGCTAACAGCAGTTCCTGTTGCTCTTCCTGTGGCGATACGCTTCTATAAGCCGTTATTTAAATTTAAAATGAATTTGAAGTTGGTGCCATCATTGTACAAGTGGGTCTGACTCGTCGTCTCCAAAGTGAACTGTTGTTGCAAATCTTTCTTACTTGCTCAAAACGAAAAGGAAATAATGTTAACAATATTTTAAGGGGTAACATAAAAGTCATCGCATTTGGACTGTAAGCTTTTAGAGAAATATCTCACATGACAGCACACTTTTTCGCTTTTCGCGCGAGGAGGCATCTTGCCTTGCAAAAAGGGCACTACGGAATAAACCATGCCCATGTGAGCTGACGGTCTTCGTGACGGCTTGGTGCGTAAAGATTGCGACATGTTTGTCAAAAAAAGGGCACAAATAGCTCAGGCGGATGCGAAGAAATCCGTAGGAAAGCTACCGCATAAGCACTACAACCTCACTGAAGTAGGTAATATCGCTAGCGCCACCAATGCTCCTGGTGAAAACATGTGAAACAAAAAAAGCCGGCGCTGGGACGGGGGTCAAGTGAACAGGTCGCTCTCTTATTAAGTAGGTCGTGGCCAGGAATCCAGCGGTTCGCTTGGACCACGCTAGGGGCAACGCGGTCGCTCGTCTTCGAGTTTTGTCGTCTGATAACCCACGTGAACTTCGACGTGCGGGCCAATGAGGGCGCTCGCCATCCTCGCAGTGCAGATGTGACGGCTGGCACCGGATATAGTTAAAAAGTGCTAGTTGTGCTAGCTTGCAAATGCCTGTCGCTCAGAAAGCGCCACGAGAACGTGCGATATTGTTGCGCTTTGACCAAGCGAGCATGTCTGCTCAAAATCTGGAAAAAAAAAAAAGAAAAAAAAAACTGTTGCCACGAAGTGACGACCCGCGTTTTCTCAGCAACTAACTCGCAGTTTCCAAAGGAAACATTCTGTGTGAGTGAAGATGGGAAGAGTAAATTGCGGTGTCTTTCGCACGTCAGTTACGAACGACGCGACCGCGATGAATCCCGTTGGTTTCGTATTGTTGTCAAGACAACGGTGTATCTTTGGGTAGGTGTCCCGGATGTTTGCTCATCGTATTACTTACTTATGTCACTTCTGATCATGGTATTCGGATGCATTCCGAAACGTCAAACTCACTGCTGTTTTTAATTGTTGTGTACACTGGTGTGTGTAGATTAGTCAGTTTCAACTAAAACATGCTTCTTTTATCATCATTCAACTACATCACTTCTGCGCAATGTACATTTGGAAGAACACTGACTGAGGTTTACAATGTATTGCATCATTGATATCAATTTTGTACTTCAAGAGTTGTACTGATGCTATACACTCATCGCAACTGGATGCCATAATTATGCAAAAGGCTCCAGGTTTCCGCGATATGTCCAGACAGAGAGACACTTATGTTGGTCAAGATTTAAGGCTTCATTCAGACGGCGGATGCTTTATGGAGGACAATAAATTAGACGTTTGGACAGCCTTTCATAATGGTGGGATTTACCCGCAAAGCAGCAACAGCCGCCGTGTTCATTTCAGCCACTGATTAAACGGGCGTTTGAAGTTCATTTTCCGTTGACGTAGGACAGCAGAGAGTTCCGGAGGTGAGTTGATATTGTACAAAGAGAAATTTGCAACACTCGCGGTTCTATATTACATAGTGGACAGCTGATATGGGTATGTGTATAAGATAAGGAATATACGTTGGTACATGTGCAGGGTAAATTATTTCGGTTACACCATTGTTTAAAAGGTAGTGAGTTCAAATACTCGTCTGAGCATAGTCTCAAAAGTGACAATGTAGGTGCCCATACTTCGGAACAACCTATCTCCTACAGGTCAAACCAGCCTACACCACCTAGATAGAGAAAGCCTGCTTACTCGTCGATATGTCGTAACAAATAATAGTCAGCCAATCAGGATCGTGATTTCTACAGGGGTAGCCAATCACGAACGAGCTTTCAGCGGTCGTTGCCATGGGGACGAACAACCGTCGTCTGCGAGCAGTGATGGAACATCCCCGCGAACTAAACGGGAAAACCTTAAAATAAAGGTCAAAATGGTCCCATCTCCTTCTGATGACTGATTTTCTGGAAAGCGTGTCGGACTTTTTGTCTACAGATTCATGCCTACGGGTTCCAAGTTAGCTGCAATCATTTCCGAGTTCTTGAACTTCGCACTACGCACTCGCACGCATTCGCACTACGGCGAATCGCAATAGCAGACGAATTCTGACTATATATGTCCACATTGCGAAGGAGGGAGAGGAGGCAATAAGCAGGCCTTCTGTATCTAGGTGGCGTTGATCCAGCCCACAAATCTAAAGACGTCTGTGATTGGCTTAGGCGGGGGCATGACGACATCGAGTCGCAACATATAGTACGCCCGCATGGTTCCACCTGTTGCTTGTGTAGGTCATGATGCGAAAGCACTCTGAGACGACGTACTTAGAACACATTTGAATGCTTTTAAAGGAAACACGTAAAATCCCGACGTTAACAAAAACACGAAAATCGACTTCCCCGTCTGTGTGGTGTCCGTGTCCGCCATCTTCTCGTATGCCGCACTCTCAATATGCGGACTACATTCTCCGCCGGCGGAGTAATACCTTTGTGACTGTAGTGCTTTTGATAATAGGTGCTAATAATGCTAATAATACTGACACCACTGTTTCCCCTGCTTGTAGGTCGAAAAATTAAGGACATCATGCTCTCATATGCGCTGGCTGTTGCTGCTGTAGTAATTATGGCAACCGTCATGGGTGCTGTGGATGCCAATGTCGACGTTCAAAATAGTGTGGAGGTAAAAAACGGTGGGTACGTTCTGCGTTGGATATAGTTTTCGGGTGCAGACGACGTTGGGAAGGAGCTATATATGATGTTGATTTCCTTAGAGAGAGAGAGACATTATTTTATAATCTGTAAAGTCATCGTTCCACCCATGGGCAGGCTCGTTGTCGATATGTGATGAAAGCGCCACAGGAACAGTTCCTTTTTTTTTGTGCCGGATGTTCGTTTGAGGTACCAATGAACCTCTTTTCACATACGTGTCGTACCCTAACGGCTCTCCAGCGAACCACGCTCGGAGCTCGTCAAAACAAATTCACGTGGGTAGCACAATCAGTGGCGTAGGGGGGCCCGACGTAGGGGGGCCCGATACCAAAGCAGGACCCGCTCCCCCTCCCATCCGCTAACCCTGGGTGCGCAAACGCACACATACCTGTGCATTCAGCGAGATCGGACATACAGTATTTGAACGTAAAAAATGCGATTATATATGGGCTGTCATAACCGGTGAGTCCGCGTCACGAGATTGGAAGTTGTTTGAAAGACTCCTAATTTCAAAACTATGTAAGGATGGCGATCGTCACACGGCGTATGGTCATACACCGCATGCATACGGTAAGACGTCGACAGGTCTTGCATTTTGAAGTTGGTACGGAGTGATGGGTTTTGGAGTCGCGTGATGGGTTTTGAGGTCGAGTGACGGGTTTTAAAGTCGAGGGACAGGCTTTGAGGATGAGTGACAGGTTTTGATGCCAAGAGACGGGTTTTGAAGTTGAGGGACGGGTTCTGAACCGGAGTGACGGGTGTTGGAGTCGCGTGATCAATTTTGAAGTCGAGTCACGGGTTTCGAGGTCGGGTGACGGGATTTAAAGCCGATCTAAAGTGTGGTTCATGTTTACTTTGAAACGGAACATCCAGATATGCGCATGTCATCAAATGCATTTGGTGCATTGCTTCGGTGCCAAGAATAACGATAAACATTGCATATATATTGAGGATTTTTATTGCATGTTTCGAAAAAGTTTAGTTCATAGTTGCATGCATATCCGGTAGTTTTTAGCGCGTTATTTATCCGCGCTCTACAGTGATATCACTCCCACCCTGGGCAGCATCGTCTTTGGGAGCTGTCACGTGCCCCTAAGGACCAATAGGAACAATGGAGGCTCTCGCTCCTCTGGCGTCGTCGCACGGTGCGGCACTGTACCCAAGCTGCTGCACCTTGTGAACTACGTCTAATAGATGATAATTGTATAAAAAAAAGCTCGGTTCTGTGGTACCGTCAGTGCAAAACTCATCACCAATTTCAAAGTGTACCAAAACATTTAAGCTAGTTAAACAACATCTACCCCATCTTTTTTCGTACTTAATGTCCTTATTTTTGTTATCAGGTAAGTGCTTGCACAAGGGTAAGTTCTTTGAACCTGGAACTCCCACGCACCTGGACCCCAAGAAATGCGAGGCTGTTATGTGCGACCCAACGCTGGGTATTTTACACGTTGCTGGTTGTTACCTGAAAGATGTTCCCGAGGGATGCACCAGGGAGTCCGGAGGTGGTTCCTATCCTTACTGCTGTGGCACCTTGGTCAGTTGTCCTGCAAAGTATAAGCTCTTATAAGCAGGACCACATTCTTGAGGTGCCCCAAGGCTATTAATAAAGAAGCACACATATTTGTTCGTCTCGCTCGCTTCATTGTAAGGCCAACTCCACGACTTCACATGATTAGCAGAGAACCATTTTAAGACTTTTTAATACCTGGTAGTCACCTGCCTTTTTGGTATCTACACTCTTAAACATGAGGGGGGGGGGGGCTTTCCGACGGGAAGCGTACGCTTTTTTTGTGACACTTACGCTGTTCATAATTGTCACAAAAAAGGCGGACGCCTCCCGTTTTCAACAAATCAGGGAAGATAACGATATCATTCGAGATGATGGTTGGCTAGGAGCGTGTTATGCGGTGAAGTTCATTTTTAAGAGTGTAGCGTAGACGTCACACCACCTCTCACAGTCACCACCGCCTCTCTTTTCACCGATCTCGTCACGACCACCTCCACCATCTGCTTTAATAGTGCCCAACAGCACGGTATACACCTGTCGTCAAAAACTGCTTGTGGACGCACCACGCTGAGTTCCGCCCAACGGGAGGATGACCGGACATGGAGCTGGCGAAGTAATTCTACCCGGAGAGCTGCGCTGGATCGTTCGATACAACTTCATTCAATTTTTCAATTACGTTTGGTTTTTGTATCGTTTAGTGCACCCGTAATGGTGGCTCGGACACCCAGTAGAAAACTAGAGTTAGGATTCCCTGCCATACATTCCCATTACGTGCACCGTATACAGTAGGGCCTTGCTGCATGCAGTAGCGCAAGTCGGCACTTTTGAAAGGTTTGGGAAATATTTCACGAAACGCCTTTTGTAGTTCCTGTGAATGCCCCGGAGGAATAAGAAGCATATACAGCGGAGTTCTGTATAGGTTATATCGTGCGCAGGCACATAAAATGAGAACTGAAAGCACTGAGTGCATTATGTCGGGACGTCTATGGACTGGGACGTCATAAAGACATGCATTCACTCGTTCTATTTCATGCAAGCGTGAGGTAGGTAGGTAATAAAAAGAAAAATATGGATATGTATGCAAGCGTGAAGCGACTCGTTTTGTCTTTACTTTTTTATTTTGCTATCTTTACTTACTGTCTTTTACTTTGCTGACGTGGTTGAATACTGGCGACGGTTACATAGAAACAAAATGGCCTCGCCGTAGAAGCAGCGAAAGGGACAACAGGAGCGATTCAGGGTAAGCAGTCATGTTTCCAACAAAGCCTTATCAGGAACGTTTGAAGAGGAGGGGACGGTGTAGTGGCCCAGGGTGGTGGTGTTTGCGGTGTCGGAATCTCCATGACTAGGAATGCCTCATGTCCATTCACATGTGCCTATCATATGTTTCAAATATTATGAAATTACATTACAATTACAACGAAAAAGTAATAACATTATAAAGTCATTACTGCGAGCCTAATCGTAACGATATTGAGGATGTTGAAATTCAACGTCAGACATCGTTTGTGGGTGCCCTAACTAAGGCGACTGGCTCGTCGAAGGGAACAGACCTTCCACGTGCCGATTGAGTAAGTCACCGTTCATAGTGGGCGTTGGAATTCTTTGAACTCACCAGTCGCCGACTCTTTCTGCCAACTGCCAACACAGAACACACACTCGATTCTTTTGCAAAAAGTAATCAGTAATGTCCTTAAAATTACTGCTCAAATGTAATTAAATTACATTATAAATTACATAACGTCAAAAGTAATGCATTGCACTACAAATTACCAGAAAAAGTAATGTCATTACCGTAATGAAATTACAGTGATGACATTACGACCCGGGTATGGCCAGGTGGCACGGCTGAGAGGAAAGGGGACATAGGCCCTTTTGCTCTGATTCAGCGTGTACACAAATGGACATGAGATACGTACATGGGTGTTTAAAACAAAAAATATGCCAGCACGCCATGTATCGTGTTTATTATTATTATTTTTTTACAGTCACAAGTAGAACTGCGGAGCAGATTGTAGACAAAGCCATAAACTGCCAAGTAGTTGTAGCCCTCATTGTGGCCTAACTATTGTAGTTACCTACAGAAAAATGTAGATTAGCTACTAGCTGTAATTACATTCCCAACGATAGTTTCTAACTACTACGCAGTAGTTTAACTATATGTAATGAACTACTTCCCACTGCCTATAAGCCGTTCCCCTTGTTCAAAACGGAGCAACATGTTCTTTGTGGGGAAGTTGTGGAATGCTTTTTAATCTGTTTTTTTTTAAAGAATAATCGTATTTTCCAGTTCATTTAACAACAACAGGGTGTGCACCGACTTTAACCGAAGCAAAAGGAGCCATGTACTTGTCCATGATGTTGCTTGCCCTACTGGTAGCGTATAACTGCGCAGACATGGAAAAGGTCTCGTACGAGAGAGCTCTCATCGTTCATGGTGAGTATCCTATAGTCATGAGTGAGACACCCTGCACAGTATGCACGGTACTCCGTCGCAACGCAGAAGTGTAGTGGAAGTGAAGTCAGAAGTGACGTTATTTACCATAATCCGACCAACAGAATTCAATGCAGCTTCACGAGATTGGTTGCACTCAGCGCGGGCGTAGTTAACGCAAAAAAAAAAAAAAGAGAAAAAAAAATCGCAGTCGCTCGACAGCGCCCCTACTTGCAGCGTGTTGTTTTTTACTCTGTACTTTAGGTATTTTTCTTCGGTGCTTTCTTTTCAAGTACTCAAGTACCCACTTGGGAATACAAACGCAAAACTTGGTCGTCAAATCATTTCTTCCGCTTTATATATTAATGATTCAGCTGTAAACTGTCCATGCTTTCTAACTAGCTCTTGTAAAAGATGCTTGCTGAGGGCTTTCTAAAGATAGCAATCGAAATATAATTACCTCACGTTTTATCACTGCCAAGTGGTGAAACGTTCGGCGATACAATCTAAATTTGTAACATGCTTGATTAGTAATTTAGACTACTTGACTAACGACTTTGTACTGTATTTTAAGTGTATACCTTTGCAGTATGGTACTTTGCACTGTACTTAAAGTACAACAAGTGCTGGGTACTTGGTACTTCATTTCAGGTGCAATTTTGAGGTACTTTGCCTATCACTGCGAGGTAGCAGTAGCACCGAGTCGGCGCGCCAGCGGGGAATGACACCTGCTTGTGACGTCATGTCTGGTTTCTCCGTAGCGCTGGCAACGGTCGGGTCGCAGCAGTCGCTTTTTTGACCGTGGTTTTGAATTAATATCTCCGTTATTCTAGACAATGTTTGGTTCATGCCCCGCACGGTGAATGTATTAGCGTCCAGGAGTGAATTATATATGGTATGGTTGCAGAGGTTTTGAGGATCCCCACCCCCAGTCATGGTCCCAGTCTCCTCTTCTACCAACCTTTCCGACTGCAGATCATCGTACCCGTAAGGAAATATTGGCCGCACTTTTTCGCACGCTGCCAAACGTGTTTAAACGCAGTAGCTTTACACCTGTCGATCTTGATCCTTGGGCACCAGAACCTCCATTCGGTGCCCCATTGCAACTTCTCTCTCCACAACTGTTACGGACTGACCTACACGGCCGTCGACATTGGAGCGGGGTATATAAAGATATCACTTTAAAGCTTGCGCTGTCGTATATATATATATATATATATATAGGGAGTGACTTTTTCGGGTTAAATGCCTTTCTAAAATGCGGAGGTAAAAATCGGGCTCAATATTTTTCAATCTATAATTCCGGGAGAAATCGGCGATAGTTGTGCCTTCGGGTGTTATCGGATCTTTTGTATCTCTCCTCTTGCCTGTTAAGTCGTTCCGTAATCTTTTTCTTTTCTTTCTCTTTTTTTGGGGGGTGGGGGGGGGGTGAGAGTGACCTACCAGCGCTAATTCCCGAAGGTATAGAGAGTGCTGACACATACGTGCAATACGTGCAATACGAGCAATACACCCACGTGTGGGTGTATTGCTGGGAATGTAAGTGACTGTCTTCGGTGGAAAGGTCACTTGAGGATTTCATAGTAACTGGAATTTGAGGATGAATCGGGCTTAACGCGAATAGGTCTTGAGGTCAGTTCGGCGGGGAGGGGAAATAACCGGGCAGGATCGGGTTTATCCCGAAAAAGTCACACCGTACATATATAGCAGCCAGATGTTGCGGGCCTTATCAAAGTGCTACCACTTGCGTACTTTGTGTGACAAAACAAATGTCTCGATAGTCATATCTTTGAAATATAACATTTTGCCTACAGCCTTATGCGTCTCTCGTGTTTCAGGAAACTGTGTGTACGACAATGCGTACATTCCCGACGGCGGAATATACCAGAAGCGTGTGGAACGCTGCGCACTCGTTCGGTGCATGGCCAAGAGTGCTCTTGTAGAGGTCACGGAGTGCGGCATCAAAGAGGGATGTTCGTCGCCCAAGGGAGGTGTATACCCCAACTGTTGCTCTAACTACACTTGCTCGTGATGTGAGCCACTGAGGTCGAACATCTGCGAGAAGGGCTGGTCCTCGTCGGCATTGTCACACTTGCTCCGTCCATGTTCAGACCAGTAGCGTTAGTAAAGTAAGGTTCTGTAAAATGGTCGTTCTCATTACGTATTTGGGTAATGTTTTGGGTCAAGTAACACTAGTATAGGTAGGGGAACGGTTTTTACAATAAAATGGCTGTGTTTTGGGGCATTGTTCAAAGCGAGAAAAACCGAGTACACAGGGTACACAAATGGCGGGTGCGGCACACGACGACTGTGTATTCTGAACTGAGATCATGCACTGGGATCATGATCTGAACTGGGCATGGGGTTTTTCATCGCATTTAACGGTGCATTACCGGCCAAAGCAGATCTTGACACCTTTCAGCGTATATTGGGAAACTCTGCCAAAGGCTTTTAAGTGTGACTGAGGTGACCGGAAGGTTTGTTTTGTTTTTCGCTGCGGCGTGCTCTGCAACGAATAAAATGAGCTCCTGTGGTAGGAACGACGAGTTCAGGTGAGCCATAGAGCGACGCGTGAGGGCTCTGTTGAAAGAGCATATCGGAGAACGAGGGAGCGTCGTGAGGTACCTTGGTCCCCGCGAACGTGACTCGTGAAGTAGGCACAAGCGTGATCATAAGGGATTGTTGGTAAACGTCCATGTGGAATAGCAGCCAGGTTAGATACGAAGACAAAACACACAGACGTGACAACTGCTAACTCACAACTGATGGTTATTAGGCCAAGGAAATAAGTTTTAAACACAATCATGAAAGAAGTATGTGCATGATAACTTTCAGAGAAGCAGGGCGCTCAGGTTCCTATTTTATCAGAGCACTCGACCACGGAGCCTGTTCATTATTTACGACTGATTACTCAATCCCTGATAAAGAATATTTCTGGGTTAAGGAGTCTGACTGAATGCGCGCTGGCACACAAGTCCGAACCGTGTTTTTCTATGAGGATAGCCTCCCAGACTTCCCTGGATTTCTCTGGTTCCCGATAGGTTTCTTCAACAGCGCTACCTATAAACACCGTTTGCATCCGCATACAGGGCAATGCAATGACAGATGCCCCGACAGCGTGTCACTCTGGACCAGCGCACAGTGGTCCCGAAGCCCGGTATTTACGCATGCATATATGCATGCATGCAACGTAGGGCAGCACAACTCAAGCAGGTATAAGCGGCGCGTTAGTTGAGAAGAAAGAACAAAAAAGCAAAAAAAAAAAAAAGAGCACCGGGACATCCCTACTTCACGCGAGGATCGCGGCGACCGTGCATTTGATTGTGCAGTTAAGATACACCCCAAACCGAAACTATTTTGCAAGGTGGTTCCTTATGGGGAGCTTGACGAACGAGACAGGATTTCGAGCCTTGTTAAGTATCACTTCATTGCCCCTTTAAATGCGATGGACTTATAGTATGGCGGCCATACTTATAGGGCCAACTTCCGATTCCGATCTTCGGACGCCCGCTCTTCCTCTTCTACCTCGCATATACTGGCCGTGACCTCGCTTTCGTTTCAGCGCCATTGTAACTCATCTCTTCTTTTCTCTCGACAACTGTTACCCGTCTGACCTACGTGGCTGTCGACGTTGGTGGTCCCTATAAAGGTATCGCTTGAAAACTTGAAAGCTTGAAAACTTCAAAGCTTGAAAGCTTGAACGATTGAAAGGTATCGCTTCGCGTGCTGGGCGAACACAATGTGTTCACGACAGGTCCTGGTCACACGTCACAGCAAACGTCAACATACACGTGACCTTTAAAGGAGCACGGAAAGACTCGAGGACAAATAACAAAGAAATCAGGATAAGAAACCCTGGGACACACATTAGCACAAAAACTACGAGTGCAGCGTGTAATCGTAGAGCGCAAGAGAGCTTTCAGTCTCGCGGGTCAGAAAACCTGCTCCCCTCAGCTGCCAGTCTGCAACGCCATGTGCATCGCCAATACGGAGGCGAGCGCCTTCATTCTTTCTTTTTCCAGCGCCGCACGTCCCGGGTCTTGACTGGACGCTCTCGCTACCAGATGATTCTCGATGGCCAATGAAAAGCGCTCCGCCACCTGACGTCACGAGACGGGAGAAGCCGCTGGGCGAGGCTGTCGCCCCTGCGTTCTCTCTTGCAACGCAATTTTCTCAGTAGATACGCACGTCCCAAAGGAAATGTATTTTGCGTGATGGTTTCTGAAGGTAATATGCTCATATGACGCAGTAAAAAGTTATATGTTCCAAGTGCCTTCCATGCTCCTTTAAAGATGGCCGCGACCATGATCGGCGACCAAACCGTTTGTTATCAACGCGCTTGCTCTTTCTGTGTACCGTTCTAGATGTCTTTTGAACACGGCAATTGTTTTTAACCGATAATCTCGCAGTAAAACGCGCAGTTTTCTACTTAAAGCCTCGTACTGTTGACCACTTTCAAAGATGTGATGACGACCCTGCGTTCAGACGCACTAAACCGATGCGATATACTTAACCTAAGGAGAAATGGGCTACCACGTCGCGGAGGAAGCACCGTACAGTTCACTCTGGCAAAATACGTTCATCTCTTGGCTTTGCCGACGTGACGTGTAACCTTCTATGACGTGTGACCAGGGACCAGGACAAGATGGCTGTTTTGTGAAAAGCACCCGCTTGGGGGTAGTTACAAAAATGGCGGGTTTCTGTCACCCCTGTTGTACGCGCAGTGATCTGCAGGCGACCGCCATGTTATTTGGAAGAAATCGTTGGCTTCAAGGTTAAAGGGACTATGAAACGATTTTTTCTTCGTTTCGTTCGAAAGAAGACATTTTTCTGAGTCTAGAACCGAAATTTTACTTTCGTCGCGCGAGCGGATTTCTCGGGAGCGAATTTAAACGGAGCGGCGAAGGGAGGACAGCTAGCGCCGCGCCGTGGCGAGCTGCCGAGCGGAGACACAACGGGCAACTTGACGCGACCACGGCCGGCTCAGCAACACGTCATCGTGACGTGTTGCCGAGCCGAGGAATCCCGCCAGGAGCATGCGCCGTAGGATCCCGCGTATGCGTTCATCGGGAGTGGAAATCTCCATGACAGCAGCTTTCGCGCGGCAGATTTCGGCAGTGGCGGCAGCCACAGCGCGAGCTCGCGGCATTACTTGCCATTGTGCAACACCGGTGACGTAACGGGGAACCGAAGTGCGGTCCGTACAGTTACACCATCGGCAGGGAAATATGCGCGGGAGAGGAGGAACGCGGAAGAGATTTCCAGTGCGCGCTCCTCGTAGAGTGGAGCGATTTCGTCTGGAAAAATTTGTGGCATATTAGTTTCTCTGTGGGAAGAACAGTTTCCATCGAAAAAAAGTATGGGGGTTCGGGAAATTTCATAGTCCCTTTAACGCTGACGTTTGGGGCCGAGACTTCACTACGCTTTGTACTCGTAATGACAAAAATGCGCTTTCACTCTTTCCGCATTCTTCCTGTAGTCTTGTTTTGCTACTCTGCTAGGCGACGTGCCAGTCCGTATATGAGCACCGAAAGGGAGACCGAAAGGGAAACACGACATTGTACATTCCGCTGCCAGTAGCGACGCGAATATGGAAATGGTACTTTACCGCAGGTAGAACACGTACCGTGTGTCGCAGGAAACAAATGAGTTGTCAAACGATTCACCTTGAGCAGCTCTCACTACACATGCACATAACATAAAAAGTGATCGCTTCTACAAGCAGTTTTACAGCAAATGGTGCACTGATGCGTGAATGTTGTCACATATATGCGACGAATAGACGATCAAAATCAGAGACTCTAAGGAATGTGAAACGGTGCCACTCACGGCTGCAGGGCGTCGTAAACTTAATAGACAGGGAAAGAGAAAATAAAAGAAAAATGAAGGTCGCTCGCGCTAGCAGCGCCGTAGCATCACCAAGACAATCGACGTTGGGCGTTACAGCTACAAAATGAGCCAAAATAACTTCAAGCATAATCAATAACAAGGCCATAGCTCTAATTCAAACCCCAACGGTGCGACCCCGAGCAGAACCACCTCCAGCGTTTTTGTTGGCTTAATAGACCACCACACGAGAAACGTCATCATGACGTTGGTAGACATACTGAAACCGAAACAAATAGGAAAGACAGGGCTGGGTTCCCTGAATGGGCACTTGTTCGCTGCCCCCTATAGACATGTCCCTGTTTGTAAACAGATGACGTCATACTGTTCGACAGCGCCACCAATTTGATAGACTTGAACTACGCTCGAAGCTAGGGGGCGAACAAGGCCGCGCCCGAAAGCCACGGTCTTGCGGGGATTACGATGGTCCCTGAAAGGGTTGCGACCTTCGGTCCTACTTTTCTTTCAATAGGAGGCAGCGAAGAAGTGCCCATTCATGGAACCCAGCCCTTCCCTTCCGATTTGTTTCGGTTTCAGTCTGTCTGTCAACGTCATGATGACGTTTCTCGGGTAGATGTTTATTGAAAGAAAAGTAGGACCGAAGGTCGCGTCCCTTTCAGGGACTATCGTAATCCCTTCAAGACCGTGGCTTTCGCGCGCGACCTTGTTCGCCCTCCAGCTTCGAACGTATTTCAACTCTACCAAATTGGTGGCGCTGTCGAACGCTATGACATCATTTGTTTACAAACAGGGAGAGGTCCATTCTGTGAGTCGTACGGACACTAAATTCAGCGTGCGCGTCATAGCGATATGCACACCGCTCAGTAAGGAAACACCGTCACGAGCATGTTGCATGTCTTAAATGGACGAGTTAATAAGAGCTACCGCTCATTGGTGGTATGGGCCAGGTCGCGCTGAAGACTGGGAGATGGTGGGTTCGAATCCTAGGACTGTCTGTACTTCTCAGGTTTTCCCTGGACTTTCCAGAAGGTTTCCGAGACTAAATGTCGGCACAGTTCCTCCTGAAGTCGGCCCTGGATGCACACTAGCCCCCCCCCCCCCAGTCTCCCACTCTTTCCTGGTGTCCTCTCTTCATCTGCCCACATCTGTACGCCGTTCATAGCCACAGTTGCTTCGCGGTGCAGAGAAAACTGTGCGCCTGTTTACCTTTTCATAATACACGACTTATACACTCTTAAACCCGTACCTTTTATTGTAACTTTTAGAAACATGTAACTTCTGTATAGACGTAGATTTCGAGATTTCTTATAGGTTACACCACTGTAACGTATATTTAGAGGTTAAAAGCGACCAAGGTCATGTCTTTACAACACGAATAGAAGTTACATCTCGGAAAAAACAAAAACAGCTTGTTGTAACTTATAAATGTACCCTCTACTCCGACACTGTAACTTCTAAGCGAAATCTCCAACGATAATCTCTTTGTTAGTTTCTTATCGTTTGTTTTCCTTTTGTTTTTCAGCATAATGCCGCGTTTCAGCCTCCCATTCGAGACGACAGTTGCGAATCTACGCTGTTATTTTTTATCTGTTTCAGCGTCACCTATACGTCAACTACATGTTATCAATGCTGTATGAACACAGATTATAAGTTCGCAGTCTGGTATACTGATAGTATGTTTCTTTCTAAAGGGTGGAAAACAACTGTCAATGCCGCAACCACCAAGATTTCCGATTTCGCTGCGTAGCCGAGCCTGGTCTAGGTCTATCCACACTGAGAGCGGTTTCCTTGAAACGCTTAACGCTCGTCGTCCGTCCGTTAACAAGTGTAATCTGTTTTAATCAGTGGTTTTCCTCGCGTTTATCATAGTGTCGTCAGGAACAACGGAAAAGCTTGATGTCGCTAGCAAACAAGTATATTTTCGGTGTTCTCAGTGGAAAGTGTAGTGAGTGCGAAGATTGCAAAGAATATATAACCGAAAACGAACGTCACCACCGCAGCCCTAATTCACACACTTTATACACTGGGTAAGTGTACATTTTGTGCTAGGTACGTGCGTTATTTTGATAGCAAGAGCTCTTAGCGCAGGTTTGTTGTGATTATGGCAAGCGTTTTGCGGTCCTGCATATGAACGCCACTTACGCTTGCTACTTTTCTGCTCTTACTTGGTCGCCAAGTCAATACACCGGCGTGCATTTTGCGAGCTGCGGATATATGCATCGAGATATATAATTCGCAGCTTCCTACTTGTTGTATTCTTACGATATTCTAAGACTCAATCACGGAGTCAACGCCTTCCCGCATTTATGCTTCTTTGTACCTTGTGCTTTGTACGGATTTGAATGGTTCCGTAAATGTTACTCTCATTGCCCAAACTTTTGTTCCCAGGATCCCACATGCAGGTTCACATACCGTCACCAGCGCAATGCAGTACCTCACAAACTCGTCCCAGAGCGCCTCCAACGCTGATAACGCAGTAATGTAGTCTCTCCTGCGTTACTGTACACTCATATTCCTCAAGGTTGTGTGCGTTTTATGTAATACTGTATTGCCATTTGCGCTCGCTTCTGCAACACGAATGTGGAATACATTTTTTTCTGCTGCAGTTCTCCATTTCGTTGGGTGTGTTCAGCTTAGCAAACATAGGTCAGTTGTTTTGACTCGCTAGCTTCCTCGCACTTTTATGCATTGCTTCTCACTTAGAAGATAGTTCTTTTTTCCACATACATGATAAAGCGACCATGGTTTCTCCTCACACCAGAATCGCACTTGTGCACAATGTGTCACCTCTCGACAGACTTCTGTTTTTGTAATATACATATGTTCAAGATCTCCTTTTCTGCTGGTTCATTTTGGTACATTGGTGTGTTCTGTAAATGTCTGTCCATATCCCACGCACAGGGTGTTTGTTTTTATTCGCATCACAGCAGCGCTCATTTGACAGGTGGGTTATGTTAATTTTCGCAAATTAACCCATCCGTAGTTACAAACATTTCCGACATTTCCTGACGCATGTGTTTGTAACTACGGATCGACTAATTAGCAAAGATTCACATAACCCACCTGCCAAATGAGCGCTACTCTGTTGCGAATAAAAATGAACATCCTGTATAAAAAGCCGCACGTTGGCGTAACCTTTACGGGCAGGTGCTGGATTGAAGGCCGTAACCTCTACTTAGTGGGTTTCCTTGTAACTTTTATAAAAGGGGTCACTCAGAGGGTACCTGGTAGCTTCTGAAGTAGAGGGTAAAATATTGCGATTTTTTACCCTTTACTAAAGGGTACGGAGTTAAGAGTGTATAGCGCATCATCATCGTCATTATCATGTACCTGTTGTTGTTATTAGAAGATGAATTTCACGGAATGAAAGACGCGCACGCTATAAACATGCGTTTCACGCGCTATAAGACCCCGTTCCAACTGCATCTCAGGACCTGTTCAACCGTCTCAACTGATTCAGCGGCGGGTTTTTGAGTGTGCTTCTGTTGGGTGCGGACCCACTGGAGTGCAACGACGGACGTAAGCTGCCTTCTTCATCTGTTTTACATAACAGTCACTATAACATCGCGTCTCTTAACGCCAAGGACACTGTCCTTAGCGCGAAGTGTCTTAAGCTACTGCTCTGGAGCCCTGCTGCCGAGCTCTGCTACTTACAAGAGGAACACCCTCTCGCATATGTAGAAACTGTCTAGCTCTTTAAAAATATGGTGGGTCTTGGTCAGCATTACCACGACCAACGACTGCAATGAATCGAAACTGGTATTGCACAAAAACTGGAGGTATTTGCACATCTTTTTTCGAGTTTACTGAAAAAGTGCAGCAACACTGGGAGGTGAACTCCAGCCATGTGGTAGCGGTGAAGCCTATAGACCTGCCTTCGCGTAACTTATGTGGCCAGCGTCACGACTATTTTTTTTTTCCACTGAAGTATGTTTTCAACCTATTGTTGACACCGTAAGGGGTAAGAGTCGTAGCACCCCTCACGTATGAAAGAGGACCCTTGGAAGAACGACTAGGCTATGGACCCTTATTCCTCAATCAGAAAGTTGTAGTGCACACTGTATGGGATGTCCCTATGGACAAGTGGCGGACCCCTTTCATCTTTGTTCTTACTCCAGTTGCAAGGAATGGGTGGCTCGTTCGTTCGTTTCATTATCTTCACAGGTGCATTGTACATAGGAATAATTCGCGAATGGGAGCTGTAACGTCTTCGGCAGCACAATTAGAGCGTGCAATTTGTAGATCAAGGCACGATGTACAAGAGACTCTGCTTTCTTTCGACGCTGCAGAATGTCCGCCGAAAATGACGCTCACGACCCGGCCCAGGCAGGAGAGGAGGACCAGCCAGCTCGGGTTTCACAGCTTCTGCGCTGCCCAAAGACCATTGTGGCCATCGTAGTGCTCATCAGCTTGCTTATCTCTACCGCAATCGCTATCAAACCATCATCGCCTAAGGTGGCTTATGTGAAAGCTCACCCGGCCTGCAAGTCCACCGAGTGTAGTGCCTTGAGCACGGCCATCACATCCACTGTCAACTCTAACATTTCGCCTTGTCAGAACTTTTATCGCTTTGTTTGCGACGGTTGGATCAAGTCGCACCAGACTCGTGAAGGGGAACTGCGGAGACTCATCTTCCAGGAGTTCAACGACGAAGTTGCTAATCTGCAGAAGAAGTCTCTTATCTCCATTCAGGTGAACGTACATTTCTATCTTTTGATATCGCAATATTTGGTTGGGACTTAAAGGGACCATGAAATGATTTTCGAGAATTCCGAGTACTCTGCAGGAAACCGTTCTCATGATCCCTCACTATCGTACATACATAGACTTTTAACCGTATTCAGTACAACTGGGGCGCAGTTATCAGACAAAAATAGCAGGCGTGACCGCTGGATATATGCCTTCGAAGCGGGCTTACGTCATCGGCATCCAATTCTCTCAGCCAACTGTGAACGACGAGGAGAACGCACCCCGCGGGACCACATGGGTGCATGGTTTCGGTTCGGACAACAACGACGTCGTATATCTGCCGTCGAAATCACTTGAAATATGGCGAAAGGCAAATTGTCAGCAATGGAGGAAGAGATTATGCGACACACACAGCGTCTAGGGATCGTTCGGTACTCAGCAGCTCGTAAAATGTCACCGACGGAGGTATGTTCTGACGAAGTAGTAGTTCAAAGAGGAAAACGTGCTCCGGTAACCATGCTGACAGTCAACGGCTATATTACATTTCTCGTAGGATTCTGTGTCAACGGTTAAATACAATCTTGTCTCCAGGCCAAATTAAAACATATTTCATGGCGAAGTATGCAAGCGTGTTTGCAAATTTTGCAGTTTCCTCGCAAAACCCCGTCAACGAATCGGCAACGTGTTCTGTGTATGATGTCACGGCCAGTTTGCCTCGGAGGCGGGCCGTAGCAGCTGCCGTTCACACCCGCGGTTAATATAGAATATCTTCGCTATTTGTACCATTCTCAACTTCATATTTCACAGAGTGAATATTTATAGTACAGAGGAGCAAATTAAAAATGATCGTGCGCTTGTCAAATATCCTTTCATGGTCCCTTTAACAGTGCATTGCAAGACGAGTGTCCCTACAAGCGCTTCCTCACAAGAGAAGACAAAAATGAACGCTTTTTCACCCAAATTTAGCATCAGAAACTGTAACGAAATTGGAAGAACATCAATACCTGGGGGCTTAATCGCTTCATCGTCGTTACGGTCGTTACAAGCTAACGAGTGGCGGGAAATTCAAAAAGGCGGTCGGGAAATTTAAAAAGGTGGGCACGTGATAAAACACGTGCACGGCGCTCTTCGCGCGATACGTGGAGGCCGTGGTACACGTCACGCGCAATGTGTCACGTGCCCACCTTTTTGAATTTCCCGCCACTCGTTAGCTTGTAACGACCGTAGCGACGATGAAGCGATTGAGCCCCCAGCTGGAGCGGCTTTATTTCGACAGAGTGGCTAAAGAGCAACTCGAAGTAGTGGATGCTACTTCGATGCATTTCTAAAGTTCGAGCACAGATGGACGGCAATATGTTTTTAACGTAGGGGGCTCTGGTTGGTATAGGACCGCCTGTTGGTACATGACATATGAAAGTTCAAAACCAGCGGAACGGACGCGAACACAGAGGAGAATTAAAACCATACAAGCATTGTTATAATTCGTGGCTTTACGTCGCGAGAGATCTGCGACCACGAGTGACGCCACAGTGGTCGGTCTGCGGATTAATTTCGACCACCTGGTTATTGTTATTGCGTGCAATTGTTTTAATATATGGCTGGCTTTTGTTTGTGACGTTTGTGATCAAAGCAGTTTAGACTGTTGAAACGTGCAAAGGGGCCACCAAAACTGTCTGAAATGTTACTGAATATTTCAGGTTCCCGTAAGGGGACAAGACTCATTTCAAAAGCTCGCCTACGTGTACCAGTCCTGCGTCCGTGTCGAGAAAGCAGACCAGGACGGCATCCGCGTCTTCAGGGAATTCATGGGCTTCATCGGTTTGGAGTGGCCGCAAGTATCAAGGACCCGATCCTTCAACGTCCTTGATGCCGCAGTGCGACTGTCCTTCCAATGGGACGTACCTACCCTGCTCTACGTCACCGTCAAGCCTAGTCCTTACGACCGTACCCGTCTCCTCGTCGCCATAGACCGTGGAACGAGCACCGTCGGCAGCGGCAAAAAGAGTCCTGCCCTGCGAAAGTACATCTCTTCCGTTGCCGACGTCTTGAACGAGAACGCTCACGTGGAGAAAATCGAAGCCGGTGTCACCCTCGCCGAGAAGTACCTCAAGGATCAGATAAGTGCCGTGCGAAAGAGCGTGCGCAAGCGGAGTATCGACTTCAAGCGAGTCGTTTCCTTCCGCGAACTCGAGGCCTTGACCTTCGTTGACGATTCGACTTACTGGCTCGATGCCGTCAACTCGCACATGCCAGCTGGACACAAGATGACACCCAGCGACCCTATCCTCCTTGAGCACCCTGAACATGTCATCGCTGTGTCCCGCCTCATTCGCAAGCCCGAGATGCTCCAGAGCTTGCTCTACTACTTAGGCTGGCTGCTAGTGCAGGCACTGGGACCTAAGGCTGCCATGGCTATTCGGAAGGCCAAGTTTGCCTACGAAAAGGCTTCAAGTAAAACCGGCGGAGAGATGGGGGAGCTGAACCTCTGGCGGGTGTGCATGAAAGAGTCTGAAGACTTGATGCCCACGGTTTATAGTGCTCTGTACGTTCACGGTCATGCATCTGAGAAGCCAAAGTTCGACGTCAAAGCTATTGTAGACCATGTCCTGTGGGTGACGACAGAGACCGTTCGACGAGTGCGATGGATTGATGACCGCACCAAGGCAAAGGCACTGACGAAGGTGAAAAAGATGCGTGGATTGATCGCTTTCCCACAGTGGATGCGCAATACAAGCGTCGTCAAAGGACTTGATTCGGAAATTCCGGACCTCAGCGAACATTACCTGGCTAGCTGGCTCAGAGTGAAGGAAATCAAAGGAACTCGAGTACGCAGAACGATCAAAGACGTTCACTCCGACGATCAAACGTACCACTACAAAATATCCGACACTTGCATCCGTTACTTCACCGACGAGAACCGTTTAATTGTGCATCCGGCGGTGCTGACCGTACCGCTTTATGCTTACGGAGCACCAGTGGCTATCAACTACGGTTCGCTCGGGACTTTGATAGCACGTGAGGTTTTATCGGCGTTTGACCTCAAAGGCTGTGACTACGACGAAATGGGCAATGAAGACCACTGGTGTTCTTCAGAGTACCGCGAAGAATACAGACATTCTCTCAGCTGCTACTCGGACCAGTTCGACGAAGCCAGCGCTAGAGTTCCTGGACTGTCAGCGGCTAACGACACCTGGACGAGAGCTCAATTGGTGGCCGACACGGAGGGTCTGCGGCAGAGTTATCGGGCTTACAGGTTGCTCGTGAAAAATCTTGGAGGCGATCGCTATGACGAGGCTCTCTCCGGTGTGAGTTATACGCCGGAGCAGCTGTTCTTCATCAACAGAGGGATGTTGTTCTGCGCCAACATGAACATGCGTCTCTTGCGTGAGAGGAACAGGGAAGACATGCTCGCGGCGCATGAGTACCGCTGCAACATTCCTTTGACGAATATGCGCGAGTTCACTAAAGCGTTTCGTTGCAAGCCTTTAGACTTGATGTATGCCAAGAATAAGTGCGCCATCTGGTAATGGCTTTTAAACTTTACTTGTTGTGTTGTTGTTGCATTGTTATTGTTTGTTTCTAAGGGTATCTAGCTGTTGTTTTCATAATTTCGGGTACTCGCGGGCCCCTTTTTGTTACATGGGCTTTTTGTACAGACACATGAATGTGGGAAAGTTTGTATAGTACGGCATAAGTTTGTCTTCAGGCTTTGGACGGTGTTGAGTCGCTGGGTAGCCATAGTGCCGGGGTAGGGTGTCACGCCGCTGGTATGTAGCGAGCGTCTGTTGTGGTATTTAAATAAACTCTCTCGGGACGAGGAATGCAACTGAACATGCATCAACTGCAGTCAGCAGAATGGTACGTAATTGCATACCTGCCTACCTGACTCGAATTCGGGAGACTGCACGCAGCGCGACGGGGGGAGGGGGGACACATTAGTTTTGGTCGCCAGTGTATTGAGATCGCCACTGTCTGGTGGGGCTGCGACGCACTGTCGTCGCTTCTGTGAACCGCAGTTGCGAATACTCGTCGTCTGAGGCTCTCCAAAATGGCATTTTGCGCGGCCGCAGCCATTTCACCGATGATGGCAGTCGTTTCGTCCGTCCACATCGGTGGCGCTTCGTTTCTTCACATTGTGGGAGCATCTTCCAGAACAGCAGTCACACGTGGTCGCTTATACGTTCCGCGGCAGATTGTGTTCAACCAGAAACCCCGTGCAAAGGCACATGGCATGTATGGCAGGAACACGTGCAGGGATTCCTTCTGTTTGGAGAGCACCATCGGAGGAGACGAAACTATCGTAGTTACGATAGGACGATATAACGCGTCTTCTCGAGAAACACGGACACAATGAAACACGTGATCTGCCGCGACCTCCAGCCATGGATGGTCATGCCGCGAAACACGCTTTACGGTCTGTCTAATTCTTCAGGAATTCTGTTGCGAAGCGTTTAAAGCAAACTGAGAGAAGAAAATCCCAAGGCCGCAAGTTTACGGGAGATTGGAGGGCGCGTCCGTGTACAGTGGGGAGACTGAACGAAATTCGGGAGTCTCCCGGATAGTCCGGGAGAGTTGGCAGTCTATGTGGTTGGGAATAGTCTTGCACGAAAGGCCAGTTAGTTCGTACTCAACGGACACTGCACTAAGTACTCTGCACTGTAAGGACGCCGTAGCAGCATGTCGTCAACACAAAAGCTCGGTAAATAGTGTCATTACCACCACTACCACCGTCTCCCCCTGCATTTGAAGCTCCAGTACGTTTCCAGAACGCATCCGGGGCATGATCCGTATCAGGAGGTGGCCTTTATTTTGCCCGTACATCTTTTTGCTTTGAATCGGACGCCTCGATGCTTATCGTGGCGGCCATTCCGAATCTTCACGTCGCACCATGAACCACGCAGGTGTCTCCAGAGCAATACACACGTTTCGTGAGAACCGTAAAAAAAAAGAGGAGAATCACGCGCATAACGTCTCACAGTGTGCTTACGAATGTAAGCTTTCCCGATGCAAACAAAAGATTAAACGATTCATCTGCCCAAGATACGCCTGCAGTGAGCTACTACTTCAGAGACACGTATAGTCATGAATGGGGGTATAACACGACGTCCAAACAGTAAAAGCATTCACGCGTGTGGATACACCTGCACTTGTGCCAATGCAAAATGCAGCACAAAGGATGCAGTCGCGGAGAATATAAGCTGAGGCTCCGCACATCCAAAAATATTCATTGATATAGCCCTCAATGGCATAAAAGTGGTGTATTTGTTAGACCCGGATTTTATAGCTTAGTTTTATGAAAGCATAAAGATACGCTGTGGCAGTTGTCGTATTCACTTTACCAGTCTACAAAGCAGAAGGGCTACAAGACGTACCTCTCTACGACTCCAGGTATGGAATCACTCTATCTTGTACACGCAGTACCAAACTATACGTCCGAACAAAATATAAATACGAGCTGAGAAATTCCAGGTTCCTCTTAGCCAGGACTTTCGCGAACGTCGCGGGCTCGATCTGGTAATGGGAAAGGTACCATAAATCAGCAGACATACAGTTTATGGTGGGAAATAATCCCAAATTGGTTAAACAACAGTGATCTATGTTCCCGACTAGATTTGCTACAACTATGGTGAGCTAGAAGGACTTCTAGCTCACCATACTACAACGGCGAGCACTTTCACCAGCCCCACCACCGACTAGATTTGCTGCTCCTGATGGCTATGTAGCCGGCTGTAGCCGTTTTAGACCCAGTGTTATACGCAAGCAATGCCGTTTTGACCTTGCACTTTACTAGCGATGCGCGGTTGGTGGTTAGTTATTTCGACACAGTGCTACCCATAATTTTGAATTTTAATTTTTCATAGAAACTATGTGTGTAATTGGGACGTAAGCGTACTGAGGACTCAGGCTATAGAATAGATAACTTTTCTGAGCTTGCCAGGAACCGTAAACTTTCTTCAGTTCTATTATTCTTGCAAGTAGCCAGTAGGACGACTGAAGAGCATGCCATATAGCAGCAGAATAAGTGATAGATAACTGGGATCCTTGGCCTAACTTAAACCAAAACATAGGAAGCGTATTAAAATAGCCGACAAAACCATTTCGGAACAGGTCTCAACATGGTTTCTCCTGCACAGCACGAGGTGCTTCAGAAGTGCTCCTCGCAGTTGTTCGGAATAGAATAGTAAGTAGTGTCATCAAGTAGGGAACCTACGTGTGGAGATTGGCACATAACCATGCATTCCAACTCGTGCACGCATACTGCAGCTTTTCTCAACAGAAAGTTCATAACGTTTCAAAAAGGTTCTCATAAGGTTAGAATTGCTTGTAACTTATAATTACAATTGCAATCACAATATCATATTGAATAATGTGGAATAAACCAGTGGGCAATGTCTGACCACATGAGTTACAAATATCGCGCTACACTCGCCCAACAGCGGAAGGAAATTACAACGTTAGTGGTGTTCTATACAGACTGTACACTCTAAAAACCGAACTTCACCGCATAGCACGCTGTGCGCCAACCATTGCCAAGAATGATAGGGTTATTGCTTCTGATTCGAAGAGAGGTGGGGCCGTACGCCCTTTCGTGGCAATTTTCATATATCCAAATTGCCACAAAAAGGCGTACGCCCACCTCTCTCTTCGAATCAGACGCGATAACCATATCATTCGTGGCAATGGTTGGCGCACAGCGTGCTATGCGGTGAAGTTCGGTTTTTAGAGTGTAGGTACGAAATCTTTCCTATAACATACAGGGTGTTTCACCATAACAGGATAAAAAATTCTACTGGCGACGTACTCGCCGGAGGATTGTGGGACGCAGGAGGAAGTGTTCCCACCTCTTGTTTTACCTTTCTTTCCCCCGCTTTAACCTTGATGCTGGGGACAACTGACTTATCACAAAAAAGGCAAAACAAATGAAGGCGGGAACACTTCCTCCTCTACACTCTAAAAACAGATGGTGGTGGTGGTGATGGTGAAAGGGCTTGCCGTCTCTAAAAACAGAGCTTCACCGCAGAGCACGCTGTGTGCCAACCACTGCCACGAATGATACTGTCATCGCTGGTGATTGGAAGACAGAGGGGGACGTACGCCTTTTTGTGTCACTTTACCCGGTACCCGGGTTCGAATCCCGGTGCCGGCTGTGCTGTCTGGGGTTTTTCCTGGGTTTTCCTCAGACGCTTTCAGACATATGTCGGCACAGTTCCCTTAGAAGTCGGCCCAGGACGCACATTCCCCCAGGGCGTGAGTCGTGCGTTGCCCACATACGTGAGGCCGACAACGGCAAGCCCTATCACCACCACCACCACCACCACCTTGTGTCACTTTTCATATATCCAAATTGCCACAAAGAGGCGTACGCCCCCCTCTCTTTTCGAATCAGAAGCCATAACCCTACACTCTTAAAAATGAACTTCACCGCATAGCACGCTCCTAGCCAACCGCCATCTCGAATGATATCGTTATCTGCCCTAATTTGTTAAAAAGAGGAGGCGTACGCCCTTTTTGTGACACTTTTGCTGTTCATAATTGTCACAGAAAAGGCGTACGAATCCCGTTTTTAACAAATCAGGGCAGATAAGGATATCATTCCTGATGATGGTTGGCTAGGAGCGTGCTATACGATGAAGTTCATTTCTAAGAGTGTATCATTCGTGGCAATGGTTGGCGCACAGCGTGCTATGCGGTGAAGCTCTGTTTTTAGAGTGTAGACGCACATTTCGAGCACGCTTCTTTGCGAAAATCAAGCAGGCGGGGCCAAAGCGTAATTTTTACATTTTTTTGCTCGACTATTTCTGTTGCGATACCGTGAATAGTTTTTGTAGGGTCTGCGGTTATTCCGTGGAGGACTCCATATTTCTGGAAAGAGAAGTGAGGTCCACTCGGCAATTTTCAATGTTCAACTGACAGAAATAAATTTCTCACAATTAAAAATTGTCCAAATCCTTTCTTAATGGTGTCAAAAGTTTCCAGAAGGTAATTGCCGAAAGTCCCACAATCCTCTGGCTGTTAGAATTTTTTCTCTCTTTAGGTGAAACACCCTGTATATGCTCGCATGGTTGTGCGTTTCTGTGGATTCGCTGAGCATTTCCGGTATCGTCCTCTTCGTATCGATTGCTATCCTAGTATTCAGGCACCGTAATTTCGAGCGTTAAGCAGATGTCCTAGTCGGGCTCGGCAGTGCTACTCGCTCTGGAGCGCAGGCGGCGTTGTTTGATGTCGTGTCCCTCGGCTCTCTCGTCTTTCCGCTGGAGTATTCCGAGGAAAGTCACTTCTGAGAATACCTCAAATGATGCGCTTTGCATTTCTTCCATTTTATTCGTTCACATTTAACTATCGTGCTCTCGTCCGGAGCTGCCGAGTCCAGTTTTTTTAAACGGCTGTCTCCCTTTGCTCTTTCCACTTTCAAACATTTTGTCTCTTCCCTTTCAAACATATTCGTGAAGATGAAAAGAATAAGAGAGAAACAGAAAATCTGGCAAGGATTCTGGTGTAGCCTTATGAACCTAAAGACCTCTTCTGATTTCGTAGGAGTTTGAATGCCACTCGGGGGCTGATCTCGGCCACGGCTTGCAGGGCTCACATGAGTCAGCACCTAAACTGTTTGTCATGTGGTTAGGTTTCAGGTTGCAAATGATATTTTTTTTCGGTGAAGGGATACTTGAAACCAAAAGTCACTCCATACCGCCTGGTATTCATTGTCAAGAAAGCCGAAAATTATCATGCCAAACATGAAATTATGCCGAAATCCCGGGATTTCGGGATCCTGATCCTAGTATACGGTCGACCTTCTGAAATTGGTCCACGGTCACTATGTTTCGCACATGGTGTTCTGACCTGGATGTTGAGATAGAATGTGGTCCCGATTTTCATGTCACTGACCACATAGAGCCTATAAAAAGAGGAAATAAATAAATAAAAATAAATAAAAAATAAATAAAGAACGCGTTATTAACGAATAACATGAACCCGTTTCTTTTCGCTTTTGAGTAACGAGTAACGTATTTAGTTCCTTTTTTTCTTCCCGGTAACGTGTACAAGTCTGCGTGTGATATTGTGTTATAATTATTAGACAGTAGTAGTACGATCCAGGGACTTCAAACGACACCTCTCCAGGTTAAATAAATTTCAGTTTCAGCGCTCGGAACCCTCTGGTACTATTAACGGTTGTGGAAAGCAATTGATCCTACAATTGCTGCAATTGATCTTCATTTCAGGTTTCCGCTTGATCTGCAAGACCCTAAGCGAGCTGTTATCTACCATGTATTCTACCTTCCTTCTTTTCGCCTTGCTCGCGGTACTACCCGCCATCTACCGTTGTGAAGATATTTCCTACCAGCCAGTGGATGTTGTTCACGGTGAGTTGGTCTCTAAAACATACAATCGTTAGACAGTACTGCATACAATGCATCATTGCATGCTAGCACCAACTGAGGGGAGGGGGGATAGTTGGCAGAAAAAAAAAAGAAAAAGAAAAAAAGAAAGGGGAAAGGTCAGCCATGCAGCATGCCAGCTTGCTATTCCCTAAACAAAAACAAACTGGTTTATGGCAATGGTCAATGTCAACGAGGTATAAGATATGGTTTGTAATTCTAACTTCACTGTAACGACAGACAGGCGGCATTTGATTTGGCACCAGTTAAAAAGGTGGTGACACATTGGTACATGTGGTTCATTACATGATAGTACTGCGCACCAGAGTATTAAAGTATTAAAGTAAGTAGTATTAAAGAACTTTCAAGCACATCCCGACGTCCACTCCTGACGTCCAACGAGCGAGAGCCTTTGTCATGTCTATTGGCTCTTGTAAGCGCATGACCTCTCCCGCGGTTGTCTCACTGACGTAGATACGTACCATGATGTCAGAGGGTGATGAGTCTCGGTAGTTGCGGTTAGTCCGTAAGCATTTGCTGTAAAACATGAAATTTCGGTTCACTTCTATACAAATACCATTTTCTTACATGTATCCGGCATAAGTATGGTGATGTCCTTCATCATCAGTGTGGTCGCACACTCGTATAATCAACTGTAGTCGCACAATAGCTAGATATTGCAACTACAAACACCTCCGGAGTATGGCTGCCAGCGGCCCGTTATAAGGGCAGATCGTTTGTGCTGAAGCAGCAAAGATATAATTGCGGATAGTTGTGACTGTATAGAAGGTAAGACATTAGTACTAACCCTGAATGAAACTCCACAGTGCTTCCTTTCAAATGTTCTAATACATTCACTGTGCCGTTTATCGTTGTCTCACACTTTCTCACGTTGTCCCTGTCGTGCAGACCAGGAATGGGTGCACGCACACGTGCACAACAGGCGCTGAGAAGATGGTTTAATAGACTGATGGGAGTATTGCAACGTAGATATATATCACTTTCATATATCACTTCATATACCACTTCATATATCACTTTCCAAAAGGTGGCACGCTGTAATCAGAGCTAATTGGTATAAATTTCAATCATGGTGCATCCGCTGGCCCGATGCAAGAAACATACTCGAAAATTTCAATCCTACACGTTCGCAAGAGCGGTCAACACTCTGCCGCAGGAACGCCTCTTAGTGACCATCAGAAACGTACGCTGATTGTAATCAGTCAATCAGTCAATGCATAGCCTTTTCCCCTTTCTACTAACACAGCGAAATGGGCCTGTTGGCACAAATGTATTTTGTAAGTACATAGGAGCCACAGGAATACGGACAACACAAAATTGGCACACAGAGTAGCTCCACTATCAACACGTTTATCGTACACTATCAACATTACTCCCTCACCGTGAACTACTGTGTGTATCAATTGTGTACTGTCCATATTCCTGCAGCTCCTTTTCTTACAAGACATGTTTCATTTGCCACTGTGACCTTTTCCTGATATGTGATCGAGGCAGGCGTCCCGACTTTTAAGTCGGTGCAAGTGCTCTGCTCCAGCTCCACGATATCTGTCAGCACGCATTATAAGAAGCATCTTCACGTGGCAATATGCATACCAGCTGGATAACGGACAAAAAGCTTTTAAGTACGCGTTTATCTAGTGTGGACTTCTCTCTGAATTTTGGGAACCGAAACAAGGTACCACGCGAGTCGTGTGTTTGAAGCAGTGTGCAGTTTTGATGGTATAACCTAAGAGGCGTTCCTTTCAGGCAACTGCGTCTACAAGCACACCTCCATACCAGACAGTCAAGCGCATCAGATGACGTTCGACGAGTGCGCACTGGTTACATGCACCGCCAAGTTAAGGCGCGTTGAAATCAAGAAATGCTCCGTCCGTGCTGGCTGCTACCCACCCGCAGGCGGGCTCTACCCTCAATGCTGCACCAGCGTCATTTGTAGCCGATAGCATAGCGTGGCAGTTATGTGAGAAATAAAAGGACATCGCATACAAGCAAATCTTGTCTACCACGCTGACCTCTATCATCCTCGCTTGCTAAACTTGACAACGACAACACATATATCGCGGTCGACGCTTTTGCGTATAAGAGCAGGGTTACCCTGCTGCGGAATCATGTCCACTTCGTTGAAAACAGGGAGCCCAAAGTACGCTCAGAGTTTTCATCGAAGGAAACAAACAACTGCCAGCTCTCGAGCCTGGACACGTACTAAAAGCTATTTACAGGACAAAGCGACATATCACATACGCAAAACCTGTCATAATCATAATAGTCATAATCATAATTTATCTCTCGTTGTTGTATCGTGCAGTCAGGTCACAGTTCCACGCTGCTCTAGTGGGTATCGTATTTGGAGATCCACTTGCTCGTAGCTAAACACTCGTTTCCACTTTTTTTCTTGCTTCGTGAAGGCCCGTACACATTTTTCTTTTCTTATTTTTTATTAGCGGGTCTTCGTATCCTATAGCCCGGAGTGGCGCTTTAGCGTATATTCAGCAATAAAGATGACGCGGTGGGTGTCATCAGGTTAATTTGTAGGTAACATTTCCTTGAGCACGAGGAAAAGATACAAGGCTCATTACACCAGCTTGCTTGCCTGTTCCCTTTTTGCTCATCAGATCAATGTTCGATCTCGCAGATTTAAGCCCACGTCATGACTTCTCTAGGACTCCTAATGTCTGATCCAAAACCCCATAGCAGTGTTGTCATTGTGCAGATGTCGACGTTAGAGTTAGCGTCATCCCATTCTGCACTGTGTACAGACGGTTAGCGTGTGTATATACAGATGAGCTGGTAGGTAGTATTCATCGTCGGTGACCTGCCACGGGCCGACCCACGAAAATCGTGCAAATGCGAGGAAATATATATATATCTTTATATATATTTTTAAGTCAAACGTCGCCATGCCAGTACTGGACAGCTGTTTCGGCCTTCTTGGGCCTCACCAGCAGTACGCAGGCAGGCAACGTTTGAGTGGATGGCGTCAGAAGGTCACGTGGCACGTGATGCCTCTCGTCAGGGTGTCCTAAGACACCTCTGAAAGCCCAGTGCAAAGCCAGTCAAGTGTATAAGGGAAGAAAAAAATAGCAGGAGCGCTTTGGCTGCACGTATAGCTTATGTTTGTAAGTCAAACGTCGCCAAGCCAGTACTGGACAGCTGTTTCGGCCTTCTTGGGCCTCATCAGCAGTACGCAGGCAGGCAACGTTTGAGTGGATGGCGTCAGAAGGTCACGTGGCACGTGATGCCTCTCGTCAGGGTGTCCTAAGACACCTGTGAAAGCCCAGTGGAAAGCCAGTCAAGTGCATAAGGGGGGAAAATAGCAGGAGCTTTTTGGCTGCACGTATAGCATATGTTTGTAAGTCAAACGTCGCCATGCCAGTACTGGACAGGTGTTTCGGCCGTCTTGGGCCTCATCAGCAGTACGCAGGCAGGCAACGTTTGAGCGGGTGGCGGAGGTACAAGAACAACATTCCCGGTGAGCGCAGCTGGAGCGTCAGCCGTGACAAACCATAACTGAAGCAGACGACGGAGCAGTGTCCCTTAAAGTTCCCATGCTGCTTTGCGTGGCGCGCTTGGTGGCGCGCGCATCTTTGTAAAATTGTCTATTTCAGGACGTCCAGGGAAACTTCTTCCTCTGTAAGCTTGTAGGTGGTGCACGTTGTAATAGCTTGCCGTTGTTGCATACCCCCCCCCCCACACACACACACCCATTGGCCCCCGTTGCTGGCCTCACAGCTGTGGGCATCATCAAAGACCGTAACTGGAGACGATGACCAGACGATGACGAGACGATGACGAGACGATGATGACCAAAAGATGGGGGAGCGTAGTAGGCGGTTTTGGCTCGGTGGTTTTGTGTGTCGTCCAATTAAAAACTGGAGTTGGGCACGCTGTAAGCTTGTAAGCTTAGCATGAGAACTTGGACGTGCCCATCGTAGTCCTCACGTTAGCTGCAGTGTTAGGTAAGTGCTGTGTCGCACCAGGTTGCTGTTCAGGTTCATGAGCCACACGAAGTGCCCACATACGTATGCGCTGCCTTACATGGACAGGACGCTACGCAAGGCAGGTAAAAACAATAAATGCAATTGTGATTAATTAAATTTTTCGGGAGGGCAGCCTTCTTCTGTTCGGTGGTTAAGGCTCCTCAGGCTTGAAAGGCTGTGTCTCAGGAGACAGGACAGCCTCAAGCCCAATCGGAAGCACACCATTTGTGACCAGTACTTGGTAACTTCCTGCGTACAAGAAAACGGCACAACATGACGTTTGGGAAACGTCTAAAATGTGCAGGTTTCTGATCACAAATATAGCTTGAGTGAAGGTCATGTGCTGGAAGGCGGGCCACACCTCCAAATCCCTGCTACTGAAGCGTAGGCAGTGATACAGAAGACAGGCCGGTAACAATTTCCGTAGATGAGTGTGGTACACTGCACATGTAGCTGCTAATCAGGTAATGAGACATATGTACTTACCGAATGAATGAGCAGTATGTGGTTACATAATCTACGTGTTCCTTCCAGGTGCTTGCCTCTATCTGTTCTCCACAATTAGGGACGGCAGCCACCGACAGATGGTTTTCAGTCAGTGCGCCCTTGTCACGTGCGATGCCAAGGAGAGAAACGTGAAGATCGTAACATGCGACGCCCCACCTCCTGGCTGTTTCCCCCCAGCTGGGGGAATTTATCCTGACTGCTGCACAAAGCACACCTGCGGATAGGATTTCCCAGCGATAAGTACACGAGAAAATAAACGAAATAGGTTGATTTACGCATAAATAGCGAAAAAATAAAATAAAATAAAGTACTTGGCGCGTTTTACCGTCGTTGGTGCCGTGGGTAAGAAATGCGTTTCTAATCAGGGAAGCGCTCCAGGATGAGATCCGCCGACATTTCGAACAAAGACAGTCTTCTTATAGGCCTAAAAGAACAGTATCTCTGCTCGAAATATCGGCGCCTCTCGTGATGTGATGTAATAGAAAAAAAAAAAAAAAAAAAATAAAAAAAAAAGGTCGTCACGACGAAGTCAGACTGGCTACCCCAGACCACTTAGCCGCATTTAGTCGAAATGAACAAAAAGAAAGAGAAAACGCAGTAGTTGGCCGCAGGGATACAAACATCCCGAACTAGTGGGAACAATTGTCACAAACGAGGGACCAGAAAGTCTCACAAAATGTCAGTTGGATGAGTTTCTTCGAGGAAACGTGCGGTCCTCGCCCTGAGGCACTTTCCTTAAAGTGCCACTACGGACTAAATCTCGTGTCTTCAGAATCCTACCGAGGTTATGTTACTGGAATCTTCTTGTCCCAGTTTACATTCTTAGAAAATATTTTGGCTCTACGTGACGCGAAAGCTGGAGAAGATTAATTTTATTTTTTGAGAACTGTGACGTCTTGTTGGGCTTTGACAGAGCGCCCGTCTCTCATCTGGCAACGTTGTTCCCCTTCACGTCTTCCGGGGAGCTCACTTTTTGCACTCCGTTAGTGGAGCCCCACGTGACATATCATCCGACTGCTCCGATCTTCGAGAGAACACAAAGGGCGGTAAACACATCTATCCCATTTTCCCTTTTTCGACCAACGTCACGTAGCTACACCACCACGTGACGCTCCCCGGACGCCGGCGTGGTTGCTAGGTGACGAGTGCCCTCTCCAGAACATGACATCATTGCAATTTGTGGGCTTGTAATTACGTCACCCCCTCCTCGCGTCATGGAAACTTGTGGAGGCTCAGAAGATCTTCAAGAATTGACAGAAATGCACAGCTTTCGTAAACAGGATTGAACTTTCGAGTATACAATCCTTGAGGCACCTTCTTTTTGTGGACTAAACAAAATAAACGCTGTTTTCCCGAGTCCGGAGTACATCACACCGGCTTGGTGTCTTAACGCGGGGTCGTCATCACATATTTGGACATGGTCAACAGTACGAGCCCTCATGTACAAAACTGCGCGTTTTACTGCGAGATTACCGGATAAAAATAATTACCGGGGCCGGCACACACATACATTGGATGATGATTGGATGATGATGAGGTGGGCGATTCACCGCCGCTGAGGCGGTACGCTGCCCTATTGCGCATTAGGAACGGATGAGGGGATGATGATGGGGGGAGCACTTTCAGAGAGCCGTTACCAGACTGGTGGAGCGCAAGTACTCCGCAAGAAGACGAATGCCTTGGTGGGTAGCGTTCGACCACGGTCCGATGATGTTCGCGAGGTTGAACGGCCGCTCGTCAATACGTTGCATAGAAACTTCTATCAGCGCACGCTCGTGGTGATATTGCCCACAAACCAGGATGACGTGGCAGAGGTCGCCGTGCACTCCACAAGTGCATGGGGCAGAGGAAGACGAGGTGGAGCCGTGACGGTGTTGAAAAGCATGTCTAAAGGCAACGTTGAGCCTCATGCGGTGGAAGAGTGCAGCAAAGGGCCGCGGTAGTCGCAGAGGAAGTACAAGAGAAAGCTTGGGGTTTGCATCCGAAAAAAGTGAGCTATGTCGTGTTGTTAGTGATCCTGCATCTTGGGGCCGGTGAGTGTCGAAAGGAGGTGTCTTCGATTGCGCGAAGACATCATTATCGGGAAAAAAGCTGCGTGCTAATGGGTGCTCAAGGTGATTTTGTCTGCTTCTTCATTGTCGCTGACGGAAAACCGAAACCGAGGCCGAAAGACGTCCAAAACAACGCACAGAAAGAGCAAACGCTTTGTTTACAAACAGTTTGGCCGCCGATCACGGGCGGGACCATCTTTAAGGTCACGTGTTCGGTGACGTTTGCTGTGACGTGTGACCATGATCGGTCAAGAATGTATTGCGTTCGCCCGGAACGGTTTCGTCTATGGAGCAATACATATAAGATGCCACCCCTGTGTCATCCACGGCTCGCGCTGTACGGCCACGGCCGTGTGTACGGCCGAGCTTGAGGACGTGCGCGCGTGTGAAGGCTTTGCACGATCGGATGCGGAGGAGGGAAGCCTCGGGCCTGGAGAGGCCACAGGTAGCACAGAGTGGTGGTGCAGATCCGTCTCTCGTTTGTTTGCCTCCACATATGTTCCCTGATTGTATTCGTGTAGCAAAAATTGCTTCGGGGTAGCTTTGACTTTCGGCCGTGTTTTCGCAGCTGTTTTAGCCAGAGCGTAAGAGCGAGGTCATTGCCTGCTATGCTCTTATGGGAAGCTGTCCACTGTAGCGTTACCGCTATCCTGGGATTCAAGCCACGCTATGTGCAACCGCGCCTTTCGCGCTTAGTAGCATATTTCGTAGTGATGTTGGATACGAGAAATAGCACAAGTTACATGCATTACCGGATATATCAACATGGGCTCTATACAGCCTCCTGACGTAAGAGTTAATGTGCCTGGACTTCTGGGAAAGAAGGACAAACCAACTAATGTTCTTCGCCAGTTCAGTCTTGAGTTACTAAACAGCAGCACTGGCAGAATACAGATTTTCACGGATGCATCTAAGACGTCATTCGGCTCCTCGTGTGCGTTTGTTATCCCGGAGACGAATATCGAAAGAGCGGTGCGGCTGTCTTACGTCACCTCTGTTTCGGCCGCTGAACTTCATGAGTCCTCTTGGCAATAAGTTTTATCCACTCGCGATCTTCAGTTGCTCGCTGGATCGTCTATAGCGACTCAAAATGTGTGTATCAGGCTCTCCTTCCATGTTCACTACTGGATCTCTGGCATCAGAAGCACAAGATGTCATGCACACATAGCATGAGGCAGTTTTAAAAGGCCATGACACACAAATGGAGTGGAGCAACGAGGCTGTGGACGCTGCTGCACGCCGGGCTCGGACTGAGACGCGTCCAAGTCATGCCCATTTATTTCACCAAGGGTGACGCGGGGCGAATGCCGAACGAGCTCAAGGAACAAATGTCCAGCACCTCCTGGCTAACAGGATCTGCTCGGGATTTGCTTCTGAACAAGGTCGTTCCAGAGTTACGCTTTCGAGTACGACCTTCCTTCACGCGACAAACGACGACTGTCCTATATACATAGGCTACGGCTCAATGTACCGTACAGCGCACGTCTTCTCTTCAAACTGGGAAAGCGAGACTCCCCGAACTGTAGTGAGTGTGGCGTTGTAGAGGACGTAGAATTCATCCTTCTCAGGTGTCGTTTTAGCACACCAGACGTCGCCCCGAGCAGTTTCAGCGCAATTTTTGCAAAAAAAAAAAAGAAAGGTCAGTTTATTTTTAACGACATATCACGTGTGCGCTGTGTTGCACTGCGTTTATGAGCGAGAGATGATATCAAACCTGTAAGCAACTCCAAAGTATCTTTAAAGCACATTTACAGTGACGCTGCGAACTCAGAGTCAATACGCAAGTCCCGTCAGTAAACAAATCCCCGCGCTTCCATTAAAAGAAGCCGCAGAAGAATTTTGGAGAGAAGGTGGAAGAATAATTGGGATAGATTCGGATTCTCCAAGGCTAGGTGACGTTATCGAGAGCTATCGTCCTTCTTCTAGGAACAGCGCGAGCGTCTTCGCTCTTCACTCAACGTTGGAAGTCTGCCAGCAGCTGAAGTAAGAAGACGGACCGCTCTTTCACACCCTTATTTGCACACAGGACATGACGTTCAAAGAAGCATGGAAGACATTTTAGACCCACTTCTATTTGTAAACAAGAGGGCGCATCTGCGCATGCGCATAAAGCAGACGTCGCTGGTGGGCAAAAGGGAATGGGAAGCCACATGGTGTGTTCGGCGTATTTGGCCTTTCTGTACCACGTAGCACACAAGAGCGACACCACTCTGCGGAATGCCTTTAATAACGACAGAAAACACCCAGTGATTCCAAGATCGTGCTTTTTTTGCACACCAAACAGGACAGCAGCGCCACCGCATCACTATGACGTCACGAAGCGAAGTGAGTCTATAGACGCACCATCTTCACCGTCACGGAAAATACATCATTTGGGAAGTACGAATTTCCTGAGAAAGTTAGCTTATAAGAATGCGCGCAGCATCGACGAACTTGCCTACGCTACCCCTGGCGTGTGGTGACATCAAAGCTGAGATCACTGAGAGGATGGCAGCTAGCTGGTGAACGCTCCTCAAGCTCAAGGTTTTCTCGCACTATGGTGACGTCAAGTCAGTCAACCTTTTTATTGGCCAGCGACCACTCGTGAAGCAGGAGGAGCCCCGCGAAAAGCAGAAATGACGAAAGAAAAAAAAAGAAGGCTCCGTATTGGCTGACTGGCATGACGTCACAGATTGGCAGCCGAGGCAACTCTCTGGCGCACAAGGATTGGGCGCTGTTCTCGTTTTTTTACTGTGTGAGTATACAGGGCGGCTTCATCTGAAAGTTTACCCATACCGCTGCGCCGTGCCAGCACCACCTAGATAGAGAAAGCCTGCTTATTCGTCGACGTGACGTAACAACTTGCAGTCAACCAATCGGGAACGTGTCTTCAACGGCGGTCACCAATCACGAACGCGTTTTCAGCGGTCGCAGCCATGGAAACGAGCCACCGTCGTCTGAGTAGCGATTAAACGTCCCTGCGTACTAAATGTGAAATCTTTAAAATAAAGCGCAAAACAGTCCCATATCTTTATCCCGACTGATTTTCTGGAAAGTGTGTTCCCATTTTTGTGTACCGATTCAGGTCTACAGGTTCCAGCTTAGCTGCAATCATATGCGAGTTCTTGAATTCACGAAACAATCGAGATGGAATCCATGTTGGTAAACCTTTAATGGCAGCTGTCCTGTATATCCCAGAGCGTCCAGTCTTCATTTCAACCTCTCCTGACATATTTTTTCAAGCTCTTTCATGCTTCTTTGAGGAAGTGTTTGCGTGGAAAGTTAGTGGAAGTTCAACGCGATAACTTCTAGTTCAAACGCAAGCCTGTAAACAGAACTCTGAGATAAACTTCGTACTTATGACTAGGATCACGTTGCAGGAAAAACTTGTAAAGCGAAAGAAGAAGCAGACAGGAGTTATTTGGAAGAGAGAGAGAGCGAAAGAGTGAGAGGAGAGCCCAATCATTGTATGTCACGTGTCGCTTGTGGCTTATTGATGTTATGGCAGCGATCAATCTATGACCGACGACTGACTTCTTCACGGTACGCAGCTGTGTTTCAAAGGTCTTTTATCGTGATGCACACGTATATTGTCATTTTATGCTGCGTACTGGTACGTTTTTTACTGCTCGACTGTCTACGCTCACGAAGACACACATTAAGTGCCATTTCATAAATGTAGAGTCGTACGGACGATGTCTTCTGACTTTTCACAACGACCATCGTCAGACGCGTCAAGTGTCGTTTCACTTGGACTCCGACGTTGTAAGGTAAGTTACTTTCTAAAAACAAAATATTTTAAAAAGCAAATTTAAAATTCATTTGTGCTATTTGGCGTTCAGAACCCTTTAGTTGTGAGTGTGATAACTGTGTCACCGTTTGGAAATGGACACAAAGTACAGAGTCGCTCAAGAACGATTTTGAAAACTGCATGTGCCTTCGGGAATCAAACACAAGTCAACCTAAAACGCGACATTCGGCCACAAATTGCCTAAGTCACTTATGAGCTCGACTAGCCTACCCATTTTTTCCTTCTGTCTGTCATCATCCTCACGAGTTCTGCCTTTCTGCTCTGTATGGTATGTTTAATGCTCATCGAGTTTAGCGACGAATGATCAACGGGGTTCACTTCATTCACCGTCAGCTAACTGATCCCGACCTTCCGGTTTCGAACCATGCCGAGAACGCCGGCAATTTGGTGGTAGGGAACAAGTTGCTTGGTCACGCCGTCTGGAACCCCGAAGAGCCCTCACTTGGGCAGAGGGAATCTACAAACCTCAGTGGCGTCATTTATGATCACAGACGTCTCAAGACGTAAGGCCACGAATTATCAGTATTAACGACGCGGCAGCATTTTTTCCCCCCTCATCATGTTGGGCTATTGACCGCAGACCACAAGCAGCAGCGTACGTGTTTGCCGGCCTATTTTCTAAAGGGCCAGCACCTCAGGCGTGGCCTGGAATTCCGTCGGTGCTTCATATCATAGATGTGAACGACGAATCATAGACGACTGTGCAGGGATGAGACGTACCAGGGTTCTCTGAGCCGAAGACGTGGTGTGCTGTATAGGTACAACACTCTCGAACTGCTGCAGACTGAAATGCACGACTTGTCGTCTCCAGGCGGTGCTAACGGAGAACGCGTTTAAACTAACAGTGTGAGAACTCTTTTTGACATGTTGAAATAATTATATGTCATCATTGACTTATAGCTGAAATTCTGCTGGAAAACCCATTAGACAGCGCAGTCGGTGGTAGGATTCAAACTGCAGAGCCTTGTTGAGTAACGTTGAGACCTTTACAGACGTGTTGCAGACCATCTAACCTTACAGACGACCTTGGCTACCACCCTTATACTATAGAGTTGATTTTTGTTGAATGCCCTGCGGGTAGCTGACGTGCAGACCTGCAGGAATGTGCTGACGTGCAACGGTGGTATACTAGACCTGTTAACAAGAATTAGAAGGGAAGAAAGAAGGAAAAAGGAAGGGAAGAAGAAGAAATTTCATCTGTTTCTTTTCATTTGTTTCATTTCTTTTGTCCTTCCGTGTCTCCGGTTGCACTCCTCAATGAGAAGGGCCTGATCATGCCTGTGACTTGATTGCATATACCTGTACAAAACTTCACGATCATCACATTTCACTAACGAGGGTACTGTTTTTTCAGGGTGCAGCCAGTGAAAGCAGAAATGTACCCCACTGTCTTCTCACTGCTCCTAGTTTTTGGCACAATCTACCATGCTGCTGGGGCAAAGATCACCCATCACAGCGTCCCTATTGTCAACGGTAAGTTGACCTTCACCATTCTACAATTTCTGGACCCGCTAGCAGGCTTTGTCAGTTGCCTTTACAAAGCACGTTTCAGGAACAAGAGCTTTGCTATTTAAGAATTTCTCACATACAATACTATGGAGATAGCGAAAATTTCGAATAAGAAGGACTAAAATGAATTCTTTGAAATTAGAGCAGGTGTCGAAGAAGTCTGTTTTGAAACGAATAACGAATGATATGCAACGTTCTTTTCAGGGGCTTGCAAGTTCCATGGCTACACAATTAAGGAAGGAGTGATTATGCCTCTGATCATCAACGAATGTGCGTTGGCGAGATGCAATGCTACGTTGCAGATTGTGTTCCGGGAGACATGCGACGACCCGCCACCTAACTGCTTCAGTCCATTCGGAGGCACATATCCTGAATGCTGTGAACACTACATTTGTTGAGACTGCCAGTGTCAGGGATACGCACCTGTCAGCTGCAATAAATCTTCGGCGGTATCACGGAATGGAAGCGATGTAATGAAAAGAGCGTCAGATTTGTCATTTCGACTGTAACGGAAGTTCCACTGCAGTTCCACTGCACCGGAAGTTCCACTGCACCGGAACGGAATGGGAATGGTGTTAAGTCACCAGCTGTTGGGAATCGAATTTGAATGGAATTAGGCCTGTTTGGGGCCGGAATGGAATGGCCAGCGAATGCCTCCAGCACGCTGGGTTTCGAGCGGAGGCCACTCAAAGTACGTGTCTGGCAACCATTCAGCCGAAGGTCGTCTTTAGTTTCGGATTACAACGCAAGAAAAACGTCCGCACATCGGACGCTATATGTGCAGGCAATCTGCTCGTAAACGCTCGTCGCGGCGCTGGTTCTTGTTTTAAGATGTTATTGTTGGAAACAGAGGAACATAAAATTCATCAAAATTATGCAGTATACGATTTTTTGTCCGTTGGCGGGATATCTAGTACCCCGTTACATGTTTCTTTCTTCTTCTTTTTTTCACTTACCAGTGCACCAGTTAATAACTTATAGTGCATCACTTTAGTCCCGGAGTGGGAATGGGAATGTCTTTTTCTTGGGTGGAATGAAAATGAGCCTCACGTCTTCATTCCGAGGAATTAAGAGGAATGGAACTTCGACTCGCGATCACTCCTCGAAATGGAATTGGAATTGAATGGATCGACCCATTCCTCAGCACTGGTAAGAACACCTATCTGCAGGTACTTAGCTACGCGTGCAATAGGTATGATGTTGTTCTTCTACGCTTCGTAATTCCATTCTCCAATTTAGTGTTCGATATTTCTCCTTCATAACGTGTGCATCGTTCATACAAAAACGCACTTTTTCTGGATACTGGCGAGCAGGCGTACCGCCATCCAGGTACCTCTACCCATTGTTACGTCATCTGAAGAACTGTAGCACCCAATCAGACGCAAACGCGGAGGTACACATAACGTACAGCTCTACACGCTTAAAACGGATGGTGCTGGTGAAAGGCACGGCTTTCTCGGCCTCACAGAGGTGGGCAACGTCACGACTACCGCCCTTGGGGAATGTGCGTCCTGGGCCGACTTCTAAGGGAACTGTGCCGACATATGTCTGAAGGCGACAGCACAGCCGGCACACCAACAGATAAATGGATGATGATGGATAGGTAAATTCGCAAGACGCTTCGTAACACGCTGGATTTGTGTAACCACAACAATAATAAAAATAATAAAAAAAAGCATACGATTTCACAAATCATTAAGAGGCTTACATAAAAAAACGTTATTTGATTTCAAGTGGGTTTCGGCACATCTTTCTGGTGAGCGTTCGCCGAATGTCCACGTGTGCTGTCTTCTGCTGTCCACCGCAAGATAGTCGTGCTTCTGGTGTAACACGAAATACCCGCTAATGGGTGCATGGACGTTGGCCTATTAAATAGCATGCTGATAAA